>NC_081415.1:171639546-172306046 GCF_030272615.1 Cryptomeria japonica
AAATGCCCCATAAATTTGGAATCCCTATCTGTCACAATGGTGAGGGCCAATCCATGAATCCAGACAACCTCCTTGAAGAACAATCTTGAAACATGTGATGCATCATTTATGCATTTGCAAGGCACAACATGAGCCATCTTACTAAATTTATCTACAATAACAAACACACTATCAAATCCCCTTGGTGTCAAGGGGAGCCCTAGGACAAAATCCATGCTAACATTCTCCCAAGGTCTACTAGAAATGGGCAATGGTTGGTATAGACTATCATTTGATGAGGTTCCCTTTTCTCTCTGATATATGAAACAACTTGCAACATATTTTTTGACATCTTCCTACACTCTTGGGCAACGATAGTGTCGAGTAACTTTCTCTAGGGTCTTGTCAAGTCCAAAGTGAGCACCTAAAGACCCATTGTGTTTCTCTTTAATAATATTCTCCCTCAAGGAGCATTTGGGAACACATAGAAAATTCTCTTTGAACAAAAGCCCTTCCTGCAACATATAATCAAAAAAATCAACATGAAAAGTGTTAGAGAAATCCAAACATCTAGCATAAGCATCTTTGAAATCAGGGCTTTCCTTGTAGAGCTCTTTAAGGGAATCAATCCCCATGTTATGAAGTTGAACCTCTTGAATGGTGAGCACTCTCCTACTCAAAGCATCTACTACCTTATTGGTGACCCCCTTCTTTAGTTTGATACTGAAAGTATATGCCTACAACTACTCCATCCATTTGATATGCCTCTGATTTAGTTTCTCCTGCCCATTCAAAAAAATCAATGCATGGTTATCTGTGAAGGCTATAAACTCCTTGGGAAGAAGACAATCTCTCCACTTTTTAAGAGCCTGCACCATAACATAGAGTTCTAGATCATAGGTGGAATACCTCTATTTGGCTTCATTCAATTTCTATAAAAAAGAAAGTTATTGGATGCCCCTCTTGACTAAGAATTTCCTCTATGGCTTGCTGACTAGCAACACATTCCACTATGAAAATCTTGTTAAAATTAGGGAGCACTAAGGTAAGTAGTTCTGCAACATATTGCTTCAAAATTTGAAAATTTTCATTTGCCTTATCAGTCCAAGTAAACTTACAATTCATTCCCCTTTTGATGGTGTTCAAGATAGGGGCACAAATGTGACTAAATTCCCTAATAAACTTCCTATGGAAAGTTGCTAGCCCATAAAAAATCCTAACATCTCGAACAGATTTAGGTGTGGGCCGATTAAGGATTTCCTCTACCCTAGAAGGGTCCATTTTTAAACAATAATTAGCAACCACAAAACCTAGGTACACCAACTCAGTTTTTATGAACTCACACTTGTCTAGGTTGATCATTAACTTCTCCTTATGTAGCCTCCTCAACACTTGTTCAAGGTTCTTCAAATTCTCCTCCTTAGTCCTACTAAAAACAAGTATGTCATCAAGATAAACAACAACAAACTTGCCAATAAATTCAACCAATACCTCATTCATCAAACACATAAATGTGCTAGGAGCATTGGTAAGACCAAATAGCATCACTAGCCATTCATAAAGGCCTTCATTGGTCTCAAAGGAAGACATCCATTCATCTCCCTACCTTATCCTTATCTAGTGATAACCTGATTTTAGATCAATCTGAGAAAAATAGCATGATCTTCCAAGATAGTCAGTGAGATCCTCTATCCTTGGCATTGGAAATTTTTACCTTATATAATTTTCTTTATAGCCCTAGAATCTGTGCATAACCTCCATTTTCCATCCTTCTTAGGAGAAAGCATAGTGGGAACAACACATGGGCTTAGACTCTTCTTGATCAAGCCCTTCTCAAGGAGTTCTTTAATTTGTCTAGCTATCTCTGTATTCTGCAATGGTGTCATCTTATAAGCCAGTTTATTGGGAAGTGTGGCTCTGGGAATCAACTATATCTGATGACTTATGTCTCTTATTGCTGGAAAAGAGTTGGGAGTGTCTACAACCACTATACCTTGGTACTTATCCAACAACTCCTGCACCTCTTGTGGTATCTCCTCCTTGTGCTTAGATTGCATGTTGGATCCATCGTTGGCCTTCACTATTATGGGATACACCCCACTCTTCTCTTCCTTCATCAATCCTAGGAACTCTTTCCCACTGACCAATATGATATTTGATCCATTTCCTTTTTCTCCCACAAGTTTTGGCAAAGGATCCATCATATACTTTCGGCCATCCTTTGTTATGAGGTAGGTATTCTTCTCTCCATCATGTAGTGCTTTAACATCAAATTGCCATGGGTGGCCCAATAGTTGGTGGCAAGCATCCATGGGTATAATCTCACACAATAACCTATCTTTATAATCTCCTACTTCAAAATCAACCCAAGCTTGTTCATCCACCATGAAGTTTTAATTTTTATTCAACCATGATATCTTATGAGGACTATCATGAGGTAACCTTTTTAGTTTGAGTTTATCTACCATCTCTATTCAAAATACATTCTCATTAGAACTGGAATCCACAATAATTTTACAAATCTTACCTTGAACCTTACCTTGTGTCCTGAATAAAGTCTTTCTTTGGGGAGGTTCTTGCTTCAATGGTACCTTTAGCAAAGTCCTCTTGAACATGAGAATTTCTCCCTCCAAATTTGGTGTAGCACTTCTTATAGGCGAGTTGACACTCTGGGTATCATCTTCTTGTATGAATTGGTTTCATCCACCTTGGGAACTAGAGGCTTTGTCAGGACATTGGCTCATGGTGTTCCCAACTTGATTGTAGCTATAGCACCTATCGGTGAATACCCCTGGTCCTCTACCTAATCCTCCATTCCTACCCCTTCCACTAGGCCTTCTTCCACCTTTGAACCCATTACCTTTGCTCTTTGAATCTCCACATGTATCTTGGTTACTCGGTTCACCATTCTTTTCGAATGGGAACCTTCCACCAAAGATTCCTCTTCCTTGGTAATTCTTACCTCCTCTGCACTTGTTATTCTGTTCTCCCTTCCTCTTTAGATTATCTTCTTCTCTCAAAGATAATTGGAAATATTTTCTCACTGTCTCTAGGGTCATTATATTGATTTCATCTCGTATTTTTTCTCTTAGGCCATTGAGATATCTAGCTACTTTCTCTGCTTCACCTTCTCACTTCCCTTCCCTAAGGCCCAACTTATGGAACTCCTTCATGTATGCTCCCACATATAATTCCCTCTATCTGAGATTCTGCAACCTCTTAAACATCTTCATTTCATAGTGCATTGGCATGAATTATACCTTGACCCTACTCTTCATCCTTTCCCATGAAGTTATTTTCCTTTTGCCATCATTCACCCTTTCCTCTTGCAGAAACTCCACCAAAACAAAGTTGTCCCTTTTAATTTTCTTTTGGCCAACTTGACCCTCTTATCATCAGGGGTCTCTTTATACTCAAAGTAGTTATTCAGTGCCTCTATTCAATCAAAAAGATCCTCAACATTCATACTTCTACAATAGAGCAGAAACCCTTCCACATTGTCTCTACTCACTAACTTGAGTGCATCTAAGAATGCCTTCTATTCTACAGGTATCTTTGCTACATTCAGAGGGTTTTCCTCATCTTTACCATCACCCCTTTCTTCCTCGGAGTCATCCTTGTCTTTACCCTTGGACTTCCTTGCCTCCTTCAACTTCTCTTCTAACAATTCCTCCACCATCTTCTTGATGGCTTCTTGACTCATTGTCTCAGGAGGCATTATGATAGCCTTTGTATCTATCTCTTCTTATGACATACACTATCTTAACACCAAAAACCAATTGGCTCTGATACCAATATGATGCAGAGTGATAAGAAAACTTATAAGAATCCTTAGGGTCTCAACCACAAGGGCTTCAATTAGGCACCATCCAATGGTCCCTCCTCCTAACCTTCCAAGGTCATTACCTCAATCTATACTTTATCTAGGCCTCTCTTGAGGCCTATACATGAGAAATCTAATTGGTTAACAAGGAGATTCAACTCCTCACTACAAGCCCAACCCCCCTTAAGACCTTCTCTAGCATCTACCTTCACTTTCGAACTAGTTTCTTCAACATATGCCAAAAAATAACGTGTGGGTGTGTTACCATGTCCTACAATCTCAAACCATCCAATCATTCCCTTTGATGGTATGAAACAAATTCCCAATACTCTTTTGTTAAATTAGGCCTAGTAGGAGACCTAGTTCAATTAGCCCTCCTAATTGACTTTTTGGCTTAGACTTTCAGATTTTCCTTAATAATGCCCAAATAAACTACATATCATGACACCCATTTTGGATCTCCATGAAATATCAGAAAATTGCATAGGGGTTATGAGTTTGACCAGGTCAACCAGAACTTTGTCAAACTAGGTTAATTAGGCCTATTCCATGAGGGTGTGCTCTCATTTACAAACAATGATTAATCAAGGCAAAAGGCTTGTGTTACTAGACTAGTGTATACTTAGGAACCCTGAAAAAACTTTTGATTCACATCCACACACTCCATCTAGTCCTCTACAACTCAATTTCTTCACAAGTCAGGCTTGTCACATTCGAATGCCAAGCCTCGGGTTTGGTGGAAATGTTCATGGATTTCTTTGTTGGATCCAAAACCAGATCCATTTTAAAATAAACATAGTGCCCTAACATTTCCCTAAATATTAGCCAAATATGATTAGAGAATGTTAGGTTAATGCCATTGAATTCCAAAGCTCCAGGTTTATGTAGTCTCCTCGACCACTCTTCATAAAACTTGTAGTATCTTTAACAAATGAATGCCAACTAAAACAAAACCAAAATTGGTTTGAATTTAACTCATATGAAAATGATTGTAAGGCATTAGATTGCTTCTTCCAATTCAATTATGGCCCTGCATTCACAGTGAACAGAGAACTTTTGAGGAAAACTCAAAATTTCTGCAAAACAACTCCGTCTTAGTCATTCCAAACTTCATCATTTTATCCAAAATCCACAACAAAGGACTTAAACGTCCATCCCCTAACTGTCCCAACCAAAATTTGAGTTGGTTGGACATTGAAGGCAAGTAATACAAGTTGTCATAAATGTGTAAAGAACACATGCTTACAACTTTACATAATTATGAGGTGACTTAACAATTGTCACTACAAAGCCACCCAAAACAACCTATTAGGTTCAAAAGATGCCTAAGACTTCTCTATCCTCTATTAGGAATAGATGTAAGTGTTTGACTCTCATGACCACAAGTGGTTCCATGAGTACATGATCTCAAAGGTGGCCAGTTCACCCCATGGCCTTATCACAAATAGTGAAAAGAATGAAATGACATAAATGAACATCAAGTAACCTTGACACCTATCAAGGGATCCCTAGATAAACCTTGGGGTCTATAGGGAGGTGTGCTCTGCACCAATTAGTGGCATGGCAAGGGATTGATAATACTTACAAAAATAATAATCATGTTGATTTTTCTTATGATTCTTTCTTTGATTGTTTAAAGGGAGAATAATAAATTTGGCTTTGAGAAGATCATAAAAGATACTCTCTTATTGTGATGAGAAGTTGTAAGAAGAAACAGATGTAATAAATAATGGGGAAGGGGATGTCAACAAAGGAAGACTTTGGAAACCTACATCTTCTTTGGAAAAGTGTGGCGTAGATTTCTCATGACCATCAAAAATTTGTTGCACACATCCTATACTTTGTCTATTATGTCCATGTATAGATGTTTAAATGTATATAGAAGAGGGTTCATTCCTAGTATCAAAATTTAAAAATCCCTCATCATCATCATCAAGACATAACCTTCTCGATGATTGATAAATAGGGATGTCACATTAGCAAAATGCATTACCTGAGATACTAAATATAGGTAATGGTCACATAATATATTTCTTGTGATGAACCCTAGACATTGTATTCAGTAAAGAGTTTCTAGATGTCCATGGTTAAATATTATGTTGTCATAAAACTATATATGTGAAACTAATTGCATGATTTTTATAATGTGAATAAATATTTTAATGTAATTCATGGATAAGCATAAGATCTAAAATGTCACAAGAAGAGACATGACTAAACTATTTGCTAGGCACATATACAACACTATGATGAAGGGTATTGATCTTTATTTAATCAAGCCATGTATTAGGAGATTTATTTATGATTAGTTTGAAGTTAGTTGCAATATAAGGTGCTATTGGGAATAGTTATTTTTAGAAATCATGATGTACATTTTTTAAACTATAATCATTGCTTAGTAATCTATTTTGTCCAAGTATTTATGTTAGTTGAACTATAATTTGGTTTAACTAAGCTCTAGCTCCTTATATTGCAAGACTTTGATTCTTTTATGAGCTATAATATAAAGAAAAATAGTCCATCTATGCTATATCTATTCTTTTAAATTTTTCATATATGCTTACATGAGCATTTGTAATTAGATTTCAGAAGCTTCTATTTGTATTACACTTTAAGATTTCACATTGTTTCATACAGTCCAATATATAAACAGTAGTTTGATAATATTATTTCATCCTCTTTTTGAGATATTTGTCAAATATTTTGCATTCCTTATGTATACTTTTACTTCTTGCACAAAATTCCACTAGGTAAATTATAACCACAACATGTGACAAAAATTTATGATCTAATAGATGTCCATGCCCCATTTTGAAGATCTAGATTTGCCATAGATTGGAATGATTTAAAAAAATGATACTATAGAGACCAACTTTACTTATTATATTTTCTTTAAAGTTTTTAAAGCATTTTTGAAAAACCTATTTTTATCATACCCTTTGCTTATTGCATTCCATTAGATTGTGTTTTTGTGAGGAATTTCATTTTGAAATTTCAAAGCCTTATTGAGTTCACCCTTTTACTCATGAAACTATATGTTCAAAAATACATGTTGCCCAATAAAAATTTAATCATTATAGTATATGTACGAAATCATGTTTTGAGGAAATTTTGTTGTAGCTAAGGTCAATCTCAATAAAATTTGTGCTACCGTAACTAATACATTGTTCTACTTGGTCCATTGTCTGGTATTTTCTTTGGTTTGTTGGTTCAATATTATATTTGACCATTCAAAAAATACTACTCCTATTTGTATATATGCCCCTACATTGATTGGAATAATAGTAAAATTATTTTATACAAACACCACGGCCATAACCAACAACATCATATATAGCAAGAGAATCAACAAACATCCTAATGTCAAAATCTTGAATTCTCTACAACATTGCAATCCACTAGGTATTCAACCTCTATTGCATTAAGGTTCCAATTTACATTTGTCAAGACTCTAACAACTACGGGATCAAGTGATGGGAACCTACTTCATAACATATTTTTTTCTTGAGCCAAGCTCTATTGTTCTTATTTGCAAAAATGATTAGATCAAATTATGAAATTGCTAGAGATCTCTACATGACACTAATTATGTAACACCATGAAATTTTTCGACATCTTCCCTCATCTAAGCAAAAATAATGACAAAATAATAACTTGTGATGTACTAGCTTCAATACTTTATTGTCCACAAGTATAAATCCTTAAAGAATCGAATGAATGTTCTTAACACCACCTCTTCCTTATTTTCAACACTTCAATATCCTTAATATGTGTAGAAAATATAACGCATATAATATATGTATACACTCTAAGCCACATTAGGGATAACTACTACCAATCACTATGAAATCCTCCCTCATATAAGCCTTATAATGTAGGGGACCTGATTATCCAAACTAGAGATAATTATTTGATTACAAGTGAAGATTTAAAGCAATCTCTTATCCTTTAGTTGAGCTCCTCTTAAAGAATTATTCCATCTATAATTGATGCGTGATTATTATGGTGGTAATACAACTATAGACCACCCAAAGAATAAAAATAAAGATCACTGAAATACCATCACATAGAAATTTACTAGTAATAAGACATAATAGTCAAAAACCACCACATTATATAAATTTAACAATTATGTTCTCATGCCCACTCTATAAATACCAAGATTAATATTAACTATTTATAATACCTCAACTCAAAATCATAATATTGTGCTACCAAACATAAATAGAGATATAATAAGAGAAGGCATGAGTATCAAATATAAAATCTTTGTGAAAGATTTAGAAAAGTTTTCTTCTTCCAAGATGGTGAAATCCTTGCTGCCATTTTACAAATGTTTGGTATGAATCTCATCAAAGTATTTACTTGACACAATGTCAATATTGGCATCTCTTTCATGCTTGTGTGTAATATTTATGCTTTCATTAGTAAAAAGGACCTTACTAAGACCATGAGACAATATTACATTTAGAATAAGCGTATGAAAGTAATTGATAACACCATCACTCTTGTAAATGTGAGTACTCTTCTCCTTAAAAGATTTGAATACCATTGGTTTCCTTTAATTGATATTATTCACGATATTGAAACTAGACTTACAATAGATTTGTAATGATGAATAAAGAAATGGCAAATATTTAAGATTCCCAAAGATTTTGGTGTTTTTTTACCAGCATTGGATATTTTGGATATTAAGTGATCTTTGAAGCATTATGTCAAACAGTTGAAGTGCCTTGTCTCAGCTTACACATTTTGCATACATGTCTACCAGGGCAGTTGCACTGCAACATCTCTATGATGAATGTCCATACCCTATTCCAAAGTTCTTATTTTCGCACAGGCTGGAAGAACGCTGGCAAAGGTTGCGGAGTCCGGTTTTATACCAGCCAATCACATTTGGATGGAAGTTTTAAACCCATTTCGACAAAACACATTTTCAGCATATCCTGAAATCATAGTATTGCATCAGACCACGTTTCTTTAAGGCATCAGACCAAGCAGTTCATGTGCCTTGTCTATACTTCCACATTTTGCAAACATGTTAAAACAAAAAAAATGCATTTCCAACTGTAGCATCTGATATTGATTGCCCTTACGTTCTGCTTTAGGGGAAGCCCATTCCCTGTTCCAAAGCTCCCATTTTTGTACAGGCAGAGAGTACCGTGACAAATAAAGCTAATCGAGATGGAAATCTGTCTGTTGCATTGACTGCATTGTGAGGACACCCATATCTTTCATCCGCTGCATAAGCAGGAAAGCTCGTGATATTCTGAGAATATCTCAGCGGCGAGGTATTCTATGACAGCTGTGAGGTTTCCTATGCAATCTAACGTGGGAACACTGTTTGAATTCAAATATCAACGGCGATTGTGTTTTGAACGGAAACGGACAGAAATGGACGTTAAGGGAAGGCATGGCCCACAGCACACTTAAGTAGTCAAAGCTTAGTGTGTGCTGTTTAAGGTTTGTCATATAACTGATTTGTACTTCAATGTATTACATTGATTGTGTTTGTTTGAATGATAATTGTATTCTTGAATCATTTTTAATTGTGATATACAAAAGTTGATGATAGTGGCAAAAGAGAGTAAAAACGATAATGATAAAAATGTCTTTGTCCTTGTGAACATGTACTCTCTTTCGCCACTATCATCTACTTCCGGATATCACAATACCTCAATGTATTACATTGATCATGTTTGCTTGAGTGATAATTGTATTCTTGGATCACTTTTAATTGTGATATACAGAAGCGGATGATAATGGTGAAAGAAAGTAAAAACGATAATGATAAAAACGTCTTTGTCCTTATGAACAAGTACTCTCTTTCACCACTATCATCACAATTAAAAATGATCCAAGAATATAATTAGCTCTCAAACAAACACAATTAATGTAATACATTGAAGTACAGATCAGTTATACACATAAAGTCCAATACATACCTGAGTTGGGTCATTGGAATTACGGGCAACAAGCGTTACCCTGCAATCGGAAGCAACAAGATTTCCCTTGTTACATGTGATACCCAAATTAAGATGAGGATAGGCCTTGCAGAAGCCACTCATAATCTGCCCCTGCAGATGTGGACTCTGATACTTCTGGCAGAATGCCATACTTGCTTATAGATTAGGAAAACAGATTGTAGAAAGCAATGAATAATACAAATGAGTGAGTACGTTGTCTTCGCGGTTTAACGTTTGATGGTGTTTATAAAGGGCAAGAAAAGGAATATAAGTCCATCAAGGTTGTATCAATGGAATGGAATAAAACACGTGTAACATATAGACACCATTCATTCTCTGATCTTTATCATCTCTTTTTGTAATGGATAGACTGGAATCAATTCTTTGAAACAAATCAAAAAGTTCAGTGTAAGCATGCGAAGAAGGATGGTCGTCTAAAAACAGGTATCATATGCACATCATTTATTCCCTGATTTTTATTCTCTCTTTTTCTTATGAACAGTCCAGAAAAATTCATTAAAACTTTAGCTAAGATTGCTGTAAAGATTCTAGGTACACATTTAGGATATTAGTCAAGGGAAAAAAAAATTTCTATTACACACAAACATTTAACATAATTGTTTCAAAAATTAGGGGTTCAAATGAATAAATGTATGGATGTCTTAAAAAAAATATGGTTTATGTGGATTATTTCTACTAGATTAATCATAGCTAAGATTTATACAGATTTTTTAAGAGATTCTATGGTTGATTAATATTTATTTGTATTTTTTAATATAATTTTTAATTTTAAAGTATTTATTCTTACTTAATAGTTAGTTGATATCATGAAAAAAAATAAAAATATAATGCAACTTTATGAAATATAATGTAATGTTATGTAAATTTCTTTCAAGAATTTTATGAAACAATTCATATGTTCTTATATTTCACAAACATGCCCACCAAATATCTATCTAATATAAACATAATTTTCATCATGCTATGATGGATGTTCATGCCATATTCCAATGCTCTAGTTTTTACATACTCTAGAAGGATGCTAACAAAGGTTGTAGAGATTAACTTTACATGCATCAAAACCTCCTTGTAGCAAGAATTTGTTCATGTGTTGTAATGACTGGAGTTGATGCACGCATGGTCAATTCAAAACATTTGGCACTCAATGAAAATTTTTGTTTTTAACATTTTTGCTGCCAAATGTAGTCCATAAAGGTTGTATCATGGTGTCTATGCAGGGCACTAAAAAGGAAAAGTAGTCCATAAAGGTTGTATCAATAGAATGGAATAAGACACATGAAAATTAGTCCATAAAGGTTGTATCAATGGAATGGAATAAGACACGTGCAACATACAGACCATTTATTCTCTAATCTTTATCATCTCTTTCCTAATGGATTCTCTAGAATCAATTCTTTGAAACAAATTAAAAGGATTAGTGTAAGCATGTGAAGAAGGGTGTTCATCTAAATATAGGTGTCATATGCACATCATTTATTCCCTAATTTTTATTATCTCTTTTTCTTGTGAACGGACTAGAAAATTACATAAAAGCTCTGGCTAAGATTGTTGTAAAGATTCAAAGTAACACATTTAGGACATTAGTCAAGGGAACATTTTCTTTCTATTACACATCAACATTTAACAATTAGGATATCATTTATCAAGTACAAGAATAGCACTTTATATTGCACAACAATATTTAACATTAGTGTTTTAAAAATTAGGAGTTCAAACGAATAAATATATTGATGTCTTAAAAAAATGTGGTTTAGGTGGATTATTTCAACTAGATTTATCATAGCTTAAATTTATGCAGATTTTTTAAGAGGATATAAGCTTGACTATTATTTATAAGTGTAGTAATTTTTTATATGTTTTTCTTTAAAAGAATTTATTCTTATTCAACAACTAGTGGATATCATTGAGAAAAGAATCAAATATAATGTAACTTTATGAAATATAATGTAATCTTATGTAATTTTTTTAAAGAATTTTATGAAACAATTCACATGTTCTTACATTTGAAAAACATGCCCACCAACCATCATGTCTAATATAAACTTAGTTTTCATTATGCTATGATGAATGTTCATGAAATATTCCAATGCTCTAGTTTTTCCATACTCTAGGAGGATGGTGGCAAAGGTTGTAGAGATTAACTTTATATGCATCAAAACCTCCTCATAAACATGAATTTGTGCATGTGTTGTAATGATTTGATTCAATGTAGGATTGGTCAATTCAAAATATTTGGCACTAAATGAAATAGTGCATTTTTGACAATTTCAAGTCAGACCCAACGTTAAATTAAGAATATATATATGAAATATAACATTCAAGTATAAGTCAAATTTTGATAACTCTTTTTCCTTTCTTATATTTAAATTTACATTTGATGTATATATTGGTAGGATGATTGAGAGTGGTTTGAAAACTCTAATAGTTAAAATGTTGATTGCAGGTTTTAGAAGATCTCATAAATTTTGAAACTTAGTCAAGTCTTAGTAATCAATGGGCGTCTATTAGCATTCTCTCACTCCCTCTATCTCACTCTCATTATCTCCCCTAAAATTTAGACCTATCTCTCTAAATCACTCTTTCAATGTCCTATTTCTTGTTCTCTATCTTACTATCTTATCTTTGCCTCAATATTTATCCCTACATCTATACCTCTATTTCCCTATCACCCTTCACTCTCTACTATATATCTCCTCCCAATATTTACACACGTTCACCTCACTGACTCCCTACATTTATTTCTATAGGTCTCTCCCATCCTCTCTCTCTACCTTACCTTCCCTCCTTACCCTCATCTCTATCCCTTCCTCTCTTCCTCTCTTTCTTCTCTTTCCATCTCATATTGTTCCTCTCCCCTCTCTCTCATTTCTCTTGATCACTACCTATCTCTCCCACCCCCCCCCCCCCTCTCTCTCTCTCTCTCTCTCTCTCTCTCTCTCTCTCTCTCTCTCTCTCTCCATCTTTCTATATTTACCTCTCTACCTCTCCATCCAAATCTCATTACCCACCTCTCTCTCCCCCTCTATCTCTCCCCCCATGTATATCACCCCTCTCTCCTTGATCTCTAGATCTCTCCCCTCTACATGTATCCCCTCTCTAGCTCTTTCCCACCCTCTTTGTTTGTATCCCACCCTCTCGACCTATCTCCCTATCGACTTACTCCCTTTTCTCATTGTGAACATTTCTCTCTCATTTTACCTCTCTCTTTCTCCCTCTCTTCTCTCTTCTCTATCACTCTCTTAATCTATCTAGGAATCTCCATTTAACACACTCTATATCCCCTTTCTAGGTCTCTCCCACCCTCTCTCCTTCTCTATCTCTATACCTCACCCTCCTTTTCTCATTATAGGGTTTATGTAGGATATAGGTTTTAGGGTTTAGGTTATATAGATCGATATTAATGGTAAATATTTTAAAGTACACAAGGTTGAGAGTATTGTCTATATTAATACTTCCCTCTATCTCTCTATCTCCATCTCCCTCTCTTCTCTCTCACCTCTCTGTCCGCCCTCTATGGCTATCCCTTTCTTTATTCATCTCTCCCTCATTATCTACCCCAACCTCCTTACTTGCATATCTCTCCCTTTACCACTCTCTCTTATGCTCTCCTCATTTTTGAGGTCATCATCTCTCTTGCTGCCTCTCAATTCTCTCTAGGTTTCTTCCTTTTCCTCCCTCTACACCTCTCTATTTATCAAACCATGTCTCACTACCAACTTCTGTGTATCACCCTCTATTTATCTCACCCCTCTTTACCCCCATCTAGGTCTCTAGTCTCTACCCCCACTCTAGGTCTCTCACCCATCCCCTCTCACCCCTCTCCCTTTATCAAGTATCTTCTTCTTTTCTCTCTCTACCATCATTTCTCTATCTTCTCCTTCCATGGGTATCTTAATTTCTAAATTTCTACCTCCCCCTCTATCCTCTCTTACTTTTCTTCCTCATTGTTATTTTGACTTTCCTCTCCCCACTCCCTTCCCTGTCTAGGTCATAACCTCTCCCTCCAATTTATATGGTATAGGGTTTAGCATATATAAAATATTAAGGATATATGTTTTTAGGAATAGGGTAGAGAGATTAGAAGACCCCAGGAAGGACAAGATAGAGAGTTGAGTGGAGAGAAAGAAGAGAATGTGAGAGTTCATAAAGGGGAGGGAGAGAGAGGTGGAGATGGAGGGAGAGAACTAGAGAGGGGAAAAATAGAGATTTGAAAGAACTAATGGGAGAGAGAGAGAGAGAGGTGATGAACTATAGAGGGAAGAGAGGGAGGAGAGAGGAGAGAGAAATATTGGAATCAAGGAACACTAAGAGGGGGCTGAATCAATGTTCTATATAAAATTTAACTTTATTAATCTGAACCTTCAATCAATTAATACATTGAACCAAAATAAAGAGGCAAGAGTACAAGACAATCAACCACAACACCATAACAATGATTTTACATGTTGAAAAATCAGTTATGGGAAAAACCAAAGTAGAGATGAGACCCACAGATGAGTATACTCAAATATAGAGCTTACAAGGGAATGCACATACGTACAAGATAATCAACCACAACACCATAACAATGATTTTACATGTAGAAAAATCAGTTATGGGAAAAACCAAAGTAGAGATGAGACCCACAGATGGGTATACTCAAATATAGAGCTCACAAGGGAATGCACATACATTTAGGCACACTACCTAGACCTCACTTCTCAAAAACAAGAAGGTCTACAACCTCGAGGAAGGGTCACTTCCTTGTAGATGAGTTAAAATTGACTAAAAGATAATTTGAACTAATGACCAACATCTATAAATGATTAAGTATAGTTCCGATTAAGCATATTTCTCACATATTTTCATTCTGCCTTACACTACTCTGTTCCACTATTCTAGGATATTTCAGATCATAAATCTTCTACTTGCGCATGTGAAACTATGCACAATCGATCATGAACACCTCTCACATACATACTAATATCCAAAATGATCATATCAATCAAGCTTATAAATCTGCAACAAGGAGTTAGAATAGATACTTGTCAACTTTAAGAATATTTTACAAATAATGAAACGTGTATATATTGTCGGTTGATTCCGATCTCAAATGCATATGCGGACCAAAAAGAATTTTCCACACACTTCCCACATGTTGGCTAAACATCCTCAATCACTAAAACAATCACAAAAATTGATCCACATAATTTGCATAAGGATTATTCAAATGAGACCGTTATTCTTTATTGTCAATCCGAAAACCAATATACTAGATTTTCTAACTTACAGTTCAATCAACATCGAAGGATAAAATCATGGAATAAGATATTCAAAACATCTATCAAGCTTCCCTCAGCTCTACAACACAAAATATTGAACCAACATGAAGTACCAAAAAATAATAAATTTTGCTAGATGTACTGTTTTAGATCACCGAACTTGGCCAGATCTACATTGTAACTATGTGTGGGAAAAGTGGGTCAATGAAACTTAAACTATGAAAAATATGTTCAAAGGGACTTGTCCACACACCCACAGGACTTCTTGGTGCAAGTTATAGAGTCATGAAGAATGACTCAACTGCCCAAGGTAGGTTCCATGGTTCTCTATCTCACAAGGTCCCTCAAGCCAACGCCTTTGCTCTCAGATCACTAAGCAAAGTGACTAAGGGATGACGAATGCAGGAACAAGGAATGCTTTAGATTGATTTTAACATGAAATGCATCCTATCTATGCATTATTTTACAAATGAAGTAAACTAGATTATAAGATGACAAGGTTAGTAGCAATACTATCCTAACATGATATACTAGTTAGTGATTTAAGCTAATGATAAAGGAAATACTCTAAAATGTTTATTAGATTAATTCTTATTACAAAGAGAAGCTATATGTATTGATAAATTTGAGCATAAATGAGATACTAAAAGCTTGGATGATGCTTGAAATGGAGAAATGAGAGCTCTATCTATAGTGAAAATAGGGCAATTGAAGGTGAGGATTGGAGGAGTTAATCAAGGGTTAGGATTGAAAGTTATCAATCCATGTTTACAATTTTCACAAATGAAATGGTGACAATTGTCAACATAAGACTGATTGAGAGGAGATGTAAGAAGCATTAAATGCTTGAGAAGACCTCATAGTTACCTTAGAAGGTAAGGGTAAACTCTTGTGCAAAGGTTAAAGGGATAACTATGGTCAAAGCAATGAATGCTTGATGAGACCCCATGGTTAAATGAGGGTTAAGTTAGTCAAAAAGTCTCTAACCATGCCACTAAGGGTTAGTTAACCATTAATGGTTTGAAGACTTTGGGGACAAATTTGTAAGAGTCCTTCCAAATTTGGGGGTATTCAACAAGTTAGCTTGTTGAAGGCATAAAGGCTTTAATGCCTTTTGAAGACTTTACTCCAAATTTGAGAAGTGACCTCCTCATATTTAGGGAAAAGGGATAATGGATGGGTTTAGGCTAATTGGTTAGGATTAGATGGATTCTAGAAGAAATTAGGAATAGGGTTAGGATGCAAGTGGGAGATGTAGGAAAATGCAAGTGGATGAGGGAGAATAGGATTAATTAAAATAAATTGCTTTATTTCAATTTGGTTGCAAATTGGGGATTTAAATAAATTGGATTTATTTAATTGTGGTAAACTATTTAATTAAATGTAAATTTAATCAAAAATTATAGATAAGGGATTTAATTAAATAAAATGATTTATTCAATTAAATGATGTAAAGGGCTTAAGTGAATTTAAATAAATAAATTGAATAATTTATTTAATTAATTATAGGAATGTGGTTGATTTAATTACATTAGATTTTATTAAATAGAGGAATGAACATTAAATATTCATTTAGGAATATGGTCATTATTATATGTCTACATTTTGCCCCTATTTGAAGTGATGTGTATCCACATGTTGATTCAAAGAAAATGATGTCTCGTCATGATTTGGTTATGATCAGTGTGATATCATGTCGAGATGTTCATGTCATGCCTCAGATCTGATAAACAATGCCCAAGATTTGATAAATGATGTTGATAACGCCCCCTCGGGAGATGAATCAAAAAATTTGTGTTGATAATTTTGATTGCATTTTAAATTTCTGTCTATGTTGAATGCAATAAATTGATTCATCTCCCAATAATGATGTTTGCAAGGGTTAGAAATGAGCCCATGAGCAATTTACATATTCGTCTATGCAACCCTAATTTTCATTTACCTTATAAAAAGGTAAAAAGTGATTTATTTTGTCTCATTTGTGCTTGTTGACTTTGGAGAAAGTGACACTTGGAGAAAAAAAACAAAAAGATGATTCCTAATGCTTCTCATTGATTCAAGCACATTTGGAGGTATCGGAGGCCCATCACATATGGACCACCGGTAAGTCATCCTTTTGACCCCTTTTGAATTTTTGTTTTGTCATTTTTTATCATGTTTATGAATTTTGCTACGCAAATTTAACAGTTTAGTGCGTCAAGGTTAAACCATAGTGCATACGATAGGTTAGGTAGTGCGTAGGGTTTAATAAAATAGGGTAGCATCCGAGTAGATTAGGATAGCACGTAGGTAGGCTAGGGTAGCGCTTAGGGTTAGGTAAGTGCATCGGGGACACAGGGTAGTGCATAGGAGAAAATGGGTAGCGCATAAGAGAAACCTAGCGCATAGGGTTAACTGGGATTTGTAGGGGTAGTGTGGGATAGAGCATAGGTATACCCTAGCACATAGGGTTAGGTTTGCAGCGTAGGGCCAGGATAAGATAGCGCATAGGAGTTTGTAGTGCTTAGGGTAGTTTAGGTGATGCATAAATAGGATAGGGTAGTGCATAGAATCTGGCTAGCACATAGGGTGAATGGTGTAGCACATTTAGAGGATAGGGTAGTGTATAACCAGTAGTTTAGCACATAAACAAAATAATTTAGCGCATAAGTGGAAAAATTTGGGTAAAGTAGGATTTTGGATGAAGAAAAATGGGTAAGTTTTTGCCAGTTTTGCTGAGATAGGTGCGAATTGTCAGTCTGCGTGTCTACTGTCATTGTTTTGATAAGTTGTCCCATATGAGTTTTGATATAACTTGATTTGATTTGATTTGCATTGCTTCAAGTTGATTGTGATTGGATGTTGATATGATGTGGTTTTTGATATGGCTATTTTTATATGAACTTTGATTCGATTTGCATTTTTTTAAGTTGATATATATGTGGAGCTTGAGTTGTTTTACAAACTGATATGGTTGTGGAACTTGAGTTGTTTTACAAGCTGATATGAATGTGAAATATGAGTTTTTTTACAAGTTGATTTGATTATGAAACTTAAGTTGTGTTACAAGTTGATATGATTTGAACTTGAGTTGTGTTACAAGTTGATGTGATTTGATATGGAAATGGATTTGATATGATGTGGAACTTGATTAGATTTTTAATGTTTCAAGTTGGTATGAGTTTGATTTGATGAGGAAACTAATATTGGACTTGTTTTGTTTTTGACAGGAGCACATTGGAGTTGTTCAGTCGTGAGAGCGATTTTCAAGACTGTGGTCATTGATACCATGATTGACACACATTGACAGGGATATCATTGAGAGGTGTGGCCTATCCTCTTTGTTAGAGATGCCTCAGTTTATCATTAACCAAGGTTTGTTAACAACGTTGGTCGAGAGGTGGCATAGTGACACCAACACCTTTCATTTGGTGACAGGTGAGATCACAGTGACACCTAAGGATTGTTACCAGATTCTGTGGATTCCTGTAGTAGGTGCATTATTACCTTATGAGTCAACAGAGGAGGGTGGGATGGAGGAACTTTGTCAGATTTTGAAGGATGATATAGTTTGTGGATATGAGATCCCTTGGCAAGAGTTCATAGATTTGGATTATGCTCCTCTACCATCAGTGCTGGTAGGATTCATAGGTGGTTTCTTATGTCCCAACTATAGGTCAAAGGGACTAGCAATTGGATGGGGGTTGGTGCTGGAGGACATGGTGACACAGGGTTGCCGATTCGCATGGGGGTTGGCTATGCTGGCCCACTTATACATGGATCTGCATCAGGTGGTGTACTTGGGTTATAGAAGTCTATCAACTAGAGTGACACTACTACTGGTATGGGCATGGGAGAATATTCCCACAGCTAGGCCATTAGTGTACAAAGATAGGCCTATTGGGTGTGCATATGAATATGGATATCGAGGGATAGTTGTCCATCGTATCTTGGGAAAACTAGAGCACTGGAGGAGAGTTTTGGATGATATTGATATGATCATCTGGAAACCATACATGGAGTGTGAGGTATGAGCAGAGGATGGAATGGAAATTCCCATGTATATATGTCCCAATTTTTGATAGGGTGGATACCCTTTATTTATCGAGAGATTCTTGCATAGCCAACTATTACGGCAGTATGGTCATTAGCAGGGAGTTCCATATGGAGCATGCTTGTATGCTCAATGAAGACAAGATATACCAGAGTGGGGACCCACTGTTGATAGTGTGACGACAGTTGAGGAGTTATTTCACTTAGCCAGCCAGATATGGGACTACACCTATGGGGTAGTAGATGTAGGGATGATAGAGGAGTTTGCCACATTGTTTGCAGCACATGTTGTTGCTAGGATATTAGATTCAATAGAGATGATTCCCACTTTTGATGAGGATGAGGATGATGAGCAACTCGAGAGGCTAGGGAGATGGAGAGAGGATGAAGAGGAGTTGGATGTGGGAGGTGGGGATGGTGGAAGTGGTAGAGGAGGTGGCCGAGGTCAGCAAGTAGATAGAGGGATGTGAGGAGATCAGGATAGGAGAGGAGATCAGGGGAGGAGAGGGGATCGGGGTGGAGATGGTGGTGATAGAGGGGTTTGGGTGGAGAGAGCAGTGCGGCGAGTGGTGGTGGATAGAGGGAGAGGAGGTTTGGCTATTGGAGTTGGGGGTGAGGAGAGAGTAGGAGAGGTTATAGCATCGGTGGGAGGGACTGACAAGTTTAGATGACCAACTTATAGGAGGAGGGAAGATATGTTATCTCGACCAGCACCTAGGATAAGGAGAGGGATAAGGGGTACCACTTCACAAGTACCCATCCAGATGCAGATTTTGATGCACCTGGAGGACACACAAATCAGGTGGCTCCAGTTATCAGTGCAACACCTGTAAACACAGCTACTAGTGCATTAGCGATAGATTATATAGCTGACCACAGAGCAAGATACAGTTTTGGAATAGTTGGGTCGAGATGAGGCTCGAGCAGAGGCTTTGGAGAGAGCGGCAATTGGTGGCCCGATGAGAGACACTTTGAGAGAGTTGGCTTTGAGAGCCAAGGAGGCAAAGTACTATAGGAGGCATTATGAGGATGCGGTGCCTAGGGAGCACCGAGTGCAAAGTTTCATAGATTTGAGCTCAAGTCGATCTTGAGAGACTAGATCGAGGACAGAGAGTAGAGGCGTGACAAGACCTCCTAGATAGGATCCACCTGGAGATCCAGGTGCTAGGACATCTACAGTGAGACCATCCCCTTTAGAAGATAGTCATACCTGAGAGACGTTGTCTCTATTGTATTTTGATCATTTTGTTGTATTGGCACAAACATGACATATTTTGTACATTGATCATTTTTGAGATATATATGACACCATTTTCCTTGATCCTCATGTGATGTGTTATGGATGATGCTTTCTATATGACTTTGATTAGTCTATGATGATGATGCAATTCTTAGATGTACGTGTGTTGAGAGTTGATGAATATGATGTGTTAATGCATGATGTTTATGAGATGTATGATAATGATATGCTATAAGATGTATCTTGAAAATGAGATGTATGATATGATATTCTGTGAGATGTATCTTGAAAATGAGATGTATGATATGATATGGAAAATTAAATAATGTTTATGAGATGTATCTTGAAAATGAGATGTATGATAATGATTTACTGTGAGATGTATCTTGAAAATTAGATGTATGATATGATGTGCTGTGAGATGTATCTTGAAAATGAGATGTATGATATGATATGCTATGAGATGTATCTTGAAAATGAGATGTATGATATGATATGGAAAATGAAATGATACTGATACAAGATTAATGTGATATGCACCTAATTGTAAAATGATATGAAACTAATTGATTTGATCATCCTCATTCTGCGTTTGTCATCCCTATATAGTCACATGTTTTTGCTTTCTTTGTATGTATCATCATTGATCATTGGTTTGTTGGGATATGTTGAAAATTTATACAAGCATAATGGCATAATTAAACCATAACGACCTGAGAAAAATTTACATGATTTTTTATTTTGCAAGATAGCACAAGCGTCAAAGTATAATTGAACTAGGACAACCTAAGTGCAGATTGCATATAAACATACAAGATTAAACCATTTGTAAGTGCAAAGTGGAAGCATGTCTTCAGTGATATGCTTTGAATCATGTCTCGAGACAAGTATCTTCATAGTACAAATGATCACCTCATAGATAGAAAACTAAAAAATATTGGAGTCCTCATGACTTTCTCTAGCTTGAAGCATTGTTGAAAAAATGTAGAGGATCCAATAATTCAAAAATTTCAAGTGCAAAATAGTCAAAACTTTATGCAAGATGCAAACATTTGATACTTCAGAAAATCATCCATCATGTTTTGCGAATTTTTTAAGTGATCAATGTTTGGCTTTGTGATTGTTGAGTTGTTTGCTGGATATGATGGTCTAAGTTTGCTACAAGTTTTGATGTCTTGAATTTGTGGCAAGTTCTGATCAATTCTGCCCCTAGCTAAGTTTTCCTCTTAATGTGGATATGTATAGTGATTACCAAGCCACAATGAGATGCGGTGAAAGAATATGTGGATAAACTAGGATAGTGACTACGCTAAGTATGTCCTGGATGGATATTGTGATAAAAATGTCAGGTGATGGCCGATAGTGCTTAACTATTGATATAACGACATGGTAGTAAAAGATAGATAAAGGATTTTTCCTCTCACAATAGCACGTATTGCTAGGTTTTCACAAGTTTTTTGTACCATACCTTTTTATTTGCTTTTTTCTTGATTTTGGATATGTTTTATTTTTTGATATTTTCTTTTCCATGCATTAGACTGCTTAGGTGTAGTATTTCTTTAGATGGGTGATGTTCATTGGTTTATCAAGCACATATCCTTCTGAATTTGTTAGTTGATAAGCGCTTGATCCATAGGCTGATATGATGACATAGGGACCTAACCAGTTAGGTTCAAATTTCCCTTTCTTTTCCTGATTTTGCTGATTTCTAGGATTTTCCTTGAGTACTAGGTCACCAATTTTTAAAATTTTGGGAATGACCTTGTGGTTGTAGCTTTTTCACATGCATTTCTGATATGCTTTGAGGTGAGTGTAGGCATGTTGGCATCTTTCATCTAAAAGTTCTAGCTCTTGTAGTCGGTTGACTCAATACTCTTCATCGGGAATTAGGCCTTTCAAAGAGACTCGTAGAGATAGAATTTCTACCTCCAATGGTAAAATTGCTTTTGATCCATATACCAATGAATATGGTATAGCTCCTATAGCTATGCGGATGCTAGTTTTGTATGCCCAAAGTGCTGGATTGAGTTGTACATGCCAATCTTTGCCTGCATCATTCATTATTTTCTGTAGGATTTTCAATATTGTTTTGTTGGATGCTTCTACCTAACCATTCCCCTGTGGATAGTAAGGTGTAGAGAAACGATGTTGGATTTTGAATTTTTCACATATTTCTCACACATATTGGTTCTTGAAAGGTCATCCATTATTTGTGATGATGGAACTTGGAATGCCATATCTGCAAATAAGATAATTAAGGATAAAAGAGGCTATTTGTTTCCTAGTTATTGTGGTCATAGGGACCACTTCAATCCACTTAGTGAAGTATTATGTTGTAGTTATAATTAACTTGTGTCCATTTGAAGATGAAGGATGAATTTTGCCAACTAAGTCTAGCCCCCACTGGCAAAAGGGTCAGGATGTTGTGAATGGCGGTAGTTCCTGTGCTGGTGCATGTATAAGATTGCCATGGATTTGGCATTTAGGACACTTCTTTGCAAAATGATAAGAGTCTTTTTCCATTGTCGGCCAGTAATATCCCATTCTTAGAATCCTTTTAGCAAGAGTAGGACCACTTGAATGTGTGCCACAGATAACTTTGTGAAGCTCTTGTAAAGCGAAGTCAAATTCATTACGACCAAGGCAATGAAGAAGAGTACCATCTAGACCTCGATGGTATAAAGTATTAGTAGTGAGAGTATAACGGTTGATTTGCTAGATAAAGTTACATTTTTGGCTTCGACATAGGTCGATGGGTAGGATATTGCTTTTAAGATAGTCATATATGGGTCCATATAATGGAGAATCAGAGCTAGTCAAGGCATAGATAATATGGGAATTTGAATGGTCATAGGCTGGGGAGAACAGTTGCTCTACCAGAAACTCGTTATAACTCTATTGCTCTAGAATTTGTAGTAGTGAGGTGATAGTAGCCATTGCATTGGCTGCTCGATTGTCTAACCTTGGTATTTGCTCGAAGGTGATGTGTACAAAATATTGTTTAAAATCATCCACCATTCGCTTGTATGGTAGCATCTTGTCGTCCTTCGTCTGATAGTCATTGTTGGTTTGATTGATGACTAGTTGTGAATCTTTGAAGAATTTTAATTCTATGATTCTCCATTTTATGACCATTTTGATGCCTATAACCAGTGCCTCATATTCAACAACATTATTTGTGCATGGAAACATAAGCCTATATGATCTTGGTATGGTGTGCCATTCAGGAGTGATGAACATAATGCCAGCACTTGAGCCATGTTGAGTATAGGATCCATCAAAGTATAGGGTCCATTATTTGGTGGAAATAGCAAGAACATCCCTATCAAGAAATTCGATCTCCATTGGTTGTTTTCCAGGTAATAGTGCTTTAGCTAGCTCGTCTACAATTGCTTGTCCCTTGATAGCTCATCGCTCTATGTAGTGGATATCAAAGTCACTGAGAATCATGACCCATTTACCCAATATTCTTGAAAGAGCTACTTAGCTGAGTAAATATTTGAGAGGATCAATTTTTTCTATGTGCTTGATTGTATGTGCTAGCATGTAGTGTTAGAACTTTTGAGAAGCAAATACCATTGTTAGGAAAGCCTTCTCAGTGAATGTATAGTTGATTTCATATCTGTTTAATGTCATCCTCATGTAGTAGATAACTCATTCCTTGCCTTGTTGATCTTCTTGTGCTAATAATGGCCCCAGTGATATATCTATTATTGAGATGTAGAGAATGAGTGGTTTCCCTACTATCGGTGGTACTAGAGCTGGTGGATTTATGAGATATTGCTTGATTTTATAGAATGATTCTGTACATTTGGCTTCCCATCTGAATGGTACAATTTTATATAGAAAATGATTGAATGGTAGACTTTTATCTACTAGTTGAGAAATGAATCGCCTGATTGATTGGAGCCGTCCTTGTAGAGATCTGAGCTAGCGGATGTTCTTTGGTGGTGGCATCTCCATTATGGCTTATACCTTTGTTGGATCCACTTCAATACCCTTAGCTCAAACTATGTAGCCTAGTAACTTTCCTGATGTAACACTAAAGACACACTTCTTAGGGTTGAGCCTGACTTATCTATCAAAAATATTCACTAAAATGCTTAGATGTTTTGCCCAGGTCAATGATTTAGCTCGTAAATCATCCACATAGTTCTCCATGAAGGTATGCATCATGTCATGAAAGATTGTTGTCATTGCTTGTTGATAAGTTGCCCCTGCATTCTTTAAGCCAAAAGGCATGACATTCCAACAGTACATTCCCCAAGGATAGGTAAACGTTGTTCTATCCTGATCCTCTGGGGCTATCTTGATTTGATTATAGCCTGAAATACCATCCATTAGTGATAGAATTGCATGGCCTGCTGTGAGGTCTACAATTATGTCGATGCTGGGCAAAGGAAAGTCATCCTTTGGACAGGTTTTGTTGACATCTCTAAAATTAGTGCATATTCTGATAAAACCATCTAGTTTTGATACTAGTACGATGTTGGAAATCTATTCAGCATAGTCGATAGGTCGAATAAATTCAACGTCTAATAGTTTCTTTAGTTCAACTTTGACCATCAGTGCTACATGTGGATTCATCTTTCTCAATTTTTGCTTGACGAGCTTAGCTCCTAGAGCAATGGACAAATGATGCATGATTAATTATGGATCAATCCTAGGCATATCTACATATGACCAAGCAAAGTTGTTTTTCTTTTCTTTAAAAAAATTGATAAACTCTGATCTTTCTTCCTCTGTCAAAGATTCTGCAAGGTGTATATTTTTGGTTGCTTTTGTAGTACCAATGTTGATTGATTGAGTGGGCTTAATCAATATGGGTGATCGCTCATGATAATGCTTAGGAAGAGTGTCAAGTCTCCCATCTTTAGGTGCCTTAAAAAGGTTTTCACCCTCATATGCATGCTTTATTTTTACTTTTTTTGTGATCTATTGCTTCCATTAACTGGTTTTCAGTAGTAGATCCTTTATTTTGTTCATTTTTGGGACTGGGAGACTTGGCACTCCCTTAATTGCAGATTTTGTTACTTTGTTCACTGGTAGAGTCTATTTCTGGGTTAATGGTACACAAGTAATGGATAATGCATTCATCATTTGGGAAAATTGGTATGTCATGAGTTTCAGGTTCGTCCCAGCCTATGAGGTCAGGAAAGATAAGTGGTAAGGAGTCACTAGGTGGATCAAGTTTAGCTGTTGTAAGTGTTAGGTTGGAGGTATCATCGTGGTTGGCTAGCGTGTTAAAGAAATTAAGGATTTCATCAAGGTCTTCGATGGTATCATCTTTTGTGTAGACTTTCTTGTAATGTCACTATTCATTTTCCTTGGTGTCATAGATATTTTGTGGACCAAATTCAAGTCGTCTATACTATGTTCCATGTTCTTCTTCAGAGATGGGTGGATAACTGTCATTTGCACCAATATCTTCAGTAACATTAGAATGATTGCCCTATTCATATTCATTGGAATTAGTCTCAGTGGTATTATCCTAGATTCTGGCAGTGTTGTGGACTGGTATGTTGTAGGGTGAGAATAGGTCTTTGATGATTGATACAAGTTTGATAGTTTTCTTTGATTCTGTGTCAAATCCTACTTCCACTCATTGCATTTGTTCATATACTATCTCTCCTCAGGGAGGAATGATGTTAGTAGGAGGTGATTCCTCTTTGTTTGATATTGGTTCTTGAATATGATGTGCTTCTGCAGTAGATGATTCCTTCTTTTGTTTGATGGCCTTCTCTTGATGTTGCTTTCATTCTTGATGTTCACGTTCTTTGCGTATAGTCTCTTCTGACTCAAATAGTGCCTCCTTCCAAGAGTCCTTGTATTTCTTCTTTGGTTTCCACTGAGGTTTTTGGTATTTTCTTGGTGTCTTCCTTGGTGGTAGAATGTATTCATAGCCCAATCCTTTTTTATCTTTACTAAATTGTGAAGGAGGATCTAATGGTTTTGTGATGCCTTCCTGACGTTTACCAATAGGTCCTTTTCCCTTGTATCCCATTTATTGCATGATCAAGTAGCCTTTTTCATATAGGTGTGTTGGTATAGCTACCTCCACAGTAGCCACTCTGTCTTCTTCCCCATCCTTGTACAGCCAACTAAGGATGTCTTTCTCCTCTGATTCATGTGCTAGAGTGCCTATTTGAATAAATTTTCCATCAAACTTGGTGATGGGCTTGGTCGCTTGATGTGTTGATGTTGTAGGTAATCCATGAGATTTAGGAGATGCTGGTAAGTTGGCCAAACACAAGGGTTCCAACGAGTATTCTCCCATGCCTTTCTCTTTGATTTTGATTTTCTGTTTGAAATCCATAGATAGTGATTTAGACTTTTCTTATTATAGATCTGGTGTTGAGTAAGTTTGTTTTTCTCTATTATGTGGAACCAAGCTATCTTGGGCTGCCCCCATAACATTACAATGTTGAAAAGGGTTATGATCTGCTGATATAGAAATCTCCTACCCATTGTAGGGGAACTTAACACATTGATGATAAGTAGAAGGTACTACTTGAATTTCATGTATCCAAGGTTGACCCAATAAGATATTGTATGTTAGGTCTATGTCTAAGACTTGGCACATAGTGTCCTTTTGTATTGGTCCTACTTGAATTGGCAATATTACTGTTCCTTTGGATGATCTCTCTTTGTCATCATATGCTTTGATAGTGATCTTTTTGCATGGATTAATAGATTTCTTAGAGAAGCCTAATGCACAGATAAGTTTCAAGGTACAGATATTGAGTCCAGCTCCTCCATCTATTAATACTCTTTTGACTCCATGCTTGTAGACCAAGACTTCAATGTGGAGTGGAGTATTGTGTGGATGGCTCAATGAGCTATTATCATGCTCATAAAAAGTGAGGTTATGAGGCCCTGTCATATGAACTACCATGGCTTGGAATTTGTCAGCATCTAGATATTGAGGTACATTTGTTTCTAATAATGCTTGCTCCACGATGTCTTTGTGTTTTGGCAAAAGTTTTAGCAACTCCAGTATAGATATTTGAGTAGGAGTTTTGTGCAGTTGACTAACTAGATCATATTGAATTTTGGGTATGGTGTTTATTGTTGATGTAGGCCCCTTCAAGACATATTTTTGAGGTCTGGTTGTTATGTTGATGGATTCATGTTCACGCTTTTCCTTGATTGTGATAATGTTGACTTGATTATCCTTAGCTGATATATGATTGATGGTGTTATTGTATATGTGATTGATACGAGCTCCATGTGTATCGTTTGAGGTTGAAGCTCCATCCTTGTTGTAGTTTGGAAGAGAATTCTTAAAGGCTCCATGGTCACCATTTTTCTTGAGACCATTGACTGTTAAATCGCCTCCATCCCTATTTTGTTTGCTAGAAGTTCTTTGAATGCTAACTCTAGTGACTGCCCTAGTGATGTGTAAATGTGTTTTAGAAATTTGTTTGTGATACCTCGTGAGTGTGGATTAGGTCCTCAATTGGTATTATTGTTTTGAGTATTGTTGGCATTGTTTATGTTGAGTTGATCTTGATTGGTATTTGGGGCATAAGTGTTAGTACCCTAGTTAGGAGCTTTGGGATTATTTGTATCTTGAGGATTACTTGATAACGCTAGCACGAGTTTCTTGTATTTTGGATCATTTGATTCATTTCCTCCTTCATTTCCAGTGTTTTTGTTTCTAGTATAGAATCTGGATTTGTCTATGTTGTTATTTTGGGTGTTGTAATTGGATGAACTTGTTCCTTCTTTGAAATTTTTCCTTTCTTGACACATGCTTCTTCTACTTGGATGCCATTTTCAATTAATTTGGCAAAAGATGATATGCATTGAATCTTGAGTATGTAACTCATCTCACTATTCAAGTTGTCGATGAAAATCTCCATCTTTTCTTTTTCAGGCACATCTCGAGGATATCTCAAAACTATATGCTACCAACATTAAAGGAATACCATGAATGTTTCATTGGTCTTCTGTTTGGTATTACAGACATCTAGCATAGTGATAGAATGTTCAATGTTGTAGGAATATTGAGTTATGAATTTGTTGACTAGTTCATCGAATGATCTAAGAGGAGGTGTGATTTTGCATAACCATTCTATTGTTTGTCCTCCCAAGATTCTTGGGAATAACCTCATCAAATAGGTGTCATCATGGGCAAATTCAAGACTCATTGTACAAAATTCTTGAACATGATCATGAGGATCGCTTTTCCCATCATATTTTTCAAATTTGGGAATATCTTAGTTTGGGGGAAAAGGAACAATGTTTAACCATCTGTCAAAAGGATAAGGACAAATTTTAGTTAAGGAGTACTGTACTATTGTCCCTTGTTGCATGTCTTGCATTTGTCTTTGTAACATTTGGATTTGTTGAGTGAGAGAAATTAAAGGTGCATTACTTTGTCAAGGGAAGGGTTCTTCCCATGTATTAGTTCTAAGCTAAAATGGTGTTTGGAATGGTATGTTTTTCTCGGGGATGTTTTGCTCAAGGATATTTTGCTTAGGGATATTTTTCTTGGGTAAGTTATATTCTTGTAGATTTTGATCATGTATGTTTTGTTCAAGGTCATGGGCTTCTTCCTCTCTTTGTCATTCTTGATAATCATAATGTTGAGACCTTGTTCTAAAAATGTCAATGTCAAAGTCTTCAGGAAGTTTAACTCCTTTTCTTGTGAGCATGAGCATATATTTTTCTTTGTCATTTTCCATGAGTCTTTCCACAAGCCTTTGAAATGAAGCACTTTCTTGGCACTCTTGGAGGAGTTCCTTAGAAATTTTGGTATCCTCTAGATTTGGACACTCAAAAGGATTTGATAATCTTTTGATTCATGTTGGACTCTGGTTGCATTTCGCTTTGTTTGTTTCATTGAGAGAGAGTAACAATAGGCATCTAGTAGAAGCTTTCTGTGACAAAAGGAACAAACTCTTCTTTGATGTTTTGTTCAGGGGTTGGTGGTTCAAATCTCAGTGTGTTGTAAGTGATGCACTCTTTGGGGAAGAAAGCCAGATTGATCTTTCCTCCTTGATTTATGTGTTGGTTGAATGCTGATTTTTGACAGAATGCTCTACTCCTTAATGGTTCTTTGTCAAATTAGTTGGTTTTGTTTTGAAGATACAAGAAAATATGATGAAGGAATGTTTAATGAAATTTGAAATGTTGGCGATTGATGTATAAAAATTTATTCCATTTGGCAAGTTTCAGAGAACTGGGTTGTTGTTTCCTCAACTTAGTGTTATGATAAATACTCTTTCTTCTCAGACTATGAGGATTAGTCATGCACAAGCGATCAATGGTTTTGTTTGATTTGTTTTAGATTTAGTTGGTTTGTTTTTTCAAACTCAAGTTTTAATTTATCAAATGAAGGTTTAGATGCCCCTTCATGACAAAGTGTGTCAAATGATATGGAATACAAGCTTTCTTGATATTGTAACTTGATTTGACAACTTGGAGTTTTTTAAACAAGTGTGTTTTTGGATAGAAATCCTTTTGTTTGAAGGACCTGTTTGATGCTTGTGATGAGGTTTCCTAATTTTGATAGGAGAGATGTGTGTTATCTTGCAACTAGTTTTCAGATTCTGACAACTTTGTTTTTATGGAGAACTTTCTTTGAGAATAGTTTTTGATACTCTCTTTTGATTTTTTGTTTGATGAAGATAGAGACGCAATGTGCTATAGAAAGTCCTCAACGCGCTAGAGAAAAGACTCCACGCGCTAAACTGCCCCCAGTGACACACTAACTGGTTTGTTTTGATTTTGTCTTGGTTCAAAAGGTTATGCGCTAATATGGGTCGCCAATGCGCTATCTATTGATCTCTAAGCTCTAAAGTTTGGTTTCCACGCGCTAAGTTGATTCTTCAATGCGCAAGACTATTTTCAAAAGGTGCTACTTTAGTCTGCCAATTTTGGATTTCTATGAAGCGCTAACATTAAGACTTAATGTGCTAAGGTGAAGGTCGAATGCACTAAAAGATGGTTTCCACGCACTAAGAGGTTTCTCTTACATGCTAAACTGCCCTGATAGTTTGACTTGGTTGCTTTTCTGCAATTTTTTGGAACTTTGTTTTTAGTTTTTAGTGATGATAGATGATTCTCTGAAGTAACAAATGAAGACACAACACCGAAGAGACAACCATTTTGCTTAATCTAAACAATGAGTGTATGTTTTGTGAGGATGTGTTCAAATCCTCAATATTTTGATAGGTTTAATACAACATGCACTTCAGTCAGACTCTTTATTGAAGGGTCATAAGCAATATCATAGCCCACTAGTCTCGATATTGCATCAACTCAAATAGCTCTGTCACCCCCTTGGGGGTGCCCATTTTTTTGCCTTTTGCCATAAATTAAGCCAAAGTGAGTTACTTCACAATTGAGTAGTTATCTTGGGAGATATATGTTGACCAATCTTGGGGGCGGATTCTTCCCCACCCTTGCACTATTATATTACAAATGTCTGGATACTGACTCGGCTCAAAGTTTCTATGATAAAGTTCATAATCAAGCTTCCCAACCTTTATAAAAAAGGCTTTATGTATCTCAAGGATACTGGGGGAAGGCTAATCACTGAATGCAACCGTTGAAAAGGACTTTCGTCACTTTCCACCTTTGACTATAGTGGGTTGGAGCACTTGGCTTCAAAGTCATTTCCCACTTAGGTCGTTCCCTTCACACCGGCCAAAGAATGTCTTTAAGAGTTTTTCAACCCCTCAGGAAGGAAGGCCTGCTAAAGGATTTAATGCAATATCACTAAAAGAGTAAGAGTGGTCTAGCTTTTTGATCACCCAGTTAAGGGGAGAGCATATTCCTTCCACTTTCGAGACAAGGCAAACAAGGTTCTTTTTAAGTTTTCATGGCAATGATTTTCTAAGATCTATATGTAGATGTTTGGTCAACAAAATAAATTGATCTAGAAAAAGAACCTAGTCAACAAAGCAATGATTTTCTGATCTAGAAAAAGAACTTGGTCAACAAAGCAACATTGATGTTTGGTCAACAAAAGAAATCGATCAAGAAATCTTTAGTTGTGACTGAGTTTGGACATGTGTGATTCTTTTTAATTTCCAAAAATTTGAAATGGATCCTTTTATGCACCAAAGGATGGTGAAGTTGTTTTTTTAAACCCTCTGTTTGCAAAAATGGAAAAATTGCTTTGTTCTTTTTAGAACCCAAATTAAAAAAAAATCTCCTCAAAAAGCAAGAAAAGATTGTTTTTGTGGTTCTTTTTATAGCCCAAATAAGGTGAGTTCAATTTTATCTAACAAGAATTAAAAATACTCTAAATTCTAACTAACTTAAATAAGTTAGTAAACATTTAAACTATTTATAAATCTAAAAACAACACTAAGCTCCTCCCTGCAAGAAAATGTCAGAAATCCTACAAAATACCGATTTAAAATAGTTAGAAAGATTTTTGCTCTTGTGGACTTCTACATGTTTAAGTTTTATCTCGGTTACAGTTTAATTCTTGTTTTCTATCTCTGATGCACTATAGAAAGGACTGTACACACTACAAGATGACTGGGATGCGCTATTGGACACACCTGATGCACTAAACTATTTTTTGAATGCAATGCTCTATTATTTTCCTGCACCGAGACCTATAGGAAAAATGTTAATAAATTTAATATGCTAAGTGATGGTCTACACGCATTGGGGAATGAGTCCCACACGCTAAACAATGAGCTAGATGCACTGGAATGTTTCCCAGATGCACTAAGGGATGTTCCCCACACGTCGATTCCTATTTCCCACATACCTACAAAAGTGATTATATTTAAAAACCGATTTGATTAATAGGGTAGAACCCTGTGGTGGGTGCTATAAATGTGTGCAGGAAAAGTGGGTCAATGAAACTTAAAATATGAAAAATATGTTCAAAGGGACTTGTCCACACACCCAAAGGACTTCTTGGTGTAAGTTATAGAGTCATGAAGAATGACTCAACTTCCCAAGGTAGGTTCCATGGTTCTCTATTTCATAAGGCCCCTCAAGCCAATGCCTTTGCTCTCAGATCACTAAGCAAAGTGACTTAGGGATGACGAATGCAAGATCAAGGGATGCTTTAGTTTGATTTTAACATGAAATGCATCCTATCTATGCATGATTTTACAAATGAAGTAAACCAAGTTATAAGATGACAAGGTTAGTAGCAATACTATCCTAACATGATATACTAGTTAATGATTTAAGCTAATGATAAAGGAAATATTCTAAAATGTTAATTAGATTATTCCTATTACAAAGAGAAGCTAGATGTATTGATAAATTTGAGCATAAATGAGATACTAAAAGCTTGGATGATGCTTGAAATGGAGGAATGAGAGCTCTATTTATAGTGAAAATAGGGCAATGGAGGGTCAAGATTGAAGGAGTTAATCAAGGGTCAGGATTGAAAGTTATCAATCCATGTTTACAATTTTCACCAATGAAATGGTGACAGTTGTGAACATAAGATTGCTTGAGAGGAGATGTAAGAAGCAAATGCTTGAAAAGACCTCATGGTTGCCTTAGAAGTTAAGGGTTAAGGTTAGACTAGGGTTATCCAATGGATAAAGCTTTTACCCAAATGGTAAACTCTTGTGCAAAGGTTAAAGGGATAACCATGGTCAAAGCAATGAATGCTTGATGAGACCCCATGGTTAGATGAGGGTTAAGTTACTCAAAAAGTCTCTAACCATGCCACTAAGGGTTAGTTAACCATTAATGGTTTGAAGACTTTGGGGAAAAATTTGTAAGAGTCCTTCCAAATTTGGGGGTATTCAACAAGTTAGCTTGTTGAAGGCATAAAGGCTTTAATGCCTTTTGAAGACTTTAGTCCAAATTTGAGAAGTGACCTCCTAAAATTTGGGGAAAAGGGATAATGGATGGGTTTAGGCTAATTGATTAGGATTAGATGGATTCTAGAAGAAATTAGGAATAGGGTTAGGATGCAAGTGGGAGATGTAGAAAAATGCAATTGGATGAGGGAGAATAGGATTAATTAAAATAAATTGCTTTATTTCAATTTGGTTGCAAATTGGGGATTAAAAATAAGTTGGATTTATTTATTTCGGGTAAAGTATTTAATTAAATGTAAATTTAATCTAAAAGTATAGAAAAGGGATTTAATTAAATAAAATGATTTATTTAATTAAGTGATGTAAAGGGTTTAAGTGAATTTAAATAAATAAATTGAATAATCTATTTAATTAAATAGAGGAATGTGGTTGATTTAATTAAATTAGATTTAACTAAATAGAGGAATGAACATTAAATATTCATTTAGGAATATGGTCATTTTTATACATCTACATTAAGTTCTAGTAGGAGCAAATCACATACTGCAGATAGGTTTGCTGACCTAAGTTTCCATCAATGACAACACTATCTGATCTATGTAGTGTCTCTTACCAACAATCTCCTCATTTGGCATTGATGACAAGACTTAGTGAAAAATGACTAAGTGTCCGAATCAATACGAACATATATACCCACTACAAAACTCAAAATTTAAAAATTTAAAATTCTTAAAACTCCCCTTGAAATGATTATGACATTTTTCACTACCCAAATTTCAAAATTCAAAATTCTCAAACTCCCCCTGAGATGATTTTGACATTTTTCAGTTCTTACCTACACTCCCCATTTGACATCAATGGAAAAGGTAGGGATCTGAATACCGGAAAATTCAAACAAAATTTCTATGAATGGATACATATGTACATAGCGACCTTACTATCTTACATAAACTTGAAAATGTCTGCAAAATTAGTTTTCAATGAGTTCAAACTGCTATCCCAACTTTTCTTGACTCTCCAAAATAGAGATGTGACCACTAAAAAGATAATCCTACATCTTTGTTGTTGAAAGATTTGTCAGATCACTTATAGTCATAGAAACTTGTGCTTCCTTCAAAGAATTGAGCGTTGTCTCCATCTTTGGACCAATTAGACCTCGGAGTTCACCAACTCTCCCATTAATCCTATCCTTATCATTCATTAAATCTTTTATCTTTTTAATCAAGGTAATGACTTGACCTTCTTGACTACTCACTCAGAGAGTCAAAGGAACAAAATATTGAGTCTTCTAATTTCTTCTCATACTCCTCAATCTACTTCCTTATATTTTCAGTGAATTTAGACAATGATAAACATGCTTTGTAAACACTTCCACCTTCAAATAGTGCATCTTGAATTCTCTTTATGCATATACCTAGAAAAACTCCATCACTAGAAATCATACCCTTCAGATTACTAAGTCTATATGCATTGAATTCTTTATTGATTTTGACCTCAGCTGATTTCTCAAGTGACTCAAAATAAGGACTTACCGAATTGATAAGACTTTTCAGCTGGCCAGATGGAGTATCTAATGTGTCTTTAGAATGCAAAGGCATAATTTTATCAAGCACACTGGATGCCAAAGTGAGCAATTCATTATCCTCAAAATGAGACTTCAACATTTCCTCCACTGCTTTAGCCTTGGAAAATGATGCAAGTTGTAATTTCTGAATAGAGGATAGAGAGGCCAAGTTGATAGGCCCTTGGATTAATTCTGGATCAAATGATTCTTTTTGGTCCTTCTCCAAGAACTCTTTTATTACCTTTGTAGTGTCTCTTGCTTCCGAAATAGGTGCCTTATCATCAACCTTCAACTCCTCTGCATCTGTCTTAGAAATATCATAACCCTTAAGTATTGCATCATTAAACTAATCTGGAGGATTTTGAGTATCCTCTACAACATGCACTACCTCTGAATTATCACCAGCTTTGACTAAATTTCCTTCTTCTGAAATAGAAGAAACATTCACATCAACCTATTCACCTTTTGATTGCATATCTTGGGCTAACAGAACAGATGAATCCTTAGCATCATGAGCTTTTTCTAGAACTTCATACTGATTCTTGAGCAAAAGTATCCTTAATATTTTCTCAATATCTCTCATCACTTCCTCAAATTTCCCAATCATAAGCTTATTTACCCTCTTCTTGCTTCTGAATTCCTTCTTAGCTTCTTTAAGAATTATATCTATTTCTTCCTTAAATATCACTGAATATATATTAACTAGAATAAGCTCTCTTAGCCTTTCATCCTTAGTTTGAGCTCTAACTCTCCTCATCTCCAAGACATCATATAAAATGTTGGGAATTTCTAAAATTATCTCTGCAAGAGCCCTATTAAATTTATTCAAGTATTTTACAGCGACTTCTTCTAAAGTTGTTTGACTAGAATTATCAAATGTATCATAGAGTTCATAGAGTGTTTTAAGATTACGTTGTATAGTGACTACTTCTTCCACCTGTCTTAGTGACATACCAGATTTTCTAGATTCATATTTCCTCTTCTTGTTAGGTTTATCTCCATTAAAGGGTTTGTCCTTAGTGAATTTTGAAGCTTTGTTTCCTTTTGACTTCAATTCCTTTTCTACCTTATCATATTTTATCTCCTCATCATCAGGAACAACATATATTCTATTTCCTTTACCTTTCTTCCTCTTGCCTTCTCCACCACATGGCTTAACTTTGGATTTCAGTGAAATGGCTACCTTTTGAGAATCAAAGGAGGGTGCAAAGCTACTAGATTGTCTATATCTTGTAGATGATATAGCAAGAGTAGTTTTGGCTATCTCAACTTTCTCTTTCCTCTTCCTAGCTTTCCTGACAGCTTCTATAGTGATCCCAATACACTGTGCATAGTGCTCCACTTCCTTCCTCACTTTTCTCACAATTTTTAGTTTCTTGAATTGACTATGAAGTTGTAAATCCTTCTTAGAAAATGTGTCAAATCTCTCCTTAGATGCATCAACCGTCTTACCCAACAAGTGATGAGCATATACCTCCAAAATATGTTCTAGGTTCAACTGCCTCCATCAAACATTGGTGAATCTCAACCATGAAGAAAATTAAATCTTGATATTTCTCCATATTGGATTTAGGTATTCTTTCCTTGGATTGCATCATTCTCTAGAAATTATTGAAATATCCATAAAGTGCAGCTCCTTGGGCCTTAACATCACCAATGCTATACAACATATCTCTAATTTGAATTGTGATTGGTCTCCCACTAGCCCATTGAGTATTACTAATACTCAAAATCTCATTCATAAAATAGAAGAATATGCATAATACTAGTGTACCATATTTGAATTTATTCCTCTTTTCCTTTTTAATTGAAGTGATATTCTCCATCAACTAGCTCTGGAGTAGCTCACACAAATCATACTCCTTATTTTCCTTCAACATCTGATATGCAACATATATACCAGTTTCAGATATCGAATTTTCCCTACTAAAGTGATAGATCTTATATCCAACCACCATGGAAGAAAAATTCACATCCATTTCAATAATATCATTGATGTTCATGGCTCTCTTATCAAATTTGAAACCAGTTGAATAAGGAAATTTTTGATTCTTTACAGATGAGAGTGGGAGAAAATCACCAAATGAGCTAAAACCTGTTGCAATCCTGATTACAACCTTTGTGAATTTAAATGGCTAATTCAATCACATGAATTCATCATGAATTAGGCTCATAACATATTAGACCCATTCATTTTCATCAAACATTGGAAACCTAACAACTTGCGTAAAGTTCTTCTTCAAAGCATTGAATTTAGGTTTGATTTTCAAATTCTCTGCTAATATGTGATTTTTGTATAGATCCAACAATAGGGATCCTCCTATCTCTTCAATATTTGAATGAATGTATTCCTTAATGTCCTCAAAATGGAGAACACCATATGGAATAGATGAAAATGCACCAAGCAAATATCTTCTATCAATTTAAAAGAGTTGTTCTTAAATTCAGAGCAGGATGTTTTGGTAAAATCAACTACAACATGTGTATCCATTAGCAAATATTTCAAATTGAAAAGATTTCCAGATAAATACCTTCCTTCATTGGACTAGGGTTTCACAAGGAATCACCTTCACATGGAGATCTCTTCATAGAGCTCGCTTATCTTCTTCTCTTTAGAAAGAAAAGTGACAAATGAGAAGTAAAAGTTGCCTTTTATCTTTTGAACATTAAAAATTTTGATGCAATAAATGTGCTAACCCTAAACCTACCAGATACCTTCTATTCATAGATTGCTCAAAATAAATATGTTGCGAATCTCCAATGATGTCCAATATCTTTCGAAGGTTACCTCAAATCATGTGCAATACCTTAAAACCACATCTACCAACCTATCAGATTCAAGTTTCATCTACTATAGGGATCAATAGGATTTTTATTAAATATCCCTTAGGCCGAAGGCCTTACTTCAAGTTTTGGATGAGTTTCCAGCACCAGATTTAGGTGCGAATCCATCTCCTATATCATAATCACTCTTTTCACCCATGTCTTCTTCATTTGATCTTTGATCACATCAACCTATCTGTTTCCCTATCATCTACCTTCACATTGTAGTTACTTTTATTATACCATTGCTACTCTTCTGCAATATCTTGCAATGTGACCAGATCTTTTGCAATTGTAGCATACAACATTTCCATGTCTAAACCTGAATTTCAATTGATTTCCTCTTGATTTGCACTGATTATCTTGATGTGTCCAAACCTACCGCATGCATAATATCTAACATTTATTCTATTGAAGGGGTTATTCATCATATTTCTACATTCATTTGACTTATGCCTATACTTGTTGCATTTGAAACATTGACCGAAGAAAGATGGACTATTATGATTCATTCTATTTCTTCATTGACTAGCCTTCTGACCAATTTTATTGGAAACAAATAAATTACCATTGAATTTTTTAGCATTAGGTTACCTTCCTGGAGACCTTTTAGCTTTTTTCTTCTGATGTGCTGACTTGGGATTTCTTTGACTAGATCTAGAGCTTTTACTTTTCTCAAATCCAAGACCTCTTCTATAATCTACATCCTTCTAGCTTCCAAGAATCTCATCTTTCTTAGATGAGCTAATCTTGAACTTTTCCTTGTATTCATTTGCAGTAGCGAGTTCATCCCTAAGAATGATAATCTATCTTTCAAGCTCTTGTTTACTATTTTTGTATTATAGTAGTTCATGCTTCAGCTAATCATTCGCATGGTTATGTCTATATCATTCATCAGATCTTTTTTTCAAAGATTGGTTAATGCCTTCTTCATTCTTCTTTCTTCCCTCAATCTCCTAGGTCAACTTCATCACTATAGATTCCATCTCATGCTTCTAGATTACATTATTTCTAGCAAGTCTTTCACATTCTTATATCTTCTCCTTCAACTCTCCATCATCCATGATTTGGCTTTCTTTCTACTTTAGCTGACCACAAAGCTCTTTCTCTTCTCGTTGGACTTGTTCAATTTCTCTTTCAATGAATGAATGAAGTTCTTAGCATCTTTAATATTTGCTTTAAATTTTTGGATTTGAGCATTGGATTGATCAAGACCATCAAGTGCAGCTAAAAGCTACTGTTAAAGAACACCAAAATTGGTGTTGGTCACCTAACATTCCAAGCATGCAATTTTTTGTTTTTTCTAAGTTTTTGTGTTTTATCTCATGATGTAATAATGGACCAACCATTTGGGACTCATTAGAGCCATGGTTGAGTTGTCCAAGCTTTTGGTTGTGTCATTTGTGTTCAGGATGCTATCAACCTAGGAAGTTGTAATGATAATGTTGATCACAGGAGTAGTACTCTAAATCAGAGTCACCATGTAATAGGGGTCTATTGTATTTTTTTTATGTCTTCTAGGATGTTTGAGGGCCTTTGGGAGTCTTGTAATACACTTGAATGCAAAGTTGCATCTTAAGTGACAAATTTAAAAGTTGCTAAGCAACATTTTGTAAAAGTTGCATTTTTGGATGTTGGCATTGAAAGTTGGTTCAAGCAATTGAAGTATGGGCATATAGATAGAAACAACTTCATTGTATGGGTTGGAGGATCGATAATGCAAAAACCAAGTTTTTGAGTTGTAAGGAAATCTTCTTTTTCTTCACAGTTTTGACATTTTTTGTTTGTTTTTGTTGCATTGTACATCCCAATATGACCTTGAAAGAGGGAATTACTTGCAGGTGATGAAAGGTTATTGAATCTACTTTTTAATAAGGTATATTAGCAAGTCTAATTGTGTCTGGTTGCAGAAATCTACTCCATTCTCTCTAAGTAGGCGTAAAACCCTTGCAAAGTAGGGTTTAAGGGGAAAATGACTCTAACCTAAGCTACCAATGATGGCACCAGTTGAAATCAAGTGGAATGCTAGGTTAGGTTCTATACATATGTCTAGAGTATGTGTTTGGATTTTTGCAGGCCTTTGTGGAGGAGCTACAATGAAACCCTACACTCACTGCTAGGAGTTAGTGAATTAGGACAGTAGAAGATGTGCAAATTTTGAGCACATGTGGATTGGTAGAAGAGAAATGGACCCATGGTTAGAAAGCCCTATGAATTCCCTTAAATAATCCTCAATTTATTTGAGCAAATGTTTTGACTAGTGAAGGTGTTAAAGAACAAGTTTGTAAGTCACCCGGGTAGGTCAAAACAATTAAAATTAGGGCAGATTTGGTTCCCATATGTGTATGATGAACCCAGATGCAAATTTGCAATTTTTTTGTAACCCTGAAAAGGGTATCCAAATCTATAATTTATTTTGTGGCCTTATTTGGGAAGTTTTGAAACTAAGTCCTTAAAACTGCCAAGGGAGGGCTAATTCTATTAGGCCTATTTGGGCTTGGTGGAGACAAAGAGAGGTTAGGAAATCTTGGCAATGGGTGTGAAGGTTATAAAATCTCTATAAGGCTTCAAAGAAACTAAGTAAATGCATTTTGAACCCATTTAATGAGTTGGTGTTTTGTGATCCTTGGAGAAGTTGTTTGAGCCTTAGGAGTGGTGTGAAGAGATTGAGGTGGCAACCTCTATAGGAAGAGTTGATTGAAAGAAATTAGTGGCTATACCTTGGAGGTATAGATAGAAAAACCCCAACCAAGTACCATTGGATGGACTCAAGGAGTTAGAGGGTTGAGTAAGACAAGAAACCAAGAAGGTGAATTGGATTAGCTCCAAGACTCTTTGCATCAAAAATCCTTTAAACCACCTTCCTGAATCTTTCTCAAGATGTTAGACTTGTTCTAAGAAACTGATCTCTAATACTAGTTGTTGGAATTAAGGAACACTGAGAGAGGAGGTTGGGGTGAATTAGTTTTCTACATATTTTAACTTTATTAATCTAAACCTTTAACCAATTAAAAGATTGAACCAAAAGAAAGATTCAAGAGCACAAGGCAATCAACCACCTCACAATAACACAATGATTTTATATGTGAAAAACCTTGTTAAAGGAACCATGGTGGAGATGAGACCCACAAATGAATATACTAAAATATAGAGTTTACAAGGGAATGCACATGCATTTAGACACATTTCATAGAGCTCACTGCTCAAAAGCAAGAAGGGATACAACCCTGAGGAAGTCTTGCTACCTTAAAGATAGTTACAATTGATTACAAGAGAATTTGAACCAATCAACAACATCTACGAATTCCTGAGTATAGATTTGGGTAAGCACATTTCTCATGTATATTTATACTCTGCCTTACACTATTATGTTCCATTGTTCTACAATATTCCAGAGCATAATGCCTCTACTTGCGCACAATTGATCATGAACACCTCTCACATACATACCGATATCCAAAATGATGATGTCAATCAACCTTATATATCTACCACAAGGAATTAGGTTAGATACTTGTCGACTTCAATAACATTTTACAAATAATGAAACATGTATGCATTGCTGGCTAGATTTGATCTCAAATGCATATGTGGACCAAAAAGAATTGTCTGCATGCTTCTCACATGTTGGCTAAACATTCTCTATCACTAAAACAATCACTAAAATAAATCCACATAATCCACATAAGGATTATTCACACAAGACTATTGTTTTGCACTGTCAAACTGAAAACCAATATATCAGATCTTGTTTATAGTTCAATCAATGGAATACGATATTCAAAATATCTATCATGCTTCCCTCAGCTCCACAACAAAAAATTCAATTGAAATTAAGTGCAAACCAAAATATTAAATTCTTCTTGATTTACTACTCTAGATCATCAGACTTGACCAGATCTGCATTCTAACTTCTGATAGGATCAAATCACCTACTACAGATAAGCTTGCTGGCCTAAGTTTCCATTAATCACAATACTAGATGATCTGTTCCAACAAGAAGAACAAAGAGAAATAGAGGACTAAGTAGGAAGGGAGGGAGAGGTAAATGGGGAGCAAGTGAGAAACCTAGATAGGGGATAGTTATAGTAGTGAGGGAGAGAGATAATTTCACATAGAGAGAGGGGATTAAGGAGTTGGGGAGAGAGGAAATAGGGGAGAAAGAACAAGAGAGTGGAGATATATAGAGGTGAGACCTAGAGGGTGAGGTATAAATGTGAGAGACACAAAGGGGATAGAGAGGTGGGTAATGAGGTAAGGACAGGCTGGTATAGAGGTAAATAGAAAGGGAGGGAGAAACCTAAAGAGGGTAGATAGAGAGAGTGTTCAGGGGAGTTAGTGATGAATATAATGGAAATATAGGGGAGACAAAACATAAGAGAGGGAGAGAGAAGAAGATGTAGGATGTAGGGATAGAGATGTGGGTTAAGGAATAAAGGTGAGATGAAGAGGAAGAGAGAGTTTTAGGGACATACAAAGGGGGGAGAACTGAGATAGAAATGACAATATCAATGGAGAGGGAAAGAGGAAGGAAGGTAATGAAAGGTAAAACCTCAACTATTGATCATTAATCATAAACCCTAAAATCTAAGTCTTAATCAATGTGTGTGTGTGTGTGTATGAGAGAGAGAGAGAGAGAGAGAGAGAGAGAGAGAAGTAGAAAGAGAAAGAGGATAAATCCAATGCAAAAAATATAATGCTAGCATTATTTAGAACTAGCATTATGTGAGTGCATTTTCATAACCCTATGCCAATGCCCTAAACCCTATAGGCTTAACCCTATACAAAATATAAGTAGGAAAAATAAAAGGAAATAGATATTTGTTTCAAGTGGTTAACTATTTTTAAGTGCAAAAATAAGATATCCATTCAAAACAAATAACTAATTTTTTTAAATAAATGTTTCTACAAAAGGATTTTCCTTGAGATTTATTTGGGTTTCACTTGGGGATATCATAACTAAAAAGGCAATCACCCCAACATGTTTACAAGTTCTCTATATTTATTCAGACTTTGTCCTTTGTGTTGATCAACTTTTCTTAATCTAAATTTAATAAAATAAAAAAAATTTATTCATGAAATTCTCAACATTCCATCGATATAAGATATACCTTGTTTTGAGTTTCAAAATTATTACTGATTGTCAACATTACATCTTGTGAAACCATTTGAAAGTTAGAAATTGTCAACATTCCATCGATATAAGATATACCTCAAAATATCTAGGCAAGAAGCTCAGTAATTAGACCATGAAAATAAGTCACTCTATTATCACATTTTACTAAGGGATTCAAGATAACACTATTTTTTAATAAACACCCTCAAATAAGATTTTAACACAGGTGACCCAAATGGATGCCTCTGAAATAAATTTTCAATGGTGGGTGACATAGGCTTAAAATATAACTTTTGGAGTAGACAAATCATATTAAATTGTAATGCCAATACTAGTTATAGTTTGGGATGTGTCTCTCTTCCAAACATAGAAAGAATATAGATCTCCAAGAGTAGATTCAAAATGTGAAAGAAAAAAGGGACCAAGATAAAAAAAGAAGAAACAATATATATAAAGAAAATAACAACATACAATAAATTATATCGGTACATATAAACATTGAAGATATGGTGACTCATAGAAGTTACCATGAATACTAATGAATACATAGCCATACTATTTTGTATGTTGAACCCTATATGAATACCCATGACACAACCATGAACAACTTGTAACATTCACTTTCCTTTGTCAAATGAAATATTGCTAAAGAAACTAATATTCCTCAATTTGAAACTATTTTCTTCACACAATTACAAGAAATGGGTCTTTTTTCTCTCTTAACTCATTATTTATTATGAAAGGGAGAAGACTAACTAAACTATTAACATTTTTATTATGTGGCAACCAAAAAAATGTGTCGTAAAATCATTTCATAGCACATCATTTTTATCCAAAGTAGCATGTGAAAAACGTTAAAAAATTGGATTATCCCCGAAAGGAATTATGATACTTACACTCCTACTACCCTCAGCAATTGAATTGAGGAAAAAGGAAAGTACCTACATTTCATATTGTAATAAAAAGTATGCATCAACATTGAGCTGATTTGCACAAGGAAGCCCATCCTCTAAAAACTCAAATTGAAAATTTTGAAGCTATGGAATATAAAAGCTCTCATGTATTTGGTTGATTATCAATTCAATATATTTTTTCCCACTCATATCCAATTAAAACTATATGTTGGGATCAAATAGATACTCAACCTTGATCATGCCATCATCACCAATATTAAAAGTTTCACCTTGATCATGAAGAAAAAGTTTATGTTAGATTCTTTTCATTTTAGGGACAACACAAAATTGGAATACATCACTATTACATGTACTATTTCACAATTTATTAGCAGGAATATTAGAATCATGAAATACTATAGATGAAGAACTAAATCCTAAATATCATTTACTATTAATTTCTTATTGATAACTCATTATGTTATTGGTGCTACCCAAATCAAACTAGTTGGACAATTAAACTTCCACATAAGAATTGCATAAATTATATTGAACTTAGAATAGCTTCGTATGCCTCGGGGAGAATATCAATATAAAGTATGTTAGGTCTATAAATTTATGGTATGTTGAAAACGACAACGATGAGCTTATGATTAAAGTACTTGCTAAACTCTCCTTCTTTCCATTTGATTTATTCAAAATATTCTATTATAATAATAGGGTTTAAATGCAATAATATTTCTTCTTTAAATACAGTCATTAGTTAATTCCAAAAAGTAAAGGAATTATTTGGAAAACCTTCATACCATACGAGTGCCGTTTTATGCAAGGGCTTAAACAAACCTCATTGAAATGTCATCATAACTTAAAAATAAGATTATTTTGTGAATTATAAATACTCCAACATGCATACATACATCTCTTCAACTCATCATCATCATGTTCTTCCTAATACATTCCCACACATGTGTTAGAACACCTTGCTCTATTCTCCATGAAAAATATCTCTCTCACATGCCTCCATGTTGTGACTATTGTCACAAGGATAAGCATTTAACCCATGTCACTCCCTCTCATGCAATATTATCCCTTTGTGCCATTTTACATATTGATCCTCCATTCCCAAACAAAAATTCTATAAATTGGAGCCTCTCTTCACAAACCCATAACTTAATTCATGCTATTACAATGTACAAATTACTATCATATTCTATTGCATTATGCTGAAATAGAGAAAAATGCATATTCCAATCAACAAAAGAAGAAAATTAAGTGAGTTTGGGTGCATCACTTTGGATTAAGTAGGAGGAGAAGATATAATAGATTTTATGCTTTAATTATTGTTATTTCATCTATTTCTCCATTACATTTTCTCATCTTCAAATATTTTGTTCGAAGATGAGATAATTTTTCTTTCAAGGCTATATCTCTTAGAATTTGGATAGGAAGTAATAAATTAGATGCTTTGATACCATTTTGGAGTTAATAGTTAATCCAACAAATCCCAAAACTCACCTACAACCAAAATTCATATCGCATATTAAGAAAAAGTGTTATGATTATGTTATACAATCTTCATAGTGTTAGAGTAACTATATTCTTTACTCTTTCTTAATTCTAACTTAGGTAGATATTAGTTGTCATTATTTAGTGTAGCGTCATGAAATTGCACCTCTTACAATTTTGACCGTATTTAAGGCCCCTTACCTTGGTGATATCATCTCTCATGCTTGATCAGGATCCATATATGCCTCCACCATGGAACTAAGCCTCATTTCCATATTTTACAACTTGTTTAGACCATATTTTAGGCCCCAAAAATGGGTAGGACAATGGTGTAGCACCATTGTCCTCCTTAGGATATAGGCATCACACCATGGTCCCCTTAAGACAGGGGCATAGCACCCTTGTCCTCCCTCTTTGTGTGGCCCCAAAATTGGTCCATCTGACCCTTGGACCCAATTTCTTCTTTGGGATTTTAATTTCCCCTATGTCAGCCTGTGGTGTGAGGAAAATTAACCCTCCAAGGCAAGTATAAAGGGGGATCTATTCCTCTCATTTTCATAATAGAAATAAGCAAAAATTGGGAAAAACAAGTGGAAGGTCTCCATTATCGTCATCAAGCATTCAACATTTTTATTGTGTGGTAACCAAAAAAATGTGTGTCATAAAATTATTTCATAGTACATTATTTTTATCCAAAGTAGCATGTGAAAAAAATTTAAAAAATAGATTAGCCCCGAAATGAATTATGGTATTTCCATACCTACTACCCTCCACAATTCAATTAAGGAAAAAGGAAAGTACCTCCATTTCATATTGTAACATATTTTTTGCATCAACATTGAGTTGAATTGCACAAGGAAGCGCATCCTCTAAAAAGTGAAATTAAATTTTTTAAAGCTATGGCATATAAAAGCTCCAAAGTATTTGGTTGATCATCCATCAAATATATTTTTTCCCACTCATATTCATTACGAACCCATATGTTGGGATAAAATAAATACTCATCCTTGGTATTGCCATCATCACCAATATTAAAAGTTGCACCTTCATCATGAAGAAACAAATTATATTGGATTATTTTCATTTTAGGTACAATATAAACTTAGCATACATCACTATTACATGTACTATTTCTAATTTTATTAGCCCAAATATTAGAATCATGAAATATTATAGATGAAGAACTGAATCCTAAAATCATTTACTATTAATTTGTTGTTGCTAACTCATTATGTTATTGGTGCCACCCAAATCAAACTAGTTGCACACTTAAACTTCCACATAAGCATTACATAAATTATATTGAACTTAGAATAGCTTTGTATGCCTAAGGGAGCATATAAATATAAAGTATGTTAAGTCTATAAATTTATGGTATGTTGAAAATGACAAACATGAGCTTATGATTCAAGTCCTTGCTAAACTCTCCTTCTTTCCATTTGATTTATTAAAAATATTTTATAAGAATAATAGGGTCTAAATGAAATAATAATTCTTTGTTAAATATAGTCATAAGTTAATTCCAAAAAGTAAAGGAATTATTTGGAAAACCTTCATACCATACGAGTGCCTTTTTATGAAAGGGCTTAAATAAACCTCATTGAAATGTCATCATAACTTAAAAATAGGATTATTTTGTGAACTATAAATACTCCAACATGTATACATACATCTCTTCAACTCATCATCATCATGTTCTTCCTAATACATTCCCACACATGTGTTAGAACACCTTGCTCTATTCTCCATGAAAAATATCTCTCTCACATGCCTCCATGTTGTGACTATTGTCACAAGGATAAGCATTTAACCCATGTCACTCCCTCTCATGCAATATTATCCCTTTGTGCCATTTTACATATTGATCCTCCATTCCCAAACAAAAATTCTATAAATTGGAGCCTCTCTTCACAAACCCATAACTTAATTCATGCTATTACAATGTACAAATTACTATCATATTCTATTGCATTATGCTGAAATAGAGAAAAATCCATATTCCAATAAGCAAAAGAAGAAAATTAAGCGAGTTTGGGTGCATCACTTTGGATCAAGTAGGAGGAGAAGATATAATAGATTTTATGCTTTAATTATTTTTATTTTATCTATTTCTCCATTACATTTTCTCATCTTCACCTATTTTGTTCCAAGATGAGATAATTTTTCTTTCAAGGCTATATCTCTTAGAATTTGGATAGGAAGTAATAAATTAGATGCTTTGATACCATTTTTGAGTTAATAGTTAATCCCACAAATCCCAAAACTCACCTACAATCAAAATTCATATCGCATATTAAGAAAAAGTGTTATGATTATGTTATACAATCTTCATACTTTTAGAGTAACTATATTCTTTACTCTTTCTTAATTTTCACTTAGGTAGATATTAGTTGTCATTATTTAGAGTAGCATCATAAAATTGCACCTCTTATAATTCTGATAGCATTTTAGGTTGCTTACCTTGGCAATATCATCTATCATGCTTGATTGAGATCCATATATGCCTTCACCATGGAACTAAGCCTCATTTCCATACTTTACAACTTGTTTAGACCCTATTTTAGGCCCCAAAAATAGGTAGGACAATGGCATAGGGCCATTGTCCTCCTTAGGATATAGGCATCACACCATGGTCCCCTTAAGACAGGGATGTAGAGCCCCTATCCTCCCTCTTTGTGTGGCCCCAAAATTGGTCCATCTGACCCTTGGACCCAATTTCTTCTTTGGGATTTTAATTTCCCCTATGTCAGCCTATGGTGAGAGGAAAATTAACCCTCCAAGGCAAGTATAAAAGGGGATCTAGTCCTCTCATTTTCATAAGAGAAGATAAGCAAAAATTGGGAAAAACAAGTGGAAGGTCTCCATTATTGTCATCAAGCATTCAACATTTTTATTGTGTGGTAATCAAAAAAATGTGTCATAAAATCATTTCATAGTACATAATTTTTATCCAAAGTAGCATGTGAAAAAAATTTTAAAATTAGATTAGCCCCGAAAAGAATTATGATATTTCCATACCTACTACCATTCACAATTCAATTGTGGAAAAAGGAAAGTAACTCCATTTCATATTGTAACAAAATTTTTGCATCAACATTGAATTGATTTGCACAAGGAAGCGCATCCTCTAAAAACTAAAATTAAAATTTTTGAAGCTATGGCATATAAAAGCTCCCAAGTATTTGGTTGATCATCCATCTAGTATATTTTTTCCCACTCATACTCATTCCCAACAATATGTTGGGACGAAATAGGTACTCATCCTTGTTAATGCCATCATAACCAATATTAAAAGTTGCACCTTCATCATGAAGAAACAAATTATATTAGATTATTTTCATTTTTGGTATAATATAAACTTAGCATACATCACTATTACATGTACTATTTCACATTTTATTAGCCCAAATATTAGAATCATGAAATATTATAGATGAAGAACTAAATCCTAAATATCATTTACTATTTATTTCTTGTTGAAAACTCATTATGTTATTGGTGCCACCCAAATCACACTAGTTGCACACTTAAGCTTACACATAAGCATTGCATAAATTATATTGAACTTAGAATAGCTTTGTATGCCTAAGGGAGAATATAAATATAAAGTATGTTAGGTCTATAAATTTATGGTATGTTGAAAATGACAACCATGAGCTTATGATTCAAGTCCTTGCTAAACTCTCCTTCTTTCCATTTTATTTGTTCAAAATCTTGTAGAAGAATAATAGGGTCTAAATGCAATAATAATTATTCTTTAAATATAGTCATAAGTTAATTCCAAAAAGTGAAGGAATTATTTGGAAAACCTTCATACCATACGAGTGCCTTTATATGCAAGGGCTTAAATAAACCTCATTGAAATATCATCATAACTTAAAAATAAGATTAATTTGTGAGCTATAAATACTCCAACATGTATACAAACATCTCCTCAACTTGTCATCATCATGTTCTTCCTAATACATTCCTATACATGTGTTAGAACACCCTGATCTATCCTCCATGAAAAATATCTCTCTCACATGCCTCCATGTTGTGACTCTTGTCACAAGGATAAGCATTTAACCCATGTCACTCCCTCTCATGCAATATTAGCCCTTTGTGCCATTTTACATCTTGACCCTCCATTCCCACACGAAAATTCTATAAATTGGAGCCTCTCTTCACAAATCCATCACTTAATTCATGCTATTACAATGCACAAATTACTATCATAATCTATGTCGTTATGCTGAAATACAGAAAAATCCATATTCCAATCAACAAAAGAAGAAAATTAAGTGAGTTTGGGTTCATCACTTTGGATTAAGTAAGAGGAGAAGATATAATAGATTTTATGCTTTAATTGTTGTTATTTTATCTGTTTCTCCATTACATTTTTTCATCTTCATCTATTTTGTTCCAAGATGAGATAATTTTTCTTTCAAGGCTATATCTCTTAAAATTTGGATAGGAAGTAATGAATTAGATGCTTTGATACCATTTTTGAGTTAATAGTTAATCCCACAAATCCCAAAACTCACCTACAATCAAAATTCATATCGCATATTAAGAAAAAGTGTTATGATTACGTTATACAATCTTCAGAGTGTTAGAGTAACTATAATCTTTACTCTTTCTTTATTTTCACTTAGGTAGATATTAGTTGTCATTATTTAGTGTAGCGTCATAAAATTGTACCTCTTACAATTTTGACCATATTTTAGGCCCCTTACATTGGCGATATCATCTCTCATGCTTGATCGAGATCCCTATATGCCTCAACCATGGAACTAAGCCTCATTTCCCTACTTTACAACTTGTTTAGACCCTATTTTAGGCCCCCAAAATGGGTATGACAATTGTGTAGCATCATTTTCCTCCATAGGATATAGGAGTCACACCATGGTCCCCTTAAGACAAGGGCATAGCGGCCCTGTCCTCCCTCTTTGTGTGGCCCCAAAATTGGTCCATCTGACCCTTGGACCCAATTTCTTCTCTAGGATTTTAATTTCCCCTATGTCAGCCTATGGTGAGAAGAAAATTAACCCTCCAAGGCAAGTATAAAAGGGGATCTAGTCCTCTCATTTTCATAAGAGAAGATAAACAGAAATTGGGTAAAATAAGTGGAAGGTCTCCATTATTTTCATCAAGCATTGAACATTTTTATTGTGTGGTAACCAAAAAAATGTGTGTCATAAAATCATTTCATAGTACATAATTTTTATCTAGAGTAGCATGTGAAAAAACTTTAGAAATTAGATTAGCCCCAAAAATAATTATGATATTTCCATACCTACTACCCTGCACAATTCAATTGAGGAAAAAGGAAAGTACCTACATTTCATATTGTAAGAAAATTTTTGCATCAATATTGAGTTGATTTTCACAAGGAAGCATATCCTCTAAAAACTGAAATTAAAATTTTTGAAGCTATGACATATAAAAGATCCCAAGTATTTGGTTGATCATCCATCTAATATATTTTTTCCCACTCATTTTCATTCCCAACCATATGTTGGGATGAAATAGATACTCATCCTTGTTAATGCCATCATCACCAATATTAAAAGTTGCACCTTCATCATGAAGAAACAAATTATATTTCATTATCTTCATTTTAGGTACAATATAAACTTGGCATACATCACTATTACATGTACTATTTCACATTTTATCATCCCAAATATTAGAATCATGAAATATTATAAATGAAGAACTAAATCCTAAATATCATTTACTGTTAATTTCTTGTTGATAACTCATTATGTTATTGGTGCCACCTAAATCAAACTAGTTGCACACTTAAATTTCCACATAAGCATTGAAAAAATTATATTGAACTTAGAATAGCTTTGTATGCCTAAGGGAGCATATAAATATAACGTATGTTAGGTCTATAAATTTATGGTATGTTGAAAATGACAACGAGGAGCTTACGATTCAAGTCCTTGCTAAACTCTCCTTCTTGTGATTTGATTTGTTCAAAATCTTCTATAAGAATAATAAGGGCTAAATGCAATAATAATTCTTCTTTAAATATAGTCATAAGTTAATTCCAAAAATAAAAGGAATTATTTGGAAAACTGTCATACCATATCAGTGCCTTTTTATGCAAGGGCTTAAATAAACCTCATTGAAATGTCATCATAACTTAAAAATAAGATTATTTTGTGAACTATAAATACTCCAACATGTATACATACATCTCTTCAACTTGTCATCATCATTTTCTTCCTAATACATTCCCATACATGTGTTAGAACACCTTGGTCTATTCTCCATGAAAAGTATCTCTCTCACATGCCTCCATGTTGTGACTCTTGTCACAAGGATAAGCATTAAACCCATGTTCCCTCTCATGCAATATCAGCCCTTTGTGCTATTTTACATCTTGACCCTCCATTCCCCCACAAAAATTCTATAATTTGGAGCCTCTCCTCACAAATGTATCACTTAATTCATGCTATTACAATGCACAAATTACTATCATAATCTATGTTGTAATGCTGAAATAGAGAAAAATTCATATTCCAATCAACAAAAGAAGAAAATTAAGTGAGTTTGGGTGCATCACTTTGGATCAAGTAAGAGGAGAAGATATAATAGATTTTATGCTTTAATTATTTTTATTTTATCTATTTCTCCATTACATTTTCTCATCTTCACTTATTTTGTTCCAAGATGAGATAATTTTTCTTTCAAGGCTATATCTCTTAGAATTTGGATAGGAATTAATAAATTAGATGCTTTGATACCATTTTTGAGTTAATAGTTAATCCCACAAATCCCAAAACTCACCTATGACCAAAATTCATATCACATATTAAGAAAAAATGTTATGATTACGTAATGCAATATTCATAGTGTTAGAGTAACTATATTATTTACTCTTTCTTAATTTTCACTTAGGTAGATATTAGTTGTCATTATTTAGTATTTCATAAATGTTCCCTTAGTAAATTGTGCTAGGTAGTTGTAGCTACCCTCATACCTCATTAGTGATCTCTTTTTAAATCTTTCCTATTTAATTGAGGCTTTTGTACATATTTTACCATCTTAGATCAATATCATATTCAAGTGAATATTATTATTCTGAATGTTATGGAAGTTTCTGCATTCATTGATCTTGGCATGGGATAATTTTTCTAACATGGTATCAGAGCATGTTGATCAACAACTCTTCCTAGTTGATGTACTCCCCAACCCCTATTAAGATCCCATCTCTTCATAGCTATGTAATTACTTATGTAATGCAATTTAACATTTATTATTACTGGTGGTTTAAATTTAAATATGGAGTCTAGGATTTTATTATCCGATGGTATTTTTTCCAGTTGTAAGACTTTCTCATCTTGTTGATTTTGATTTGTGCAACAATATTATTGGTCACCTATTCATTTGCATCATCTCTTTTCTAGAGAGGATTTTTCTCTCGTGATATTTTCTCCCTTTCTCCATTTTTAAGAGATTTGTTGTATAATTAGTTGTACATGGGTACCTAGCAAATGTTGCCAAGTTTCTAAGACCTATCATCATATCATCTTGTATGTTTTCTCCCTAACTTGCACTTAACGAGGGGTGTTTGAGTAAATATTATTTATTCTTTCTTAAGTTTCACTTAGGTAGACATTAGTTGTCATTATTAGGTATTTCCTGAGTGTGCATTTAGTAAATTGTTTTGGGTAGTTGTACCTACCCTCACACCTCAGTGGTTCTCTCTTTCTAACTCTTGTCTATTTAAGAAAGGCTTTTGTACATAATTTATCATCTCATCTCAATATCATTTCCTAGTTAATATTACTATTCTCTCTATTGTGGAAGCTTATGTGTTCATTGATCCCAACTTGGGAACATTTCTCCAATAGATAGAAATATTTATCTAAGAAAGCATGAGATATATGTGTATACTAAAATGATATAATAAACCTAGAAAAATTTTGCTGGATTATAATTAATTCTTATTAAAGAATAAATATAATACCTTATATATCAACCCTAAGTGAGGATTAAATTACAACATGACAAGTATCCTTATCTTATGAATTGAGACAATGACCTATAATTAGTTTGATCTCAATATAGAAAACAAATCGTAATTTTAGTTGAAGTGTAATAAATTAAATTAGGGAACTAATTAAATATTATTAATTTGATGATTATCTTAATTACTCCAATAGGGAGATCGTAATATAATTAATTTTTCAAAATTGTCCATCTTTGAAAAATAATGTATTTCTAGAGTTATCTTCTCCTTGTGGGTTTTTATTGCCTCAAAGGTCTCATTGACCTAAGCAGTTTGTCCTCAAGTCCTCAATCTCTCCAATCTCCTTCACCCAATTTCCTTATTTTTCTTCCTAAAATCTAGAAAATTAGGAGGACTTGGAGCCTTGAAAATCGGTCCAAATTCTAAAATACTTTAAAAACATGAAACTCAATCAATATTAAAGAACCCTTGTCCCTCCCAGCTCCTAATTTTTTTTTCAAGTTCCAAGATCCCATGTAATGCCCCGCCAGGAACCCTAAAGGAAAACAACACAACTAGGCAACTAAAGGGTGAAATATTTTTTTTTTAAGATTAAGTGCATTAATTATAACAGTTGCACATTTAATAACATAGAGAAAGTCTAACACGTGATTTCGTAAGGGTTACCAATGAAGATAAATTCGCAAATTATATTAACACCATGGTTAATCCAATTGTCCATTTAATTTGGTAATTTAAATACTTAAGATTAAACCTACACATACATGTAAATTCCATAATGAAAGAATCAAAGTATTTCAATTCATTTAATTATCCATATTTCATTTATACATAAGATCAAATAAAATGAATTAACATACATTCCACCGATATAATATTATAATATCCATAAATACAGGGCTTCCAAAAATACCACGGAATCCAAAAGTTACAATATCAAGGTTACACAATTGTTTGATACAATGACCACAAGGTCTCAACTAAACAATGATCACAAACATGAACTGGTACATGAACCACGAACCAAGAAACACCAGCGAAGGCTTTCCTCACCTGAAGATACAATCTAGAACATCTGATGCAAAATGGCACTACCACCTGACCATGTGATCCCAAAATGGAACCACCCCACCATGCTAGGAGATAGTAGAAGACCCTCAAGAAAGAAAAATAAGACAAGTATGAAAGAACTGCATGACTCCACAACACATCCATGTCACTCAACTCACAAACACTAGTGACTCTAAGGAGAGAGTGTCATCACATGGCTTATGGTGGTTACCTTGGTAGGCCTCCATAGGTCTCGATCCCCATCCAGGGTTATCCTAGTAACCTCTCCCAAACCTCCAACTCCATCTAAGCCTCATTGGGACCCTACCAATCCTTTTGTGAAGACAAGGTGACAGGTTTGCCATTCTAGGTGTTCTCACCATATCCTGAGCCTATACAAGCAACCAACTATGTGCGAGGAACATTATCTTAATTAATATTTTAACTACCCACCCCTTGATCAATTATTAGGTTATCACTTCTTAACTGACTTTCAAGGGGTTATCCTATCATCCACTTTGGGCATGGCCCTTGCTCAAAAGCCACTCTCTCTCATAGGACACTAACAGGAAAGGTCTCTCTACTAGAAGTCTATGGTGAAATAGACATCCATATCTAATCCTGACAAACCATAGGTGAAGGATACACAATCACTAACCCAAGATTGACTATTTGGAACAAAACACACAATGGCTCATATCAACAAGGTTATACAACAACCCCTGACCAAGGGGTATAACAACATATGACATATGACAACTCAACCAGAATTGCAATGAAATTAAGCTTGACTTTAAAACACCATTTACACAAGATCCTAATACAAACAATCTTTTCTTTAAACAGCCAAAAGCGTAAATAACTTGCAATTAAAGATTTTCCAAAAAATAAGAAAACACAACTATATTAATACAAAGAAATCAATGTTGTCATTTTTCCAATAAGGTTAAATCAATTACATAAAAATTAATCTCCTAATATATTTCCAAGCATAAATGTAGAATCTAAAATTATAAGCTTTTTTAGAAATAACCAAATTCTTAATTAATTATATATATAAAATATAATATAATTATATGAATATATATATACATATATATACATATATATGTATATATATACATATATATATGTATATATATATATATACATGGTATATATATCATATAATTATAATCACATTAAAAAATATATATAAAGACATGAATATAGAAGAGGATAAGGAAGGAAAGAAGAAGAAGGAAGAAGAAAAGAAGAAGAAGTAAGAGGAAGATAAAGAAAAGGAAAAGTAGAAGGAAGAAGAAGAGAAGAAGGAAGAGGAAGAGAAAGAAGAGGAGAAGAGGAAGGAAGCTAAGAGGAAAAATAAAGAAGAAGAAGACAAGGAACAAGAAAAGAAGAAGGAAGAAGAAGAGAAGGCAATGGAGAAAAACAAAATGGACAAGGTAGCGAAAGCGGTGAAGAGCACACAAATGGAGACTCCAAAGGAAACCAGGAGTCAAGCCAAACCAGCTGATATCACCAGTCCTATAAATCTCTAGTCTGCAAGTGAATCATAGCTAATGCAGAGCATCAAGGTTCCTGAAGAGCGCCTTGAAATCATTCGAAGCAAAAAGGAGAAAGATATAATTCAAGTGGTTGTAGACACCCTTACTGGTTTGATCCCCAGTAGCAATCTTCCCAACACTAAATCATCACTAGCACAACTTAAGCTACTATGTACTATAGTGGATGATCAGTTGCAGAGTTGGGAAGAAGAAGCTGAGGCAAATGTCAAGAAAGAGCATCAAAAGGCTCTTAACATTGCTCTGGTGAAGAAGCTGAATGAACTCCGGTCTGAATTGCTGAAAGAGCAAAAGGATATAAGAGACGCTTTGGATGAGGGAAATCTACTACTAAGCAAAATCTGTCAACCCCATCTATTCTACAATGATGTGATAGCCCAGAAGCAAAAGCTTCAAACGGACTTATAGTCTTACTTAAGTACATTTAAGCCACCTTATGATTCCTTTGCAACTTATGGGCAAACTGTTCACCGGTTTCAGATCCAGTCAGCCAAAATGGAGCAAGAGATCAGTACATGGTCTAGAGATTTGCAGGAGCTACAACTAGTTTTACTTTCAAATCTGCAAATTCTTCAGAAGTGTTATCTGAACTTGGATGCCTTGATAGTTACACAGGAAATGAGCACAGTTGATGCCATGGAAGAACAGGTCTCCCAGATGCAAACAGAGAAAGAATTGGCCACCTCCCTTCTTGAGTCCTAGTCTCTATCAATGAAACAATTTTTGCAGGACTATAAATCAGTTTTTGAGAAGTATTATTCCTTGTTGTCATAAAATTTTATTATTTTAATATCAAATGGAAATAGGGTTGTTCAACGCTACTTTGTCATTGTTGGCAAAGGGGGAGAAGTACTCTATCTATTTTGGAGAAGTATAGGGAGAAGTATTCGGTTTTAAAATTTTGATATATGCTTTATGCTTTGATATCTCAATGTTTATGCTCTATATGCAAAAATGTTATACATTGTATTGATTAAGGGATAGTGTATATGCTTAGGGGGAACAATTTTGTAAATGGCATGTTTTTGTTGTAAAACACTTAAATGTCAAAATTTTATTTTCCTAAGTGTTCCCTTCAATGCCAAAGGGGGAGATTGTTGACATTTTTGGTGTTTATGTTGTGATTATCATTGATGGACACACACTTGCATTAAGATCCCCTTTATATGTATGAGCTAGAGCTCAACTAGTATCTATTCCAATTGGTATGTTGTATTCTAGTCTTTAGACTATTGGTGATTTTGTAGAATGTGTTTCCCAGTCTGAAGCGGTATGTCGACCCCAAGTGGTTTGTAGATCTCAAGCGGTATGAGGGAGAAAAGTGGCATAACACATTCTTACCAGTCTTCATTTTTGTCAAACCGACAATTGGTATTTTGTATGAATCGGTAATACTCTGTGATGAGTTACCAATTGACATTTTGTGATGAGTTACCAATCCACCGATTGTTTGATGGTGCTGACACACTGACGGTGATTTTTGTGTCATGTTACTGAGTATGTCTAGATTCATTGAACTTAGGAAATTGTAATGTAATCCTATTGCACCGACATGAAATGAGATTCCTGCAAAAGGACATCATGTCTAGGGTTTTAGGTTGTTACTGAAAGGGTTTATGTTGTGCTAGGGTTTAAGGTGGTTGATGAGTTGTTGTAAGAGCAATCTTATCTGAGAAGATCAGGTTATAACTGAGTGAGAGATAGAGAAGACTAAAGTAATGCTGGAATGCATTAGCTATGAGCTATACTAGATCTAACCAAGCAGTCTAGGCCCAAAAGCCTTTTGTAAAATCCTCTAACAAGGTGGTTCACCTCTGTGAATCTAAAATCCTCTAGCAAGGTAGTCTTTAATCAAACTTATCTCCTAACAGAGATTGAGATTGCTAACAGGATCTATTCTGGTGATGAACATTATAAGACGTTAACCGGTTTGATCTTAACTGGTCTGGTTTCTATTCTGTAGATAGTGACTTGTGAGTTCCATCTCACCGTGGCTTTTCCCATTTGGATTTCCATGTCAAATATCTTGTGTTATGGTTGTATTGCTTTTGTGAGTGAATGCTTTATTTGCATTTTGGTTTGCATGTGTGATAATCGATTTGTCTATTAAACTACTTTATTGGTTTATCTTTAGACTATTTAAGTGTTTTGGAGCAGAGATTTCTGGCATACTAATTCACCGCCCCCCTCTTAGTATTCATCACTCTCCTCTGGAACCTGCTGATGCGACTCCTCAACTTGGGCATGAATAGGCTAATAAACCTTAGGCATGGGGCCTAACCTAACCAAAACCTCCTAAAACATCTGTCTTAGCTCTTCCCTTTTGGGAACCTTCTCTTCTGCATGCTGAGGATCTTGATGAACTGACTGTTTCAGCTCAACACTCACATGAGTCAGTGGTGGTGAAGGACTATGATGGTCAAAACCATGGCCCTGTCTTCCACCTCTACCTCCTTTGTGACCACCAGTATGACCACCTCCCCTTGCTTTCCTAGCCATGACCTAGCACCACAAAACAAAAAATGGTTTAGATCTACTGCAAGGATTAGACAAGGGAAACACAAAGATTAAGACCCAAGCATTAAAGTCAAATTGAATAGGCTCACTAAAAACCCAGAGTACCCAGTCTTAAAACTTGGGCTCTGATACCAAATGTAATGCCTCACCAGGAACAGTAAAGGAAAACAACACAACTAGGCAACTAAAGGGTGAAATATTTGTTTTTAAAAGATTAAGTGCATTAATTATAATAGTTGCACATTTAATAACACAATAGAAGTCTAACACATGATTTCTTAAGGGTTACCAATGGAGATCAATTTATAGATTATATTAATACCGTAGTTAATCCAATTGTCCATTTAATTAGGTAATTTAAATGCTTAAGATTAAACCTACACATACATCTAAATTCCATAATGAAAGAATCAAAGTATTCCAATGCATTTATTTATCCATATTTCATTTATACATAAGATCAAAGCAACTAAATTAACATATATTCCATCAATATAATATTACAATATCCATAAATATAGGGCTTCCAAAAATACCATGGAATCCAAAAGTTACAATATCAAGGTTACACAATTGTTTGATAAAATGACCACAAGGTCTCAACTGAACAATGATCACGAACATGAACCACGAACCAAGAAACACCAGTGAAGCCTTTCCTTGCCTGAAGATATAATCCAAAATATCTGATGGGAAGTGGCACTACCACCCAACCATGTGATCCCAAAATGGAACCACCCCACCATATTAGGAGATAGCAGAAGACCCTCAAGAAAGCAAAATAAGACAAGTACGAAAGAACTATATGACTCCGCAACACATCCATGTGACTCAACTCACAAACACTAGTGACTCTAAGGAGAGAGTTTCATCACATGGCTTATGGTGGTTACCCTGGTATGCCTCCAAAGGTCTTGGCCCCCATCCTGGGTTATCCTAGTAACCTCTCCTGAACCTCTGGTTCCATCTAAGCCTCATGCGGACCCTTCCAATCCTTTCATGAAAACAAAGTGACAGGTTCGCCATTCCAAACCTTCTCACCACATCCTGAGCTTATACAAGCACCCAACCATGTGCGAGGCACATTATCTTAATTAATATTTTAACCACCCACACCCAAATCAATTATTAGGCTATCACTTCTTAACAGACTTTTGAGGGGTTATCCTGCCATCCACTTCAGGCACGTTCTCCACTCGAAAGCCAATCTCTCTCATAAGACACTAATAGGAAAGGTCTATCTATGAAAACTCTACGGCAAAATAAAAAACCATTTCTAATTCTAACAAACCATAGGTGAAGGATACAAAATCACTAACCTAAGATTGACCATTTGGAACAAAACACACAATGGCTCATATCAATAGGGTTAGACAACAACACCCGACCAAGGGGTATAACAACATATGACATAATGACAACTCAACCAGAATTACAATGAAATTAAGCTTGACTGCAAAATACCATTTACACAAGATCCTAATACAGGCAATCTTTTCTCTAAAAAACCAAAAGCATAAATAACTTGCAATTAAAGATTTTCTAGAAAATAAGAAAAGACAACTATATTAATACAAAGAAATCAATGTTGTCATTTGTCCAATAAGGTTAAATCAATCACAAAAATTAATCTCGTAATGTATTTCCAAGAATAAATATAGAATCTAACATTATAAGCTTTTCCGGACATAACCAATTTCTGAATTAATAATATATATATATATAGATATATATATATATATATATAATATAATATAATTATATGAATATATATATACATCATATATATATATATAAACACAAGAATTAATTTTTATAGTATTAAAATAATATTTAAATGACATAATACCCATAATTAAAAAAAAGTTATATATAAATATAAATATAGATATGCATATATATAAATGTAAATATAAATATATATATATATATATATATATATATATATATATATATATATATATATATATATATGATATTATAAATTAATTAAAAACCAAATTACATAACACTGGCATGAAACCCGAATGTACCATATTCTTGAATGCACCAAATTTAACCCAAGAAAAAGCGAATCATAATAACCCCCCTTGCTACCGCACGGTAGCAGGTACTGTCATAGGTAGCATTTTTACCTTATGGTAGCAAGTGCTACCGCTAGTAGTACTTCTACCGCCGGTAGTACTACTACCGTACTATAGCTGTACTACCATCGGTAGTCGCTACCGACCTCCCAAAAACTAGTTTTTTTTATTTTTTAATATATTTTTTTTTATAATAATAATATTCTTTTTATAAATTTACTATAGCATTAAAATATAATAAATTTCATTTTCCAATAAAATTTATTTCTCACAAATTTATTTAATACAATTTTCCCCATAAATAATTAAATAAAACTATTTCCCCATAACTTTAATAACCCAATAAATTTAATTGAAATTAAATTTATTACCATAGTAACTAAATAATTACACAGAGATACACAACTATTAAAAAGGACTGCCATAGCCAAATATCGAAACAAAAATCAAACAAGACACAATATTTTCTCTGGTAAATCCCATTTCTCCCAAATCTTGCAATTTTCATGCACAATAAAAATCTTGGCAAAATTTGCCATTTTAACTTTTCCCAATTTTCTCAAAATTTTAATCTACAAACACCCAGGAAATAACTTCTTTCCATAAACTAGAAACTAATTTCAAGAATGGACTTTAGCCAAGAACAAGAAATAACTAGAAAGGATTTTGGATTTGACAAATATTTTAACACACACATTATTCAGAAAGAGGGAAGAAATAGAAATATTATCTTTAAAAACGACCATGGAAGAACTTTATAGGGGAGATTAAATCCTTCAACAAGCTTCCAAATAATTTTTCTTCATCAAAATCTCTACCTCTTTCTCGTGACTTCTCCAAAAATAAAAATATATATTCCCCTTTTAAACTAAAATTCTAGGTTGCATATATTTTTCCCTAAAACCCTAATATTTAATTTTAGTAATTAAAAGCAATTTTATTTTTCTTTTGTAATTCCTAACAAAGGAATAAATTAACATGCAATAAGATGAAATCATTTTTTTCTTTTCTTATCTCATGCAAATTAATTAATTTCCTAAAAAATGAATTAAAGCAATACTTTAATTCTAATTTATTCTTTTATTTATTTAAAATTCTAGGAAACAATAAATGAAATTAATCTAATTTATTTTTCACTAAAATTTAAATAAAATATATTTCTAAGATCATGCAGCTTGCAACTTAGTTGAATAGCTTCTTTTAGTTCATTAAATTTATAATCTCAATGCATAAAATACATAATTCAAAAATACCAACTATGAGATAACTTCATAAATTTAATTAATTAATTAAATCTACTAAAACACACAAACTGAACAAACCCCAAGCAAAGACTTAGAAAAAGTCAAACGACAATACACGAAGGCTGAACAAACTGACATGATGACCAACTGACGACACTCAAAAGAGTGTAACTGGTTAAAATAGGGTCAACTACTACATCCTCCACTTCCATCGGACAATGTAAGGCATGCTCAGACTTGTGAAGCCAGGTGGAGATGATACCCCATACCTACCCAGTACTTGTACCTACAATATCTTGCATCACTGAACCACACATGCATATATACAATATAGAAAACACGATATGCAAACCAATGAAGGAGAATCACGACGTTCCTTGTCTCACCAAAGTGAGTGAAGGAAAATTGTTCCCTTGCATCCAATACACTCATAGACATGCAACATATAATTACACATTGCATAGATAAAGTAAAGTGTTAGTATATAGCAATAATCTATAAAATAACATAAATCACAAGTACTAAAATAATGCAAATAAGTTGTGCATCTCACGTCTAGATAAAGCATGAATTAATGTCATATAAGTCTGAATAACACATCATGGTAATGTATCCACTAAAAGTAAACAATAATAAAATTTAAGTCTAATAAGCTCAAACAAGGAGGGGTACTACATTCTCCCCCCAAAACTAGGCTTACTCCTGGATGCCTACAACAAATAAGAATACAGCTCTCTCATCTTCGTTGTATCCTCCCAAGTTATCAAGGTCTCATCATTTGGGTCCCATAAGACCCTTACCTAGTTGATGGTGCGACCCCTGAGGATCAAATCCCCATGCTAAAGAATGCACACGGGTTCCATGGAAAGCTTCTTGTCCTCGACCTACAAAGAGTTCCAATCAAGAACATGTGTCACATCAGGATGATAAGGTGGAAGAACTGAAATATGAAAGACATCGTGGATGCTAGATAGAGTTGGTGGCTAGGCAAGATGATAGGCAATAGGTCCTATCCTCTCAAGGATCTCAAAAGGGCCAAAAAATCAAGGCACCAACTTAGAACCCTTTCCATAATGGACCGGGCTCTTCCACAGACACGCTCTTAAGAGCACATAGTCACCAACAAAAAACTAATGATCTACCCTCTGAGCATTTTATTACATCTTCTTCCTATCCTGTGCAACTACTAAATGCTCATGAATCTTCTCTACCTACTGCTCCATTTCTTGAAGAATATCTGGTCCTACGCACCCTGTCCTCTAGCTGATCCCAACTTAAAGGAGTATGGCAAGGAAAACCATACAATGCTTGAAAGGGGGACATACCTATGGAGCTATGAGATCCATTTTTATAAGAAAACTCCACTAGATAGATATAATCCTCCCAGCATGACTGCTGGTCCATAACATACATGCGAAGCATGTCCTCCAAAACCTGATTCACTCACTCAGTTTGACCATCTGTCTCTGGGTGATAAGCTGAACTAAAGTTCAACTAAGTCCCCAAAGTACGCTGAAGTGAGGTCCACAATGCTAAGGTAAAGATGGGATCTCTATCAGAGATGATCCACCTCAGAATCCCATGCAATCTCACCACATCTTCCAAGAAGACTCGTGCCACCACTACTGTCATATTGGAAGCTCAAATAGGAACAAAGTGAGAAACCTTTGTGAATATGTCAACTATGACCATGAGAGTATCATGACGATGCGAAGAGATAGGCAAAACAACAATGAAATCTATAGAAATGATATCCCATTTCCAATCTAGTACCAAATTAGGTTGTAAAAGTCCTGCTGGGTGCTAATGATCTGCCTTCACCCACTGACACTCTAAATACTTCAACACAAAATCAACAATGTTATGTTTCATACCAGCCCAATGATAAATTTGTTTAACATCTGCGTGCATCTTCTTGACACCTAGATGTGCTGAATAAAATACATAATGGGCCTCAGACATGATCAAAATGAGAAGACCCTCCAAAGGAGGTACACAGATCCATCCAAGGTGACGAAGAAGTCCATCTACCTCAAGGTTATATCCTGAAAATCTACCCTCTAAAGGCCTTCTGAACTCTATCACGGCTCTAACATCCTGATACCAAGTATCCTGAGGAAGAACTTCTAGAATCCTCTCTCTCAAGTCTACTCCAAGGGACAATGCTGAAACTTCATGCCATCTATGACTCAAAGCATCTACCACTACGTTATCTTTCCCCTGAATATAATGAACCTCAAAATCATACTCGTAGAAGAATTCCATCCATCTTTGCTGTCGAGCATTCAAGTTTGATTGCGTGAATATATACTACAGACTGTGGTGATCACTATGCAACTCAAACCGATGCCCTAACAGGAAATGTCACCATCTAACCAAAGCATGGACTACAACTGCCAACTCTAAATCATGAACTCGAGAGTTCAACTCATGGTTCTTGAGTTTGTGAGACTCATGAGAAACCACACATCCATCCTACATAAGCACTGCACCTATACCTTCCAAAGAGGCATTTGTGCATATCATAAAATCTCTAGATTGATCAGGAACTGCCAAAATTAGAGCACTGACAAGGAGTTCTGTCAAGGTATGAAAAGCTACCTCACACTGCTCTAACCAAACAAACTTCTTCTCTTTCCTATGAAGAGAAGTAATTGGGTGTCCTATCTGGGAAAAGCCTTCAACAAAGGGATGGGAATATCCGGCCAAACCCATAAAGCTCTGAACTTCAGAAACGTTGGTCAGCAATGGCCAATCAACAATGGCTTGGATCTTTTAAGGATCCATGGATATACCTTCTCCCAAAACCACATGACCAAGATAGTTCACCTCAGACTGGAAGAAGTCACACTTTGCCACATTGGCATAAAGCTTATTCTCCCTCAAGCATTGCAATACCTAATGTAAGTGATCCTCATTCTCTTCCATAGTTCTAGAATAAATTAGAATGTCATCCAAGAATACAATGACGAAAAGATCAAGGTAGGTGCAAAAAACCCCATTTATGAGGCTCATGAAAATTGAAGGTGCGTTTGTCAACCCAAATGGCACCATTCTGAACTCATAGTGACCATAATGAGTATGAAACACTTTCTTAGGAATATCTGTATCTTGAATGCACAACTGATGGTATCTAGATTTCAGGTTAATCTTAGAGAATGCCTTGGGTCCCTTAACCTAATCAAAAAGATCATCTATACAAGGCAATGGATATCGATTTGGGATGGTTACCTTATTCATCTATCGGTAATCAATGCATAACAGAAGAGAACCATCTTTCTTCTTAATGAAGATAATAGGTGCACCCCAAGGGGAGACACTAGGATGAATGAATCCCTTGGCCAACAATTCTTCTATCTATAAATTCAATGCACTCAACTCTTGAGTAGTCATCTAATATGGAGCTCTCGAAATAGGTTCTGCACTAGGAACCAAATCAATGCAAAAGTCTATGTCTCACTTCAGAGGCATACTAGGACTATCCAATGGAAATACATAAACATACTCTCAAAGAATAGGGTGACCATCAAGAGCGATTTCCCTACTCTCTGACTCATCCACATCCGTAAGAGTAACTGCAAAAAGTTGACACCCTCTACGCATGCACCGCTTAAGTTGCGTAGCAAAGATCATATGTAAGGATATCAGTCTCTAAACTCTAATAATCTCCACTTCTCTACCCAGGTCATCTAAATAGTCCACTATCTTCTTGTGACAATCTACATCAGCTCTATGAGATGATAGCCATTCCATCCCCAACACAACTCCATAAGAACCCAAAGGAATGACTCAGAGGTCAACTGAAGTAACAAGGGATCATAGGTCCAACTCACAACTAGGAATAAAGGCATCTATAGAAACATGGACACCTGTAGCCAACTCTACTTACCACCTATCCACCTGCCTAGAAGACGTGAGTCTACACCACTCCACAATGGATGAAGAAATAAAAGAATCTAAAGCACCGGAATCAAAAAGTACAGAGATAGGGATTCTGCATAACACACTTACTGCCTCAATCATTGTACCCTAATGATCAGCTTGGCGGTCATCCACCATTGCAAACACTCTATGGGATCTACCTGCATCTCCCATTGTAGGCTATGATGCTACTGGCCTCTGACTACCTATATGATGGGAACGTTGTGGGCACTACATGACTATCTGACCAAACTGCCCACAAGAGAAGCAATCTCCCCTACCTAGTCCTCTATTACCTTTCGACCCACTAGACTATTGGAAACTTCCCCAGCTAGGGATGTGAGATGCACTCTATGAGGATTGCCCTAGAGGGCCCTATTTTCCCCTCTGCCAATTCCTATTCTTCCTATACTAAAAGTTACCACCTTGCTGGCCCTGGAACTATTTCAGTTTTGTCAATTGCTGCTACTACTATCCACCCTTAGCAGGGGCCTAAGGAGTCCTAAATAGTGCAGCTAACTGGGACTGATTTCCTCGAGCTTTGTTCCCACTAGAAGGTGCACTCCCTATTTGCACACCTGACTGACCACCAAGTGCACGGCTAAGGTTCAGCTCAACCAATCTAGATTTTTCCACGACTACCTCAACTGAAGGTGGCTCAAACACCCTCACTCCTCCACTGATGTGGTCATTCAAACCTCTCAAGAAGTGTTGAACAAGCATAGCCTCATCATTACCAATCTCAGCATATTGTTTGAGCTCATAGAACTTGTGCTCATACTAGTCTAATGTCATACAATACTAACGCAAGGTGTTTTACTCATCTACCCAAGTCTGCCTCCGCTGGGGTGAGAGAAATTGTGCCCTGAATCTCTCCAGGAATAGCTCCCATGTTATGGTGTTAATGCACACACCAATCTTCTCCTCCTTTGGTCTCCACCAGATCAAAGTAAAACTATCAAGATGCATGAAACAACATCTTGCCTTGGTGTTGCTACAGTATGGGAACATAGCAAAACATCGATCCAAACTGATAAGCCAGATCTCTACCTTGAAACCGATACCCATACCATCAAAGAAAGGAGGGTTGGACCTCATCAAGTCCTTTATGTGACCCAAAGAAGGTGGATCTCCATCAGCTGGAATCTCCCTCCTCCTGGGTGATCTCTCCCTCTCTCTCTCTATTGGCATTTTTTATGTTAATGTTGTGATTGTCATTGATGGACACACAATTGCATTAAGATCCCCTTTATATGTATGAGCTAGAGCTCAATCGGTATCTGTTCCAATCGGTATGTTGTATTCTAGTATTTAGACTATTGGTGATTTTGCAGAATGTGTTTCCCGATCTGAAGCGGTATGTCGACCCCAAGTGGTTCATAGATCTCAAGTAGTACGAAGGACGAAAGTGGAATAACACATTCTTACCAATCTTCATTTTTGCCAAACTAGCAATCGGTATTTTGTATGAACTGGTAATACTTTGTGATGAGTTACCAGCTGACATTTTGTGATGAGTTACCAATCCATCAATTGTTTGATGGTGCTGACACAATGATGGTGCTTTTTGTGTCGTGTTACTGAGTATGTCTAGATTCATTGAACCTAGGAAATTGTAATGTAATCCTATTGGACGGATATGAAATCAGATTCCTTCAAAAGGACATCATGTCAAGGGTTTTAGGTTGTTGCTGAAAGGGTTCATTTTGTGCTAGGGTTTAAGGTGGTTGATGAGTTGTTGTAAGAGTGATCTTATCTAAGAAGATTAGGTTGTAACTGAGTGAGAGATAGAGAAGACTAAAGTAATGCTAGAATGCATTAGCTGTGAGCAATATTGGATTTAACCAACCAGTCTGTGCTATTAGATAGATCAAACACTTGTTGATTACTCACATCTTTGACAACTCTGTAGCCCTTAATTGGGTAGGCCCAAAATCCTTTTGTAAAATCCTTTAACAAGGTGGTTCACTTCTGTGAATCTAAAATCCTCTAGCAAGGTAGTCTTTAATCGGACTTATCTACTACCAGAGACTGAGATTCCTAACAGGATCTATTCTGGTGAAGATCACTGTAAGACCTTAACTGGTCTGGTTTCTATTCTGCAAATAGTGACTTGTGTGTTCCATCTGACCGTGGTTTTTCCCATTTGGGTTTCCACATCAAGTATCTTGTGTTATGGTTGTATTGCTTTTGTGGGTGAATTCTTTATTTGCATTTTGGTTTGCATGTGTGATAACCGATCTGTCTATTAAATTGTTTTACCGGTTTATCTTCAGACTATTTAAGTGTTTTGGAGCAAAGATTTTTGGCATACTAATTCACCCCCCCTCTTAGTATTCATCAATTGGTATCAGAGCCTACCTTTCTATAAGTTTAACCACTTGGAAAGAGATATGGGGGAATACACCATGAGGGTATTTACTCAATGGCTCACTCAGTTCGAGCAAGCCTATGATGATCTTATGGTCAAATACAAGGCATCTCAAGCAAAAGGGAGAGAACATGCAGAAAAGCTGATGGAGCTATCTAAAAATAGTTCTATAGATGAAGCAGATATGGAAGCCATGATAGTAGAAGTAAACAAGTTGAATGAATCAAACTCCAACCTAAGAAAGGAGTTGGAAGGACTGACTATCCGATTTAGTCAAGAGCTTGAGAATAGGAGGAAAGCTAAAGATCTGGTGAAGGAAAGTTGAAACAAGAGATTAGTGCACTGACTGCTCACCTTCATGAGAGAAGAATGGAAAAAGAAGGAGTACAAGATGAACTAAACATAGCCATCTCTGAAAATGCAAGCCTAATGGAGAGAAATACTGCTATTTCCAAAGAAATCTCTGAGTCAAAGGAAATACTTGCTAAGTTCAGCAAAAGTACTATTAAGCTAGAGAAAAAGCTTGAGTCATCTAGACTAGTAACGAATACCAATGTACTTGGTTTCTCTAGACATGAGGAAGGAGAATCCTCAGGAACAAATGCTAAAGCATCAAAGAAGCAACCGGCATTCAAAGGAAAAGGTAAGCAAAAATTCAAACCTGTTTGCTTCAACTATCTTAAAGAAGGACACACTGCCAATGTATGTAGGAGCAAAGCCTACAATAATTTTCCTTACTTTATTAACAATGTACCTAGATACAATAAGTTCAATGATCATTGTTATGCATGCAACAAGTTTGGGAATAGAGCATTTGAATGCAGTTTTGTGATGAATAATACTGGAAGATATCCTCAAAAGACCCAAGGAGTTGGTCCTGAACCTTTTGTGAACCAGAACCACAACCGGTTTAATGTCTTCAATCATCAGCTAAGAAGCAGTGGCCATCAAGGAGAAACCAGATGGAGAGCAAATTGTATGATCTATCATGAACATGGTCACACTGTTGCAACATGCAGAAGGAAGAATGGAAACATGAACAATGGACCTTGGAGAGCACTTGGATTGGTTTTCTACCACTGCAGCAAACCGGGTCACATTTCAAGATTCTACAAAAGCAGAAATAGTATATCTGATGATATATCGGTCACTCTGGAAGGTGAAATTTATGTTGAAACAGTTCAAGTGGACATGAACAAAACCTGGACGAAGAAACCAACAATATTGGAAGAGGAACCGATTTCTGCACCTAGTGTGGAAATATCAGAACCAACAAACTAAGCTTCAAAAAGATTAGGGGGAGTAAATGGCCAAATTTTTTAGAACCCCCAGTTTACATCGGTAAAAGACCTTAACTTGTATGTGATACCTGTCACTTGGCAGAAGATCAAAAATGGTAAAAAGGCAAATTAGGGTTTACGCCCTAATAGAGGAGCATTAATGGTAGTAGGTGAGAGACATGTATAAAAGCATTTTTCAAATCATTTATCACTATCTATTTTTGAGCGAAGAAAAGTTTTTCAAAGAGCAGAGAGAAGAATAGGCGATTTGAGCTGAGATTTCAAGAAATTGACAAATCTTGAAGGAGATTCCAAATCAATTTGCAAATGGTCAAGTGGAGAACACAAAGTGGTGATTCGGCAACCGATGGAGTGTGGAGTGAAGGAGAATTAGAAAGCCCTAAATTTTCATTTTAAAGGTATTCCTCGAGTTCTTAAAATATTCTACAATGGTTTCTGCATCTCATACCAGTTCTAGTACATCCATTGAGTTTGAAAGTTTCATTCAAAGGAAGTCAAAGTATAATGCCCTATCATAAGTTCCTACTAGAGTGATAGTGGAAGAGGGAACTTCTGACTATATTGACTACAAGATTGAAGACCTAGGGTCTCTAGCCATCCACTCTCAACTAGGTCTATTTTGCGGAAAGGACAAGAAAATCAAACCAGAATATAGTATCTTAGACAAGAAGAAACTCCATAATGTAGTATACTTTCTGAAAGACTTTACAAAGGATCATATTATGATCATTTTGAGCAGAGTCCATGGTGGCAAGATGTACCTGGAGAGGATGCATGAAATTATGCCATAGGCAATTCATGTAGTCATCAGTTTTTGCAACACAAGGGAAGTGCCAGCCCTAAGGACAATAAGCAAAATGGAAATATCAAAGCTAACCAGTTCAGTGAGCGATTCATGAGGCATGATAGTCAGCTCCATCAAGGATGATCTTGTTAAGTATGCCTGCATGTTGATAGGTTACCGAACATTCTCTGCCAGTAGAATTAACTCTGTATCTGCTGTAATGGTAAAAGTTGCTTATCGGACGATTAAGGAGGATGCATCATTTGACCTATGCACTGGTATGCAGAGGCAACTCCTATCTAATCTGAAGTCAATCAAATAGGATAATACACTGAGATTCAAGTTTGGACAACTATTGGTTGGGTTGTTCTTCTATTTCCAAGCCTACTTTCCTAGAGTAGGAGATGTCCAGTGGTCTCCTAACAAATCGGTAACCAAGCAGATCAAGGAAAGCATTCAAGCAATCGGAACTAGTTACCCTGATATGTTGAACAAGTATTTTGATGAGTTCAAATAGGAAATCTGTCAAAGGATGAGGATCTCAGGTGACATCGTGAAGAAATATGAAGATGACATCTATTTCACCATCCAGGTGGACAAATGCTTAATGGAGGCTGTTGAGCCTAGAATGGAAGAGGTGGAGCCAATGGGCTATGAGGTGATGTATGATATGCTGGAAGGGTATGCCTCAACCATTATTGCCTCACCTCTTGATCCTAAGGCAAAGAGGACTAGAACCTATCTGGAAAGGATTGCACCAGTTGAGGAACCCTTTGTTAATAAAGGAAAAAACCGGTAGCAAAGAAGGCAAAGGTAGTGCCTGCAGCATCGACACTGGCTACTACTACAACTCCAAGAGTGACCAAGCAGTCACCTGCAAAGAAGAAACTAGAAGTGGCACCGGCAAAAGTCTTTGAAAGAAAAAGGAAGAATAAGTCAAATGAATCGGACTCTGAAGAGACTAAGTCTGAGGAGATGCCAAAGAAGGCTAGACAAATGAAGAAGATGAAGAAGGAAGAATCGGTAGCATCTGCACTGGTAAATTATTTCATGACTTAGTAGATTATTATGATGATTTTAGTGATGAGGAGAAAGAAGAAGTACTACAGGAGATTATTATTTATTTGTGTAAAAATGACTGGTCGCCATCAGAGATTAAAACTCAGACACCAAATTCCTTATATAAGGCATTAGATAATAAATGACACATTGCCATAGAAAAAGAATAGGAGATTAGGGAGAAAATATTTGCACAGTACTTTCCCAACCTCTCAAACTCAAAATTGTTTGATATTTTGGACCAAAATAAAGGACTCTTCTTCACAAGGAGAAGAAGACTCTGGCTGTTAGAGAGAAGAATTGATGATGTTGAAAAAGACACTCATCATCATACTGATCATGATATCCATGCTCACAAAGAACGTATGGCCAACCTCCAAGTGGAAAAAGAACCGGTTATATCCAAACTGGATGAAGTTTTTGATGAAGAAGGAAACCCGATTGAAGAACCAATCGACACTATTGATGTTGATGCCCTAGACATAGAAGATGTCACTTAGGACATACCATTTGAGGGAATAGAATAGGTGCAACAGGCTGAACAAGGCAGTGAGAAAGCTGAGGACAGATAGGAAGCGGCTATGGAACAAGTAGAGAAGAAGAAGAGGGATGAAGATGAGAAAAAGCAGAAAGAGGAAGAGAAGAGAAAAGAGGAAGATGAGAAAATAAAAGATGAAGAGAAAAAGAAGCAAGAAGATGAGAGGAAAAAGAAAGAAGAAGAGGATAAGGAAGGAAAGAAGAAGAAGGATGAAGAAAAGAAGAAGAAGGAAGAGGAAGATAAAGAAAAGGAAAAGCCGAAGGAAGAAGAAAAGAAGAAGAAGGAAGAGGAAGAGAAAGAAGAGGAGAAGAGGAAAAAGAAAGAAGAAGAAGACAAGGAACAAGAAAAGAAGAAGGAAGCAGAGAAACAAAAGAAGGAAGAAGAAGACAAGGTAGTGGAGAAAAGAAAAATGGACAAGGTAGCAGAAGCAGTGAAGAGCACACAGATGGAGACTCTAAAGGGAACTGGGAGTCAAGCCAAACTGGCTGATATCACCAGTCCTATCGATCTCCATTCTGCAAGTGAATCAGAGCTAATGCAGGGCATCAACATTGCTCAAGAGCACCTTCAAATCATTTGAAGGAAAAAGGAGCAAGATATAATTCAAGCGGCTATAGACACCCTTACCGGTTTGATCCTCGATACCAATCTTCCCAACACTAAATCATCACTAGCACAACTTAAGCTACTATGTACTATAGTGGATGATTAGGTGCAAAGCCAGGAAGAAGCAGTTGAGGCAAATGTCAAGAAAGAGCATCAAAAGGCTCTTAACATTGCTCTAGTGAAGAAGTTGAATGAACTCTAGTCTGAAGTGCTAAAAGACCAAAAGGATATAAGGGACGCTTTGGATGAGGGAAATCTACTACTAAGCAAGATCTATCAACCCCATCTATTCTATGATGATGTGCTAGCCCAGAAGCAAAATCTTCAAATGGACTTACAGTCTTACTTAAGCATATTTAAGCCACCTTATGATTCCTTTGCAACTTATGGGCAAACCGTTCACCAGTTTCAGATCTAGTCAGCCAAAATGGAGCAAGAGATCAGTACATGGTCTAGAGATTTGTAGGAGCTACAACTGGTTTTACTTCCACGTCTGCAAATTCTTCAAAAGTGTTATCTAAACCTAGATGCCTTGACAGTTACACAGGAAATGAGCACAATTGATGCCATGGAGGAACAAGTCTCCTAGATGCAAATAGAGAAAGAAGTGGCCACCTCCCTTCTTGAGTCCTAGTCTCTATCAATGAAACAATTTTTGCAGGACTATAAATCAGTTTTTGACAAGTATTATTCCTTGTTGTCAATAAACTTTTATTATTTTAATATCAAATGGAAATAGGGTTGTTCAATGGTACTTTGTCATTGTTGGAAAAGGAAGAGAAGTATCTGGCTTTAAAAATTTGATATATGCTTTATGCTTTGATATCTCAATGTTTATGCTCAGTATGCAAAATTTCTATAGATTGTATTGATTAAGGGATAGTGTATATGCTTAGGAGGAGCAATTTTGTTAATGGCATGTTTTTGTTGTAAAACACTTAGATGTCAAAATTTTATTTTCCTAAGTATTACCATCAATGCCAAAGGGGGAGATTGCTGGCATTTTTTATGCTTATGTTGTGATTGTCATTGATGGACACACACTTGCATTAAGATCCCCTTTATATGTTTGAGCTAGAGCTCAACCGGTATCTGTTCCAACTGGTATGTTTTATTCTAGTCTTTAGACTATTGGTGATTTTGCAAAATGTGTTTCCCAGTCTGAACCGGTATGTTGACCACAAGTGGTTCATAGATCTCAAGTGGTACGAGGGAGCAAAGCAGTATAACACATTCTTACCAATCTTCATTTTTGTCAAACTAGCAACCGGTATTTTGTATGAACGGGTAATCCTCTGTGATGAGTTACCAATCCACCGATTGTTTGATGGTACCGACACACTGATGGTTCTTTTTCTGTCATGTTATTGAGTGTGTCCAGATTCATTGAACCTAGGAAATTGTAATATAATCCTATTGGACCGACATGAAATCAGATTCCTTAAAAAGGACATCATGTCTAGGGTTTCAGGTTGTTGCTGAAAGGGTTTATGTTGTGCTAGGGTTTAAGGTGGTTGATGAGTTGTTGTAAGAGTGATCTTATCTGAGAAGATTAGGTTGTAACTGAGTGAGAGATAGAGAAGACTAAAGTAATGTTGGAATGCATTAGCTGTGAACTATACTAGATCTAACCAAGCAGTCTGTGCTATTAGATAGATCAAACACTTGTTGATTACTCACATCTTTGACAAGTCTGTAGCCCTTAACCAGGTAGGCCCAAAAGCCTTTTGTAAAATCCTCTAACAAGGTGGTTCACCTCTGTGAATCTAAAATCCTCTAGCAAGGTAGTCTTTAATCAAACTTATCTCCTAACAGAGATTAAGATTCCTAACAGGATCTGTTTTGGTGAAGAACATTGTAAGACCTTAACTAGTCTGACCTTAACTGGTCTAGTTTCTAATCTACAGATAGTGACTTGTGAGTTCCATCTCACTATGGTTTTTCCCATTTGGGTTTCCACATCAAATATCTTGTGTTATGGTTGTATTGCTTTTGTGGGTGAATGCTTTATTTGCATTTTGGTTTGCATGTGTGATAACTGATCTATCTGTTAAACTGTTTTACTGATTTATCTTCAGACTATTTAAGTATTTTGGAGCAAAGATTTCTGGCATACTAATTCACCCCCCCCTCTTAGTATTCGTCACTCTCCTCTGGAACCTGCTGATGCAACTCCTCAACCTAGGCATGAATAGGATGATAAACCTTAGGCATGGGGCCTAACTTGACCAGAACCTCCTGAAACATTTGTCTCAGCTCTTCCCTTTTTTGAATCTTCTCTTTTGCATGCTGAGGATCCTTATGCTGAGGACTATGATGGTCAGAACCATAGCCCCATCCTCCACCTCTACCTCCTTTGCAACCACCAGTACGACTAGCTCCCCTAGCTTTCCTAGCCATGACCTAGCACCACAAAACTAAAAATGGTTCAGATCTACCAAGGATAAGACAAGGGAAACACAAATATTAAGACCCAAGCATCAAAGTCAAACTAAATAGGCTCACTACAAACCCATAGTACCTAGTGTTGAAACTTGGGCTCTGATACCAAATGTAATGCCCCACTAGGAACCCTAAAGGAAAACAACACAACTAGGCAACTAAAGGGTGAAATATTTATTTTTAAAAGATTAAGTGCATTAATTATAATAGTTGCACGTTTATTAACACAACGGAAGTCTAACACATAAATTCCTAAGGGTTACCAATAGAGATAAATTCGCAGATTATATTAATACCATAGTTAATCCAATTGTCCATTTAATTAGGTAATTTAAATGCTTAAGATTAAACCTACACATACATCTAAATTCCATAATGAAAGAATCAAAGTATTCCAATGCATTTATTTATCCATATTTCATTTATACATAAGATCAAAGCAACTGAATTAACATACATTCCACCAATATAATATTACAATATCCATAAATACAGGGCTTCCAAAAATACCACGGAATCCAAAAGTTACAATATCAAGGTTACACAATTGTTTGATAAAATGACCACAAGGTCTCAACTGAACAATGATCACAAACATGAACCGGTACATGAAACACGAACCAAGAAACACCAGTGAAGCCTTTCCTTGCCTGAAGATACAATCCAAAATATCTGATGGGAAGTGGCACTACCACCCAACCATGTGATCCCGAAATGGAACCACCCCACTGTACTAGGAGATAGCAGAAGACCCTCAAGAAAGCAAAATAAGACAAGTACGAAAGAACTACATGCCTCTGCAACACATCCATGTGACTCAACTCACAAACACTAGTGACTCTAAGGAGAGAGTTTCATCGCATGGATTATGGTGGTTACCCTGGTATGCCTACAAATGTCTTGGCCCCCATCCTGGGTTATCCTGGTAACCTATCCTGAACCTCTGGGTCCATCTAAGCCTCATGCGGACCCTACCAATCCTTTCATGAAGACAAGGTGACAGGTTCACCATTCTAAGCCTTCTCACCATAGCTTGAGCTAATACAAGCACCCAACCATGTGCTAGGCACATTATCTTAATGAATATTTTAACTACCCACACCCTAATCAATTATTAGGTTATCACTTCTTAATAGACTTTCGAGGGGTTATCCTGCCATCCATTTCGGGCACGGTCCCCACTTGAAAGCCACTCTCTCTCATAGGACACTAAAAGGAAAGGTCTCCCTATGAATACTCCATGGCAAAATAGACAACCATTTCTAATCCTGACAAACCACAGGTGAACGATACACAATCACTAACCCAAGATTGACCATTTGGAATAAAACACACAATGGCTTATCTCGACAGGGTTAGACAACAACACCTGACCAAGGGGTATAACAACATATGACATAATGACCACTCAACCAGAATTACAATGAAATTAAGCTTGACTGGGAAATACCATTTACAGAAGATCCTAATATAGGCAATCTTTTCTCTAAACAACCAAAAGCATAAATAACTTGCAATTAAAGATTTTCTAGAAAATAAGAAAACACAACTATATTAATACAAAGAAATCAATGTTGTCATTTGTCCAATAAGGTTAAATAAATCACAAAAATTAATCTCCTAATGTATTTCCAAGCATAAATATAGAATCTAAAATTATAAGCTTTTCTGAACATAACTAAATTCTGAATTAATAATATATATATAATATAATATAATTATATAAATATATATATATACATTGTATATATATCATATACCTATAATCATATTACAAAATATATATATAAACACAAGAATTAATTTTTACAGTATTAAAATAATATTTAAATGACATAATACCCATAATTAAAATAAACTTATTTATATATATATATATATATATAGATATATAGATATATATATATATATGAATTAAAAACCAAATTACATAACACTGGCACTAAAACCTGAATGTACCATATTGTTGAATGCATCGAATTTAACCCAAGAAAAAGTGAATCATAATAACCTCCCTTGCTACCACACGGTAGTAGGTACTGTCATAGGTAGCATTTCTACCTTATGGTAGCAAGTGCTACCGCTCGTAGTACTGCTACTGTACGATTGTTGTACTACCGTTGGTAGTCGCTACCAACCTCCCAAAAACCAAAGTTTTTTTTATTTTTTAATATATTTTTTTTAATAATAATAATATTTTTTTTAATAAATTTACTATAACATTAAAATATAATAAATTTCATTTTCCAATAAAATTTATTTCTCACAAATTTATTTAATACAATTTTCCCCATAAATAATTAAATAAAACTATTTCCCCATAACTTTAATAACCCAATAAATTTAATTGAAATTAAATTTATTACCATAGTAACTAAATAATTACACAGAGATAGACAACTATTAAAAAGGACTGCCATAGCCAAATATCGAAACAAAAATCAAACAAGATGTAATATTTTCTCTGGTAAATCCCATTTCTCCCAAATCTTGCAATTTTCATGCACAATAAAAATCTTGGCAAAATTTTCCATATTAACTTTTCCCAATTTTCTCAAAATTTTAATCTACAAACACCCAGGAAATAACTTCTTTCCATAAACTAGAAACTAATTTCAAGAATGGACTTTAGCCAAGAACAAGAAATAACTAGAAAGGATTTTGCATTTTGACAAATATTTTAACACACACATTATTCAGAAAGAGGGAAGAAATAAGAATATTTTGTTTAAAAACAACCAGAAGAAGCCACCCAACCTGGTATAACTTTCCTAGAAGAACTTTGTAGGAGAGATTAAATCCTTCAACAAGCTTCCAAATAATTTTTCTTCCTCAAAATCTCTGCCTCTTTCTCGTGACTTCCCCAAAAATAAAAAGATATATTCCCCTTTTAAACTAAAATTCTAGGTTGCATATATTTTTCCCAAAAACCCTAATATTTAATCTTAGTAACTAAAAGCAATTTTCTTTTTCTTTTTTAATTCCTAACAAAGGAATAAATTAACATGCAATAAGAAAAAATCATTTTTTTCTTTTCTTTTCTCATGCAAATTAATTAATTTCCTAAAAATGGAATTAAAGGAATACTTTAATTCTAATTTATTCTTTTATTCATTTATTTATTTATTTATTCTGTTATTCTTTATTTATTGAAAATTATAGAAAACAATAAATGAAATTAATCTAATTTATTTTTCACTAAAATTTATATAAAATATATTTCTAATATCATGTAGGGTGCAACTTAATTTAATAACTTCTTTTAATTAATTAAATTTATAATCTCAATGTATAAAATACATAATTCAAAATACCAACTATGAGATACTCCATAAATTTAATTAATTAATTAAATCCACTAAAACACACAAACTGAAAAAACCCCAAACAAATACTTAGAAAAAGTCAAAGGACAATACACGAAGGCCGAACAAACTGACAGGACGACGAACTAATGACACTCACAAGAGTGTAATTGGTTAAAATAGGGTCAACTACTACCTCCTCCACTTCCATCAGACAATATAAGGCATGCTCAGACCTGTGAAGCCAAGTGGAGACAATACCCCGTACCTACCCAGTACTTGTACCTGCAATATCCTACATCATCGAACCACACATGCATATATACAATATGGAAAACATGGCATGCACACTGATGAAGGAGAATCACAATGTTCCCTGTCTCACCAGAGTGAGTGAAGGAAAATCGTCCCCTTACATCCAATACACTCGCAGACATGAAACACATAATTACACATTGCATAGATAAAGTAAAGTGTCAGTACATAGCAATAATCCATAAAATAGCATATATCACAAGTACTGAAATAATGCAAATAAATTATGCATCTCACGTCTAGTTAAAGCATGAATTAATGTCATATAAGTCTGAATAACACATCATGGTAATGTATCCATTGAAAGTAAACAATAATAAAATATGAGTCTAATAAGTTCAAACGAGGAGGGGTACTACATCCCATGTCCCCAGAAATACCCAATGGCCCATTAGGTTTCAAGTTAAAGCATCCCCCATAATTCCTAAAACCTTATCAAGTTAGAAGATCCCAAGTCCCCCAAACTCTAAAAAATTACATAATTTACCAAGATCCCAATTCATCCTAAAATACCAAAAGCCCAAGATCCCAAGTCCATCCAATCTCTTGAAAGTTCACCATGTTCGAAGGTCATATATTAAACTCAAAACTCAACAAAACCTAGTGCAATTAGTTCTACCTACACCCTTGACATTGTTAGATATTAATTCTTATGCTTTAAATAGATAGATCAACATCCATATATTGGTATAAATAGATGTGTTTTGGTAAGTTTTAGGTATCATATAAAAGATAAATATGACACGAAGGGATGCACATCCCTTTCAACTCCCTAGAACTCATAACATTTTAGGATCTCAATCACGCTTGAATGTCTCCTTTCAATGTGACTATCAATCATTATTTCAAACCTCAAAAGATAAAAAATTTACAAAGAGAATTATTAAAGAAAGAAAACAAAATAATTTACATGACACCCAAAGATTCCATCTTCTAGCTTTGGGTTTAGAAATTTTATAATTTAATTATCTAGGTTTATCCAAAAATTATAATCTTGTTATAGCCTCAAAATAGTGAATTCTTCAAGGTAGAATTGACTTTGATTTATTTCTCTCTATCTATGGTGTGTATTTTTAAATGTGTTCTTAATTAGTTGGCTAGCTAGACAATTATAAAATATTTGAATAGATTTTGCAAGGTATCTTTTCAAGGCAACAAAGGAAATATGTGACTATGCTCATGGATTACTCGGTAGAATCATTTAATATGTAGACCTTAAATTAATTATTTTAATTAATTAATTTAGTTTCCTCAAATAATCAATTTATTAATTATGTCAATCCCTATTCTTTCTCAATATTAGTTAAATATAATTAATATTATTACTATAGTCTAGTGAATGATTTATTTAAAAAATCAATCTACCTTTATTCTTCTAAAATCTCTAAAACTAATTCTCTTCAAATTTCTCCTTTTAAATAGTTAATCTTAATTAATTAATTGATCCAGGTGATTCCTACAAATCACCTTTTCCTAATCCATCATTAACCTAACGAAGTGTTCTAGAAGCACCCCTAATCTGAATTATCATTATTCTTCGAATTTTTAATTCCCTCCATTCATTCTCTCTCCTAGTCAAATCCTCCTACAAATCCCATTTTTCCTAATCCCACCTAATCATTCTTCTAATCTATCTTCTAATGAGTTACTAATGGCTAATCCTCATTATTATCCATAAATTCAACTCCTTGTCCCCTCACTCACCCACCTTCCTTAAATGCCCTTTTCCTAGGTGAATGTGAGATTTTTAGAATCTCACACTCCTCTAGGTATCCCTTCAGCCAAGGAATTTTTAATTCCTTTCAATTCCTCCAATCCTTATGACCATTCATTTAAGGAATTTTTAATTCCTTCTCCTCATCACTTAAGGAATATTTTATTCCTTTTATCTTCCCTAGGTGCATTGGGAAGCCTTCCCAATGAACCTTTAGGAGTTTGGATATAAGAAATGCCTTTATGGCATATCTGTTGGACTCCACACTTGTCTAGCCAGCTCCCCTTAGGCCATGTGTGGGTTCACATGCAATCCTGACCCTCCATCTTAGCAATCCTATCCATTCATTTTCTCCTCTCTTCTGCTATAAATTGGAGACTCTACTCCTTCATTTCCCATCTCCACGTTATCGAAGTTTGTGCTGTCAATTTGAGCCCAAAAGATCATTCAATTATCTAGACTCTAGAAAAAATTCCATTCACCTATCACTTAGCCAATTTTTCATCCATTCCATCTCACCATACAATATCTTGTGCACAATCTTGGAGATCCAGCTACATCAAGAAAAGGAGCACATCCAATCAGGTTGAAGACAAGGGTTCAAGTTCAACCTCATCAAGGTCAATCTGAAGGAGAAGGAGAAGATACAAGGTATAATGGTATTTTGATACTTTTAGCATTTTATTGCTTGTTTCATTAGATTTGATCATTATTTCCTCTTTCCATCTTTCCCCCTCTTCATTTTAGCATGGTCAGTGGGACCCATGTCCCTAAATTTAACATTTTTTGGAGTTTTTTGTAAGTTTTTGGTCGCAGATATCAGAATAGCATGAGCACTTTGAATTCAGCACATGTGCACGTGCTTTAACACGTAAGTTTCATAATTCAAATTTTAACCCATGTGTTTTGTAGGTCTACACATCAATGGTAGTGCTTCAGTGTGGGTGCTTGCAGAACAACGCGAGCATTATTTCTGCAAACCTTTGTCTATGAATCATATTTTGTGATTTTTACAGGTATTTTTTCTATTGTTTGAAGGCATTACCCGAGACTACTAACGTGTGTTTTTGCAAGACATTGGCCGAAGACTCCGCTTGTCAAATATTTTGTTGATTAAACTTTAAAAATTATTAACATTCTTGTTTTGTACCTTGCCAAGGAGATACAAGAAAATTTTGTGTCTTTATTTTTTTTATTTTAGGCACCTAGATTTAATTAGGGGATAAAAAAATATCTGCTTGAAGTGTTTGAGAAAAGTGTGAAAGTAGGAGAGTATTCTCTTGTCTATCTATACAATAAGAAATCCAGACCTTTGGCACTTTTCTAACTTGATTGTGTGCTTTCCCTTAGAGATCCTTCCCTCCTAATTTTCTTAGGCATTGGTGAGAGGGGAACAACCCAAGTGAGTATAGCCGGACTTGGGCATTCCAACTTAATATAATAAATAGGTCTCTTCAGATGAAAGTTTCAAAGGAGGTCTCAATCATGCTTGCGTGACTACATCTTGCTTGGTACTTTGTAGGGTTATAGGCCTAAATCGCGCTTTCATAGCTACAAGGATTAGTCTTCAAATGGAAATCCTTATTAATAACTCTTGGATTAGAGACTACTTGGTTCACCTCCAAAAGCTAAATAATTTTTATGCAAGGGAGATAGTAACTCCCCCAAGAGACTTGCCATATTGTACCCCCATTAGCATTTGGAGTCAGCTAATACAATGTTGGGAATCCATTGCGTGAGACCCAATGACCATATTTTAATTAGCTATTGGGTGTGTAATTGAGTGAGCAAGCAAAGATTTTCCTCCTCAGCCAGTTTTATAGGGTAGATTCATATGCTTGATGTGCTTATTTGAAATAATGACCAATGTGTTTTCTGTGTCTTCATGCCAAGAGTAGAATTAGTCAACATCCTAGTCATTATCATCAAAATCAAGTTTAGTCCAATTCATAACCCCTAATCATCTCCACGTCATATTCAAGTCATACCCAAATCATGTCCTAGTCATACAAAATTTTGAACTAACATCAATCAAGCCTAATTCATAACAAACTCACATCTTCCAAACAAGTCCAAACTACGTCGGAACTCCTTCCACCTCATGTTTCATAAGCCCAAGTTATATAAGCATCTCAAGAAGTCAATATACCGACCAAACAAGAAAAAGAAGCTCACACAAGCACAACTCATTAGATGTTGGAGGTTTTGGTACACCAATCAAAAACTCTTTCTTAAACATAGGAATTTTTTGGACCATTAGCACGATTACATCCATGGTCATAGAAATGAGTTTGATTCTAGTGATGAATTAAGAGTCTGTGCCCTCCATCAAGGTTCAGGCTTGTCTTTTAAAACCAACTACCATAAGAATCAGGGTGGTCACATCCCCTCATACAACTTGCCACCTGAACCAATCACCTATTGAGTCTTGTTCATGCCAAAAATAGTCTAGTCATCAAATTTCTTCTAATCATCATTATCATGTCTCTTTGATCAATCATCCTCAATCTTTTCCTAAGGACTTAGTACATGAACCAATTTTCAATCAATCATCCTTAATCCAATCAATCGTCAATCAACCATCTTCAATCAATCATCCTTTAATCAAATTAACCTCACATTAAGGTTTTATTCCTTTTGAAGTTTTATTTAGACCTTATTTTTAATCAATCAATCGATCATTTGGCTTTTGTGCTTGAAGAAGAATCCTCTCCAAGTACCTTGACCCCATCTTTTGAGTCGATCAAGACTCGTATCTCATGTCTTTATTTTGCATAGGATCATTAGTCAATCCTTAGCAAAATAAAGACTTTGATCATTATCCTAAGATCTAAATTTTACTGAGCTTGGTCATTACCTTGCTTGTGGTTTCATCAACATCCCCCACCTAAAATCCTCATTCAAGGACTAAGGTGCAATATTTATCAAACCCATGTCTGAATCCAAGGACTCTATCAATTAATTAATCCGATTTCATCAAAATCCAAATTAAATCCAAAATGAAAGATCTTATCTAAGTCCTTTCATCAATTCTTTTTCCTCTAATCAATATTTCTAAATCTATTCTTGTATGGTCACAACTTGATCTAAAAAGAAAAAGAAGGCCAAACAATAATATGGCATATCTAACATTAGTCTCCTATATCAAGACTCTACATAAGATCTTACACAAAGTGTGCAACCCTGATAACTCAATGATGAATGAATAGTACCAAATCGGTACTGAGAGGGGGGGTGAATCAGTATAGACAAAATACAATCCGAAACCGGTTTGACAACAAATATTCCAAATGACTAGCAAGCAGTGACACTAGTTGAAATAGAGTGCAATTGGTAAGACCCAAAACAACTAAAACAATCATAAACTGGTTACTCACTTAGCTTTCCTCATAGCTCAATACTATAGTACCATTACACCCTCATGCATGAACAAGTAAACTATCATCAGATCTTTACAACAGTTAGTTCAATTTTTTTTATAGACAGGCTTAAAACACAGAACAATCATATGCTTAATAGGTAACAACAAAGCATCACAAGATAAAAGCATCGCACATGACACACATATTTTCACGTGGAAACCCAACTGGGAAAAACCATGGTGGGGATGAATACCCACAAGCTACTTTTGAACTCTTTAGAAGTTTGTTGTGTTAGGATCCTTGTCTAGTTAAAGACATTACAATAGGTTTGGCTAGGAACCGATCCTATTAGGGATCACCTAGTTAAGGGATGACTATAATACCCGATTCAGGGTTAAACCCAGTTAGGTTTACCTTGTTAGAGGATTTCAAGAACTCAATAGCTAAAGGATCTCCAAAGCTCTATAGCTTCCTAGAACTCAATAACTTCGAGTTACCCTGTTAAAGGATTTGTATCAAGCCGGTTAAGGCTACACTATTAAGGGATTTCACACCTATTGAGGTGGTTAAAGATCAACAGGAATTACAAAGATCTGGTAATAGCACTCAATGCTAATGTAGATCTATTTTGGCTCCTCCTCACCTTCTGCACATTCACTTGGTAGGTATCTCTTCTCTCCTTTGGTCTGGCAAGAATCACGTATCACTTCCCTTGGATACACACATACAACTTTTGCCAACAACTTTAGAAAGAAACACAACATCGACCTTATAGGAAACAGATAGGTCGGTAGCAAAAACCCTAAACCCTAAACCATGTTAGGTTAAGCAATTCAAGTGGTCCAATCCTGACCGTTGAATCATACTATATTAAATGCAACAATCTTGAATTGATCTCAAGACATTCTTCATTGTCCATTATCCACCGATTTCATGGTGACTGATAACCCATCACGCGTTATCACCGTTTCACAAACTTTGCACATTCCCAAGGTGGATAGGGATAGTCTTCCTCATGTAAGATCCTTCACATGCACAGGACTTACATGGTAACATGATCTATTCTTTTTTATACTCCTAACTCATCACACAGAGATCACTGATTGAGTCACACAAGCTTGAGGTACTGCAACCGAAAATCCTGAAGTGGAAACTACCTACCAATCGGTAGTCATACAATGCTTCCATATGTCAGTTCCCATAACTACATGCCTGTTCACCTTGAACAAATATACCACTTCATTTTGGCATATATACTGGTTCACACATATGTCAGTTCATATCATATCACATATTGACATCAATGACAACATACAATATCATTATGTCCTCATACCAGTTCACATAATGCCAACAATCTCCCCCTTTGGCATTGATGACAATATACAAATATATCTCTCCACTTCACTCCTTCTCCCCCTTTAACAACAATGCCAGAGTGGAGGCACAAGCATCCCTATTCCATTATGTTTCTCCCCCTAAGGAGTAGCATCCTTCAACACATCAATCAACAAAAATTTGACTATGCAATACCTAACTGATATGGAACAAATAATTTTAGTTCACCTCCTGAAGGGGTAGTACCCCCAATTCACCTCTTAAATGCACAAATGTAGTCTTTGGGAGAGGCTTGGTCAATATGTCTACTAACTTCTCCTTATTGGAAACATGTTCCAGTGCAATCTCTTTATTCTGAACCTTTTCCCTCAAGAAATGATACTTAAGCTCAAAATGCTTGGTTCTAGAATGTAAAACTGGATTCTTTGAAATATTGATAGCACTTGCGTTATCATAGAATATACTTACCGGTTTAGATATAGGGATTTTGAAGCCATTTAAAACATGCTTCATCCAGATTGTTTGAGTGCAGTTCATGAAAGCTGCAACATACTCCGCTTCCGCTGTAGACTAAGAGATACAACTCTACTTTTTACTCATCCATGAGACCAGTCTACCACTGAGAAAGAATGCACCACTGGTTGTTCTTTTCTGGTCATCCACATTACCTGCCCAATTAGCATCTATGAATACTTTCAGAATGAAATCATTGTTGTATGGGTACCACAATTCATAGTCAACTGTTCCCTTCAGATACCTAAGAATCCATTTAACTGCAACCAAGTGGGATTCTCTTAGACTTTTCTGGAACCTTGCAGTAATGTCAAATACATGTGCAATATCCGGTCTACTATGCACTACATAATGCAACTTACCAATCATTGAGCAGTATTCCTTCTCATCAACCAGTGCAGAATCATCCTCTTTTGACAATTTGCAACCGGTCACCATCGGTGTACCAACCGGTTTGCTATCTTCCATGCCAAAGGTCTTCAATAGCTCTTTGACATATTTGGACTGGGTGATAAAGATCCCATCTTTCATCTGTTGGATCTGTAGTCCAATGAAGAACTTAATCTCCCCTATGAGTGACATCTCAAACTCTTTCTTCATCTCATCAGCAAACTCATGACTCATCTTGTCGTCTCCACCAAAGATAATGTCATCAACAAAAACCTCACAGATCAAGATCTGATTACCTTCAAACTTCAAGTAGATATTGCTATCTTCACTTGTTCTCTCAACTCCAATCTTCACAAGATGGGAATGTAGGTGCTCATACCATACCTTAGGTGCTTGCTTTAGACCATATAAGGCTTTATGTAGCCTACATACCATGTCACTGTCTTTAGATAGGGCAAACCCATCTGGTTGCTCAATATACACCTCCTCTTCAAGTACACCATTTAGGAATATAGATTTTACATCCATTGGATATACTTTGAAGCCTTTAAAAGTTGCATATGCAAGAAGCATACAAATTCCTTCCAATCTAGCTACAAGAGCAAAGTTTTCTCCATAGTCTTCTCCTTCTTCTTGAGCATATCCTTTGCACACCAATCTGGCTTTATTCCTAATCACTGTGCCATCCTCATTTAGCTTGTTTTTGAACACCCATTTGGTGCCAATGACATTTTTATGCTCTGGTCTAGGTACCAAGGACCATGTACCATTTTTCTCTATCTGGTCAAGTTCCTCTTCCATTGCCTTGATCCATTCTTCATCTTTATGAGCCTCTTTGAATGATTTAGGCTCAAATTTAGAGATCATACATGAGTTTTCTCTGATCTTTCTTCTCGTAAAGATTCATGCATCCTTATCTCCCATGATTTTCTTAGGATCATGATTCAGCTTGACATACCAAGGAATGGTCTTGACTCATTCTTCTTGCTTTTCCTCTTCATCCTCATCTTCATTAGTATCAGCATTCATCGGTTCAGGAACACTGTTACTAGTACTTGGTTGACTGACTACTAGTTCCCTAAAGGTTGCAACGGGTTCATTTACAGCCTGCTCACTATTGGTTTCCTCAATTTCCTCAGAGGATTCATCATCTCTTACATTGACAATTTCCATAATTCTTTGAGTCCTATTGTTGTAACACTTGAGAGCTTTACTCTTGGTGGAATATCCTAGGAATATTCCCTCATCGCATTTAGCTTCAAATTTTCCCTAATGTTCACTCCTCTTGATGTAACATTTGTTGTGAAATACCCTAAAGTAGCTAACCATAGGTGTCTTACTGGTCCAATACTCATAAGGAGTTTTGTCCTTACCTTTCTTGATGAGTACCCGGTTCATTGTGTAGATTGCAGTGCTCACTGCTTCTCTCCAAAAGGTGTGAGCTACATTTCCTTGAATCAACATGGTTCTAGCTGCTTCAACCAGAGTCTGGTTATTCCTCTCTACTAGGCCATTCTGGTGTGGAGTCCGGGGGGCAGACAATTGCCTCTTGATGCCAAATTCTTCACAATACTTGTTGAATTCACTGGAAGTGAATTCCCCTCCTTGATTAGTTCTGAGACACTTGATCCTTTTACCACTTTCCTTCTCCACTAATGCTCTAAAAAATTTGAACTTCATAAAGGTTTTAGACTTGTCTTTCAAGAATGTGAACCACATCATTCTCGAGCAGTCTTCAGTGAGAATCATGAAGTACCTATCACCCTGCACACTTCTAGTTTTCATAGGACCACACAAATCAGTATGCACAAGATCAAGCAAGTTGTCAGCAGTGAAAGATTTACCTTTAAAGGTTGAGGAAGACATTTTCCCCAATTGACACTCTCTACACAAGGTGTTATCCAGTTTTCATAGCAGTGGCAACCCTCTAACTCCCTTGATCTTACTAGCCTTCACAATGTTATCAAATTTTACATGGCAGAGTCTCCTATGCCATATCCAGCTATCATCAAACTTAATCATAAGACATGTACTTATATTTGCATTCAGATGAAATAGGTTACCTTTGGTCTACATGTCGGTGGCCACCAATTCACCATCTTTTCCTTTGATTCTGCAAACTCCATTCTTGAATTCTAGAGTGAGGCCACTGTCATTCAGCTGGGCAATACTTAGAAGGTTCTGTTTGAGACCATCAACCTAGTACACATTGTCAGCACTGCGATTTCCATTCAGAGAGATGGAACCTCTACCTTTGACCCTGCATGGTGCATCATTGCCAAAGTGAACCACACCTCCATCATACTCCTCCAAGGATAGAAACTTTCTCCGGTCACCAGTCATATGGTGAGAACAACCATTGTCAATGACCCACTCATTGGAATTATCAAACTGGGAGACAAGAGCCTTCTTGTTTGGCACATCTTCTTTGACAGCAACAAACACAATATCTTCATTTTCTTCATCCTCTGATTCTTCATGTATGACACCTTCATCAACTACCACAAAATAGTTTCTTCGGTTTCCTCCTTTGAATTTCCTGAACCTTTTTGGTTTGTCCTTGTTATCACCATTAGGACAGTTTATAGCAATATGTCCTATCCAATTACAAGTAAAGCATTTCAAAGGTAGCTTACCTTTGTATTTACCGGTTCCTTTAGGAAGATTCCTGGCAAGGAGAGCTTCAAATGCCATTAGAATCTCCTCATCATCCATTTCTCTACTCTATCTAGGTTTACCACTAGTGCTAGCTTCTTTTCCTTTTCTAGATGATATAATAGAGGCTTTAAAAGTTTATTTAGTCTTTTGAACAATGCCATCAAAACTATTTAGCTCATAGGTTGTCAACTTGGCTATGATGGAGTCCAAGGATACCTTAGTCTTATCTATTGATCTCATCTCCTGAATAGCAGCAACCCTTATTGCATAGATTGGCAATAGGGATCACAGGACATTGCTTACCATAGTGGAATCTTCTATTTCACCACCGATACTCTTGATTTCTCCAACAATTGTTTTGATTCTTATTCCATACTGCTGGATGGTCTCACCTTCAACCATCTGCATATCTTCAAACTTCCCTCTCAAGCTTTCTTCCTTAGCCCATTTTACATGTTCATCAACACCATAGATATTTTCAAGAGCATCCTATACCTTTTTGGGATTTACCTTGTCCTGAACATCAATAAACTCAATGTTAGATAGACTACTAATAAGGGCTTTCATGACTTGCCCATTTTCTTGTATCTCTCTCTTTTGGTCATTGGTGAGAGCACCGGTAGGGACAACATAGACATTCTCAACATAACTCTAGTGTTGAGCACCCATGCTTCTAATGAATATCTTCATCCTATCTTTCCATATACCAAAATTTTCCCTGTTAAACTTTGGACCTTCCCTCTTCATCATTTGACTGGGATCTTTACCTCAAGCGGTTAAGCTTACAACACAGAGGACCTAGAGTGCTCTGATACCAAATGATAACTCAATGATGAACGAATAGTACCAAACCGGTACTGAGAGTGGGGGGCGTGAATCAGTACAAACAAAATACAATCCAAAACCGGTTTGGCAACAAATATTCCAAATGACTGGCAAGTAGTGACACTGGTTGAAATAGAGTGCAACCAATAAGACCCAGAACAACTAAAACAATCATAAACCCATTACTCACTTATCTTTCCTCGTAGCTCAATACTATAGTACCATTATACCCTCATGCATGAATAGGTAAACTATCATCAGATCTTCACAATAGTTAGTTCAATATGTTTTATAGACAGGCATAAAACATAGAACCATCATATGCTTAACAGGTAATAACAAAGCATCACAAGATAAAAGCATCACACATGACACACATATTTTTCACGTGGAAACCCAACTGGGAAAAACCACGGTGGGGATGAAAACCCACAAGTTTCTTTTGAACTCTTTAGAAGTCCACTCTATTAGGAGCCTTGTTTGGTTAAAGACGTTACAATAGGTTCTGCTAGGAACCGATCATGTTAGGGATCACCTGGTTAAGGGATGGCTATAATACTTGGTTAAGGGTTAAAATCGGTTAGGGTTAGCTTGTTAGAGGATTTCAAGAACTCAATAGCTAAAGGATCTTGAGAGCTCTATAGCTTCCCAGAACTCAATAACTTTGAGTTACCCTGTTAAAGGATTTGTATCAGGCTGGTTAAGGCTACACTATTAAGGGATTTCAAAACTATTAAGGTGGTTAAAGATCAACAGAAACTACAATGATCTAGTAACAACACTCAATGCTAATGTAGATCCATTTTGGCTCCTTTTCACCTTCTGCACATTCACTTTGCAGGTATCTCTTCTCTCTTTTAGTCTAGCAAGAATCATGTATCACTTCCCTTGGATACATACATACAACTTTTACCAACAACTTTAGAAGGAAACACAACATTGACCTTATAGGAAACAGATAGGTCAGTAGCAAAAACCCTAAACCCTAAACTTGTCAGGTTAAGCAATTCAAGTGGTTCAATCCTGACCACTGAATCGTACTGCATTAAATGCAACAATCTTGAATCAATCTCAAGACATTCTCCATCATCCATTATCCACTAATGTCATGGTAGTTGATAACCCATCACGTGTTATCATCATTTGACAAACTTCACACATTCCCAAGGTTGATAGGGATTGTCTTCTTCATGCAAGATCCTTCACGCACACAGAGCTTATGTGGCAACACGATTTGTTCTCCATTATACTATTAACTCATCACATAGAGATCACCGATTGAGTCACATAGGCTTGAGGTACTCCAATCGGAAATCCTGAAGTGGAAACCACCTACCAACTGGTAGTCATACAATGCTTCCATGTTCCAGTTCCCATAACTACATGCCAGTTCACCTTGACATGCCGGTTCACCTTGAACAAATATACTGCTTCACTTTGGCATATATACCGGTTCACACATATGATGGTTCACATCATATCACATATTGACATCAATGGCAACATACAATATCATTATGTCCTCATACCGGTTCACATAATGCCAACAAACCCAACATCCAAATTTAATCGCAAGAGGACCTTAATATGGTTGATTAAGATGAACTCTCTCCAGAAGTGCTAACATTTTTAGAAGACTCTTATAATCAAGAAATGATGGAGAAATTTATCCAACATAATCTTAGTGCTCTTCTAAAGACTTATTAAAAATAGAACTCTCCTTCCCCCCAATTTTGATATATCCATTCTTGATCAACAACCACAAGAAGACCTTTATCCTACTCATATCATCACACATGTTCTTCAACCTCAATCAATTTCTCCCCCACCCATCATCTAACCCCAATCAATAGCACCCACAATATTTGTCCCCATGGTCTCAATTCCACCTTCTTCCTTCTTAGCATCTATGCCAATATCTGATCCCATTTTGTCTAGTCTCCAACGTGTGTCTATGTCATCTCTTCTACCTGACCATATGTTTCTATTCCATAATCCTTCATTCCTCTCAACAATTTCGCTAACTTCATTCGAGCTTCGCTTCCTCCTATCACAACAATTTGAGGGTCGCAACCAGTTTTCACTCAAGTTCATGTGACATCAGTCATCACATCTCACATCACTGCTTCTTCATAATATGAGTATGTTAGTGGCGATGGCCCATCTTCCATGACTCATCCAATTATAGGGGCAAACTCAATCCATCATGTCCAAAATAGACAACAAGACATCATCAAGGAAATCCAAGACATGAAAAACATTATTAAAAACATGAAGGAAGGGACTAATAGAAGAAAACCTTACTCTTTTGAGGAATTCTTTCCTTGTCCTTATGACTAGTCTATATCAGTTGCACCATACCCACTAGGGTTTGAGATGCCTAAGTTCACAAAGTATGAAAGCAAAGAGGACCCCCAAGACCATTTTCATGAGTTTCACATCTTATATGGAGAAGTCTCCTATAGTGACTTATACCTTCAAAGTCTATTCCTTAAGAATCTCATGGCAGATGATCTTGCATGGTTCTCATCCTTAGCTCAAAGTTCTATCACTTCCTTCCCGAGCTTAGTAGAAAAGTTCGTGGTACACTTTGCCTACAATATTGTTAGTGATGTTTCCATGATGGACCTTTGTAATACAAAACAATGGCCTAGAGAGACTTTCACTAACTTCTTGCAAAGATGATGACATCTCATCAATAAATTCTAGTGGGACATGTGAGAACGACAACAAATCAAATTATTTCAAAATAATTTGGTGCCCCAACAACCAAGATCCTTCTCATGGCAATGTATCAAATCTTTCCATAAATTGACTGACAAGGGCCTAGCCCTTGAATGTGTCTTGTTAGAGGAAGGAACCTTAAAGAATTACAAAAAATGAAGTCAAATTTTTTCCTTACCATAATGATAAACCAAAATTTTGGTCCGAAAACAAGAACGTAGTCAATCATGGTGTGACTAATGCAAAATGATTCCAAACCATGGCCACTCTTCCAAATCCCACCACCACCAATCACCAATTCAACAATAAAAATATTTAAAATCAATCTCAAAATGCTCATAGAAATGTCTCAGTTTAGGCATGACCCTCCCAATATAACAACATTACTCCAAGAGACTTCCCTCCTCTTGCCAAGCCCAATGAGGTTGTGTTCCAAAAGCTTGTCCAAGCAGATGTGGCAGTCTTTCTGATTACTCACCCATTTGATGCTAATCAACCCAACCCTAGGTGGTACAATGAGAATGAGTATTGTTAATATCATCATATCAATGGTTGTGATAAAAGAAAGTCTATGAAGATGAAAATCTAAATATAAGACCTCATTGATAAGGGTGTCATTGAAGTAGAAACTTAAAAACCTAGTAACAATAATGAGAAGCTCAAAATGTACCAAGAACCCTTCCCAAAACATGATAAAGGTAAAGGCTCATCATCTAACATAGTGAACTATGATTATACCAACCATATAACAAGATTTTAATTTTTAGTGGATCGCATTGAGCCTACAGATAACCATGTCAATGTCATAACTATCCAAGGAGATAACCCTGCCCCTTCCCAAAGAAGATCTAACCCTGCTAAGATAGTCATTCAAGGCACCACACCTTCTGCCTCCCACTCTAAGAATGACTACAACATGACCACCCTCTGAGGTAGAGTCACTGTCCAAGGAGTCCCTCCCCCCATGTCCTCCACTTGTCGATATGACCTCCTTGACCATCTTGGAAAGACCCCCACACATATCTCCATCTTAGAGCTCCCCAAAACTTCCCCTATCTACAAGGATATTTTGAAACAAGCCCTCCTCGAGTCTTGTGTTCCCGATAATATCAATACCACATAATTTCAATCTCTCATTTGAAACCTTGCCACCCAGAAACACCTTGTATTCACTTCCAATGATGCTCCTGCAGATGAAGACTATAATAAATCATTGCACATAGAAACCCTTATCCAAAATCACAAGCTTAAACTTACCTTGATAGATGGTGGATCTGGACTCAATCTATGTACATATAAATTAATAAAACAAATGGGGCTTTCTGAGGACTTGGTGTATACATCAAGAAGAATCACAATAAAATCATATGATGATGCAAAAAGAGTTTCTAAAGGAATGATCACCTTGCCTCTTCAAGTGGGCTCTATTACAATTGAGACCCCTTGCTAAGTCCTCGATCTTGATCTCCCTTATAACATCCTCCTTGGACGATCATGGATTCATTCCCTTCAGGCCATCCCTTCCACTTATCATCAAAACATTAAATTCCCCTCCAATGGAAGATAGATCACTATCCAAGGTGATCCACAACCCTTTCAATATTGTAATCTCTTAGAGGGGAAGCATGCATACCATTGCCCATTAAATAGGCCCTCTCCAACTCCTCCATCTGACACATCAAACATCGCCTCCACCTCATCCCTAGCAGAGCCCGAAATCAAGATCCTGGATAATGGCTACAAATAATACAAACTCAAGGATGTCTTACTAATAGGAAATCTCCCACTGTCTTCCAAGTCATTTGGAAAGCCAAAAGAAATAAAAAAAGATCAAAAACTTGTTATACAATGCAAAGATTCCACCTTTCAGCAATGGGGTCCACTTGATGAGGAGAGTCTTTAGATAGATGTGTCTTTATGGTTGTACCAGGAAAAGGATGAAGACCTGACAAAAATACCTAAGAAAATTTATCCAAAAGCATCAGCTATAGTAGAGAAGATGGGCTACAAAGGACACAACTTGGGACCAGAAGATAAAGGAATAAAAGTACCAATAAATCCCATCTCATACAAGTATAAGAGGGGGTTGGGTTATACTCCATTTCCTAAGATCGCTATCATCGGTGCCCCTTCAAATCCTTCTTTGGATGTCGAAGACTCTATTGAAGAGGAGTTCCATGCAATGCCTTTTGAATACAAAGACGACATCTTATTTGATACCCACATCAACACCATCACCCCCATAACCCCTCCCATTTCGGATGAGCTATAACTTGTCCATTTCAAACTTATAGACCAGGGCCAATGACACAAACCCACTTGAGACATCTACACCGATGACAATGCTCATGACTCTCTTGAATATTCATAATTTGGAAGACTGTAATAGAGTTCATGCGATTCAGTTACATGAAAAAAGGATACTTTGGTTGTCGAGTCAATGCCCTTAGTCTCAAAAAAGATAATAAAAAGAGAAACCATGATTTCCTAGGTGAAAACCTCTCTAAGGCACCTTTGGATGAAGAAAAAGTAAAAACAAAGGGCATATCTAAAAGTGAAAACCTAGATCAGGCACTTGAGGATGAGGGACTTGACCTCCCTACCATTGTTCCTCCTCATCAAGACATTTCAACTTTACTAACATAGGAAACAAATAGTATCAATATGGGCGCCGAAGACACTCCAAAGAATGTTCTCATTGCCAAGTCCTTAATGGATCAAGAGAGACAAGACTTTATCAATATTCTCATAGAAACAAAGATCAATTTCACCTGGTCATATGCTGACATGGGAGGCCTAGATCCTGACGTGGTAGTTCACAATCTTGTTGTCTGTCTAGATGCAAAACTAGTAAAGCAAAATTTATGCAAGATGCATCCACATATTGCAATCTTGGTCAAAGAAAAACTTCAAAAGATGTTGGATTGGATCTTCACTCTAACTTTCTGTATAAGAAAATCATGCACTACGAATTGGATTATTGACATGAGTTGCCATAAATGTCAACATTTGACTAGTTGTGCAGTGTCTCTTGCCAACATTGTCCACACTTCTATTAGAGATTATCTCACTTGGAGAGAAGGAAGAGGACACTTTTTTCATTCTAGTTGCTTTGAGATCTCTTCCTTCTCAATTATAAGCATACATCATGACATAAAAAATTACTAAGAAGAACATGTCATTCAAAGAACTAGTGAATATGCTTCATCAAAGAGAAGTTGTATAATCCTTATAAGATGATTTTGAAAGAAAGCACTAGTTTCTAGACATTAGTGAGGTTAGAAGTCACAAAATGGACTCTCACATAAGAAACCATAACAACAAGAAAAGCCTCAAAATGTTAATTGATGATATCACATCTGACATATCGACACATATGATATTGATTATTGTTGGTAAAATGGTCTAATCCAAGAAAATTCTAGTAATGAAGGTCATCAATTCATCATCATTCTTGATAGTCAAGCGGTCATCCTCATTAAAAAAGTCATAAAAAAATGTTGTAGCCTAAGAGGATAAGGCATTTGATGAGGATAATCTAGACACAAGAAATTGTGATGTCAACTATAAATTATTTCTTGTATACGAAACCTCACAACCATCGAGGGATGTTTGGTTGATTAAATCTAACACCAACAAACATATGACTAGAAATAAAGAGTTATTTGATACTTTGACTACTCAACCTACTGGTGATCTGATCTAGATAGGAGATGATAAGGAGTATGTTGAAGAAGGGATAATTTGTAGTATCACCAACCCTCTTAGAATAAGAAGCTCTACTCTCTTACTAAGGTGGTGTATGTTCTAGGTTTTGCAACAACTATCTTGTTTGTTAGTCAACTTTTGAAACATAATCTAAAGGTGGATATTTAGGTCAAGGACAATATCAAATCCTCTTTTATTTCATAAGATGAAATGATCATTATTATATATTTTAAGAAGGACTACCTATTTTCCCTTTATCTTATCTCCTCCTCTAAAGTTGCTCTTTGTGCCTCTACAATTCAGTCCACTGCTCTCTAGCATTATATATATGCTCATCTTTCTACCCACTTTCTCTAATAGCTCAGTTTAAGAGAGATGGTAAGAGGTCTTCCACATGTTCCCCCTTCTTTACCTATATGTCCCGAATGTCTTACATGCAAACAACAATCATATCCCTTCAAGTGCAACACCTCTCATATCATGGAAAATCTTGTGACCATACATACTAATCTGTTTGGAATATTGCCTTTTACCTTTCAAGGATGCAAGTTCTTCTAGTTGTTTTAAAGTGACTTTTGTAAAAAGAAATGAATGTATTTTATTATGAGGAACTGTGAAGCCTTTTCATTCTTTCAATACTTCTACCATTAAGTTGTGCGGGAGTTTGGAACACCTTTTCTTCTTCTCTACTTAGATCAAGGGTAAATTCACATCTTAAAAGTTTGTGGAGTTCTTGAAGCATAATGGTGCTAAACAAATTTGACCACCTTATATACACCTCACAAAAATAGTATTACTAAGTGATGTAACCATACTATCATGGATATGGTTGGGGGCATGCTTTAAATAGCCATGTTGGAGGATCAATTTTGGGTTGAAGTAGTCCATATAGTCGTGTATCTACTCAATCGAGCTCCCACAAAGATTTGATAGGATAAGGCACCAAGAGAGGTATGGACGGTTAGAAACCATCAATTTATCATCTTAGAGTGTTTGGTTGTATTCCTTATACATATGACCTAGCTCACAGAAGGGAGAAGCTTGATTTCAAGACACTGTAGTGCATCTTCTTGGGTTATACTTTGATCTCAAAAGCTTATCATCTCATGGATTCTAAGACACATACTATTTATGAGAGATGAGATGTAGTTTGTGATAAGTCATATTTTGACTCTTGGCTGCATAAGAAAGATCCATCCTCTTCCAAAAGACTTCTCTCATAGTAAGCTGATGTGATTTAAGACTCTTCTTAGAACAAAGATAGAGACGAGTTTCAAAGAGAATGTTTGAAACCCCATTTTCTCAAAGCTTTTCTCAACAAACCCAAATATGTATGCTTTTATATTTTACATAAATAATTCTTCGAGTATTATTCAATCATTAAATGCACAGTTTTACATTAAACTTGATTCATTTATAGAAAACATCAACTAAAAAGTTCCTAATACGCATATCTCATTGAATAATAATATAAACATATATAGAATCAATCTTAGATCCTTCTCCACATGCTTACACTTTAAAGTTCACTCAAGGAGATGTAAAAGCTAAAAGAAAACTACATAAATGTGTGACAACTTATTGAATCATTTCTATATCACATCAAAGAATTAATTCCACTATAAAGTTAAATTTTTTATTCCATCCCTTTCCGCTCTAAAGTTCCATTCCTTTCCGCTCTACAGTTATAGTTTTTATTCTATTCCTTTCCACTCGTACATCTTTATGAAATAATATTCCTTTACTGACCTATATAAACACCATCAAACCTCAAACCACGGAGACAACGTATTCAATCATTTGTATTGTTCATTCCTTTTTAGGTCCTAGTTTCTAAACTATAGGCAAGTATGTCATCCTCCCAAGAGATCAATTACATTCCAAGAAAAACCAATAATGAAATTCTAACAAACGTGATTTTTTTAAATCTACCAAAACTTTTGATAATGTTTTAATTTCCACGGTTTCAAATGACGCTAATATGATAAGTGAACATACTAAAACATAAATCCTCTTCCTGTAAGCATGGCGTAATAATACGTCAGATTTATGATTAGTTCATCATGGATATTAGATTAAATTTACGTTGAAATTATTTCAATGTTTTTCCGCACAAGTGAAGGTATGAGCGAAAACTTTTATGAATATTTCTGGTCAATCCATAAGAAAAAAAACAGATGATAATGATCAGGGAATAAATGATCTGTATACGACACCTGTTTCTGGAGGAGAATTAAAGAGAAAAAAGTTTATTCCATTCCCTTCCACTGATACACCTTTATCGACTCATAGTCCACTGAAAAAAAAACACTTTTCTTTTTTGGGCCAGCAGTATCAGAGCCCACATCTGCATGGGCAGATTATGAGTGGCTTCTGCAAGCCCTATCCTTATCTTAATCTGGGTATCACAAGTAACAATGAAACCGCCCTATATATGCACCATCAAACCGCAAAACCATTAGGACAACGTAGTCATTAAGACAACGTATCTATATAGTGATTGTTTTTCAGACAGAATTATTAGAGTACAGTTTTCTGAACCAACCGTCAGTCTTAAATAGCACATTAAGTAAATTAAGTAGACATGTTGATCAATTCTAAATGTTTAACGCTTTTAAATATAAAAATCAAAACTTAATATATAAAATTTAAACGGCTGAAAGAACTATGTAACAATATTGTTTCACTGTAGAGATTCTTTCTTTATTTTTAAAATGTTTTTGAATTTGGCATGGTGACTGTACATATGGCAATTGCTGGTAGAAGTGTGGTTGCTTACTGGCAGGTGGTCTTGACCGAGTATAAGGTTGACAATGTGGATAAGAGTGTGCTCCGGACTCTGAGTGAGGAAATCGGAGATGGGTTTAAGAACCTAATTAGCGCAGATGGCAAAGTCTGGACTTTACAGTCGGATGACCAGGTCTTTAAAATTATGCTGCGGGCCAGCAATGGCCAGGACAATCAGCTTGGGAAATTCCTTCCTTCCAACTAGAAGGATTGTCATAATATATGATGAATGGACATATATATTTGCTATTAAGTAGCTTATATTTAAGGTTAGTGTAGTTTGTGGAAATCGGGATCACATGTTGTTCCGTCTCATTACTATAAATAAAGGTTGCCTAAAGTCTATAGTACACGGTTTTAATTGATATGTTACAATTTGCGATTGGTTTGATATAGTAGTAGAAATTAAATATTGAGATAATATTTTTATAATTTATTTTAATAAGTAACTAAATTAATATTAGGAAAAATTTAACTAAAATAAATTGTAAGTAATTTAAATAATAGGATTTCAAATAACATATTTTATAATCTTGTGAAATAATATTAATAAATTAATATATTAAGTATAAAATTATTTATTTTTAAAGTGGAGTTCTTAATTAGAACTTATATGTGGAGGATTAGGAACAACAAGGAATCTACAACAACAACTTAATAGAAAATTGACACAAACACTACAATCCAACTAAACATTCTTCACTTTCAACCTACATGAAACTGATACATAACTAACTAAATTGCTTTCTAAATTTGTGAATTTCTGATGCAATCTTAAATGAGAATGCTCTTAAGAACTAAAAAAACTTCACCATTCGATTATATAAAACAATGGATTTTCATCCAGTGATTGTAATCTCCTATAAAATCTCATTTACAAGAGGAAATTGAATAAAAGTACTCCAAAAAGTAAATAGTTATAAGATGATGACAATTTGACATAAGATAAATATCTTTCACTTCTTATATATTAGAAGTCAAATTGAGTACCAAAAATCTCACAAACATTATAAAGAAACACAAATCCACAACTGCACCCACACCCACACCCACTCACACACCATCACCTGCATAAACACAAATTGAAAAGGGATCTTAATTGTGGACATATTCTAAGACATGTATGGAGACTAGAGCTATATGTGGGTTGTATGGATTTACCTTATTCTTAATAAAGTATCTCTAATAATTATAATTAAATAGTTTTTGCTAGATGCCATTAAATTTTGATTAGTGTACTATTGATATTGATTTTGATATTATGCTTATGTGAGATATGATTGAATTGTTTTAATTGTATATTATTTTATTCTAATAAAATCAAGGTGTGGAAGAAATAAAATAATTGGACTTTATTTGTATTTGTTGAACAAAGAAGAATACTGAGAGGGGGGTGTGAAATAGTATTCCCTTTTCAAACAATCTATACTTCTAAAAATTCATTAGATCTCAATTAAACTTAGCATAAAAATGATATATGCAATAGTAATGAAATGAAACACATCCATAAGCATAAGAGAGACACCATATTTTTATGTGGAAAATCCAAATGGAAAAAACCAAGGAGAAGGCAAACTCTCAAGATAATATAACTAGCTATATGGGATTGAAAGGCTCGCTACCAAGAGAGACAGGTGTGAACTAAGAAAATTGAATCTACATATGCATGAGTTCAATTCCTAATAAGCTCAGATATCAACATAATTGTCTGCAACATATCTGGTTAGGATTCTCTACAACTCATTCTCAATACATTAGCACCAATTTGTTGTTGCACCAATTTTGCCTTCACAATTCAATCTTTGATCCTCATATTCATCCTTTTGTCTTTCACATACAATTTACACACATCATCATCTTATTACTATCAAATCATAACACACATATATATACCAGTAGGTATATACACCAAATCAACCTTAAAGACACTTTCCCCAATGATACTCCAATGTTTAGATCACAAGTTATAAACACCAAAGAAAAAACAAAGATATATACAATCAAGGTTGTTCGGATACAAAATAAATATTTCCTTAAACTTCTCTTGGAAACCCCCATATTTCAAATAAATAAATTAATTGTCTTACCATTTATTTGAAATTTGACTCACCATAGAGCTTAAATGAGAAATCTTATTCTTGTGTAATAAAAATATCTATTCAAATTTGTTCCCATACTTTTTACCCCTCAAAGTGGATTCATTACCTTGCACTTAATAGTAGTAGGGAAAGGACCACTCAATTATATAACATTGATAACAATAGAAAGACATTATTCTCATAAATGATATAGGTAAGACAATATAAGTATTTCTTTTTTTAATATAAAATACTTTTATAAAAAATGATGAAAATGGGAGGGTTAAAATATTAAAACCTAGAATACAAATGAATGATAATATTAAAAAACTTTAAATTATTTTTATACTTATTTATTACAACAATAGTGATGAAAGTCCCTATGTTTTAAACAATTTCTTTTTCCTATTCTAGCATGTACTAAAACCTAAACATAAAAATATACAATCACCAATGTCAAGAGTATCCTATGTCCTATGTGATCGACCTACTAGTTCATACAAATATGGGTCCAAGTGAAATTGGCTACAAGTAGTTGAGATATGTTTTCATACTTGACCAAAATGTTCTTAAACGTTATAACTTTGTAAGAACATAAACTATAGGATCACTATGAGGGTGTGATAGTACCATAAAGGACCTCATAATTGTAAGGAAGTTAAATAGGGGAACAACTTCCTACACTAACCTTGAGAGGAGGGTAATGCAAAACCTTGAACAAATCATCACAACAATTACAAAAAAAATAAATAGATATAATAACATTCAAACCATAACACAATGATTTACGTGGGGAAAACCCTTTCAGGAGAAAAACCCCACACTCAAAAAACCGCCCAATATATTATTCAATAATCAAAACAAATTATAATATAATTGCAGAGAAAGATCTTCACATGAGTACCACTAATCATAGATTCAGAGGTAACTCAATAGCTATACGACTCTTACACAACCTCTATGTCAAACACATCATATATAGGAGATACAATACAAGAAATCATCAAATTGTATTACAAAACCATGGGCTAAAACCACCCAATAAGGTGTAGCCGACCTTATCTCCCTTTTAGATGCCCTATGATGTGTTACAAAACAAATCAACACATATCCCTCCCTTTTACAACTCATTTATGTGTTTGATGTATTTAATATTTCTTATTTCAAGAGTAAAAACTTCTAGAGGCCATAACTTGAGAACCGTGTGTCCGATTGACAAACCCTTTGAAGCGTCGAAAAACTCATGAAGTGCTCCATTGCCTCGTAAATTTCTATGCCATTTTTGCTAATTTTTTAGGGAATTTTGGAGCCTCTAAAGTACTGAAAATTAAATTTGAACCTTTCATTAGACCCTCCAAAGTAGAAAATTTAATGCTTATCTTGCCAACTAGAAGCTTTGGGGAGAATTTCGCACCATTTTGTGTTCAAATAAAAACTTAAAATAAATAGTAACCTCATTTAAATGAAGGTTGAGATACCATTTTCCAAACAAATCTCCCACTTGTCAAACACCTTTCAAGAGCAAAGGGAGTATCAACACAATAAATCAATTTCTATGGGCCATGAGTCCTATTCACTCCGAGCACCATCTAAACTTTTTTATGCTCACAGCCTTAGTTAAATAATTTACAATATTAATCAAAGTCTCTACCTTAACTAGCTTCACCTTACCATCTTTGACCATATCTCTGACAAAATGATACTGAACATCAATGTGCTTGGTCTGGGCATGAATTTTTGGGTTCTTAGCTAGACAGATCACATTGTGACTATCACAATAAACAACCATGGCTCCTTGTTTAATTCCAATATTTGAAAATAGTCTCTTAAGCCAATGGCTTATTACAACCATGAGTAGCTGCCATATACTTTGCTTCAGTAGTGGACAAAGCAACCATACCCTATTGCTTACTCATCCAACTAATTGCACCACCAAATAAAGTAAACACATAAGCACTGGTGGATCTTCTTCTATCAATATCACCTACCTAGTCTAAATATACATAACCATAAAAATCAAGGAAAATCATGTCTCCCAGTATATTACCATGATAACACAAAGAATACTCTGAGGTACCCTTCAAATATCTGAAGGCTCTTTGACTGCATCCCACTGAACTCTACCAAGATTAGACATATATGTGGACAAAACTCTCACTACTTGGGAAATGTCTAGTCTAGTACAAACCATAGCATACATCAAACTTCCAACTACACTTTGGTAAGACACTCTTCTCATGTCTTTCATCTCTGATGGGGATGTAAGACAATCTGTAGTAGATAATTTATTTCCAACTGTAAAAGGAATACACAATGGTCTACAATCTTACATGTTGAACCTCTATAACACTGAATTCACAGAATTACTTTGATCTATCCATAGCTTTCTATTCATTCTTTCTCTTTTAATTTCCATCTAAAGAATGTTTTTTTGCTACAACAAGATATTTTGTTTGAAATTTAGCAGTGAGTTGAGACTTTAGTTCTGAAATCATACCTTTCCCTTTAGCAATGAATAACATATCATCAACATACATTGCAATATATAGGAAATGATCACCATCAGATTTATAATAAACAAAGTGATCCGATTTAGAATGCTCAAATCCTAAACTCAACACATATGTATCAAATTTATGGTATGACATCCTAGGACTCTATGCGAGGCCATATAGAGATTTCTTTAATTTACAGGCTAGATTAATTTTACCTTTCACCATATTGTGCTCCATCTCTATCATATAAATATCTTCCTCCAAATCACCATGAAGGAAAGTAGTTTTCACATCCATTTTCTCAACCTCTAAATCATAAGCAACAACAATAGAAAGCAAGAATATAATGGATGTCATTTTTGCAACAGGAGGAAATATCTCAATATAATGAACACCCTCAACCTAAGAGTAGCCTTTTGCAAGCAACCTTTCTTTGTACATTTCAATTCTTCCATCTGAACCAATATTTTTCTTGAACACCTATTTGCAACCAACATGATTTCATCCTTCAGGAAATGGTATAAGATCCCGTGTATCATTCCTTTTCAAAGCCACCATTTCTTCTTCTATAGAAATCTTCTAGGATTCTGCATCATTCATACCTAAAGCCTCTTCTACAAATTTCAGTTCATCCATATTAGTATTCGAAAAAAAAATACATCTCCAATCATCAGGGGAATACCTTTTAGATGGTTGTCTATGTCTTGTAGACCTCCAAACAAGATTATTTGGAGGTTCTTCCTCCTCTTCTTTAGATTCAGAGCTATACGAGATCTCCTCAAATTATTGCCTATCTAGGGGTCTCAATTTAACTCTTTCAAGTGTAGAAGGAAATTGAATCACATCTTCCCTTTTATCCTATTCTGGCTGCAATATAACAAAATGAGACTTAATTTCTCTAAAAATAACACTTCTACTATAAATTACCTTTTGTGCAACAGGGTTCCAAAACTTATATCCTTTCACACCATGACTATACCCGATGAAGATACATTTCATGGCCTTGTTCTCCAACTTTGTCTTCTTCTTCTCTGGCACATACATGCATATGCCTCGCAACCAAAAAATCTAAGATGTCTCAATGATGGATTGTGATCTGACCATTCTTCCATAGACATTTTATCAACAAGAGATGATGTAGGAGACTTGTTAATTAGGTAGCAAGCACTGAAAACAACTTCAACTGAAAATGTTTGTTCTAGATGAGCACCACTCAACATACTCTTGGCCTTCCCCATCAATGTCCTATTCAGTCTTTCTGCAACTCCATTCTGTTGTGGAGAATATGGAGTTGTCTTCTATTTGTTATTGTCATAGTCTTTGTAGAATCTATCAAAATCATTAGAGAAAAATTCACTACAATTATCAGTCCTCAAAAATTTAATTTTCTTTCCAGTTTGCAACTCAACTATTTCTTTAAATTCTTTAAATTGGCTTAAAATTTCAAATTTACTCTTTAGAAAATATACCCATGTCCTTCTACTAAAATCAGCAATAAATGAAAAAAAATATGTGGGTTTTCCAATCGAAGGAACATATACAGGACCAAACACATCAAAATGAATAAGATCCAAAACACCACAAGTTTTATAAGAACTCAAGTAAAACTAAATGTGGTTTTGTTTTCCATAAATATAATGCTCAGTGGAATCAAAGTCAAGATTGCAATCACTCAAACCTTCAACAAGTTTTTTTATTTTTTAAAGGTTTTTAGACCCTTTTCTCAAATGTGGCCAAGCCTCTGGTGCCATAACATAATCTTATTTATAGGTAAATTTGTTTCAGAAGAAAGAACACCCTTAGGTACCCAAATACCATTTCCATATACTGAAGGTGAAAACCTCAAATATTCCACAAATTTACTTTTTGCAGAAGTGCTATTACACTCAATAGTGTATGTGTCTAGCTTATACAAAGTACCAAACCTGACACCTCGAGCAATTACCATAGCACCCTTAATCATCTTATATCCTCCTTCAGAAAAGACTACTTGCACACTCACATCTATCAGTTTTCTCATCGATAAAAGATTTTGTTTTCAACCAAGGATATGCAGGACACCATTAATCCTTTTTATTCTACCATCAGAAAAGCTTATTCTAACTTTACCTTGACCAAAAATGTCTAAATGTGACTCATCACCCAAGTACACTTTAACCCCATTAAATTTTTCATATTCAGAAAACCAATATGTATTGGTAGTCATATGAAAAGATGTACTATAGTTAATTAACCAGGCATCATTACCTACATGATTCACTAGAGATGCAATGAATGCATCACCATCTTCCTTCTCAGACTCAAAATCAAGACTCAATCTTCTTTTTCTTCTTCTTTTCTTCTTTGTAGTTCTTATGAATGTGACCTGGTTTACCACATTTCCAGCAAATGACCTTGGGCTTTCTTGGAGATTTTGATCTCCCTTTTGATTTGAAGTTATCACGCTTCTCATTCTTCTTGCCTTTCTCCTTGGGTTTTCTAGGAAAAATTAGGGATTCCTTAGAACTATGGGATGCCTTCCTACACATCTCTTCACCAAGTAGTCCACCTACCTCATATTCAAACTTCAAACAAACAAAAATACTACCAATAGCCATAACAAGGGAATCCCATGAATCAGACAAAGAACAAAGCAAGATCTGACATTTCTCCTCTTCATTCATCTTAACACCAATAAATAATAGTTGAGCCACCAACATATTGAATTCTTCTAGGTGGTCTATAACTTGTCTAATGGTTTTCCATCTTCAATGAATACAATTTATTCCTCAATAAAATTTGATTTAATAAATATTTTGCATCATACATTTCGCCAAGCTTATCCCATAGTTTCTTTGCAGTGTTTTCTTCATGGACATTGATGAAAACAAAGTCTTCTAAGCACAATCTGATTAAACCCTTGGCGTTTCGGTGCATAACATAATACAGAGCTGCCACAATAGGATCTAAGGGCCTCCAGACATTCGCATCAATAGAATCCCATAGATCTCCATCTATTAGTAGATCTTCCATCTTTAGCTTCCACATCTCAAAATTTGTTTCATTAAATTTATCCACCTCTATTTTCCTTGACAAACTTTCCATCTAGAAATTCTTGCAACAAGATCAAAAAGTGTCTTTTGCAGAAGCTCCCACTCAAATCTAGATTAGTTTAAAAAAACCAATAACCCACAATTGAAATCAAAGATGATCAAACTCTGATACCACTTGTAAGGAAGTTAAGTAGCGAAACAACTTCCTACACTAACCTTGAGAGTAGGGTAACACAATATTTTTTATAGATTATCACAACACTTATAAAAAATAGAAATAGATATAATAGTGTAGACACCCAAAATTGTCCAGACTAATTAAATAAATATTTTATTTATTTAATTATCTAAGCTTAATTCTTCTATTAATTAAATAAATCCTTATTTATTTAATTAATTCATTTATCCTCTTCTAGCCTTATTTCTCATTTAAATAAATACATTTATTTATTTAAATTATCCTTTTCCTAAATTAAATAAATATCTTATTTATTTAATTATCCCACTTCTTCTATTAATTAAATAAATCTTTATTTATTTATTTATTTAATTCATTAACCTTTTCTACCCATGACACATGCCATTCATCTCTTAATTCATACACTACCTACCCCTTTCATTATTTTATTATTTCTTTTACCTACCCTCTAATCATAGCCAACCTCCTTTTACACCTCTCAATCTTATCCCTCCATTTCATATAGTGTCTTCTATATAAAGAGATGTTTCCTTCATTATCAAACCCTAATGGTTCTATGCATTCTAATCATCTTTTATGCAACTTGACTACACTACGATCCTACTTACAACCACATTCCGCTCTTTGTTGAGCTCTTGTGCACATAAAATCTGAGAGCAAATATATCAAGCAAGATCAATGGAGATAGGAAGAACGGAGATCAAAACCCTATTGGACATGTGATGGTATAATCTTTGTGATTTCATTTGATTTGCATTGTCTTAGGTAATCTTCATATGTTATGGTGGATCTTTGTTGTTGTTAGGCTAGGGTTTTGTGGTTGAATTAATTTAGCCTTTCAATATTGTTATTATTGTTATCCATTTTCACCAAATACATTTTGGCACACCTGGTGGGACTCTTGTCCCTTTTGCATTTAATATCCTTGTTGCAGATTTTGTATTTTGAAGTTGCAGATCTGACATTTTTGGCAGCATTTTGATATTTTCGCGTCTGTGCACTTTTGGATTGCGTTTTCAATTTTTTAGCGCATTTACGACATCTAGAGTCGCGTCTATGTTATTGGCAATATTTTATTTTGCAGGTTCCAGGAAAGCGCGTTTGTGTTATAAAATTATGTCTGCGCTATTTTTAGCCACGTCTGTGTCCAGAAGATGTGTCTCGCGTCTGTGTCTCACAAAACTGCGTCTATGTCACCAAATCACGTCTGTGTTGAGGGTAATCACATCTGTGTTCACCAGTTTTAAATTTTGGGTTTTTATTGATTCAGTTTTTAGATTTTGCATTTAGGGTTTCAGATCTGGTTTATTTTGAGCTAACATTTTCAGATCTAGCTAATGAAATTGGTGCAGCTTATTTTGAAAGCAAAATCATTTGGTTGAAGGCCCCTATTTTCACAAAGTCTTTTGGGTTTAAAATTTACCTAACTTGTGTGCTTCTAGGAAGGGGCGATTATTTGAAACAATCCAAACTACTAACAACTCTTTGTTGCAGGTCCTTGGCAAGGGTTTTTAGATTTTTATTGTGTGCCTTGTTTTCATAGACTAGCAAACACTTCAATTGGTGCACTAAAATTGAATCATTGTCTTTTGTGTCTTGAGCAATAGGCTCTTTTTGTTTAATCTTTAGAGGGCCTGTCTTTCTGTGTGGTCATTAGGACTACTAGTGAGAAGAGAACGACCCAAGTGGTAGCGAGGAAAACCCACCTCTTCCGAGCCACTATAAACAACTATATTCATGGTGAAAACTATGGAAAACGTGTGCTGATTAGTTCATACCGACACTATGTCTCCCCATAAACCCATTTGATCAAATTTATTTGATCAGTTCTAGGGCGTAACCCCTATCGGCTGGGAGCCTTCTATATTTATAGAGCTGAAAGTGCCACATGTATGGCCACACGAGTAGATGCCCTTACTAGCACCTTTTTGTTTTAGAAGCCCAAATCCTTCTAGTTGTTGGGGTAGGAGGTCGGAGCTCTGGTAGCAGCCCACACACATACGATTCTTAGTAGAGATACAAAGTTCACCATGGGGAGTTTTCATGGGGACTGATGCTTGGCTGACCCAAGAAGTGAGTGTCGAGGGTGGAGCCAGTGAGGTCAAGCATCTAAGTATCCACTCTGAATAGCGTAGCCTCGGGGGTAAAACCCCATGTGGGATCAACAACTATTGTCTTGGCCAGCCATAAGAATTGTGCTTGACTTATTTTAAATATTCAAAACATTCAAGACCAAATAGCAAAACATTGTGTCTTTTGTGTCTTCAAGTGTATGCAAAACATTTTTACATCAAACAACACACTTTTCTTAGAGTCATTTTGAGTCTAGACACTTGCAAACATTGGGTCTTCATCAACACTGTGTCCTCTTGTCACGAAAAATAGTCAAATAGTCCGATTTGGTCACAACAAAAACAACTTCACAAGTCGGAAAAAATTGCACAAATTTTGCAGAAATGCATTTGTATCTGACATAATAGCGTCTGTGTTGTATAACCGCATTTGTGAAGGGCATAATCGCATCTATGTTCCAAGAATAAACATTACACTTTGCAAAAAAATCTCAGAACCGTGTCTATGTTAAACAGAGTCGTGTCTGCGTCAGGAAACCGCATCTGTGAAGTATACAGGCGCGTCTGTGTTCAGAATTGAAAAACTGTTACATCCCAGCAAACAAACACAGTTAGTTTCAGAATTCTTGAGCTTCCTAGGTCATTTCTCCAGGGTTCATTTAGCAGTCAACCTGTCTTTGGGTCTCACAAAGTCCATCATTGCTTCACACCTTACATTACAATCACATTTGTCTAAACTTGAGTCAAAAGGCCACTTGCTTGTCCTCATCATACTTTGTCAACACACTACATACAACAACACTTTGCTAAGTGGTCCCTCATCAAGGTTTCATAACTTTGGGTCTCATTTGGTCTTACTTAGAGTCAAGCTCAACTTACCTCATCAAGAGAAACTATCCTCTCTTTGGAAGCCACACCTACTCTACTACATACATACTTGGTCTTACATTTTGGACATTGCAAGTAAACCTCAGATTCATTTACATTCCATCCAACTCTTGGTCTTCCATACTCTTTTCCATTTTCATCTAGTCTCACACATCTTGGTCAATACCTAGTTCATGGTTGAAACCCATCTTCAAAAATCTAGGAGAGAAGCTAAAGGGGCTCAAGAGTCCATAAACATGAGTGTCTATGAGTATGACAATGATGTCTTTTTCAATACTGATCATAACACGTTACCTGACATGGATGCATGTAGAAACATTCCAAATGTTGAGAACATGGGCACTACAAACAATAATGCTACACACAATGACAATATGGACAACTTTTCCTTACATTCAGCAGATGTGGAAGAATCCATTATGAATCCCCATTTCAATTGATTGGTTGAGGAAATAATGAGGAGGGATAGACAATACTTCTTACAAATGATGGCACAAAGTGGAGCCAAGATACCTCATGATTTTGACATGTCTCAAATAATGGAAAATCGACCTTTGCAACAACCTCACTCCAACATGGATCAAATAATCCCTAATAGTGGAGGCAATAGAGGACTACATATGGTACCTGAATCACCATCATCTTTTCTTCAAAAACCAGAGGTCCCACACACACATGGTCAAGCATATGATACTCACCTTTGTAGACCGTTATGGAAATCTTATGTAGACAGATATGCTCAATCACATACTAATGCTAAGGATCAACCACCATAGCAATTGGATATTCAAAGGCATGCTCAAAATTTGGACACAAGGAAACCCCGTGTCAAATTTGGGGGTAACACATTAGAACATGACATGCCTGTAGAATATGGTATACATGCACAAAATAGATATGGTGTTCCTCAACATGAATCTATACCAAGTGGTTCATATACATAGCATTACTATAGACCTCCTCCATATGAACATGTGTATGATCAATATCATCCATATATGCAACATGCTCCTCCTCCAATTGGTGCCTCAAGCATGGGGTATGGTCCAAGAAGTCAATCTCCACCTAAGAACAATTTGGAACAACAAATCAGGGACTTACAAAAGAAAATGGAGGACATAAATACACAAAAGCCAACATATACAATGAGAGACATATGTCCTTATCCATTTGACAAGAGCATTCCAATGCCTCCTTTTCCTACACACTTTGTGATGCCTAAATTTGATAAGTATAGAGGAAAAGGGGATCCTAAGGCACACATAAGACAATTTTTTACAGCTTGCATTGAGGTAGCAACAAAAGAGACATATTTGATGAGATTATTCCCATAGAGCTTAGGTGATCAAGCTATGGAATGGTTTTCCCAACTTCCACCTGGAATTAAGTCACAGGGTGACTTAGCAGAGGCATTTTTTCAACATTTCTCCTACAACATAGAGACAGACATATCAGTCACTACTTTATGCAACACCAAGCAAAAAGAGGGAGAATCTTTTGCATCATTCTTACAAAGATGGAGAAATCTAGCCAGCAGATGCTCTTGTGAAATTCCACAAAAACAAATGGTAGAAATGTTCACCCAGAATGTTAACAAAGATATTGGCTATGATCTAAGAAAAGCTTGTTTGTCCACCTTCAAGGACGTTATTGAAAAAGGCTTAGCTACACAAAAGGTCCTAATTGAACAAGGAGTCATCAAGATATTCAAGGAAAACAAAGATGACTTTAAAGGAAAAGACAGGCCAAGATTTTGGAATAAAAATAAGAACACAGTCAATGATGGTGTTGTTGATGCCAACACACTGCGACCCAAATTCATTTTTTCTGGATCAAGTTCTACAAACAATCAAGTGAATACTCAAACAACTTCTAGATCATGAAGGAAGTACACTCCATTGGGAGAACCACTTGAGTCAGTTTTCAAGAAGCTAGTGGAAAACAAAGTAATCACTATTCCAGATTTTCGTCCATATGAACCAAAGGTTAAACCAAATTGGTGGAACGATGATGAGTGTTATGAATTTCATAAGAGGAAGGGTCATAAGATAGGAAATTTTCATTGACTGAAGAACATCATACAAGATCTCATTGATAGAGGTGACATTGAGATTGAGGGACATTCCTCCAATCAAGAACATGAGATGTTTAAGGAACCATTCCCAAAACATGACAAGGGAAAAGCTAAAGCCACAGAGGATCAAACCAACTATACCAGAGCATCTTACAACTATGATTCAACCATCAATCACATCTCGATGGACAATTATGTCTCTACCATTATCATCAAGGACAAAGCGTCTGAGAATTCTACTCAGAGACCCAGGATTGTCCTAAAAGGTGTTGGATCCTCTTCTGAACCTACCTCTGAATGTCATGTTACAACCCGCCAAGGTAAAATCACTTTGCAAGGTACTCCAACTAAAAAAACTACTTCTTCATCAACCAAACTTGAGTATGACCTTGTAAAATAGTTAGGGAAGACACCCGCGCTCATCTCCATCCTTGAGCTCTTACGCATATCCCCCGCTCATAAAGCCATTCTTGACAAAACCTTGAGAGACACCACCATTCCTACTGATTTGAATGTGGACCAGTTTCAAGCCATGGTGGGATACCTTTCCATTCCACACTCCCTTACTTTCACAGAATTCGATGACGCCTCCGTAAGTCAGCCACATAATGCACCGCTACATGTTGAAGCCTTCATACACAAACATCAAATAAAATGAGTCCTAATAGATGGAGGAGCAGGTTGAAACATTTGTACATTGAGCACTATTAAACAATTGGGATATTCTGATAAAGCTATGAATTCTACAAATCAAATCACCATTAAGGCATATGATGATGAAGAGAATTCATCCAAGGGTACAGTCACCTTACCCCTCAAAGTTGGGCCAATTACAAAGGATGTGGTTTGTCAAGTACTTGATCTCGATCTCACATACAATATATTGCTAGGATGTCCTTGGATTCATGAAATGAGGGCAGTCCCATCTACATATCATCGATGTATCAAGTTCCCTCACAATGGAGTTGAAGTGACCATCAAAGCTTACCCAAATCCATTCATATATTGCAACAATCTACAACCTCAATCAGAAATAACAATCCCAGCCAATCGAGAGGCTATTCCTTCATCGGCATATGTGGATCCAGAATCCTTGAAAGCTTCTACATCAAAACAAGCAGAGCTCAAAGAAAAGTTCAAGATTAAAGACATGGGATGTTGTGAGTATATCTTTCATGTTGATCAATTCCCACTATCTCCTAAGACATTCAGTCGATAGGAACAACCTACAAAAAATTTGCAATGCCAAGGAATTGGGTGTGAACCACCTAGTGTTGTAGCTACTAAGTCTAAATGCAAATCTCCTCTAGTGGTGCAAGCATCTCTTGATATCAATATTCCTAAGAGTGGTTCCAACAAAGAATCTATTGAGTGTATCGACATCCCTCTTGATAACTCACATAGCTTCACCATGTCATCCACTCATTCCATTTTCACTCCTCTCCCAGACTTGGATCAACAAGAATTACAAAAGACCTTACTAATTGGGGATCAAAAATCAAGCTTTGAAAAGAAAAATCTAAAAGTCAAAAATAAAGAAAAGTCCTTTAGTTCAAATCAAAATCAAAAGCTATTGGACTCTGCAAAAATTAAAGTCAAGGATAAAAATCCTATGAAGCAAAAAGAGCAAGAGTTGATCTCCCCTAATATCAAAATAAACAGGGGCAAAAGTTCTAAAATTTCAAGTCAAAAAGCATACTTGTTGATCTTAAGTCTCCATCATGCTATCCTACTTTCACTTCTTTTCACAATCATAAGCCTTCATCACTCATCTGCTTGTTCCACACATCCATTCCCTTCTAGTGATACATCATGGACCTTTAATGGAGCTTCCTCGAAGGACTTTGCTATTAGTGATGCCCAAACTTCTTCAAGTGACATGCATATGGGCCTACGTAGTCCACACACTAGTAATTCTATCTCAGTTCCTTTATCAAGGAAGACAGTCACTCAAGCTACACATCATTCAGTCAAGGAACAATGCAATTACAATCACAAGGTCAAGCCTCGCATGTTTGAGGTAGGTGATTTGGTCCTTAGAGAAAATCCTAAAAATCAGCAAGACAAAGAGAAGAAGGGCAAGTTCGAACCAAACTGGCTTGGTCCTTACATCATTACAGTAGCATATGGATCTGGGGCATATCAGCTCTCAACTATAGAAGGTGAACCTTTGGAGGATCCTATCAATAGCATGCACCTTCGCAAGTTCTACACATAGCTCTTCAGAAAATTCTAATTTCAAAAATACAAAAAAATCAAAAATTTTCAAAAATAAAAAAAAAAATTATAAAACAAAAAAAAATCGTTACTTGGTGGAAACCTGGCAAACAGGCACCTTGTGACACAAAAAACATTAAAAAATCAAAAAAGTAAAGAGAAATAATTTTGTCCAATGGTGAAAACCACTTCGATGGTGCCCTGAGCAAGTACCATGGTGAAAACTAGGTCACCAGCGCCATGCGTAGAGACATTGCTCCTCTCTCCTTTAGGATTCACTTTCATCCTTTCACTTTGCACACACTCACGACCAATTCATCCATAATAAAATTACCCATTCCCATCATGGCTTGTTATTGATCTACCCAAGATTGGTTCGCCATTCATAATAAACCTCCCTTTTCACTCCTTTCCCTCCATAATAAATCAGCTCCTATCTATGGCTAAGGCAAATCCTACATCTAGTAATGGGTGTGGAACTGAGAACATCACATATTTCAAGGAGTACAATTTCTTACAGCTTTCTTCAGTCTATCCACACACAATCCACAATAAAGCAACATTTGCATCCCAGATCCGCAATAAAGTTTCATCTTCTCCGAAATAAAGTATCAGTTTCATGGATTCAGTCAATTTTAGATGAGATACAGCAACAACAATGGGCTTCAATAAATCAAATCTTTCAACAGACTCAGACAACATATGGTTCTGTGCTATCTATCCTTTTTGTGAAAGTAAACATTGTGACCGCAATCAAATAAGACTTATACAAGTGACAAGAGACACTAAACTTGAGGACTACAGTGGATGTTGGTGTCGAGTCTCGGTTTTCTTTTGATTTTATCTTTTGGTGACATGTCTTTTAGCTTTTCCAGGATGTCTCTGACTATAGATTCTATCTCCAGGATGTCTTTGACTAGAAAGGCGAGGATGGGGTATCATCACCTATTTTTACTTGCTGTCTATGGATTGTCTCTTAATAATGCTATGACTTGTCCAAGGATATGAGGACACTGTGGGTCTAGTATGAACTGGGGCATTCCTTGTTTGTGATTGTCTTATCTCCATGCAAATGGGTACAATGACTTTCTGGGTCGAACATATGCCTCGATTGTCATAACCTATTTTGCCATAATAAAGCTCAATGATGATAACGCGCAAGAAGCTCTTTCACTTTCATATCTTCTATCTTCCATCCCCCTTTCTTGATTGACTTCCATCATCCTTCTTGAGTCTGCGTAGCCTACTATCACATGACTGAGTATAATGACACACCAAAAACATTTGCATTTCATATAGTTGCACCTGCATTACCACATATAAGCATTTCATACATACATATAGATATCACAACTGCATCACATCCTGCACACAACACCTGTTAGCATAATTTACATTTGCATTATCATATTCATCTGCATTACATACATTCACATTTGCATCATGCATACACATATAAAACATAAAAGAACAAAAAAAATATATATATTGCATTGCATCATATACATATTTGCATCCATATAATAAGCATCACATAAGAACATCTCATCACATAGGTACACATGCATATAGCTACCGCAAAGATGAATCATCTCATATATATAATCATAAAAGTGTCATGATACAATGATGTCTAAATCATATGGCTACAAAAGCACCCGCAGGTGTCTACATCATCATACAAAAATGGTACAATACTGATACATAGGGAGCCCTCTATGGCTATGATGAACTCCCTCCCTTGGAGCTACCTAGCCTCGATGGAATCTTAGCCCCTGAAGGACCTGCCCTAGGATCATCCCTCCTGTCTCCTCTATCTGATGGTGGTGGAGGACCCATAACCCCACCACTCAATGCCTGTCTCCTCTGGCTTCCTCCCGTAGCTGTCGCTATATGCAATAGTCTATGGAAACTCCTCACCTGCTAATCCGCTAGCACTGCACCATAATAGAGATCCTGCCAGTAAGCAATCTCCTCCCCTGCCCGCAAGACATAAGCATATCCTGCCCCTATGTCCTCCGCTACCTGTCTCCTCACTCTCAGTGCTATCTCAGCCTCTCTATAACATTGAATAGCCTAATCCTGCTCCCGCTTAGTATCTCTGAGCCTCCTCCTGAGCCGATCCCTCTCCCTCTCCAACTCCTGGATCTCATCTGCCTATCCCTGGCAAATCTCTCTCAGCTCTATCAACTCATCCTCCTCTACATCAGCCCCCTCCGCCTCTGCCTATGGCTCCCCCTGTACGGGTGCCTACCCTGTGCTTGTACCTATACTGGTACCTATCCCTGTATCTATCCCTGTCCCTATACCTGTACCTATCTGGGACCCTATGCTACTGGCACCTGTAGTGGCAATCCACCATGACCCCTCACCACCCGAGCCTGCCTCTCCTCACCACCCTCCCTGTGAGGTGCAACCCTCCTCTCTCCAATTGTTGCCCTCCTCCTCTATTGGCCTCTACCCCCATCACCTCCACCATCATCATCATCCCCACCCCCATCTCCATCCAATGGCTCTCCCGGATCCATCAAACGTGGGAAGGGATGCTCCACCTAGTATGTTGTATACTCAGCATCCATGCCGGCATCCTCAATCTCTGGCCACATGTCCTAGGGTAGTGGCATCATCTCTACCAGTTGCGTAACTGCCTGATCATATGATAATAGGGGCCCAAACTGTGCCTGATCTCTCACAGTTCGTGCATACATGCCTGAGCCTTGTGGCATCCTCTGGATCTTGCCAAACTACCAGCCAACCCTGTCCATTAGCTACCTCTCTAGCACATAGGGCGTCCACCCAATAACATACTTGCTCCGAAAGGTGTAAGGAAGCTCAACTCCATCATCCTCCCACTGCTTGCATTCCAGATATGGCCTCCATATGACCACATCAATATCATCTATCACCCACCGCCAGTGCTCTAACCTACCAATCCATGGCTGTGACATGATCATATCATACAAGTGCACAAAAATGCGTCCATGTCCCCTACCTTTGAAGTGTATCGGCCTCGTCACTGGCAGATGCTCATAAGCCCACACCTACAGCAATGTCACCCTGTAGCCCAATCCCACTGATCCATGGTATACGAACTGATGTAGCTCATAGTAGAGGTGTGCCAGCACACACGGTCCCTAAGCATATCTGGTGTGTTGTGTCACCAGTGTCTCTAGTGTTCCTCCCCAACCTACAGCCAACCCCCGTGTCGCCCTATCCAAAAACAAGAACCCACTGATCGCTCCTCCTACCACTACTAGCAGCGCTAGCCCTTTGGCTATCATAGTGTCCCACGCCACATGTCTTGCCCTCATCTCCAGTCCTGGGTCCTGGAATACTCATCTCAGGGCCTCCCTATCTCCATCTCGATCATATGGGATTAGCTCCCCATCGATTAGTATCCTCAGTATCATATATACATCCTCAAGAGTGACTGTCATCTCACCCATCGGCAAATGAAATGTACAAGTCTCAGAGTGCCATCTCTTTGCCAATGCAGTCAACAGTCCCATGTTCGCCCGAAACTCAGGCACATATAGAACATGTCTCAATCCCATTTCCTCAATAGCAGCTCACTCCTCAGCTATCAGCTCAGGTCGCAACCTCTAAGTCGATGGGAATCTCTCCCGTGACTCCAGCATCGGCAAATACTCCTGCAGTCAAACAAATCACTCATGTCAGTCATAGTGGCATTCCTTGTTTATTACAAAATGCTACCTTTTTATCTAAATGCATATGGCATTCTACCCTAGTGACACTCATTGTTCATCATAAAGTGTTGCTTCTATCCTAGTGGTACTCCCTGTTCATCACAAAGTACTATGTGTGTGACACTCACTATTCATCACAAAGTGTTGCTCACATTTGCACTCACTGTTCATCACAAAGTGCTGCTCATATTCTAGTAGTCCCTGTTCATCACAAAGTACTCTATCTTGGTACTCACTATTCATCACAAAGTGCCTTGATCTATTCTAGTCTTCCCTAGACAACCTGCTTGAGTGTATCCTCTCAGCAGCTTATCCAATCGATAGCGTATGTTCATCACAAAATTGCCGATTTGACCTAGAAGACACAAATTCACATTTTTGGACACAAATGCACTTACTTGACATAAATGTTCTCAAAGACTACACAGACGTGCTTGAAAAACATAGATGCACCTAATAAACATAGACATGCCTACGCTCTACATAGACGCTCCTGGGCGACACAGACGTGCCTTCTTGGCACAAACGCGCCTTAACATCTCAAACGTGGCTGCATTTGACACAGACGTGGTTTCAAATGTAGACGCGCCTGGCACAAACATAGATGTGCTTCGCGAGCACAGACGTGCCTAGCACCAACGCAGACATGCCTGGACATTTTTGGATATTTTTTGGACCCTAATCTAAGCACATTTATTTCTCTACCTACCATGCATTCATGACAATATTAAATGCATCAAAGTACGAGGAGGTTTTGTGGTACTTACCGGCTCTCCTGCCTCTGTTGGCCTCTAAAATCGGCGAATGCGGTCGAATCTATGAATGAAGGCCATCACTGCTGACTGCTGCTGCTCAATTTTCTCTCTGCACGCTGCTCTCATGGATGTGTAGATGACAATGAGGATGTATTTACCCCATGGTCTATCTTGTAGCCTACCCTAGCCCTTGCCCTCATTTCTCGAGTCAGTCTTTATTATCTCGTGACTCTGTCACTTTATCTAGTCAGTCCATTTTATCCCGTCTTTCTTATCGAGAGATTGTCTGCAATCTTTTCACACATTTTTTCATCCAATCTCTCGAGGGGGCATATCATTCCCATCTTGGGGCAACTCTGTATCAGTTAATCTTATCTTCTTTGAAACAATGTGACAATCACCACATTGTCTTAAAGAGGGGCAAAATGTAGACACCCAAAATTGTCCAGTCAATTCTTCTATTAATTAAATAAATCCTTATTTATTTAATTAATTCATTTATCCTCTTCTAGCCTTATTTCTCATTTAAATAAATACATTTATTTGTTTAAATTATCCTTTTCCTAAATTAAATAAATATTTTATTTATTTAATTATCCCACTTCTTCTATTAATTAAATAAATCCTTATTTATTTATTTATTTAATTCATTAACCTTTTCTAGCCATGACACATGTAATTCATCTCTTAATTCATACACTACCTACCTCTTTCATTATTTTATTGTTTCTTTTACCTACCCTCTAATCATAGCTGACCTCCTTTTACACCTCTCAATCTTATCCCTCCATTTCATATAGTGTCTTCTATATAAGGAGATGCTTCATTCATTATCAAACCCTAATGGTTCTATGCATTCTAATCATCTTTTATGCAACTTGAATACACTACAATCCTACTTACAACCACATTCCATTCTTTGTTGAGCTCTTGTGCACATAAAATCTGAGAGCAAATATATCAAGCAAGATCAATGGATATAGGAAGAATGGAGATGAAAACCCTATTGGACATGTGATGGTATAATCTTTGTGATTTCATTTGATTTGCATTGTCCTAGGTAATCTTCATATGTTATGGTGGATCTTTGTTGTTGTTAGGCTAGGGTTTTGTGGTTGAATTCATTTAGCCTTTCAATATTGTTATTATTGTTATCCATTTTCACCATATACAAATAGTATTCGAACCATAACAGAATGATTTACATGGGGAAAACCCTTTCAAGAGAAAAATGCCACACTCCAAAAGCCACCCAATATATTATTCAGCAATCAAAATAGATTACAATATACTTGTGGAGCAAGCTCTTCCCAGGAGTACCACTAATCATAGATTTAGAGGTATCTTAATAGCCATACAACTCTTACTCATAACCTCTATCTCACACACCTCATATATAGGAAATACAATACAAGAAACCATCAAACAGTATTACAAAAACCATGGGCTAAAACCACCCGATAAGGTGTAGCCGACCTTATCTCCATTATAGATTCTCTACATATATCAACACGTTTCCCTCCCTTTTATAGCTCATTTATGTGTCCGATGTATTTTATATTTCCTATTTTAGGAGTAAAAACTTGTGGAGGCCATAACTTGAGAACCATGTGTGCAATTGATGAACCATTTGAAGCACTAAAAAGCATGCGAAGTGCTCCATTGCCTCAAAAATGGACATGTTGTTTATGCCCACTTTTTAGGTTATTTTGGGGCCTCGAAATTTTTCAGATTCAAATTTAAACCTTTCATTCGACTCTCAAAAATGGAAAATTTAATATCTTCAAAAGTAGTTGTGATCTTGTGACATAACTTTACCGGAAGGCTTATCTAGCCAACCAAAAGCTTCAGGGAGAGTTTTGCACCATTTTGTGCTTAAATGAAAACTTACAATAAATAGTAAACTCATGTAAATGCAAGGTTAAGATACCCTTTTCCCAACAATAATTAGCCAATTTAGAAGCCCTATAATAAATAGTAGTGTTCCATCTCTAGGCCAAAGCTATCCACTTGGCCCACTATCTATTTTTCTTAAACATAAGTCAACATAAATAAGTCTAAAGGAACTTGTTTACAATCTCTATGTGACTATCAGTTCGAGATGATGAGTTGAATTCAAGGTCAGGAAAATTTCCTTCAACTTAGACAACTCTCACCAAAATTTTCTAACAAAGGATGTATCATGATCAAAGTCAATAGAATTGGGCATTACCATGGAGTTTGAAGACTAGATCCAAGAACTGTTAAGAAATTGTAAAAATATTGTAAGGCTAAGGTAATATATGCAAATATATGGTCAAGAAATCCAACATAACCATGATGACTTACTTACTACTTAAGTGTGGAAACATCACAATAAAATAAATATAAATATGAATCGAAGATTAAATAGGGTTAAGAAGTAGCTACTTTAGTCTTATAGATATAGAGTTTCCTCTTTATGGCTTAGATAGGCACCACAGTCAATTGAAAATGAATTAACATCTCACTTATGATCATCCCAAAAAAAATCCTACTTAACACAAGTGTAGGTCTTCAAGAATTTAAAGTGTCCCTTTAGAGAAGGAAAATTCCATTTGTAAATAAGGCACAATCATTGAATTGGAGAGTAAATAAATATAATCAAGATAAGAAACAACTTGGACTATATAGAAAAATTATGAAATGAATATCAATAATGTTCCATGTTTTGAATGATATCTTAACCTACATGTTTAGTATCTGATTTATTTTGGATCACATTTATTTAGTTGAGAACTAATACGAAAATATATATATATATATATATATATCCTCTTCATGTTGGAATGAGAGGGAATTCGCTTCCACAATTTCTTTCTTCTTAGTATATGCATTCTCATAGTCATATCAGTGCATCTTTGACACCTATTTTATGAAGGAGAATTTTTCTACAAAATATATATTTTAAGCTACAACTATCTTCTTGTATCTAGAACTTATACCTCAATAGGTAAGGGCATTGTTATTAGATAGCATGGAGAATAGCTAACATTCTTTTACATGTTATAACTAGGTTAAAATCATTATATAGGTGATTTTTTGTTAAATTTAGCTGGGAAGCGATCTAGGATCAATGTGATTGAAGGAAAGCAAGACAAGAATCCAAAGATGAACAAAATTTAGCACTCTCCTAGCACTAAACTAGACTCATAATCAAAGCTAGTGTTCTGATACTCATTGTATATGGTGAAAAGTGATGATGATAAATTGTTGTAGAACCATGTAGATTCAACCACAAACAATCTAGGTCCTACAATGAAACATTCACCAATACCAATAGAGATACCTAAGATCATGCAAATTAACAAAATAAATTAATATAACCAATCACATGTCAAATAGGGTTTCAATGTTGTTTGATATATCTTCTCTTGGATTTAATGTTGACAAGAGCTCAAAAAAGAGCGAATTGTGGTTGATATCTTGATCACAAGAAGACTTGATTGACATAGTTATTAGGGTTGAGAATGAAGGAGAGTATCTTCTTATATAGAAGACAATGTAAGACATGGAGGTATAAGATTGAGAGGTGTAAAGATAAATGGGTGGCTAGGATCAAAGGTAAGGTAGAGGAAATAAGAAAATAATGAGAGGGTAGCAAGTGTAGAAATAAAGAGATGAATGACATGTGTCATCAATTAGAAAAGGATAAAGAATTAGGGTATGTGCACCAAGTTGTGGTACCAAAAGAGGGTCTTAAGATGCCACTTTTTTTTTCTGAAATTAGCAAAGTCTAAACTTCAACGACAAATTGAAGATAGTTACACTCCAAATTTGAAGATGCATCAAGAACAACAGTCAAAGTGCTTTGAGTCTACTTTCTAAAATACTAATTTATTTTGAAAATGGTGGAGATTAAGGGCTTCAAAAAGGCGGGCCACAAAAAGTGGTCCTATTTTTATGCAAAAAACATAACATAGCATCTATTGTGGCCCCCCTAAATTGTTAACTTTTTTTTTGAATTTTTAAAATCACTTTGGTGAAAAATTAGCTGACACCTTGTAGTTTATGCTAGACTTTTTAGCTAATTTTTTAATGAGTATATGATTTTTAACTAATTTTCAAAGTAGACACATCTTGGAAAACAAAAATTTGAGCATGCTCCCCCCTTAAAATCATTGATAACTAATCAATTTTATTTTTTTAAATTGTATAGAATGGAGTCTAGTTTATAAAAATATAAGTTTCTTCAAAATCCGATGAACGTGTAAAAAACTATAACCAAAATAATGCATGTAGGTTTTTGACCAAAAATGGACACACTAATAAAAGAAATTATAGATGAAAGCCTTAATGAAATTAAAATGAGAAAAAAATTAAATGCTTGGATAGCTAAGAGAGAGATTGAGGTTGCTATGGTGTTTTTTTTAGTTTCAATGAAACATGTGCAAACCTGATGGAGAGCACAACAAAAAATATGAGAAATTTTTTAATCTTCTAATAAAAACACGTCTCAAGAATGCAATGGTCATCCAAACCTTTGGGTTGGATACCCAAGTAAAATCCAACCCAAAGGGTTGGTGGTTTCCAATCCAAACCATTTGGTGAGCACCAAATATGGTGCTTGCCAAATGCAAAATTTTGAATTTTCACATGGCACAAGCCAAATGTGAAAAGTCATTTTTTTTACTTTTGGGCTGTGCCAAATGTTTTGCATTGTCCAATGTGAAGGTTTTGTGAGTGCGTAGATTTTACAACCTGGGAACAAGTTATATCCACCCTCAAAGGAGAATATATACATGAAATATAACATTAAAGTATAAGTCACATTTCAATATGTTTTTTTTTCTTTCTTATACTTTAAGTTATATTTCATGTATATATTGGCAGGATGTTTGAGAGTGGTTTCAACTCTATAGGACTTATAATGTAGATTCTATTTTTAAGAGGATCATATAAAATTTCAAACTTAGTCAAATTTCAGTAATCAGCATGCTCTGATTAGCATTCTTCAGCTATGTATCTCACTCTCTTTATCATCCCCAAACTCTAGACCTATCTCTATCTCTCTATTTTCTTTTTCACTTATCTCTCCCCTCTCTAGGTAAACCCAACTTCTCTACCTTTCATTCCTTCCTTAACCCCATATCTATCCTTGACTCCTTCCCTCTCTCTTCTTCTCTCTCATTCTCTTATTATTTCACTCCCCTCCCTCTCCATTCTATTGGTCACTACCTATCCCTTCTATCATCTCTCTCCCCATATCTAGGTGTCTTCCTACCTCCCTATTCACCCCACTACCTCTCCCTCCCTATATTATTACCCACCTCTCTTTCCCCATTTAGGCATCTCACCTAATTAATTGTCCACCCTCTAGTTCTCTCCCCCCATCTCCATATTTCTCTCCCTCTCCCTTACCCCTATCCATTTATGAACTCTCTCCCTCTATTATCTCTCTCCAAACTTATCTATCTCTGCATTCCTTAGGTCTTTGAATCCCTCCATGTCTACCTCTCCATCCATCCCCTCTTAGTCATCTCTTTTCTCTTCTATATATTCCCTCTCTCCATTGTCTAGGTTGTCACCTCTCCCTCCTACTCTGTCTACCTCTCTCTCTCAAATTTCTAGGTTTTTCCCTCATTCCCTCTCCATCTCTATATTTACCCATTAATGTCTCATTAGGCACCTATCTTTAAGCCCCTCTATCTATATCTCCCACCTAGGTATTTAACCTCTCTCTCATGCTCTACATATCTTATCTCTCTATTTATCACCTCTCTAGTTCTCTCCCTTCCTCTCTGCATCTCTCTCTCCATCACCCCTTACCCATATCCCTTTATGAACTCTATCCTTCTCTTATCTCTCTTATCACCTCTTTGTCTACCAAAAAATATAGACCTATTACTCCCCCTTTCTTCTCTCTATTTCTTTTATCTCCCCTCTCTAGGTCTCTCCTATAATCTCTCCCTCTCTCTCTCTCACCTTCCCTCCCTTCATCTCTCTTCTCTTCTTATTGTTTCTATCCACTCTCTCTATGTTCTCTTAATGAATACGTCTTCCTCCAAACATCTCTTTCCATACCTATTTTTCTCTTTCCCTCAATCTTTACATATCTACATCTCCCTCTTTGTCTCTTAATCGCCCTGTATCTCCTTCACCTCTATCTTTCCACCCTAAGTCTCTCACCTCTCTCTTTATAGGCTCTATATCTCTCTCCTCTCAAATTATTTCCTTTACACCTCCTTAACCCTCTCTCTCTCTTTATGAACTTATCTCTCTTATTTAATTCTCTCTCTCTCTCACCTATCTACTCTTCCCTCTCTAGGTCTCTCAACCACTCCCTAACCACCTCTTCTTTTCTTCGTTGATCTCTCTTTCTCTTTACTCTTCCCTCACCCCTCTTTTTTATGACTCCCTTATATACAATTTAGATAATAGGTTTTAGTATATGAGGTTTACGGTATGGAGTTCAAGATTGATGGACATTGTTTAGGGTAGATAGGGTTGAGGGTAGTGGTTGTATTGATACTTGGGATACCATATGACCCCTTAAAACACCATATGACTCCTTACAATACCATATGACCCCTTAAAACACCATATGACCCCTAACAACACCATATCATGTCCTAAGGGGTCATATGGTGTTGTTAAGGGTCATATGGTGTCCTAAGGGGTTATATGGTGTTGTTAGGGGTGATATGGTGTCATATGGTATTCTATGACCCCTTAGTACACCATATGACCCCTAACAACACCATATGGTATCCTAAGGGGTCATATGGTTTCTTAAGGGGAAATATCATCTTCTATGACCCCTTAGGACACCATATGACCCCTAATGACACCATATGGTGTCCTAAGAGGTCATATGGTGTTTTATGACCCTTTAGACCACCATATGACCTCTAAAAACACCATATGGTGTCCAAAGGGCTCATATGGTTTCCTAAGGGGTTATATGATGTCCAAAGGGGTCATATGGTGTTTTATGACCCCTTAGGACACCATATGACCCTACACAACACCACATGACCCCTAATGACATGAAATGGTATCCCATGGGGTCATATCATGTTTTTAGAGGTTATATAGGGTTTTATGGGGTCATATAGTATTATATAACCCCTTAGGACACCATATGACCCCTAACAACACCAAATGGTGCCCCAAGGGGCCATATGGTGTCTTAAGGGGTCATATGGTGTTATATGACCCCTTAGGACACCATATGACTCCTAACATCACCATATGGTGTTCTAAGGGGTCCAAATAATTTTCTTAAGGGGTCATATTGTGTCCTATGACCCCTTAGGACACCATATGGCCCCATACAACAACAACTAATCCCTAACGACACTATATGGTGTCCTAAGGGGTCATATGGTGTTCTATGACCCCTTAGAACATCATATGACCTCTAATAACAACATATGGTATCCTAAGGGGTCATATGGTGCTCTATGACCCCTTGGGACACCATATGACCCCTAAAAACACCATATGGTGTCCAAACGGGTCATATGGTGCTCAATGTCCCCTTAGGACATCATATGACCCCATACGACACCATATGACCCCCACAACACCATATGGTGTCCTAAGAGGTCATATGGTGTCTTAAGGGGTCATAGAACACCACATGACTCCTTAGGACACCATATGACACCTAACGACATTAGATGACCCCTTAGGACACCATATCATGCTGTTAGGGGTCATATGGTGTACTAAGGGGTCATAGAACAACATATCACCCCTAACAACACCATATGACCCTTTCAAACACCATATGACCCCTAATGACACCATATGGTGTCGTTAGGGGTCATATGGTGTCCTAATGGGTCATAGAATGCCATATGACCCCTTAGGACACCATATAATCCCTAACAACACCATATGACCCCTTAGAAGACCATATGACCCCTAGCGACACCATATTGTGTTTTGAGGAGTCATATGGTGTTGCAATTAGTCATGTCATGTCCTTTAATGTTAAAAGGGGTGATATGGTGTCCTAGGGGGTCATGGAACACCATATGACCCCTCAAGAAACCATATGGTGATGCGAGGGGTCATATGGTATCCTAAGCAATCATATGGTATTCTATAACCCATTAGGATGCCATATGACCCTTTAGGAAACCATATGACCCCTTAGGAAACCATATGACCCCTAACGACACCATATGGTATCGTTAGGGCTCATATTGTATCCTAAGAGGTCATATGGTGTCATAAGGAGTCATATGGTGTTCTATGACCCCTTAGGACAACATATGACCCCTAAGACCACCGTATGGTGTCTTGAGGGGTGATATGATATTGTTAGGGGTCATATGGTATCATTAGGGGTCATACTATACCCTAAGGGATCATATGGTGTCCTAAGAGGTCATATGGTGTCCTAAGGGGTCATATGACATCCTTAGGGGTCATATGGTGTTCTATGACCTCCTAAGACACCATATGACCCCCTAGGACATGTCATATGATGTCTTTAGGGGTCATATGGTGTTTTAAGGGGTAATATGGTATTCTAAGACCCATTAGGACAACATATGACCCCTAACGACACCATATATTCTGATTAGGGGTTCTATGTTGTCCTAAGGGGTCATATGACACTAAATGGTGTCTTTAGGGGTCATATGGTTTCCTAATGGGTCATAGAAAACCATATGACCCCTAAGAACACCATATGATCCCTAAAGACACAATATGACCCCTAACAACAACATATTGTGTGTTGCAGGGTCATATAGTGTCACAAGTGATCATGTCATGTACTAGGATATGAAAAGGGGTCATATAGTGTCCTAGGAGGTCATAGAACACCATATGACCCCTTAGGATACCACATGTCCCCTTAGGACACCCTATTATGTTGTTAGGGGTCATATGTTGTTGTAAGGGGTCATATGGTGTTGTTAGGGGTCATATGGTGTCCTAAGGGGTCATTAGGTGTTGCTAGGGGTCATAGTATGTCCTAAGGAGTCACATGGCATTCTATGAACCATTAGGATACCATATAACCCCTAAGGACACCATATGACCCCTACCGACACCATATGGCATTTCTAAGGGTCATATGGTGTCCTAAGGGGTCATATGATTTCTCAAGGGGTCATATGGTGTTCTATGACCTCTTAGGACACCATATGACCCCATACAACATTATATAATCCTTAACAACACCATATGGTGTCCTAATGGATCATATGGTATTCTATGACCCCTTAGGACACCATATGACCCCTAAGACTATTAAATCGTGTTCTTAGGGGTCATATGGTGTCCTAAGGGGTCATATGGTGTCGTTAGGGGTCATATGGTGTCGTAAGAGGTCATATGGTATTCTATGAGCCATTAGGATGCCATATGACCCCTTAGGACACGATATGACTTATAGTTCTGATACTTAATATAAGTACAGATCCTATAGCCAACAAGATGAGAGGGGTGGGGTGAATCATACAAACTTAATCTTCCATTAAAACATCAGATTCAACCTCAGTAACATATATATCAGTAATATAACCAAAATTGTCAAACATGCAAAATCAAAAGCACATAAACATCATAAACCTCATAACACCAGATTTAACGTGGAAATCCAAATAGGGAAAAACCACTGTGGGATTTCAGACCCACTAATAAATATACTCTTCTAGAGTATGCTCAGTTAAAATAAAATCCTATTAAAGATTACAAACACATTGCTAGATGTGACCCAGTTAAGGGATTTCCCTCAGATCTGTTAGGATCTTCATCTTGTTAGAAGTGACCTTGTTAAAGGATTTCAAACACTCAATCAGAATGTCACCTTGCTAGAGGGTTTTACAAATAAGACTGTTAAGTCCACTCAGTTAAGAGATTTTTTGTCACTTTCTCAAAATAACAGTAATAAAAATCTATCTGCAACTTCACATCTAAAATGCTAAAGCAGATTCCTATTTGTTCAATATAATCTAGACATAGAACTAATCTTGTCTATCTGCTGGGCTTCTATACTCTGTTATTCAAATAGGTTTTCAAGCTTTTGTGCTTGGTAATCACTATGTAGCATCCCTGTGCATACACTTGCCCGCATACATTGTTTATCATTAGTTTCCTATTTATAAACAATTAGGTAACTTCTTAATCTCCATAATCACATTTCCCATGATCAATCATAGTCGTCAGATCTTCAATCTTGTCTAGGTTCAATGCATCTTTCGATCTGAAAACATTTTACCTTGTCTTGGAACTTGTGCCAGGGTATTGTGGTTCAATCTACACTGTAGATCTTCATGCCGAATTTCCATTGTCTTGGATTCATTAACCAACTTCATCCACGGCTCACCAATCATCTAATCAGTTCTAGCTCATTAACTTCCTTCATTAAATAACAAATTTAAACATTTAATGCATTCTGTTATAGCTTGGTTATAACTCGGTAGCAACTCGGTTATAACTCGATGAATACTAAAATTCACTCGGTAGACATTCCGCCTTCATTAACCGATAGCGATAACCTTAGGGTTTACCGACTAGGTTCTTTGCTTGGTAACATAGTATAGTATTATCCTTTACAATTTACAACATATGTATGATGTTAAAACAATCTAAACATCATGATCTCATCATTGTCTGACTTAGTAATAGTTGCCCATTGAATACCTTAATCATCCCCTTATTCATCATATTCTTTCCTATGTCTTTTACCCACATCTTTATAATCTTCAAATCATACTTCTCAAGATATGGCAACATCATACTGAATTAGAAAATCAATTTCTTGACATCAATGACAAAATAATAATATCAAGATAGTAAACATCCTTAATCAGTTATATCCATAATCATCAACAACCTTCTCAATATCCTTATGAAATGCCAACAATCTTTCATTGTCTATTACAATGCTATATTCCCAACAATCTCCCCCTTTGTCATTGATGGCAAAACCAATTGATTTGACCTTAAAATATTCGGATTGCCGTGATTCTGAAATGCTGAAATGCTCTCCCCCATACATTAGACTTCTCGTCTTTCTTCAGTCTTCTGTTCCAATATGTAGTCTTCTTAGTCTTCTCCCTTGATATTAGTCTTCTCCACCTTTGACAACAATGCCAAAAGTAAAGAACTAAAACATAATTTCTTTCTGTATGAAGTGATTTCTTGCTGTTGTGTATCAACCCAGTCTCGGTCAAAGCATTTTGTCTTTAATTTTTGTTCCCTGTATTGTTTCCTGTAATATTTCCTGTACACCTTTAGAAACATCCTAAAGTGTGTAATGTAGCATCAACTCCTAAAAGATATTCAATATAGTCATCAGATTGATGCTTTCACCAAACTCGATCAGTGAGTAGAAGATAGGGGTGGGACCCCTAACTTACTTCTGAGATATTCAAAAGTGTCCCTTGGTAGTGGCTTGGTGAATATATCTGCTATTTGTTCCTTTGTGCTAACATACTCCAACACCACTTTCTTCTCTTGAGCTTCTTCTATAAGATAATGATATTTGATAGAGATGTGCTTTGTCTTAGAGTGTATAATAGGATTTTTTGAAATATTAATTGCACTAGTATTGTCATTGAATATAGTTACTAGCTCGGTAACTTTCTTATTTATACCTTCCAACAATTGTTTGATCCATGCAATGTTGGTACAATTCAATGTTGTAGCAATGTATTCAGCTTCTATTGTTGACTGTGAAACACATCCTTGTTTCTTGCTAAGCCAACTCACTAGTCTTTCTCCTAAAAAGAAAGCTCCTCCACTTGTGCTTTTTCTATCATCAATGTTGCCTGCCCAATCAGCATCAGTATAAAATTTTAAATCAAAATCATTTCCTTTCTGATATACTAAGCCATAATCCTCCGTGCCTTTCAAGTATCTAAATATTCTTTTAATTGTTGTCATGTGTGTTTCCTTAGGATCTGCAGAGAATCTTGCAACTATTCCTACTACATGTGCTATGTCTGGTCTTCTATGAACAACATATTGTAGTTTTCCAATCATGGATTGGTAAAGTGTCTCATCAATAGATGCAGACTCATCATTCTTTGATAATTTACAGTTGGTAGTAATAGGAGTACTTACTGGTTTTGAATCCTCCATTCCAAATTTTTTCAAGATTTCCTTTATGTACTTAGATTGAGTAATGAAAATCTCATTTTTCATTTGTAGCATCTGTAAACCTATAAAATACTTTATCTCATCGATTAATGACATCTCAAATTCTTTTCTCATTTCATTTCCAAAGTTCTTGCATAAAGAGTCATTTCCATAAAATATAATATCATGAACAAATATGGCTGAGATTCATATTCCATTTTCATCATTCTTCATGTACATGTTGTTGTTCTCACTTGTCCTTATAAAACCAATCTTAATCAAATAAGAGTGCAATCTTTCATACCATGCTCTAGGTGCTTGTTTCAAACCATATAAAGCTTTGTTCAATTTACATACCTGATCTTTATTATTGTCTTCAACAAATCCTTCAGGTTGTTCAAGAAAAACTTCTTCTTTTAATATTCCATTTAGAAATGCATATTTGACATCCATTTGATATACCTTGAAGTTTTTGAAAGTAGCATAGGCCAACAATATTCTTACTCCTTCCAGTCTAGCAGCAAGTGCAAAAGTTTCACCATAATCAATTCCTTCTTCTTGAGCATAACCTTTGCAAACTAGTCTTGCTTCGTTTCGAATGATCTCTCCTTTTTCATTCAGCTTGTTTCTGAAAATCCACTTTGTACCGATTACATTTTTGTCCCTTGGTCTTGGGATTAGTGTCCATGTGTCATTCTTCTTGATTTGATCAATCTCTTATGTCATAGCATTTATCCAATCTTCACTGTTAAATGCCTCTTTCACTATTCTTAGTTCAAATTCAGATATCAAACATGTGTTCTGTCTTAGTTTGTTCCTTGTCATCACTGGATCATCCCTATTTGCTATAATTTGACTTGGTGCATGATGTCTTCTGACATACTTGGCTAATACAGGCTCGGTAGGCTCTGTATGATCTTCTTCATCACTCGATAATTGGATATTCTCTTCATTTTCTTCAACAATCTTCTTGGTAAGACTTCTTGATTGAACATAGACAAATCCATCATAGTCTTCTGGTTCCTTGGAATTTCCTTCATCATTTCTTTCTACAAATTCATCAATTTTCACATTTGCACTTTCTACTATTTTGTTAGATGATTTGATCAGATATTTAAATGCTTTGCTTCTAGAAGAATAACCTAGAAATGTTCCTTCTTCACTTTTCTGATCAAACTTGCCATTTCTATCATCTTTGTGAACATAGCATCTACTTCCAAAGATTTTAAAATAGCCTACATTAGGTTTCTTATCATACTAGATTTCATATGGTGTCTTCAAAGTACCTTTCTTCAATTGAACTCGGTTCAAGGTGTAAACTGCTGTGCTTATTGCTTCTCTCCAAAATGTTTGTGTTACCTTCTTTTCAATCATCAGTGTTCTAGCACAATCCACAATAGAGCTATTTCTTCTCTCAGCTATTCCATTCTACCATGGAGTTCTCGGTGCAAAGACTTGTCTTTTAATACCATGATCATTGCAAAATAAGTTGAACTCTCCTCATACAAACTTAATCTTCCATTAAAACATTGGATTCAACCTCAGTAACATATATATCAGTAATATAACCAAAACTGTCAAACATGCACACTCAAAAGCATATAAACATCATAAACCTCATAACACCAGATTTAACGTGGAAACTCAAATAGGGAAAAACCACTGTGGGATTTTAGACCCACTAAGAAATATACTCTTCTAGAGTATGCTCGGTTAAAAACAAATCCTATTAAAGATTACAAACACATTGCTAGATATGACCTAGTTAAGGGATTTCCCTCAAATCTATTAGGATCTTCACCTTGTTAGAAGTGACCTTGTTAAAGGATTTCAAACACTCAATCAGAATGTCACCTTGCTAGAGGGTTTTACAAATAAGACTATTAAGTCCACTTAGTTAAGAGATTTTCTGTCACTTTCTCAAAATAACAATAATAAAAATCTATCTGCAACTTCACATCTAAATGCTAAAGCATATTCCTATTTGTTCAATATAATCTAGACATAGAACTAATCTTGTCTATTTGTTGGGCTTCTATACTCTATTATTCAAACAGGTCTTCAAGCTTCTGTGCTTGGTAATCACTATGTAACATCCATGTGCATACACTTGCCTACATCCATTGTTTATCATCAGTTTCCTATTTATAAACAATTAGGTAACTTCTTAATCTCCTTGAACACATTTCCCATGATCAATCATAGCCATTAGATCTTCAATCTTGTCCAGGTTCAATGCATTTTTCGATCAGAAAATGTTTTACCCTACCTTGGGACTTGTATATTAGTCTTAGAACTTGTGCCAAGGTATTGCGGTTCAATCTGCACTGTAGATCTTCATGTCGACTTTTCATTGCCTTGGATTCATTAACAAAATTCATCCATGGCTCAACAATCATTTAATCAATTCCAGCTCATCAGCTTCCTTCATTAAATAACACATGTAAACATTTAATGCATTCTATTATAGCTCGGTTACAACTTGGTAGCAACTCGGTTATAACTTAGTGAATACTAAACTTCACTGGGTAGACATTCTGACTTCATTAACCGATAGTGATAACCTTAGGGTTTACCGACTAGGTTCTTTGCTTGGTAACATAGTATAGTATTATCCTTTACAATTTACAACATATGTATGATGTTAAAATAATCTAAACATCATGATCTCATCATTGTCTGACTCGGTAATAGATGCCCATTGAATACCTTAATCATCCCCTTATTCATCATATTCTTTCCTGTGTCTTTTACTGACATCTTTATAATCTTCAAATCATACTTCTCAAGATATGGCAACATCATACTGAATTAGAAAATCAATTTCTTGACATCAATGACAAAATAATAATATCAAAACAGTAAACATCTTTAATCAGTTATATCCATAATCATCAACAACCTTCTCAATATCCTTATGAAATGCCAATAACATTTCATTGTCTATTATAATGCTATATTGCCAACAATGACCCCTAACGACAACATGGTCAGTTGGTGCCCTAAGGGGTTATATGGTGTTGTAAGGGGTTATATGGTGTTCTATGACTCCTTCAGACACCATATGACTCCTAAGACCACCGTATGGTATCCTGAGGGTTCATAGGGTGTTGTTAAGGGACATATGGTGTTGTTAAGGGTTATATTGTGTCCTAAGGTGTCATATGGTGTTTGATGACCCCTTATGACATGTCATACGATGTTGTTAGGGATAATGTGGTGTCCTAAGGGGTCATATGGTATTCTATGACCCATTATGATACCATATGACCCCTAATGACACTATATGGTTCTGTGAGGGGTCATATGGTGTCCTAAGGGATCATACAATGTTGTAAAGGATCATATGGTGTTCTATGACACCTTAGGGCACCATCAGACACCTTAGGATACTCTATGACTTGTAAGTACATTATATGGTGTCCTAAAGGGTGATATGGTGTTGTTAGGGATCATATGGTGGCCTAGGAGGTCATATAGTGTCCTATAACCCCTAAGGAAACCATATGGTGTCCTAAGGGGTCATTTGATATTGTTAGGGGTCATATGGTGTCCTAAGGAGTGATATGGTGTTCAATGACCCCTTAGGACACCATATGACCCCTTAGGAAACCATATGGTGTTGTGAGGGGTCATATGGTGTCGTATGGAGTCATATGGTGTCCTAAACGAACATAGAACAACATATGACTCCATATGACACCATATGGTGTTTCTAGGGGTCATATGTTGTCTTGAGGGCTCATATATTGTCCCAAGGGGTCAACACTATATGACCCCTTAGGACACCATATGTTGTTATTAGGGGTCATATGGTGTCCTAAGGTGTCATAGAACACCATATGACCCCTTAGGACACCATATGGCCTCGTTAGGGATTATAGGATGTTGTATGAGGCCATATAGTGTCCTAAGGGGTCACAGACCACCATATGACTCCTTAGGACACCATATGACCCTGTAGAAAATCATATGACCCCTTTGGACACCATAAGGCGATGTTAGGGGTCATATAGTCTCCTAAGGTGTCATAAAATACCATATGACCCCTTAGGACACCATATGACCCCTTAGGACAGTATATGACCCCTAGAGAAACCATACGACACCTTAGGACACTATATGGTGTTGTTAGGGGTTATATGGTGTCCTTAAGGGTCATAAAACATCATATGACCCCTTGGAAAACAATATGACACCTAACAACACCATATGACCCCCCAAGTCACCACATGATGGTCATAGGGGTCATATTGGGTCCTAGGGGGTCATAGAACACCATATGATTTCTTATGCCACCATATGACCCTTGTGAGATTTTGCCAAGATGTAGAAAGAATGGAAAACACAAATAAGAGAGAACAAAATAGATGATAGGAATAAAATATATTCTATCAAGATGCAAAATGTGATCAACTGGATCATCAATCAACCAATTGTTTACAATGTAGATGAGCTATCTTATATAGGCAGAGCTATATGGATATGTTAGCATACAAACATGACATGTGGCTCACTAAGAAACATGGGTAGGTAGGAAATAGCTGTGGTATGTAGGAGAAACAATAAAATATTCCACATGAGGTGGATCACACACCTAAGGTGGAATTATCACTCCACAATAAGTGGATATGATAAAGTAGTAACACAATCAACACCATAAAAGGTGGAAATTCTCCTACACACTATCCCAATGTGGCACAAACACCCAAGTGTCTCATACCCAAAATACTATGAAATGAATTTCCTAAGTAAACTTAAGTATAGTATAATAATATCAAAGATGAATAATTATTTACACCAACACCCCCCTTTAAGTGAAACTTAGGGGAATGCACTAAAGTCTACAATGCAACTAATTAATGCAAGATGGGCCCTGACTACAAGGCCATGTTAAGTACCCATGAACAAATGCAAATGCAATCTCCCATAAATAGAGAAAGAGAGAAAAACCCAATGGGAAAAAGTTCCCCCCAAAAAGAGAGATGAAGAAAGCACACAATGCTCTTAATAAAGAATGAGAAGAACAAAATATGTCCCCCCATAAGAGAGAAGAGGAGACCATGAAGCCCCCCCTTATTGTTGAATCTCCTGCAAAGATGGTTCACTGATGTTAACCAAAATAACTCCCCATAAGGAAGAAATATCACTAATGCTACACCAATAATGTCAAAGTGTGACAAAACTAGGTACCAAGTCAATGATGATGAATCACTTGCTGCAACAAAATGAAGATCAGGCATGGAGACAACTTGCTTTGAGCATCATCCAGATACTCATAAATAGCAAAAATACCAGTACAATCAAAGTCTCAGGGGAGCAATGCACAAATGTGTACAATCTAAGTCTCAACTAGAGCCATGCACAAAGTCTCACAAGATATTCCTAATCTATGTGTACAAGTGGATTACATCAAATATGTCAACAATGACAAGATACAAAGAGGTGTGGCACTTTATGATAGTATGAGTACAACATTGCTCATGCAAGAGAATACAACATGATAGTGCAAATCTGGAAACATGAAATTGATGCCACCAAGAAGCCCTATAGAATACTGCAGAAAAAGATGACTTCAACTGGGATGTGGCCAAGAGATATAAAGGAGAAAATCTACCCCCCCCCCCCCACCTTGACTGTCAGTTGGAAGCACTACAAGACAGGTATGAAGTGACAAGAAAAAAATGCATTCCCAATTTGACTTATTCCATGATATTTTTGTTTTTAAAAGATTATCTAAATAAAAACAATTTATTATGCCCATAAAAAAAAAATCATTAAAAAAAATAAAAATAAATAAAAAAGACAATTTTTTTTTGAAATAAAAAAAAATTATTAAAGATTAAAAAACTTTATTAAAAAAGTTTATTTTTTTTATTGAAAAAGAATTTTTTTTTTATTAATTTAAAAAAGCTTTTAAAAAACACAAAAAAAATTGTTTCCACCCCCCCAACACGGGGAGGGGCCCTCAGAGTACTATGGGACCACCATAGGTACACTGTCAGGCCACAAGGCCTACAAACACCCACATGTACAATGCAGGGCCATAGTGACTACGGTTACCCGCACTGCCTGTGGGACGACAGGTACACTACGTTCTACTTGCAGTGCCTGTGGACACGAAGCCCACAATATTTTTTTTCCTTTCTGCCCTTTTTTTAAAAAAATGAAAAACAACAAAAAATGCCCCCCCTTAATTAAATTTTTTTTTTTTGTTGTTGTGGTGTGTAACTAGCTATAAATTGTTTATGGATACTATGTCTTTTACAAAAATTCAAAAATTTATTTGAAATGTATTCACCTCCTTTGTTTTTTCTTAAAACTTTAAAATAGTAACCACTTTGCTTTTCAACAAGAGCTTTAAGCTATTGAAAATAAGCAAATGCATTAGACTTGTTTCTTAAAAAATAAACCCGACTTTCTTGTAAAGTCATCAATGAAAGTAAGAAAATAAGTGCACCCCCCTATACATGGTGTTTGCATTTACCCACAGATATCTGAGTGAATAATCTCAAGTGGTGTTTTTTCTCTTGTTAACTTGCTAACTGGAAAAGACTCTCTATTTTGTTTGCCAAAGATACATCCTTGATAAACTCTTTCTGATTTCTCAATTAATGGAAAACCTTTTGCCATGTTCTTCCTATGCAAAAAATTTAATGCACCAAAGTTTAGATGCCTAAATCTGAAATTCCAAAGCTATGATTCATCTTTGACAACTAATTGAAATGCTGATTGAATTTTTACAACATTGTCTTGATCTTTGGAGCTGGACTGAACCAATTCACTGCTTGTTTGTATTGTTGTTCTAGATTGTACCAAGTCTCCAAACTGTGTATTATCTTTTAAATTTGATTTTTTTTCTATAAATGCAGTTCCAAATTGTATATCATTTGATTTTTGAATAGATTGGGTTATTTTGTTGTTCAAGTTAGGTTTGATTCTCAATAGAAATTAACTATTACTTGTCATCTGCACTCTTGTAATCTACTAGTTGTTAGGCAATTTATCTAAAATTACAAACTCATTATGCTCCATGTAAACTATGTAGCCCTTCTAGATCAACTGGCCAATACTCATCAAGTTATGTTTTAAACTAGAAACATAATACACATCATAAATAACCTATTTCTCCCTCTTTTTAGTTAAGATATCAACTATACCTTTGCCTAATAAAGTCACTTTGTTATTATTCCCAAGCATAACCTCAGTTTGTATTGACTCATCCAAACTAGAAAATAAATCCTTGTTTCTATTCATGTGATTGCTACACCATGAATCCAAATACCAAATATCACACGCACTTTCTTGAACAATGTTACATTCAATAGGAGAACAAGTACGATTTGTTTCAGCAATCCTAGTACATTAATAAACATAGGACTTGTTGATGTACCCCGTGAATGATTTTGACTTTGATTTTATTTTTGTATACTTTGATAATTTTGTTTCTTCCCACACTAATTTGTATAATCCTCAAATTTATTACAGTAATGACATTGGACATTGGATTTGTCAAGTTTGTGACCACTTAAGTGGCTAAAATTTTGAGTTTGAACTCTTCCAACAATATTTGCAAGGCTAAGCTGCTACATCCTCCTCTACTAGAATTCCTTCTAGGATTGAACTTATTCTTGCCTCTACCATGACTTATTAAATCTTGAGATGAAAATGCATTTTCCAAAGAGGTATGTGACCTATTTAACCTATACTCATGATTTATTAGAGAGGCATACAAGTTATCAACACTAAACTGGCTCAAATATTTTGTTTTCTCTAAGACCAAAATAGGAGGATCAAATTTTGAAGGGATGCTTCTGAGAACTTTTTCAACAACCTTCCTATCTTCTAAAACCTCTCCATGGGATTTAATTTGATTGACCAAACCAACAAAATGAATAAAAAATGATTCTATAGAATCATACTCTTTCATTGACAAGTTTTCAGAGTCCCTTCAACACATTTGTAATTTTATAGTTTTAACTTTGTCCATACCTTGGTAAGCCACTTGCAAGGTGTCCCATACCTCCTTTTCTTTTTTTGTTGCTTCTACTCTTGGGAGTATACTCTAATGCATTTCCTGAAGAATGTAAAAGATGGCTTTAGCATCTTTCCTCCTATGCTCATTTAAAGTGTCTTTCTCAGGTGTGAGTGCATTGTATGTTTCTACATTTGTAGGTTATGTATAGTAATTCTCTATTATTTCGCATACATCTGGTGCTCTAAACAGGGATTTCAAGGTAAATGACCAATATTCATAATTTTTGCCAGTAAATATTGAAGCATGCATACTAGAAAAAGATGCACTAGAAGAAGCCATTGATGACAATAAAAAATTGAATCAGAAGAAAAATGAACCAAGATGTGATACTAGATGAAGGTTTTATGGAAGACCGAGAATGTAAAACAAGCTCAATGCTAGAAAACAAAGGATTCAATTGGCAGAAAATAGGGGATTTAATTTGGCAAAGAAGAGAAAAACTAAACAACATTACCATACACTATGCTAAAACATAAGAGGAAAATCATTCTTTTTAAATTGTACGCACTTGCTAGGGTGGTACAATTTCACACCTAGTTTAGCACCTGCCTTGGCGCATTTTGCATTTTGCATTACATTTCCCCTTTAGCACTTAATTAATTAAATTAATTAGGTCTAAGGTCCTATATTATCATCTCCCATATCATAAAGTTGGGCCCTTTCATTAAAGTGTGCCCCTTTCATTTTATTCTTCCAATACATCATTTAATCAAAAACCCTAATTAGGTCCTATTTTGAACTTGGGGGCTTGATTTCGGGGGTCAAAACATCTCGAAATCACCTGTAGCTTTAGGATTCTCTCTAAAATCATCATATCTAATGGCCCTGAAAATTTGGTGAAAAGTTGTCGGGACCATGGCGCCCGTGCAACATGGTCCCGGACATTTTTCTCGAAATTTTGCGAGCACGATCCAATCATAAAATAAAGCTTAACCCCAAGAAATTGGCGGGACATTCAATCTCTAGGTCGGCCAAAAGTCGAAATTAAGACCTAGGGTTTCATACATAAGAGCTCTCTTTCTTCATTTGAAAGGATCCAATTTTTTTGGCTTTCAAGGACCTTCTATGCAGTGAAAGAGCAAATTTTTGAAGACTTCAACAACATTCAACATTCCTCTATCAAGCACTTATCAAATTCATTCATCCACTTAGGGCTTGGAAGACATTGAAGAACAATAGGAAATTACCGACTGAAGATTGGCTTGTACTCCTCCCTTGAGGGTTGGGTATGATTTCATGTTGTTTTCATGTCTTTGCATAAGCTTCAATATATCCTTTATTCATGCTTTAGATCACTTTGTATCCTGATTTAGAGCATTTACATTATCATTTACAAGCAATTAGGGTTTACTTTCTAGTTTGCTCTAGTTCGCTTTCTTGCATTTTGGACCTTGCACACACACTAGGTCTGCACACACAATACATTTTTACAAAACAACTTGGCTATTCGTGGAGGTGGAAATCACCGAAGCGGGGGTTTGACTAAGGCAAAACCCTATATAGACACCCAAACACCTTTTCAGATATAAGTCCAGGGTTCGGGACTCGGACGATGCCGCAGGTTGCAGATCCGGGAGAAGCAGACTGAGACCGACCTTCCCACCAAATTTCAGAGAAAAAGACCAGGACAAGGGCGTGGGGCGCCCTGGTCCTGCCAGGACAGGGGCGCTGGGCGCCCTTGTCCTTTCTGGGCGCCCTGGTCCCTACTGGGCGCCCTGGTCCCTAGGACAGGGGCGCTGGGCACCCTGGTCCGACAGCATTTCAGCATTTTTGACAGCTTTTTCCAAAGTGCAAAAACAGCAGTTTCCAGAGTAGTTTCAGGGGCAGAATTAGGACAGTGGCGCCTGCGCCCCCATCCTGAACATTTTCAGTCAGATTTTAACTCTGGGTACGCACCTGCATTCTTATTTCATCCTTGTATTTACAGCTTTCCATTGTTTAAGTTCAATTCTGCAATCTTGTTATTAGTTCATACTTGCACTTTGGGGTTAGGGATTGAACTTGCATCATTTGATCTTCCAATTTCAACAAAGGAATAGAAATCCTAATAGATATCCCATGGCTCTCTCTTTTACAAAAAGAAGTAGCCAATTGTGCGATATCTCTAGGCTCTTTCGTATTCCGTAATGTGTGTCAAAAGGTAGGATTAGGGCATGTTAACCTAGTCTCGCTTTTTCCCCTACACATTTTGGTGAACCCGACGTGAATCTATCATTGCTTCCTCTTGAATTGCATTTGTTAGATCTAGATCTAGATTTAGTGTGTTTTCATTTCATTTTCATTAAAAAAAAAAAAAAAAAAGTGTGTTTCTTTGCATTGTGTGTTTAAATTTTATGCAATTTCAAAATGTTAGATTTTTATTTGCAAGATGATCATATTTGTGATGATTGTGAGTTAGATGAAGCTTTAGATGAATTTTTGAAACCTAAATATACCAAACCTTCATTTTACCAAAAACTCATAAACCTTGTTACTATGCCATTTAGATGTGATGAGAAAGATAAGTCAAATGGTTCCTCCCAAGGGTACATTCCTATCAACTCTTCCACTGAATCTAGTAACATGGTTGTGTTCAATAATCCCCTCTATGAGGAATTATCTCCTTTTGAATCAAAAGATAAACCTTTTAATAGATATGATCATGCTTTGTGGGATGATGCCCTTGATGCCTTTGTGTCTCCTAAAAAATGCTCCCTTCATGAGGATCCTTGTGTGCAAGAAGATGACATTATCCCTACATTTCCTAGTGATGGCCTTTCCTTTTCCAACAAAATTCCCACTAGAGATGATGAATTAATGATAAATGCTTACCCTTCTCCTAAAGTTTGTCTTACCCATAAGCATCCCTTAGAGAAAGAAGATGAAATAATAAGCACTTTCCTTAATTCTCTCTCCCCTAAAGATCATATTGAACATATTTTGAGGAAAGAGGATGAGTTTAACACATTTATTGATGCTTTCCCTCCTAAGGATGAAGAATTAATAAACAATGTTATCTCCTCTCCCGAAATTGACAATACTTTAAACATTCCTTTCAACAACCTCACTATTTGGGATGAACCATTAGAAGAAGGTATAGATTATTCTCTACCCCTAGCCAAAGGGGATGAAATCAAGATTGGAAACTCCCTTGATAGTTTCTCCCCTTCCTTGAATCTCAATTATTCTCCCTCTAAAAATAAAGCATCTCCCTCTCCTCAACTTGGTTCTACTCATAAGGAAACCCTAGTTCAAAGCAAGATGGTTAACATTTATTTCAAAGATCTCCCTCTCAAAAGTGAGACTTTAGAGAGTAGTGTTGATCCTTCTCTTAGAGAGTTTATTCCCCATGTAGATTCTTTGATGATAGAGGATGATATGACCTTTCCTCTTCCTACTAGAACATCAATGCTTACCCCTTGTCTCTCTCCTAAAATTGATTTAATCCGTGATAAGATTCTAGTGCAAGAGAAGACTATCAATAATTCTTCCAACACTTTTGTTCATTCCTCTAAACCATCCTCAATCAATTTGATACATGTGAATGAGACACCTAACAAACCTCTCTTCACTGTCCAAGGTGCTTGTCCTTCTCAACCTTTAAATAAGCCTATCTTAGTGTTTCAAGGTGGTTATGCTAATGATTCTTTTTGCACTCCTAAGAAACCTATTATTACTGTGCAAGGAGGTTATTCTTCTAAGAGCCCTTATGAGTATGCTAAGCAACTGACTAGAGAGAGTTATCATGCGGTTGCTCATACCTATAACACAAGAAACAATAGGCAACCTAGTCCTCCTCCAGTTATCCCCACTTCACTTCCTCCTTCCCAACCTATTCTTCCTCAAGCGCCTCGTATTTCACAAATGCTTAGTAAGGACTATGATCTCATAGAACAACTTAAAGCTACCCCTGCTAAGATATCCCTTTGGGATTTGATCCAAACTTCTTCTGCTCATCATGGAATGTTACAAGATGCCTTGAAAGATTTGAATGTTCCTCCACCTAATACATCTAGTAATATAGTGTCTTTGGTTAACTCTGTGATGAATCCTAAAGCTCAAATTGTGTTTACCCAAGATGAGTTGCCTACTAGTGAAATTCAACAACAATATGATCCCTTGATGATTGTGGTTATCATAAATGACACTGCTATAAGACGAACACTGGTAGATAATGGCTCTGGCCTTAATGTGTGTAGCATTAATCTATTGCATAAGATGAATGTGGATACATCCCTTATTGAGCCTGACTCTCATCCCATTCGAGGCTTTGATAATGTGGCTAAGTCTTCATTAGGTATTATCACCTTACCCGTCATAGTGGGACCTGTTACTTTGCCTACTCCTATCCATGTTATGTCTGGAAATCTAACATACAAATTGTTATTAGGGAGACCCTGGATTCACAGTATGCAAGCTGTCCCCTCTACATTGCATAGACAAGTTAAATTTATTTATAACAATAAGACATATACCTTGATAGGCGATACTAATCTTCAGGCTTGTTTGCAAACATCTACTTCCAAAGGGAGTTCTTCTAAGCCTTCCTCTTCTAGTAATGACTCTTTGAACAAGATACCTATGGATAAATCATCACCCTCTAATAATCAAAATTCTTTGGATGAGCCTAAAGCTCCTGAAGAAGATCCTTCTGGACTTGAGTCTACACATGAAAACGCTTTTAATTCTGAGAAGGTTCTCGCGGAAGATGATTGGGGATCTCTTGATTTTAATCGCACCTTTGTAGGTGAATATAGGGTTCCTCTTAGAGATCTTAAAGGTAAAAAGAAGGAAGAAACTAGAGATCAATCAGTCTTACCTGAATCTATGAGCAATAATTTTGTAGCCGCTTCTCAAACTTCTTCTCCTCACACCTCTAATTATGAAGAGTTTGATTCTTTGTCTTATGAAAAACCACCTTCTCTGCCTAAAATGGCTGATCGTTATGGTCGTGGTTTTCGCATTTTTGCTAAGCATGGGTATCATGGAAATGGTTGTGGCGCTCATGAACAAGGGATAAAAGTTCCTCTAGAGACTAATTTTCACAATTATGCCTTTGGACTTGGCTATAATCCCTGCAAATGCACTAAAGCATCTAAAAGACCATCTCTCAATGTGAATGCTATATTTAGTAGTGATGATGATCTCACTTCAACTAAATCATCTTCTACTTCTATCAACTCTCATTCCCCTCATAAGGAAATCTTGGCAATGAACAAATCTCTTTATGAATCCCCTCAAATTTCTAAATCCACTTATGAATCTTTATCTCCTATTCATCATAAAGTCCTTTCCTCCAGGGATAAGGCTCTAATAAATTACACTTATCCCTCTTCTAAGAGTTCTTGTGACTTTTCTTCTTCAATTTTATACATGTTTTTGATCTCACTTATAGTTGAGCATTTAGCATGTCATATTCAAATACCTCATTCAATCTATCATGTCTTTAAATAACATTAATGGCTATTATGTTGCTCATCATTATGTGACATTGGTAGCTCATTTACTGGGGGCTCATTGTCATTCATGATGGTACAATGTCAAGTGCAATCATATTTTTTGAAACAACATAATAGCCCAATTTTCTTGTTCCTATGGGGGCAAGAGTGATTTCATATATCTCTTCTTTTGCTTATGTCCAAATCTCTCCCTAGAAGATTGTGTAAGTCCTTCTCATTGAGGCAATGATCTTTCCTTATTTTTATCTAAGGATCCACTTTTTCCTATTTTGTGGATGGTGTGAACTTTATTACTTGATGTTATTCCTTGTATGCATTTGTCGTTGTTTGTTCAAGGATTCTCTCTTACAAGAGGTGTAAGTCCTTGACTACAACCTCTTTTGCACTTGGTAAAATACATCTATAATGAATTCACTCTCCTAATTGCGTTAAAAGGAGCGTCATCCTTCATTAAGAATCACTTTCACCTCGCAAAAGAAGGAAGTATTGCATTCTTATTCTCTTCTTTGTCTTATTCTAGAAGATGTTATATTTGTCTAACTCATGGATCACCAATGTGTGTATTCATGCTTTTTTTTTCCTTTCTTTTTCTTCTCTTTGCATTTTGTTTCCATGTACATCCTTCATTTTGTGTTAGAGAACTCTCAAATCCTCACACTCTTTGTTGTGTTGGAATTGAGATTTAGTCCTCTTTCTTACCAAATGATTCTCCATTAGTTTTTGATCTCATATCAAATCTTCTTGTGAGAATTTGTCATCAATATTCTTTAACAATTCGAAGTGGTAAACATGATACCCTGTTTCAACTCACTAAAATTAGCAAGCCGAAACAGGGGGGGGCATATAGCTACCCTCGAATTTTCATCACCTTCCTTAGTAAGCATTAGGTGATTTTGTGATCTAACGTGTGTTTTGTAGGGTGTGGTTCCTAACTGTGTACTGCAGATACCGCTGGGGGCTTCGTTCGACAGACTTATGGATATATCCTTTTTCAAATAATGTTTACTTTACTGTACTTTAGCTTGCATATGCACGTAGTACTCATATGACCGCTAAAGTGGGGGCTAAATGTAGCGTCGTAAATTGTACGCACTTGCTAGGGTGGTACAATTTCACACCTAGTTTAGCACCCGCCTTGGCGCATTTTGCATTTTGCATTGCATTTCCCCTTTAGCACTTAATTAATTAAATTAATTAGGTCTAAGGTCCTATTTTATCATCTCCCATATCATAAAGTTGGGCCCTTTCATTAAAGTGTGCCCCTTTCATTTTATTTTTCCAATACATCATTTAATCAAAAACCCTAATTAGGTCCTATTTTGAACTTGGGGGCTTGATTTCAGGGGTCAAAACATCTCAAAATCACCTGTAACTTCAGGATTCTCTCTAAAATCATCATATCTGATGGCCCTGAAAATTTGGTGAAAAGTTGTCGGGACCATGGCGCCCGTGCAACATGGTCCCGGACATTTTTCTCGAAATTTTGGGAGCACGATCCAATCATAAAATAAAGCTTAACCCCAAGAAATTGGCGGGACATTCAATCTCTAGGTCGGCCAAAAGTCGAAATTAAGACCTAGGGTTTCATACATAAGAGCTCTCTTTCTTCATTTGAAAGGATCCAATTTTTTTGGCTTTCAAGGACCTTCTATGCAGTGAAAGAGCAGATTTTTGAAGACTTCAACAACATTCAACATTCCTCTATCAAGCACTTATCAAATTCATTCATCCACTTAGGGCTTGGAAGACATTGAAGAACAATAGGAAATTACCGACTGAAGATTGGCTTGTACTCCTCCCTTGAGGGTTGGGTATGATTTCATGTTGTTTTCATGTCTTTGCATAAGCTTCAATATATCCTTTATTCATGCTTTAGATCACTTTGTATCTTGATTTAGAGCATTTACATTATCATTTACAAGCAATTAGGGTTTACTTTCTAGGTTGCTCTAGTTCGCTTTCTTGCATTTTGGACCTTGCACACACACTAGGTCTGCATACACAATACATTTTTACAAAACAACTTGGCTATTCGTGGAGGTGGAAATCATCGAAGCGGGGGTTTGACTAAGGCAAAACCCTATATAGCCGCCCAAACACCTTTTCAGATATAAGTGCAGGTTTCGGGACTCGGACGACGCCGCAGGTTGCAGATCTGGGAGAAGCAGACTGAGACCGACCTTCCCACCAAATTTCAGAGAAAAAGACCAGGACAGGGGCGTGGGGCGCCCTAGTCCTGCCAGGACAGGGGCGCTGGGCGCCCTGGTCCCTACTGGGCGCCCTGGTCCCTGGGACAGGGGTGCTGGGTGCCCTGGTCCAACAGCATTTCAGCATTTTTGACAGCTTTTTCCAAAGTGCAAAAACAGCAGTTTCCGGAGTAGTTTCAGGGGCAGAATCAGGACAGTGGCGCCCGCGCCCCCGTCCTGAACATTTTCAGTCAGATTTTAACTCCAGGTACGCACCTGCATTCTTATTTCATCCTTGTATTTACAACTTTCCATTGTTTAAGTTCAATTCTGCAATCTTGTTATTAGTTCATACTTGCACTTTGGGGTTAGGGATTGAACTTGCATCATTTGATCTTCCAATTTCAACAAAGGAATAGAAATCCTAATAGATATCCCGTGGCTCTCTCTTTTACAAAAAGAAGTAGCCAATTGTGCGATATCTCTAGGCTCTTTCGTATTCCGTAATGTGTGTCAAAAGGTAGGATTAGGGCATGTTAACCTAGTCTCGCTTTTTCCCCTACACAAACATTACCATACACTATGCTAAAACATAAGAGGAAAATCATTCTTTTTATTCTCAAACAAATTTCAATTCCCTTCTACATTTATAACTACAACAAGGGACTTAACTTGCACTACATGAAAGTAAGAAGATAAGGATTAAAACATGATTTGATACAACAATCAAATTTTCCTAAGTGAGCTATCTATTGAAGAGAGGACAAAACCAAAATCTGATATGCACAAATCTGATCTTCCTGAAGTAGTTGGTTGTAAAAAAAAACAAAATTGTCAGTCCATAATTATCATTTTCCAATAGTTTTGATGTTTGATTTATTGATTCATTTCTTATAGCACATTAACATATTTGAAATTTTCCTATTTGAGTTCATGAACGTCCAATCACTTTAACAAATTTATGTTTTCCTTACTATACTCATGTCGCCTCTATAGTTAGAAATAGTTTGCATCTATTGTTGTTCAAGAACGTAGCCAACATATTTATTTTGCATTTTTTGTTGTTTGAAAAACACCTCCATTAAGAAGCCAAGAATAACATCATCTTCTATGCTTTTCCAACTACATTATATAGCAATAAGTAATACATACCCCAGACAAACCCAAGGTATTGACCACCTACATCCATACATGCCCAACAATGAAACTTCAAAAGAGAACTTAAATCCCTTCAAACATACCTGATGCATATACCCCAAACATAACATTCTATATATAACACATGTTTATAGGTGAGAATCTTTCTATGCATTCAATAACACATACCCTTAGATCTACATAATATAATATTAAAAACCACATACCCTTCCATACATAAGATAAAAAGGAACAAAAAAACAATACATAATTTTTTCTAGTCCATCCCTAAGAAAATGAGGTAATAAAGACCATGGAATAAGTAATCTATACATGACATTTTTATTTTGGTGACAAACCTTCAATACATAATATAGTAGACAACAACACATACTCAACCTAGGCATTGAGCACCCACATCCATGCATGCCCTACAATCAAACCTCAAAATAAAAATTGAACCGCTTTAAATGTGATACATCCCACTCTAGCTAATCGATTCCATACACAAAGAACCTACTAACAAATAAAAAATGAAATCATAGAATAAAAATTTAATTTTTAACATGTGATCTTACCTTTGATTCACAAAATTCATAATAAAACTTTTGAAATACATGTTTGATACTATAGTTTTTTATTAGAGTAAAATAGGTTCTACAGGGACCCAAAACCCAAATAAAAATAAATAATCATGAAGATGAACCAAACACAAAGCCACAATGGTCCAATAGCCAAAAAATAGTCCAAAATAGGGTCCACCAACCGAAGAACTACACAATATTGTTCAACATTTGGATAGACTTAACATTTTCGTCTATAAAACTCTAATTAATCTCAATTAAGTCCTCTTTAATGCTAGCATTCACCAGCTTACTTTTTTCCTTGATGTAGATGCATGCCAATGGTCTTAAAATGGCCTTACTATAATTCTCTAGATTAAGCACCTTTTCCTTCCTTCCTTAACCATAGACCGATATGGAGGGGGAGGCATGTGTAGCCAAGGGGGAGACTTTGAGATATTGAGTTCTCTCATTTAGTCTCCTAAGTCCCTCCATGTTGTTTTTCATGGTCATCCCACTGACTACTATAACGACTCTTAGGTTTTCTTTGATCTTTTCCATCACTATCTTCATTTTTTTTATTTTCTCCTCATGGTCAATTTTCATGGGCTTCACATCTATTCAACCAAATTCTTACTAACCTCCAATAGCTTATCCACATTATCCAAGAAAGGGGTATTCATAATGCTCTATCTAGGTGTAAAATCATTGATTCTACATTTTAGTCCTGAAATCTCTAACAACACCCATTTGAAAAAGCAATTATATCCATGAGTTCATGAATTTTTCCACATCTCCTACACTTGCCATCGAGGAACCCTTGTCTCTGTCCACCGAGGATCCCTTTTCAACATCAATTGGGAGTTTAATTAGATGTCCATATATTGTTATTAATCATCAACCATTGGTGGGTCACTTTTATCTTCTTTTACCTCTTGTTTCTTATTTTTCACAGCCTTGTTTTCTTGTTTGGGTGTAGGAGGGAGGGTATTGAATTTAATTTTCCCTCCCAAAGTAGGGGTTTTCTCTTTTTTCTTGCTTTTCCCTAAAGAGCTTCGGGAAACATGTTCTTTTCCTTTATTAATAGAACCAAGGCGTAAGGAGTCAGGGAAAAAATCCTTGAATGGGATGTAGTTAAATCCCTCCTTTTCTAAATTCTCCTTTTCAATTTCATACCCATTAACTCGGGCAAAGTCCTTGTTATGTTTTTTACAAGTGTGTGGCTGAAAAGAAGCCTCTTCATTAGAAGGGGAGAACTTTGACTGTATGGACTCATCAATTTAATACAAATGAATATTCTAAGCATAATGGATATTATTCTTTTTAGAAATCAAGGTGTGAGGCCTAATCTCAAGGGACTTAGCATGATCCATTATCAAAAGAATTAACCCCTCATGAAGATCAAGGGATTTTTAATTTTTTAAATGGAGTTTAAAACTATTGTCCAATGAGGAAAGTAGGTAAAATAGAATAGATATACAACCATCATACCTGAAGTTATTCAAAATAGTAAAGTGATAGGTCAGAATACTCTTCAAACTACCATCTAAGGTGATGTACCTCATAACCACCTCGACAACATCTGCCCAAAGAGACTTGAGATCCTTGTGGTTGTACTCTCCATCCTTTGTGTGGTGAAATTTATCCCTCTCATTTTTTTGGAAGAATGTCTCAAGGGATCCCTCCATTGATTTCCTATCCTTAGAGAACTTTCTCCCATTCATGAGCATCCCAGTAACCTCCACAATAAAGGTTTGATCTATCACAAATTTTCTTCCAAATGCCTGTAAGGCACCATTCTCCAGCTCTTGATAGATTGCCTAATAACCCTGGGTTCATGGCTATGAATTTTTTCAATGTAGGCGGTTAACCCTCCACCGAAAACCTCATCCTACACCTCAATCTTTTTACTCCATTTCTCATATGAAATATTTTTAAGTCTATATTGTTCACCTCCCATATTGGGCCTACAAACAGATCTGTGAGTGCCCCACATAAGGCCACTAGATCGCAAAATACAATAGAGAACAAGAAAATTGAAGATTATGGAATTGGAAAGAGAATGAAACTTGCCTTTCTGAATTATGTTATGATGCGGACTCCTCATCCCTTGCTTCCACTCATGCAAAAAGTAATGCATAACTAAAACCGAGACAACCCTTGAATTAACACATACGTCTATCATCATAGATGAGGTTATTAATCTTTATGGGGATTAGATCACAAGGCCTCCACCACTTAATCCTTGTGTGTCTGACTGCAAGATTCCCCAAACCATTGGCCACTTTATTTCCTTCCCAAAAGACATGGCAAATTCTAAAATTTTCAAGGACTTAAGCATCCCTAAACTATCTTCAGTTAAGGTCTTTATTGTCCAACTAGGAATTTGTGACCCAAGTAGGCATTTAACAATGTTCAAGGAGTCACTTTCCAACCAAATTCTTTATACCAATATAGGTGGCCATAGATGTTTGATATTATAGCTATACCATCTACTTAGTCTATTTTTTTCTAATTTTTAACTTATTAAAAATTGAAAACCGTATAAGAAAAAAATAAGTGGCTAATTACATTACCAAAAATATTAAATAAAATATGATAACTAAAATAAAATTAGGGAATATAATTATCCTCACCAAGTGCAAACTAGGAAGCTTCAGTCCTTATATTTTATTCAAAGATGGATCGAGGACATAAACGCAACCTAAAAGAAAAATTCTAAGAGTTTCCAAAGATTAGGTGCATGGTTTTAGATCAAATCCATAAAACATAGATCATATCCATATTCTAAATTATTTGTTTAATTTTACACTTAACATTTCTACACTATTAACAAATCACTTGGTATCTTCTTCCATAATATTTCAATCTAAACTCATTTTTAATATCCCACCTCATTTTGTCTAAGATATATTAGAAACACCTATATTATATATATATATATTTGTCTTATATGTTTATAAAAAAAAATTTGCTCCCCTTTTCTAAAATAACAATAATATATTATATTTAAGTTAGAATTTTATTATAGATATTACATTAATTTATATAAATTGTTTTTAAAACACATTACTAAGGAATCTTCATTGCACAAAGATATATGGTATCTTTCATATTTGAGGCTTTTGTACTTGATCTTTTATATAATTATTAAATTGGTATCCTTACATTGTTTGACACAAGGAAAGCAATGATTCCTATCCAATGAAAACTAACATACATTAAATATGAATTTTATGCAAAGATAAACTAATGACATCAACACAACTTAAAAGAAATTTTTTGAAAAAACTGTAGAGACTAGAAGCATGATTCTATATCAAATCCATTAGATAAAGGTTATATCTTCATTTAAAAGTAATGTAGATCAGCATAAAGCTTATATCTGCATTTATAAGATCAATTCCACAATAATAAAAGTAATCTAGATCAATGTAGGATACATATATCTAATTTTAAATTGAAATAAAATCACTTCATAACATATATCAGAATGCTTCAATCTAAATATCATTATTTTATAATTTTATTTTAAACACATTTATAATAATTTACCTCTTATATTATATATATTTACCTTATACTCGTTTTATAAAATCACAATAATGCATTAGATTCAAGTTTTAATTTTATCATAGATCTAGATTAAATTTTAAGTTGAATTAACTTCAATCTTTTCCCACACAAGGTACGAGCCAAAAGTTAGTAAGAGTTTTTTCTAGCACATTCACGAGAGAAAGTAAGAATAAATATCAGGGAATAAATGATCTGTATATAACAAAGTAACGAATAAATGATCTGTATACACCGAACATATTGATATGCAGAGGCGTGTAACAACTTATTGTATGTTTTCTCTATCACTTCAAAGAATTAATTCCAATTTATCCATTTGAAGAAGAGAGAATAACGATCAGGGTATAGATGACGTGCATGTTACACCTGTTTAATTCCATTCCCTTCCACTGATACACCTGTATGAACTAATATTCCTTTTCTTGCCCTATATAAACATCATCAAGCCTCAAACCACAAAGACAACATACTCACTCATTTGATTTGTCCATTGCTTTCTGCATCTTATTTCCTAAGCTATAAGCAAGTATGGCATACTACCAGCAGTATGAGAGCCCAAGATACCCAAATGACTGTGAAGGAGGGTGTGGCCAACAGCAGAACTATGGTTACAATCAGTCCGAGTACAATTACAGTGAGCAACAGAGGCACCACAGCCTTCCACAGGGACAGATTGTGAAGGTCTGCTCTAAGGCCAATCCTGACTATGCTCTGGGTATCAGAGATGGCAGGGCAACGCTTGTTTACTATAATCCCAGTGACCCAACACAGGTATATATTGATGTCCTACACGATATATGTCTTCTATTGGAATTTATGTCAATAAGTTGATATGTATTTAAAGGTTTTACTTTGGCTCTTATTGTTTTAGTGATAGCTGTTTTTCTTGGGTCACATCTGACATAAATGTTTTGTGTATATGTGTGCAGCAATGGGTGAAGGATGAGTCATGGAGCAACCGTGTGAGGGACACGGTGGGCCATCCAGCCTTTGGGCTTGTGAACAAAGCCACTGGGCAGGCCCTTCGTCATGCCCCTGCTGCATGCCAGGAGGTCTATATATACTTTGTTTTTGAGTGAATCTTTTCTAGTAGGGTATACTTGTTTGACAGTAGAGATTCTTTATTTTAAAGGTGTTTCTGAAATTGTCCTAGTGACTGTATATAAGGGTTTTGTTGATAAATTATTTAGTTGTTTCGTGGCAGGTGTTGCTGACCAAGTACGAGGGTGGTTCCTATGATGAGAGTGTGCTGTGGAGTGAGAGTGAGGACATGGGATATGGATACAGGACCATAAGGATGGCAAATGATATTGGCCTCAACTTGGATGCATTCCAGGGTGATAGGAAGCATGGAGGCATCGAAGAGGGCACTAAAGTTGTGCTGTGGAAGTGGAACAAACAAGACAACCAACTCTGGAAGATCTCTCCCTCTTACTAGAAGGATCATCATCCTGCAAGCCATATATGGATATAAATAAATAAGGATCTTAATGTTGTGGGTATACCTGGACTTGTGTAGAGATCGGAATTATTGTTGGCTTGTATGGATTTATCTTACCTTATTATAAAGCTATTCTATAGTTTTTGATATATAGTCATTGTTAAATGTTAATAATTTGTGATTGGTCCGGTATTATATTGTGATATGCTCATGTGAGCTGAAATTGAACCGTTTTGATTTATATACTGTTTTCTTGTGATCAAATCAATGTGTGCATTTCAAAGACGATAAACAGCGAGGGGAATTTTTCCGTTATTCATGTAATTGAAAAGTAATAACTACAAAATATCTTGAAGAGTTAACCTACATATCTCTGGGCAATTTGGAAACTAGGTTTTGAAAATCAATTGAAAGAACTCTCCTCTGTCCTCTTTTTTCACGACCTGTGCAACGCTCACGTTATTCATTTTCTGCTTTTAAGAAATTCGATTCTTATCTACAAATTTTATATTCAAAATGAATTATTAGATAATTTTTTTTACGGTTATAAGTGATCTTAGTTTTAAATCTCAATTTTTTTAACATTTGAATTTAATTTTTAAATTAAATTGAATATACAAAGATTTTTAAAAGTTAATTAGACTTGGTGAGCATATTTATGCTTATGATAAGATTTCTAGCTTCTTAAATTGTAATATCTACGTAGATACTATAATTTTTTTTTTTAAACATTTGTGTAACTATTGCAATCATTTTTTTAAAACATTTTAATTAACTTTATAACCATTTTTTTTATATTCTTTAAATATCACACTCTTTAATCATAAAATAGTTAATACTAATTTATTTGAACTGTAAACCTAATATTGAACCAAAATCAAAATTAGGGCGAGTGTTATAATCTTAAACCTAATTCTGATTCTATATTTGATTTTGAATCTAAAACTAACTGAAATTCATCCCTATCCTCAAATGAAATTAAAACCCAATCTTAATCATAAATCAAATTTAACCTTAACCCTTAAATAAATTGCTCACCCAGCTATTAATAGTGAAAGTGAACTATAACCTTAAATCATATTGAACCCTAATCCTAAACCTGATTAAACATATTAACCATTGAATTAGGGTTAGTTTTAGGGTTCAATCAAGATTATAGGTTTTTAATGGTTAGGTTCCAATTTGGGTTTGCCTTTAATGAGGGTCAACTTAATTTGCATGAAACTTGATTTAAATAATTTATATGAATTTTTTTAGTGAAGTTAGAAAAGTATTATAATAATAATTATTATTATTCATTTATTTAACATATAAACATTAAATAAAGTTTAACTCATTTTATTAAAGTTTAAAAAATATTATTATATTACATTTAATTTGATTCTAAATAAATTATTTTTCAATTATAAAATTATTAGATCATTATGATTTATTTAATTATTTGATTCTAAATAAATTATTCTTTAATTATAAAATTATTAGATCAGATGTCCCTATTGGGAATTGAACTTGGGTCTCCACAGTGAGAAACCAGTGTTTTAACCGGTTAAGTTCAACCCCTTACACTATGCAATTTTAATTTTAATCATTGAATTTCTAAAAAAGTATAGAACTATTGAAATTAGCTTTCAATAATAATTATATATCTCTCATAAATATTTCTCCATACTAACTTAGAACAATTACAGATAAATAATTTAACAATATAGATGTGCTACATTCTTATAACCCCAATTCTTGATCTCTATCTTTAATTTTATAAAATAACAAAAGAAAGCAATTTATAATAATATATTATTTTATTAAATTATTAATTAAGAAACATCATTTATTTTATTGTCAATATGATTAAATCATGACAATTTATAGCATATTTAAATATCTTTATTACACGTCCTTTGCTAATCTTCGAGTTGCATAATAATGTTTGTGTAGTGGGAGTATAGAATGACCGATCATCGAGGCTGCATTTCCACTTATTTGTAAGTGGCTAATCTCTTTAGAAATGTAGCTCATAATAAAGTCACAAATTTATTAATTAGTTAAATCAATCTTCTTTCAAGTTGATTAATCATTCCTCCTACTCTATTCTATAAGTGCTAATCTTGATAATGACTTGTATTATAGTCAAAATAATCAAGTGCTAATCTTGATAATGACTTTTACTATAGTCTAAATAGAATATTTATTAGATAATATTATTTTTAAGTTGAGTTTGAAAAGAAGTTGTAGTTTATAGTATCAAATATCTCTACAAGATAAATTTTATCTTGTTTAAAGTGATATTAACAAATTAACTATTATAATAGTGATATCATTTTGTGTGATAATATTATCAAAGTCAATTAGTTTACTCCTAAGATTGAATAGTTTATCATTATGTATTTATGCTATAAATGTGAATATTAAGTTAAATGATTATTTAAACATTTATCTATATAGAGATTTCTATTTGAATAAAGAAAGAGGATAGTTTTGATTAATAAAAAGCAAGATAGGCCTTAACCTTTACATAACCGACAAACAACAACACCTAGGGCACATGAGGAATGCACACTTAGCCAGCACTAATACATTTGCCCTAAAATTACGATGGCGGTTTCTGACGGAGAAGGTATATTGTGACCAAATTTGATTTTTTTTTAAAAATTGCCCGCATTCGTTAGAATTCTGATGATAATTCAATATATGTTTGTGGCAGAAAGGAATTGGCAATGACATTTGTGTTTTTTTACAAAAATTGTCCATGTTCATCGAAATTTCGATGACAGTGGGCATTACTTTAAAAAAAAAAAAAAGACCAAGACATTTCAAATCATTTTCGTGGCCTCTTCCCATTGTCTTGTTGCCACCCCAGCAGCATATTCCCGCCCACAGTTCCACCTCTATTTGCTAGAATCCCCTAGCCTTGCCTCCACCACTACTCATTTCTTGTTCTTGGTCATAGTTGTTTAGGTGGAAACCACTGGTGAAGTGGTTAACTGGTTTTTGTTCTTATGGTGGAATTTTCCTGCAGGAACTGGAACAAAGCGTGGGATATTTGGAGCAGAATCTTTCACTCCACCATGGAAGGAACTCGAACAAGGATTGAAGGCCCCCCACTTTGTGGTCATGGTGTGGTTGACTATCTATAAAATATACAATATAGTGACAACCCCCAGCCAGGGTCGATTTTTTCTGGGTAGAGGAAGTAGCATAATATATCAATAAGTTGGCTGTCAAAGCATTGTTGGGGGTAATTGCCGAGTTTGAACCCAACACTCCTACCCCCCCCCACCCCCAAGTGGTGGGAATTGACATTTACCAATAGCGATCATCCGAGCCAGCCTCGAAGTGGACCCGCAGGGAGAGGTGTGGTTTTTTCTGATCTTAACACTTTTTGGTTTCATGACATTTGAGTGAAGTAGACCATAGCTGAAATTGTTATGGAACCTAGGAAGGTGCTTGAAATTTCATATTGATCAACCTTGTGAGTAAACCACGGCTCCATTGGGTTTGTTGTAACAATTTTAGCACCATCCATGATTAGTCCATCATCTTTCATGATTAACAGTAGCAAACTTATCCAATGTCACATAACACCATGCAATGAAACTTAAGACATAACTCATTATTCTTCTGTATTATATTTTTTAACCAATATTATCATATTTCAGCTTGTGTGATAAGTTTTGGCATGTGAGTCAACTAATAGACAACACAGATATTTATCATCAACCTCCTTTTTTCACCAAAGGGATAAAAATTTATTAAACACAATGAGAATTATAGAGAAAGAAAGTAGATACATAACCTAATCTAATCTCCATTTGCATAACCTAAGAAGGTAGATACAACTAAATAATCTTGAAAGAATTGCATTTGAAGGGCACTATTAGAAAAGAACTTATGTACCATGCTAGTCTATGTAGCTACTACTAATTATTGCATAGAAAGAGATACATGTGTTAGAATGTGTTGAAATAGTAGCTAGCTCGAATACCTATCTATTGTATTTTAATTTTGTCAATGAAAATTAAAATACACTTGTATTATCTATTATGTAAATCGAACTTAGGGCTAGGCCCAAATACATGTAAGTTGTAATTATGTATTGCTTGGGAAAGACCTATATATAATGTAACTTGTGGATTGGACAGGCCCTATAAATGTAACTTGTAATATGGTCTGACCCTAATTGGGTGATGTAACTTGTGGTCCTATATTGAATGTAACTTGTAATTTGGTCTGAATGTAACTAAGGATAAATATTCAAAAATTAAAATAATTACACTAATACATATATCACTCTCATGCCTTTCTTAATTTGAGATAAGGTCCCTCTATCCTGTTAATGCATGATAGCCTTAGTAAGATAAATGTTTGACTGAGAGATAAATGAAGTCTCTCATTCAATCATCTATCCTATCGATAAACTATGATGAAGACTTCAAGCTATTGTTCCTTCATTTGATTGATGATCATTCTTAAATTTGTATATATTCAAACATACTTGCAAAGTTTCATCAATGCTTAACTACTGATAATCATTGGTTGTAAATCTCATAGCACAGAATACTGATTGGTATCGGTTTATATTAAAACCAATGCACTCTGATTAATATTGGTTAACATAATAACTATGAACACCGATTGTTATTGGGCTTAACCAAAATTTGATTAATATCAGTTAACATATTAACTGTGAACATTGATTGTTTTCAGGTTTAACTAATACATATCGATTAGTAGCGGTTGTCTTGCATATGATAGACACATCGATTAAGTATCAGGTGGTTTGTTAAGTGATATACACCGATTTAGGTTTCTATCCTCCTCCTTTGTTGACATCCCCTCCCCCATTGTCTAATATACATATGACTTTTCCAACAACTTTTAATATTAGAACAAGAGATAATTTTGTATGAGTTTCTTAAAGCCAACTTTATTACTCTCCCCTTGAAAAATTGAAGAAAAAACCATAATCCTTTTTGCAAGCATCATCAACTATTCCACTAATGAATGTCATTATTTAGAGATTAAAATTCAAAAACTTATTGTAGTTCTAGTAACATTTAAATAATAGGTGACAACGAGTTATACACTCATCATATCCCTTCTAAATTATATTTATAACCTATTATGTTTTTATCTTGATATATGACATTGGTAGCTTAATTACCTATTAGGGGCTCATTGTCATTCATGGTACTACGATTTCATGTGCAATCATACTTGGGAGGCAACGTAATAGCCTAGTTCTTCTTGTCTCTACATTGTGGAGCAAGAATAATGGTTGTCAATTGTTCCTCTTTTTTAAGGATCCACTTTACCTTTGTTGATTTTTATGTTTTATAACTTGATATCCTTTCTTGCATAGAATTGTCCTGAATCCAAATTCTCTCCTTGCTTGGATGTGTGTGTTCCTTGATTAGGACCGCTTTCATTGTTTTGTAGGCAAATAAACAAAGACATCGATCTCTCCTCTCTGCTTATACACAAAACGGCTAATTGAAACTACTTCATATACACAAAATGTCTCCTTGCACTGATCAAGCCTAAAAAATGTGACACCCTTGTTCAACAAGGGTTGATACTCTACAAAACGATGCCTATCATTCATGAGCTCAAGGTGGTTGCTTTCATGCTCAATAAAAATATGATCAATTTTTTTTTTTAGTTTCACAACCATCATAATATCATTTTTCTATCGTTAACATCATCCATCCTCATGATATGCTAGCAATTCATCAGGCTCTTCAATTTATTCACTCTTTATATGTTAGTGACTACCTTTAACTTATGAACCTTCAAATAAATCATCATAATGACCCCTTCACTATCTTGTGTTGAATGAAAATCCTTCAACTGGACTGCATTGTATAAGAATTTGGTGTGGATTTTTCATTCTTTCCTTGATTTGCCATTTTTTATTGTTCCACCCTACAATTTTGTATTTGAGGTATATAAAATAGTTGCTCTATAGATTTTTTTGATCTCTTTGCATTCTTTTGGTTTCCTTCATTTAAATTATGTAATGTTTACATAATATCTCTTTTACAACTATCTCTTCCTTTCTTTTGTAATTAAGGATCACTTGAATTGTAGGTAGACCCCTTCAAATGACAGGGTAGGCTTCCTTTTATACCTAATATATGTCTTGAAAGCATTTTATTCTGATGGCATTAAATTAATGTACTTTCTCTTCTATCTGGTATTGGTGGAGTAGAGGTTGGATTGCATCGACCTAGGATACATATTTCTATAGATACAACACAAGTTAAATGTATCCAAGGTTGATGCAAAGCAACCTCTACTCCAGAGATCACCAGAAAATAGAGAAAGAATTTTAATTTAATGCCATCAGGATAAAAGGATTTCAAGACAGATAAATGGTATACAATTGTATCTATTTGGAATGCATTACCCAAACAGAGCAATCGATTAGTCACCTTTGAAAAGAAAGTGGTATGATGAAATCTTTGGGCATAAAATAGATGAAATGCACTCCATACTACTGCTACACAATATTTTGGCCAATGATATTTTTAAAATAGTAAAGGAAGGTGTGTGGAACAACCAAATTCTTATCATTATAAACAATGAATATTTTAAGATCCTTTTATGATGTGTAAGTTGAGAATATTTTATGAAAGGTCCCTAAATGAATACACTTTAAACTAATTTTAGCAATGACCATCAGATGTAGACAAAATGAATGCTTTTTGGATTAGGATGGTACATAGAATCTACTATCAAAAGGTTGTCAAAAATTATTGGCACTAGGAGGTGTGGAATGGCCTACTCTTATGCTTTTCATGCCATCAAAATTTCAGTTTGATTGTCATCATTTACTTTGCCAAATTCTTCACATGTAACTCTTGAATCAATTTCCTACACAAAAAATGATGAAAAATAGGTTTGTTGATGGGGAATTTCCTAGGTCAAACCTTGGGTTGTGAATTAACCTTGAAGTATAATGTTTTTCTTTTGAGGGAAAGGATAGATCTAATCTAAAAATGCTTAAAATTGAACATGATAGCTTGATGAATCTTTCTTGAATCCTCACACAAGGTTTTAGGATGTCATGCAAACTATTGATCATAAATGTTATGCTTTAACTTGTGATGCAGAGGAAGGGTGTGATAAATGAACCTTTAATATTTATAAGGGAAATACAAGGTCCAAACCCCTAGGCCTATTAGAACCCAAATGGCTCAAATAGGTCAAATGCAAAGAAACACTTTTTTAAATGATTCCAAAGGTATGGAATGTTTTCACTACCTCAAAATAAGTCATTTCAATTCATTTTGTGGTTCCAAGAACTTGTTTAAGTGCAAAGCCCTCTTTTTAGCCTTCTAGGCATAGTTGCCCAATTAGCACTCCAGTGAGGAAAATGATTTGTTTTCTCTCAACTTTCCCAAATAACTAAAAAAAAAATTGGACATTTAGACACCCATTTGTCTTCTCTTAAACATACTAGAACATTGCATATGGTGGCTTTGGAAAGTATAAATTGTCATGTAACTATGCACTATTTTTGGACTCCAAAAATGGCAATTTTACAAAGGAAGTATATAATGTTTTAACTCCCTAACTCCTAGACTCTCTAAATACATCCAATATGATTCAAAACTAAGGAAAATTACAATTATTTATAATTTTTAACCTTCTTAGATTCAAAATCCCTTATTTAGCCTCTCACAAACCCTTAAAAGTAGGGTTTCTCATATACCCCTCTTCCAAACACTATACCATACAAATGATGATGGATTCACCTTTCATTTGAAATGTCTAAACACTATAAATTATAAAATGTTCCCCTCCTTAAGGTGGATTTTCTACTACTACTCCTTAGCAAGCAATTTCTTCGCTCTTACATTTGTTGTTTTGGTGATCACCCCGGTTCTCCACCCAATCTGCACATCAACCTGTTAGTAATTTATTATACACGTTAGAGGAGTGCCATCCCATAAATATAAGAATTTTAATATTTATGGAATGACAATTCTCATTGTAAATCAACCAAATCAAATGCCAAATTGCACAAATCTGTTAGAACAGTCAATGCAACTTGTCTAAAGTCTGAGACAAATGGATTATCAGTGCATCTTCCCTACAAATGATGTTCAAGGTCTCTTCAATTCATTAGGAATTTGAATACACATTCAAGACAAAGTTACGATAAGCCAAAACACCAAAAAATTTCAAGAAAACAAAAATTTGTTGTTATTGCTTGTCCCAATCCATACACCAGCATTCTCTGCTGTACAAAAAATTACATCGACCATTTGATCAAAAACTCTTAATCGCTGACACACAAGGTCATGAAATGATTTATTGAACTTGCCTAAACTCTTCTAGACTCCCTAAGCCATAAATTCCTATTATATGTTTTTGTTGGTCCTATGGTCCTTACCAGGCCCTTTAGGACAAATTACAAAGTTATTACAATTTTCATCATTAAAGGCCATAATGGACCTTAAGACATCATAATTGATTGGATCTTCACTCCTAAGACCTTCAAAAGTCTTTAATGGCTTCATTGAGTCCTTTGGTTTTCCAAATGCACCTGAACCAACTTGAATTCTCCTTCAATGCTTGATGAATGCTTGATTGCTTGTTCACTTGGAATTGAATTGATTAAATAATTAAGAGATCACTTGAATTGTAGGTAGACCACTTCAAATGATAGGGTAGGCTCCTTTTATACCTACTGTATGTCTTGAAATAATTTTATCTAGATGGCATTAAATTAAAGTACTTTCTATTCTATCTGGTATTGGTGGAGCAGAGGTTGCATTGCATCAACCTATGATACATATTTCCACAGATACTACACAAGTTAAATGTATCCTAGGTTGATGCAAAGCAACCTCTGCTGCAGAGGTCACTAGAAAATAGAGAAAGAACTTTAATTTAATGCCATCAGGATAAAGGCTTTCAAGATAGATAAAATTTGAGTTTGATTGTTATCATTTACTTTGCCGAATTCTTCACATGTAACTCTTGAATCAATTTCCTACACACAAAATGATGAAAATAGTTTTGTTGATGGGGACTTTCCTAGGTCAAATAGGTTTCAATATACCTTGAAGTGTGAAATATGGAAGGTTTTTATTCTTAATCTCCTGCCCATTTCTTAATTTAAAAGATGATATCTTTATTAAATATCTCCTCTATTTTTGGAGGTAGACATCTTTAGGAAAAGATCTCTTCCTCCCTCTTTAAAATGATCCCTTTAGATCTAATCTAAAAATGCTTAAATTGAACATGATACCTTGATGAATCTTTCTTGAATCCTCACACAAGGTTTTAGGATGCCATGTAGACTATTCATCATGAATGTTGTGCTTTAGCTTGAATTCTCCTTCAATGCTTGATGAATGGTTGATTTCTTGTTCACTTGGAATTTAATTGATTTTATAGTTAAGAGATCACTTGAATTGTAGGTAGATCCCTTCAAATGACAGGGTAGGCTTCCTTTTATACCTAATCATACATAAAGTGTTTGAATTTTTTCTCACACATGAGGCAAGAAATGAGGGGTCATATTTTGGGTCTCAATCATGAGTCCTATCAATTTAGAATGTGACATGCTAAAGTGGGCATCAATGTCTCAAGATCACATGGACCTTAAGTGATTGTCTCCCTTGCATATGATTTGTTTAGCTGATAAAATTCACCATTCTACTCACAAGAAATTTATTAAGTCTCAAATATAGGGAAATGGAAGGCTTCAAATAGAAAACTTGTACATGCAACTAAATCCATTGACTAATCAGAAGAACAAAATTAAGAACCAGTTCGATCATCTAAGAGATGTTGTAGACTTGCAACTCACCAGCTACTTAGTTTATGTGGGGAAGAATTTGTTTTGCTTTGGTTATGGTTGTGGTGTTTGTAGGGAGACATTTACAAATTTATATCTATTTTCACTATTTAATGGTTTATGGGTTTGTAATGGTAATTTAATGTTCTATCATATTTTTGTATATATTCTTTATAATAGCATATTATATTGATTTGTTCTATTATGGATAATGGTGTGGGTCAGATGGCTTTGCCATCGGTGCATGAAAGAATTGTAGGAGTTCTACTTTTAAAAATTGCATGAAACATTTTTAATTTATTTGATTTAGTGTTATTTGAAAAAAAGTTTATCAATGATGTTTCCTTTCTTCGAGAATTGTCTAGGATCTTTCCATTATATAATATGTAATATCCAATGACTAAATATTTTCTTTACAAATGCTTATTTTATTTAATTATCATCTGAGTGTGAATTAAAATTTATATCTGTACAGAAGTAGAACATACAAGTTGAAGCCTCATGTGCGAGTCAATTTCATAAAAGAAAGCAAGCAGGAATTATCTTGAATGACATGGAAACAAGCTCATCAGCTGCCTAGAAGAGAGCGATTGGAGAAAAGCAGAGGAAAGTGTTAAAGGGTGATAAATACATAGAGTATGCAATACAAACAAACAATGTATGGAGTGTGTGATGTGACATCTCTAATTTATGTTCGGAGGGACTAACTGGTTTTGGAGTTCCTACGAAACCTATTGGGCCACGACTAGAGGAAATGAATGTGTTCATGCAAGGAGAACCTTTTTTCTATTATGAGAATGATTCTTTTGTGCCAAAGGATATTTGGAAGGCAATATCCAAAAATTTCTATAGTGTGGAACCAGAGCTGGGGGACTCGAAGTAATTTTCAGCTTTTAGAAGACCAATAGAAGGGTGATTTCAAGCATTACCTCTCCACCCCATGACTATTCAGTAAGCACTTCCTCAGAAAAAGGACTATTGGCCTCGATGGGATCAAAGAAAAAATTGAGGCATAGACTCTAGACAATGTGGTGGTGTCCTTCATGAAGAACTCTGCACTATAATTGAAAATTCATGAGGGAAACTACAAGATAGTGAAGAGAAATACATTCTTGAAAAGTGGGAAGAATGGATCATGGTTTGGGTGGGACTAGGTCAGGTGGCTCCTCTAGAGTTTGATGAGTTAGAAATCATATTAGGATTTGAAAAAGATAACACTCATGTAACTTCGTGTGTGATTGATCGATTGTGTTGTTTGGGTAATGCATTCCAAATAGATATAGTTGCATACCATTTATCTATCTTGATTAAAGCCTTTTATCCTCATGGAATTAAATTAAACTTCTTTCTCTTCTATCTGGTATTGTGGAGAAGAGGTTGCTTTTCAATGCAATGCAACCTCTTCTCCAACAATACATATTTCCACAGATACAACACAAGTTAAATGTATCCCAGGTCGATGCAATGCAACCTCTTCTCCACCAATACCAAATAGAAGAGAAAGTACTTTAATTTAATTCCATCAGGATAAAAGGATTTAATCAAGACAGATAAATGGTATGCAACTATATCTATTTGGAATACATTACCCAGACAACATAATTGATCAGTCGCACACGAAGTTCCATGAGTGTGATCTTTTTCAAATCCTAATAGTATTTCTATCTCATCAACCTCTAGAGGATCCACCTAACCTGTCCCCACCCAAACCAAGTTCCATTGTTTTCACTTTTTAAGAATGTATTTTTGTTCACTAGCTTGCAATTTCCCTCGTGAATTTTCAATTATAGTGCACAGTTCTTCATGAAGGACACCACCACATTGTCTAGAGTCTATGCTTTAATATTTTTCTTTGATCCCATGGAGGCCAATAGTCCTTTTTCTAAGGAAGTGCTTCCTGAATAGCCATGGGGGGGTGAGGTAATGCTTGAAATCGCCCTTCTATTGGGAGATTGTGTCCATAACCTGTTGGTCTTTTCAAAGCTAAAAATTACTTTGAGTCCGCTAACTCTGGTTCCAAACTATAGAAATTTTTGGATATTGCCTTCCAAATATCCTTTGGTGCAAAAGCATTATTCTCATAATAGAAAAAGGTTCTCCTTGCATGAACACATTGATTTACTCCAAGCGTGGCCCAATAGGTTTTGTAGAAACTCCAAAACTAGTTAGTCCCTCCGGACATAAATTAGAGATGTCACATCACACACTCCATACATTGTTTGTTTGTATTAAATATTCTCTATGTATTTATCACCCTTTAACCCTTTCCTCTTCTTTTCTCCAATTGCTCTCTTCTAGGCAGCTGATGAGCTTGTTTCCATGTCATTCAAGATAATGCCTGCTTGCTTTCTTTTACGAAATTTACTTGCACATGAGTCTTCAGATTGTATGTTCTGCTTCCGTATAGATATAAATTTTAATTCATGTTCAGATGATAATTAAATAAAATAATCATTTGTAAAGAAAATATTTAGTCATTGGATGATACATATGATCTGATGGAAAGATCCTAGACAATTCTTGGAGAAAGGAAACATCATTGATAATCATTTTTTGCAAATAACACTGAATCAAATAAATAATAAATGTTTTATGCAATTTTTAAAAGTAGAACTCGTTCAATGCTTTCATGCACCGATGATAAAGCCATTTGACCCACATCATCTCTCACCATCAGAATTTTGACGATAACTAAAGAAATATTTGACAAGGATGTTGTATATCTGACATCACTTCCATGTCGGATAGTCATCGAGGAGAAAACATAGCATCCATCAGAATTCTGACAGTAATCTACCGAAATTTATGGTCAGGGGAGCAGATATAGCCACCGTCAGAGGAGTTCATAACGTTGTCGGATGACAGACACAAATGGCATCATCGGGAAGATCGACGATGAGTTTTCAATGGTAAAATTGGTTGGAAGTCTGATGTGGTATCATCGAAATTCTAACAATTATCTGTTAGAAATTAGGCCCACTAATGCAAAGACAAAAAGCACCAAAAAGAAACACATAATCACCTAGAAACAAGACACAAGCTAGAGACAAAAAAAACTAACTATAAATGAAATAGCCACCTACCAAAGACACAAAGGGATGGTCTACTAGTGAGAGGCATTACCCTCTTGCTAGTATTTACACATTCCAATGAATTTCTTAGAGAGAGAAATTTTCTTGCTAGAGTCCTTAATAGAAGTCTAAGCACTAAAATATAAAGTATCTTTGGCCACTAAGGCACGGGGCTCCATTATAAATATAGCATCATAAATTGTATCTGTATACAATTTCGTCCTCACCTAGACCTCACTTTGGTGCTTCAACTTTAGATGCTCAATAAGTATTTTGATTTTGTTCACGCCACCTTACAAACATGCAATTTCACTACCTTCTTATCCTTCTCCCCAAAATTGAATCTTGATTTAGAGTACTAGGGTTCCCATTGCTATGGTCCTCTTAATCGATTTGGTCCTCACAATAGTCAGATAAAGTGAGCGAGAAACTGGATCCAATGTTGACCTACTCCGAAAATTCAAATAATTCTTAGGTAATCGAGTATAAATGGTCTACCCCTCTCATATGAAATCTAAGAAACCTCCTAAGAGAAATCAAGATCCCAATCATACTTTAGCAAAGAGAGAAATGAATCAAACATTCATCAATCATTAGATAAGAAGTGAAGTCAAGTTTCAAGATGGTATCCATGATCAACCTTCTATGAAGAAATTTTATAAGACATCCTAAAACCCTTGCATGATGATCCAAGCAAGATTCATCATGGTATATATTTCAATTACAAACATTTCATTTTAGATATAGCCTTTCCCTCAAAAAGTAAGCATCTTGTTAAAGTTTTTCATTACAATTATTGTTAGCATTGCATTATGTGTTATCATTGATGTCAAATCCTTTGGTCTGGATTAAGTCCGGATGTGGTATATTGAGAAGGAATGTTTGATTTAGGTATATTGTGCACTTGAAGGCTTCTTGGTTTCACCAAATGCGTTTAGTAACTCAGAAGATGTTTTTCTATATAATATTTAGGTCTAGAGTGGTCTAGAGCCAGAGGCCTTAGATTGGATATTTAGAATGTATAGCATGAAAATGTGTTTTAGGTTCGGCCTTGGTGATGTATGTATCCTGTTGATATGTTCGAGGAGGAACAACGTGATATGGTCCATATTTCATTCTATACATACCACTAGAATGTTTAGTGGAGACCTATTTTAGATTCTCATCTCAACCGATATTGAGAATTATAATTTCAATAGATAGTATATATAAGATCTTGATTTGATGATTTTATATATGGATTTTTGTGTTGAAGACATGCAAGATTGAAGGAATCTAGTGATTGTGTGAGATATTTACTAAAAGTAGTTTTGGCAGTAAAGACTATTTTTTCTTGTGCTGGATTCTCTTTGTCTTTGTTTCTTCTTCAATAGTGAGCCTACCAGTAGTGAGCATATTGGTAGTGAACCACCATAAAAATCACCTTAATCAGTGTCAACTGAACTAGTATTTATATATTAATAATTAGCATTCTCCGTGGTTTTTCTCCCTTCTTGGTTTTTCCACATAAATTATAGTGTCTCTTGTGTTAGATCTGTTTCCTGCATGCATTTTTTGTTTATGATTAATTATACTTAATATACCGAATTTATGCATTAAGGTTAAAAAGTAAAATTTGTTGTCAACTGATTCACCCCCCCCCCCCCTTCTCAATTGCCCAAATATTCAAAAATTGGTATCAAAGTTGTGGTTCCTTGATATAGAGCTTAACCACTTGATGTAGATCCTGATTTGATGGCACACAAGTTATCCATTTCTATCTTTGAAGGATCCGATTACAATTTCTATAAAGTGAAGATCAGAGGTTATTTGGTTTCTTTGAGTTACAATACTTAGAAGGCTATGGAGACTAAGTATGTGTCTTCCAATGAATGGTCTCAATACTCCAGATGAGACTCAATCATATGAAGAAAATGAAAAAGTAAGGTATGTTATTTTCAGTACATTATCAAAAACTAAATTAACTAAGGTTGTCTCTTTTAATATTGCTCTTGAAGTCTAGTAGAAGTTAAAAGCCATCTATAAAGGAAATGAGACAGTCAAGTTGACAAAGAGATTAACTACTAAGAGAAGATATGAAAACCTGAGGATTGAAGAGGGAGAGGATATTGTGAGAAGGTTTATACTAGAGTGAATGAGATCAAAGAACTTAGAGGAACTTTGAGAAATGAAGATGTGGTTGACAAAATTCTGATGACATTACTGGTAAGCTACAATGACAAGATCTCTGCAATTGAAAAAACTTATGATCCAAAGAAGTTCACCAAAGAGCAACTACTTATTACTCTGATTACATTTGAAGTAAGGAAATTTGGAAAGGATAAAGAAAAGTTAGAAACCACATTGAAGGCATCTGAAGATAATCTGGATGATGAGGAAAGGCTAGATGAGGTTGAAGAAAAATATTTAAGGAAGTTGAAGAAAGGCATGCTGGAAAATACTTTGGTATGTTACCCTTTAACTATTTTAGATGTGGTAAGAATGGTCATATTGCAACTAGATGTCTAGAAAAGGGAAATAGTCAAAATTTTAAGGAAAACAATGGAAAATTCAATAAGAAGGCATATTATGTTAAGGATGATGTTGGTATCTTAGATGATGAATCTGATTATGAGGATAGTGATTGTTTGTTTCTGATAGAAAAGGATGTTCCTAAGTATGATATCTTTAAGATTGTTGCTAGCATATTTCATTCTAGAAGAGATAAGAATGAATGGTTGATTAACAGTGGGTGCTCAAATCACATGACCGGTGATAAATGCAAATTCATAAAACTTGAAAGAGATGTTGGAGGTTCAGTTAGATTGGGAGATGATAAGACAACACAAATCATTGGTATTGGATCAATTACCTTTGATGGAAAGCATAATACTAATAATGTTTGTCGTGTGAAGGGTTTGCATCAGAATCTCTTAAGTGTGGGATAGATGTGTGAAAATGGATATAATATCATCTTTCAGGATAATGTATGTGAGATTTAGAAGGATTCTAAAATTGTTATTGTATCTTGAAGGACAAATGGAAATATGTACTAGTTGGAAGGAGCTACAAAACATTGCTTGATATCATAACTTAATGATAGTTGGCTATGGCACTGGAGGATGTTTTTGGAAACCAAGAACATTGAGAGGGGGGGTGAATCAGTGTTCTATTGGAATGGAGACATTTAAACTTACTAATACAACAACTTATCAACCAGCAAACATAAATGCATATAATAATAAGGAAAAATGTAATCACAAATATGAACACAATAGCACCATAGATTTGTATGTGGAAAACCTCAAAGAGGAAAATCCACGGTGGGATTGGAGACCTACAATATCTATCCACTGTTCAGGTGAATAAATATTATAATAAGGGGCCTACACATGCAGGAAGGCCAATAGCCTAGAGCACACTGCTCATCACAAAAGGAGTCTCACTGACTACATAAAACATCAGACAAAAATCCGGAATGAAGATTTAACTACAAGAATAACATCTCCCATGCCTGAGTATAGTTCCAGTTAAGATCAATACCATAGGCCTAAAACCTCTTCCACAATCCCAACTCGATCACCTATGATTGAACTAATCCTCTATAACAATGATTATTACATTATTCGGTCCTCAACATCTTTTTCATCTTCACACATGATCTACAATGAGATCTTACATTATATTTATACGAACCTTGGACCTAAATAATTAGGTGGACCACCTAAAAGATAATACAATAAATTCATCACTTAAACCCATTATCAAATGATCAACCAAGTCAGTTTAGGTAAAAAACAATGTAAATAAATCCTTAAATATTGCCGGTAACATATCAGGAACATCCTCCAATACGTTACAGAAATTGGTCCATAACCTAGACAATATCGAGCCCACTTACAAATTAATGTAGAACTTGATGGGAATGTGGTCTAACAGCATGACCTTGGAGAGAGGAATCATCACAAGAGCTTGACACGATGTAAATGTAAAAAAATACTATGCTATTATCGTGGCATGATCAAGCCATTTAATAACTTTGTCATTTTGTAATAGTGAAAAAGGGGTGATGACGAGATCAAGTGGAAAGCTTTTCCCTCCTCAAGAAATGAGTGAAAGTTTCACAAAGGATCCTCTTCAACATCTCACACACATTACATTAAAAGCGGGGGATTGAATTCACTAGATCCAATATCAATAGAAAGATATTGAATACTAAATGAATTGACAATGAACTTGAAAAGTAAAGTAACCCCTCTTTTAAAATGGATAAGTTGAATTAAGCAATTTGAGACTAAGGGTAAAGATGGTAAAGGAATTATTATAACTTGAGATATAAATGTGGGATGAAGCTGTGTACCTAGAATTAGCTATAAAATGTTGAGACAAAGCTCCCCTATAAATTTGAGCAAAAATTGTCAGGATTGGGTTGAAAGTATGCTTGGTCCTTCAAAAAATCTGCACACCAAAAAGGGTTTTTCTGTCTCTAAAAATGAAGCCTAAACCTCTAAATACAGTTGTGCACCTGCAACCTCCACACAAAAAAGAGAGGAAAAATGTTGTTGGGATTGGGGGTTTGCCTTTAGTTCAAACCCCATTTTGGAATTAACCAAATGATGAAAAATGCTTGCAAGTAAAAGAAAGGAAATGACTGGAGTAGAATTCACCTCAAGAGAGGATACAATTGAAATGTTGATAGAGTTGTTTGAAAGGATATGTAAAATTGAATGTCAAAGGAGATCTCCACTTCAATAGTTGAATCCTCAACTTGAATGCAACACCTAGCCTTGAAACGAGACTTGAGATGCTCAATGGATACTTGAATGGACACTTGAATGCTTGAATGTTTGACTTTGTTTATGCAATTTCTCTTAGGATCATCATTTTCACTTATTGAAATTATGTATGCCTTATTCACTTATGCAAATAGGAGGGGAAAATACGTCTTATATATTCATCAATTAGGATTATTTGACTGAATTTTCATCTTAGATTGACATAGGGAAACTTTTCCCGCTTCTCATTTCACAAGCCCAATGCAGAATTTAAGTGGAGGGGTCCCAAAATAGTGCAAGGATAGAGGTGCCACACCCTTGTCCTAAGGAGGAAAGGGACACCACACCCCTATCTTGCCCTAATGTAGGATAGGAAGTGGGAATAAATTATGCAGGATGCAAGGAAAATGCATGTTTCGATAGGTATGAGCATGTCTTGGGTCTCCATTCAGGCTTAGGGATTCATTTCGCCAATGTCAAGACCCAAATGCAGTCAAAAATTGCAAGGTCACAATTTTATGATGCTACATTTAGCCCCCACTTTAGCGAGAGTATAAGAGTATGCCAATACTACTGGTAAAGTATAATGAAACAAGATTGAAAGACTTTCACCACGTCAAGGAGACAAGATATGCCAAGCCCCCAGTGGACTAAGGATCTTATGACTTTGATTGACAAATTAAAAGGGAAGATCAAAAGGGAAGAACCATGACAACAAGTGGTAAGGTTTCCCTCACTATGAGTCGTGAAAAAGAAAAGATACCAAAAAAATACAAAGTAAGGTCAAGTTCACTAAGTAACTTTAACTATCAAGAAGGAAAATATGAGTGGAGTGTATGCCTCATGTTAAAGCAATCGTCCATGCCTTATCTGGAGCAATTGATTTAAGGTAGGATACACCCAAGAGAGAGAGAGAGAGAGGGATCACGTTATCACAAGGATTTAGCCCCCAATCGAGGAATAAACCCAAGGATAACGAACACAAAACACAAAGCACGAGGTAGTTTCACTTTCTTCAAGGTCAGTATGCTTACAAGTGCCTTGATGGACATGTTTGAGAAAGGTATGGTTACAAGTGCCTTGATGGATATGTTTGAAAAAAGTATGGTTACAAGTGCCTTTAATTAAAGATAGTATGGTTACAAGTGCCTTGATGGATATGTTTGAGAAAGGTATAAGAACATTTATTTTCTTCAAAGTTTTGAAATCCTCTATGATAAAAAGTTTTTTTCACATCTCTTACTATCATTGCATTCCATAGACTATATCTATATTTTAGGCATTTTATTAGAAATATTCATCAAGTAAACCATTGTAGCCATGACACCTATTTTTTAAATGTTTCCGCATGGAATACAACCATAAAAACATATACACAAATTCATGTTTTTAAGGAGTTTTTGATGCATATAAAATCAATCTCCATATCATTTATTAACATCCTCCTCAAGTATGGAAGACTTTGAGATTTGGACTAGGGCAATAACATCCATATACAATAAACAAAACTATTTTCATTGGATATGGTGGTTACAAGTGCCTTGGTGGGCATTTTTAAGAAATATAAAATAATGTACAACATAAATTATTTTCTTTCTTTGTAAAAACATCTAATGAAAATGTAACCCCATGAAGCACAATGATTGTAGTATATAAAAAAAATGGTCCATAAAATTTATAAAAGAACATAAAGATTATGGAGATTAACATTAATCATGTCAATTGCATTTGCTTCACATTTTAAAAATATTTCCTCTATGAGACTCTCTCTTACTTCATATGGGTAGCTTGAGGCTTCCAAGGTTTTCTAAACAGGTCCATTTTCCTTATGTTCAATAATCAGTGGATTCCATGAGAGTACATATTTCTTTCAATCCATTTTAAAACTATTCAAATGTGTTATGTATGCTTTTATGTTTTGCATAGATAATTGCATATATATGCTACAATCATTATAGTCCTTGGGATCACATTTGAGTTGATTCATTTACAAAGGTTATCAATTAGAATTATTTTAAAGAGAAATTTTCACCAAAGATATATCCAATAAAATTAAAAAATAATAAAATAATATGCCTTACAAAAAATATTCCAACCTTGATCTTCTAAAACAACATCTATTAAAATTGACTAAGACAAATTTAATTGGAACAATTCAATCCAGATCATAATTCTTTAAGCCATTGATATATTTATATAATTTTTTTCCTTTATAAAAAACAAATACAAAGTTGTGATTTCTTGCTTGTAACTCTCTACAATTTCTAGAAAAATGAGAAGTGCTTACTATTATACATAAGCCAAACATAATCTCATCTTTTGCATTTTGGCAACTACATAATATAATTATAAACAACACATGCCCCACACATTTCCTAGGTATTTACGACCTACATCCATACACACACTATAATTAAACTTCAAAAGAGAAATTGAACCCCTTCAAGTATGCCATATCCCACTCTATCTAATCAATTTGATACACAAACAACTACTAATAAATAAAAATGGAAACATAAAATTCGTATTTTGATTAACAAATATATTTAAACTTTAAAAGACACATGTTTGATACTATAGATATGCCATGTACTTGGTCTATTTTTTTCTTATTTTCAATTAATTAAAAATTGAAAACTCTATAAGAAAAATATAAATAGATAATTACATTTCAAAAACTAATAAACAAAATATGATAATACCATATTAGAGAATGTAAGTATCCTCACCAAGTGCAAATTAACAAATTTCAAACATTATTTTTTATGCAAGGCAATCTAATTTTTTTAAAAACAAAATACATGATTCTAGATCAAATCCATCAAACATATGTCAAATCTATATTTTGTAGGATTGATTCCACAATTTGTAATATCTACCCTTGTTTTTGAACCAAAAAATTTTGCACCTTTTTGCCACCCTTCCTCCACTGATTTGTCCTCTTCATATCCTTTTGCATCTTATTTCTAAGCTATAAGAAAGTATGGCATACTACTAGGAGTATGAGAGCCCAAGGTACCCAAATGACTCTGATGTGGGTATGGTCAGCAGTAGTACCCTCCGCCATACAGAAATATAGAGCAAAACCCATGGTTACAATCAGTCTGAGTACAACTATAGTGAGCAACAGAGCTACAATAGCTTTCCACAGGGGTAGATTGTGAGGGTCTGCTCTAAGGCGAATCCTGACTATGCTCTAGGTATCAGAGATGGTAGGGCAACTCTTGTTTACTATAATCCCATTGAGCCAGCTCAGGTATATATGCATTTCCTATACTATATGTGTCTTGTGTTGGAATTCGTGTCCATAAGTTGATCTGTATTTAAATGTTTGACTTTGATTGTTTAAGTGATAGCTGTTTTCTTGGGTCACTTTTGATATATATATATATATGTATTATGTATACGTATGAAGCAATGGGCGAAAGATGAGTCATGGAGCAACCGTGTGAGGGACACAGTGGGCCATCTAGCCTTTGGGCTTGTGAACAAGGCCACTGGGAAGGCCCTTCGTCAAGCCCCTGCTGCAAGTCAGGAGGTATATATACATTTTTTTTTGGAGTGAATCTTTTCTACTAGGGTATACTTGTTTCACAATAGAGATTTTTTATTTTGGAGGTGTTTCTGAGTTCCGCCCAGTGACTCTATATATAGCTTTTGATGACCAAGTATTGAGTTGTTTCATGGTAGGTGTTGCTGACCAAGTACGAGGCCAGTTCCTATGATGAGAGTGGGTTGTGGGAGTGAGAGTGTGGACATGGGATATGGTTACAAAACCATAAGGATGGGAAATGACATTGGCTTCAACTTGGATGCATTCCAGGGTGATAAGAAGTATGGAGGAATCGAAGAGGGCACTAGAGTTGTCCTGTGGAAGTGGAAGAAGTAGAACAATCAACTGTGGAAGATCTCTCCATGCTACTTGAAGGATCATCATGATATATACAATATAGAGACATATATTTGCTATAAGTATGTTAGCTTAAGGTTAGGGATATTCCTAGTCTGTAACTTTGTAAATGCACAGATCAGGAGTATATGCAGTTGGCATTCGTGTATCTAATCTTATATATAAAGAAGTTCTATAAGTTATAGTACATGTTTTCTATTCATATGTTACACTATATAATTGGCATGGTATATTAGATACAAATTAAACATTTTGATTCATATTATGATTTCTTTTATCAACTCTCTATGAGTTTTAAAATGTTGGATGATGTCAAGAAAGAAATTTTATTTCACTACTGGAACAAATTTCTAAGATTAAGTTATCCTTCATGAAGTTTTTTTTTAAATTTGAAAAGGATTGCCTTGGGAACTTGTCCATCTATAGGTATCATGTTCATTTACTACCTCAATGTTTCCAACCTTAACCTTCCTCTAATGAGTCTAGGATCCACCGAAATTAATGGTGCATTTGATCACAGCCTTTAGTATAAAAATAGCTTGGTTATGGCTATAAAGATATTTCATAGATCTAGCGCACATTATGTCTAAAAGTTTATTCCCAACAATACCCTATCCTCAATCTAATATCACCCCCATCAACTACTCCAAGGAGGCATCGTCCTCTTCTAGCTTTGGAAAAAAATGTTAGGTATGATTACCATTTGGAGAGTCATAAAGTTTAATAGCCCCAAGGATATCAGGTGAGCAACATTGGGGTTATCAAATGAACTACTATTTATCCCAATGATAGTATACCCAAGTTTCTCCCCTCCTTGCCCTTATTTGAAGCAACCTTCCCTTAGAACCCATGACTAGCCTAAATTCATTATACAAATTCTACTCTAAAATATAATAGAAGATGAAATCCTATCACCTATGTATTGGTGTGACCTATATAATATTGGACACTATCTAGTTACCTATGCATAATATCACGATCATCTTTAGTATGATTCAAAGGATCCTACTATGCAAGACCTTAGTTGCTCTATATCGATGGACCGATCATTCAAGGAGTTCCAAGCATGTTTGGTACAACTCTAATAAACTTCATGGATAGGAAAGTTCTTGGTTCAAATAAAAATGTTCTTAACAAGCAGCCTTGCCATGATCTAAAAACAGAGCATTAGATACAGTAGGAAGATATAAAAAGAGAGCATTAGATGAAGTAGGACATCCTAGTGGCAGTATTATTTTGTACCAATTTATAAAAGTAATATCTAAGTTCCCTAAAAGCACAAGCAACACCATCAACTTCCTTCCTTGGCCAAAAGGTAGCATTTGCTTACAACGCCGAGCACTTCATCACTATTTCCCATATGGTCACTATTCATTTTCCACTTCTTATCTTGGAAAAACTAGAGATATTTTATGCAAGCCATGTGTCTTCTAACTCCTAGTTCTTTAGTGTCATGTAAATAAAGAAAAAAATCTCCAAAACATTTGTTTTTAAGACTGAAATTATCTATAAACGATATAACGATGGACATAATTAAATTTCCACATTTGCAAATGCTATGAATATAGGCGCTTAGCATAGCATTATTATAAGCTAAGAAAAATTTTGCAAATATTTGGGACTACGTTGAAATCTAAAAAAGGTGCTAAGGTGGGAATTAAAGAGTGAAGAGCTAAAACTCTACATGAGGCAAAGGTCTGCGCCCATGGAAAGCAGAAGAGGATGCGCTAAAAGATAGAGAGAGGGATCTCAGTTGGTGTAGCGTGGAAAAAAGAAGAAAACTACGCATAATCCCTCAAATTGCAAAAAGAAAACTACGCATTATAAAACTTGGTAATTCAAACAAAGATCCACTCGTTATTTGTGTTACCAATTTATGAATTTTATAAATATATGAGGCCCTCCCCCAGTCCAATTGGAGGGCAGCAGTACCATAAAATTGTAGAACCAGAAAAATAGTTCTAGGGTAACATAGCCTCCTAGTTCCGCCCCTACTATTCTAAGGGGGCACCCACCTCGCAGTCGAAGGCGAATCAACTTGTCCCACTCACTTAACATAGCCTCCTAGTTCCTCCCTACAATTCTAAGGGGCACTCAATAGTTATTAGACTTTCAAAAATTGACTGTCCTGTCATAACCCACCCCTTAATCTCCCGCCACAAATGTAAGCTTTTGATTCCAAGGCATTCATTGGCAACCATATACTTCAAGATGCCCTTTAAAATAGTAGGGCCATATCCATTTCCTTCCCACCTTACCCCCAAATTATTATGTTGTAGGATATACGAGAATCAAAATTTTATAAAGACAACAATATTAGAGAATGACATTATTTTTTATCATTTTTCTAGAAGAAATATTTGTAAATCTCAAATATTAGCAACTCTTAAAATCATTTTGATTTTCTTTATTTTTATTGAATACCAATATAAATGTTACAATTGTTGGGATGTGAAGCCCAACAGTCACATGACTGTCTACCTTCCCCAAACTCTTCATTTCATATCTGAATATGATTATATAGAGGCTGTGTGCAGCCCATATAAATTGAGTTGATTAATGAAGTGATTCCCTGCTTTGAGTGTGGATGTAGGCAAATTTGCTGAACCATGATAAATCGTGTGTTGTTTACCATTTTTGTTTTTGTTATTGTTTTTTCTACTCATTCTAATCTTTACAATTGGTATCAGAGCCATGTTGGCTTAAGTAGAGATGGAGGAAGAAGGAGAAGGTAAAACTTATAACTTCTATGGTTGTTTTATGTTCCATGTAAAAGTATGCTTCAAACGCCGCGTACATTGGTGGGATGGCTGGAAGAAAGAGGGGGACTCAGTTGAAGAGGAGAATCTAGCGAAAGGAAAGGATGTTGGGATTCTTATTTGCTCTCCCCTAGAGCCAGCCTTAGCACTTATTGACCAAACTGTTAATGGTCAGGAAGTTATTGGCATTCGTGTGGTGAAGGTTGAACGCCATGATAGTCCCTGTATAGACACTAGAATTTCTGAGCAAAATGATGTTGGAAAAGAGGTTGTTGTTGAAGAGGATGAACTCAAGAGCTTGCGGGAGGAAGAGTGTATGCCATCGGAGACCCAAGTTGAATCTGTTGTTGACTCCCATGATGAGGAGGGTGCAGATTGGAGTGAGGTAGCAGAGCACAACTCTGCAGATGGCATGGCCTTGGCAAAAGTAAAGAAACACTCCCATGATGATGAAAACCTTTGCATAGATAATTTCATAGAAGACTACGAATCTATGGACTTAGATGAAGAAGTGCAAAGACGATTTTCTGGTTTGAAGCAAAAGCGGCCATTGACATGAGTGGACAATGGGCATCGCAAGGAGACAACATTCCCTACCTTGATTTGATGGATGTGGATGAAAAGGAGGCCAACAGTGACATGGATAATGAATTGCCTGGGGTTACGAGGAGCTGCATGAAGACACAATTGGAATCAAAGGTTGACAGTAAGGCCGAGAAGGAGATCTCTCCTACTCCTGAAGTGCCCATGGCAGCCTTGAAAATCGAAGAGCTAAAGCTGGTCATCATGGACCTTCAAAACAAACGATGGGGCATGGCCTCGACTCTAACCCGCAGTGAAGTGGGAGGGGGAGGACGAAAACCCTACAAACAGAAGCGCAACAGAAGAGCTCGTCACGGATCGCAAAAGACTCCTCTACGGTCTGGTGGGGGTGTCATTTTTTGGCCCAAACACCAAAGATTGGAGCATCAAAATCAACAAGAAGGAAAAGTGTCTCGCCATTTCCACGACTCTCTCCAGTGCTGCTATCAGCAGCATTGTAATTAATAGCTTCAATGAGAAGTTTGACACACCCCAGACTAACAATTTTGTTGTTGCGCTCAAGAATTGGGGCGTGGAGCCCAGTGAACAACATGCCCTCATTTTTACCATGGAGCTGTCGAAGAATGTGAGGCTGTCTAGTCGGAATATTGGGTCTTTGAAGATTCTATTGTCTTCTACACGCTTAGTGCCGTCAAAACAACGGAGCTGCTATGTCCGCTGCCAGCAAACCTGCCAAATTCACGAAATCCTAGACAAAGACGACAACGGGCCCACTGTTGTGGCTGAGGTATTGAATTTAAATTCCAGAAATGTTGTGGCGGAATTTCTCAACTAGGATGATAACACACACCATTTCACCGGCCCTATTAGGGGTATTTTCGACTACAGATCTCCTGACTATGTGGTTTCTGAGAAGCCCACGACCGACGTCGATGCGTTCAACCTTGGAGTGGTTGTATTGCAGGTGGTTTGCGGTAGAATGCTAACGGTTTTGCATGTAGCACATTTTTGTTGTTTCGGTACCCCAATTGTTTTGCCTAACGATGATGATAAGGATGTAACTGTTCTTTGCAGCACAATGGTAACATATGTAACGGTTCTATTGCTAGTTGGTACCGATGTTCAGGTTATTCTGAGTGGCCTGTGTAGCCCTTCATAGGGGAGCTTGGGGACAGAAACTGTCGGTGGCATGATGGCCACGTGTATTCCAAGGAGTACAATGGTTTTTCACTGGAACCCGTTGGTCGCTGATTCAGATGAGTATGGAGGCTCTGTCAAAGGCAGCCAGAGTAGTGAAGATCAATATGAGGAATGGGAGCAGCTATATCGAGATGTTCCTAAGGTTGATCTTAGAGTGGATGAAACAATTGTGCCCCAAGCTAAAGAAGACCTGCATGTTTCGCAAAGTTCTCACGTGGTAGAAATCGGACTAGTCGGAAATTTTGACTGAACTAATATGCTAAAGGATTTCCATGAGATTGGGACTACTGTGTTGGAGGATTTCTTTGATATCGAATTTACAAGGTATGAAGAAGAGAGTACAAATGTTGATGTGGACGATGTGGATGTCGGTGGCGATGTGGATGCATGTTTTTGGGACCCAGAGGTCTATTTCGATGCGCACGTAGCAGGTTTTTTAGTAGATAATGGAATGCTTGGTGGGATTATAGACACTATATCTGACTGTGACCTTATGTTTCTATTGATATCTGATGCCGCACAAGCAGATATTTATAAAAAGCTGCATTGCATCCTTGATCTTTCCTATGGTTTTCTACTTGGAAATCTAAAGTCCAGTGGTACTACTTTCCCAAAAGACATAAAGTGTAATAGCTGTCTGTTCCAACAATATTTTTCCATCTATGCGGTGGTTGTATGGGCAAGGAAAGGAGATCAATGGTACAGAAATAAACTGTAGTTTTGTTGTCCATCAGGATGATGATGGGAGAGCAAACAATGTTTCTTTTAATTGGTCAATTGCATTAGGTTTACCATTTTCATTTGTGGCTGGCCTAGAGGATGAGTACGAGAGTGATATTTTTGGAGAACATATCGCTGAAGCATTGTTCAGATCATATGCTGATCATGAATTTATGGGTGAGTTTGTGCCTATAAAAGTTGCAAGAGAAGATGCTCGGCAGTTAAATTTTCTTCAGCCTGAAGTGCTTTGGAGAAGATTAATCCGAAGTGTATGTGAGCAGAAGATCGTGAAGTTAAAATCTTGCAGATTGGGTGCAATGTGAGTTTAGATGTGGAAGCAGGGGATGCTAGTGCATGGCTGTGCCAGTTGGCCTTCACGGGGGAGATTGTTGGGATGTGAAGCCCAATAGTCACATGACTGTCTACCTTCCCCAAACTCTTCATTTCATATCTGAATATGATTATATAATGGCTGTGTGCAGCCCATGTAAATTGAGTTGATTAATGAAGTGATTCCCTGCTTTGAGTGTGGATGTAGGCAAATTTGCTGAACCACGATAATTCATGTGTTGTTTACTTTTTCTATTTCTGTTATTGTTTTTTCTGCTCATTCTAATCTTTACAACAATTGTTAAAATCTATGAATCATATTTTTTTACTATGAATCATATTTTTTTAAGGATTTCGTCATTAAATAGTTCATATATACTAGATATATGTTTTTAAAGTTTGTGTACATGTTTACAATAGCACTATGACAAAAATCTAGTTTTGATTATAATTTGAGGATTTATATTGTTATATGCAACTAATGCTAAATAGAATAGTTCGACAATATTTTCTTTTGCTCATTAAAAGTCCTAGGCAAGAATATATTAAAATAATATAGATAATAAAAATTAGTCATGTTTTCTAGAAAGACTGTTAAAGTCATAACCAAAAAAAACCAAAACCATCCCATCAACAAGGGATCTACGTGACCGTCATAAGTATCCACAGAGTTCAAGAAACTTCATACATACCAGAAACCCAGCTAACTAACTAAGTCCAAAGAGAGAAAAGATAGCTAAAAAAAACTATCAAAAAGCTTGTAGAGAAAGGTTTTCATTTCATGTGATTGGCAAAAAGAAACAGAGACAGAGGTACCTTATAACACAAACAAGAAGAGAAGGCAGACCCAGATGAAGGGGAGGCAAGCACAACATGCTCCAATTCACCTTCCACCTCAACAGACTCCTGACTTGAACTTGAAGTTGTTTCCACATCATTGCTGGCATTTAAACTTTCCATAAAATTGTAATCCACTAGCCAATCCTCTATTTGACCCACATTGTCACCAATAATGTTGAAGCTAATTAAGCCATCCTCCTTGAACCCCATCAAACGTTTGAGAAATTGAATACTCTCTAAATAATGGTCACTCTAAAATCCCAAAAAGTTTTATTCCATATTGTGAGAATTGGGAATGTAGGAGTCGGAATACTGGCCTTCATTCTGATGGCATAATGCATCGTGTAGGGAATTGTTAAATCTTTATCAATGCTAATCAAAACCTTTTCCAATTCACCCAGAAAATGAACTTTGAAGATGTTTTTGTAAAGAGTTTCGGCAACCACTTTGATTCGCTAACCATGAGGGTCATGGCAAGAAAAAAGGAAGGGATATATGTATTAACTTTGTAGCGATGCTTAGTTCTGATAAATTATCCCCCAATAACACATCAAATAACATGGAAAAAGAACTATTGAGAATAGTTTACCACTTTTTAGAGCCATTTATGAGTAATCAAATTGAGAAAAGACATATGTCTTTTTGAAGCGATGGGAGAATGGACAAGCTAAGAAAACATAGGGAAAATGGACAGAGATGAAGATGGCTAAAACCTATGAGAAAATACTAACAAATCCATTCTGGTATTGAGAGAGGCAAAAAAACAAACTTGCTGGAGATGCCAAGATCAAAAGTTGAAGATCATTAAGACTTGCAGGATAGGGAATGTCAAATTGGAATGAAGGAAAATCTTATACTCAAGGGAAAATCATAAATGCAGGTGAGTTGGTCATACGGAACTGGAGAAGGTATGCCAAATATGGACAAATCCAAATTAGAAAGAACAAAGCATAATTGAAACAACTGCTAGCTATCCCTTAGCTATAATGTCATTTAGCCGAATATCACTACACATCGACTCAAAATATCATTAATGAGCTCTGATAGTCCAACTCCCGAGGCAATAGGCAACAAAATAAATGAGAATGTAGGGAAAAGATGGAATATGCCAACTCAATCACTAGCCCAATTCAAAAAATATACTACCACCAAATATAACCCACACTAGAAATGAATCAACTGCTTGAAAAAACACTATCAATCCTACCATTTTTTTTAGCTTCGCTAACCATCAACTCAAAGGGACATTAATGAGCTAAGATAGCTAAACACTCAATCTTGATCACTAGCATTTATCAATAAACTCACCACCAACTACAATTAACCCCTATCCAAGTACTATAACAAAGGGTAAGGAATTTAAAATTCAAAATTGCCCACACATGAAAAAAGGATATAGAGCCCCCAAATTTAAGATTTCCAATCTTTCTACCAAAATCCACATCAACTCTCTGCCGAATAGATATACCATAAACAATTGAAGGAGAATTTTTTGAATCTGACCACCTTTGGGGAGGTCGATTTAACCAATTGAGCCCAAAATTCTAAACTCAATACCATCTATCCTTGAATTTGCCAAAAAATCTACTATATAACATTGCCCTCTCTGAAAATATAATTAAATACTGCTGCTTCAAAGGTATTAACTGCCTCCAACACTTTCCCAAGCACTGAATTGAGCCTCTAATTTAAGGCAGAGCCCATCCTCAAGGCATTGATAATTATTGTAGAATCACCTTCAATTTCCAAATTATTTATGTTTAACTCATTGCATAGAAGGACCCTTTCCAGAAGAGCTTTAAGTTTAGTTATATTATTAGTATCCTCTCTTAGATTTTTTCTAGCTTGGCTAAAACTAAGCCATCATTGGCATGAACTGCACAACCAACTCAAGAGATATCAGGATCACCTCGAGATGCCCCATCAAAATTCAATTTAGTCCATCCTAACTTGGGAGGTCACCGAACACAATTTACTCTTTTTGAAAGGCTCACTTGATCTGCATTGCGAATAAAAGGGGGAACCTTTAATCCAAACCATTTCATTCTGATGGAGCGATCCCAATTTGAAATTTGGACTTCCTTTTTCAACTGACTTGCATTTTTTCTTTTCATCACTTCTACAATGGCAGCCTCTACTTTGTTGATGAACAAATCCCAAAACACCTTTCTCCCTTGGAAATTTCTTCAATTTCTCTCTTTCCATTATTGTCGTGTAGCTAGGTCGGACCTCTTCTAGGGCTGACCCAGTGCACAAAATGCCAAGTGGTCTATCGGCCTTGGCATTTGGATATCTCAGTTGTGGGGCAGGCCCTATTTGGGCAAACCACTTGTGTGTAACTTGTGATTAAGTTAAATGTAACTTGCAGCTAAGGGATACTCATATGTAGCTTGTAATATATATGTCTAACCCTATCCTTGGCACCAAAAGTATATGGCCGACTTGAGATCTATTAGGAGGTCATGATTGCATCAGTAGAAATGAATTCAATAACATGAAGGACATGTAGTGTGCTTGAGGGTGATGATAAGAGCTTATCGTCTATGGTTGGGAAGGCAACAGATCTGATGTTTGCTTGTGGTTAACGAGCACCAACATAAAATCAACATGATATCAGAGCCAGATCTAGGCTAGGAGCCCCAAGCACATGAGAGGTGTGGCTTAAGGGGGGTTGTTGGTGTTGGAAACAAGCCACACCCAGACCGATGATGGACTGGTCCAAGAGGGGCCAGTGGCTCAGTTGTAGAGCACTCTAGCAGCGTATGGAAGGTCCTAGGTTCGAGTCCTAGCTGGTCCATGTCTCAACATCCACAATTACCATAATATTATTGAGGGGCAAATAATCCACAATATTACTATCTCTAACAATATTACTTACATCCCCTTTTTCAGTTAACTATGAAATGATTCCAATGCCTTTTTTAAATATTTATGCCTTGAACAAATTTCCACCAAGGCACTTGCAAACACACTATGTGAATAAACATTTACTTTTATTATGCTTCAATGGATGTCCATGGCTTTGTCCAAAGATATAAGTTTGTCATAGATTGGGACAATGTTGGCAAGGGCTGTCGAGATTGGCTACACAACTGCCAATTGAATTTTCTTAGAACTTTTCAAATCCTATTTGATAAATCCATTTTGTGCATATCTTATATTATCATTGCATTCTATGATACTACAATTATTTGAAGACTTTTCTTAAAAAGCCTCAAAACCTCATTAAGTACACCATTTTATCCAAGAGACTAAATTTCAAAAAAGAAAAATCCAATAGATTACAACCACTATAACGTATGCAGAAGATCATGTTTTTGAGGAGATTTTTATGCATGTATAGTCAGTCTCCATAATATTTTCTAAACTTCTTCTAGGTAGTGGAAAAATTGGACATGTGGAGCAAGGCATGGACATCAATCATAGAATAACAAAAAATATAATTTAATTAAATATATTATGATTAGAAGTTCCTTGGTGGACATGTATGATAAATGTACAAGCACATATAATCACTTGGAATTGTGGAAATCATTTTTGATAAAATGATTTTTTATATATCTCGCTATCAATGCATTCCATGAGACTACATTTCATTGAGGCATTTTATTAAAAACAAAACATTAAGTATACCATTTTTTCATGAGATTACTTTTATAAATATTTGCCCATGAAATACAATAACTGTAGCATAGAAACAATTTCATATTTTTTAGATGATTTTGATGCATGCAAACTCAATCTCCACAATCTTTGTCAACATCCTCCTAGAGTTTGGAAAACTTGGAAATTTAGAATTGGGAATGGGCATCATAGCATAATCAGAACTTTTTTCTAGATATTATAGTTACAAGTACCTTGATAGGCATGTCTGCGAAATGTAAAAGCATGTACAACACAAGTGACCTTTTTTTGTAAAATGTATCCAAAAAATGTAATCACACGAAACATAATTATTGTATTATATGCACAAAATGGTTAGTGAAAATTGTAATTTAAGCACTCATAAAGGTTAATATGAAGATTAAATCTACACCTCTAAATAGAATTTTCTTTTAATTTTTGAAAATTTTCCTCTATTAGAATACATCTCTTACTTCAAGCATGGATACCTTCCAAGGTTTTCTCAAGAAATCCATTTTTATTATGTTCAACAATCATTGCATTTCATGAGAGTGTATTTCTTTCAAGCCATTTTAAAACTATTCAAAGGGGTTATGTACGCTTTTATATTTTTCATAAACTACTATATATATATATATATATATATATATTAAAATCATTATAACCTTTGTGGTCACTTTTGATTTTATTCATTTACAAAGGATATCAAATATAAATTTTTTAAAGTCGATGTTTCACCAAGTAAAGATAAATCCATTGAAAATTTAAAAAAAGAACTAAAATAGTATACCTTAAAAACAATATTCAATCCTAGGCCCTCTTAAAAAATATACATAAACCTTTTCTAAAGTCAATTTAGTTGAAAAACCCAAACCATAATTTTTTAAATCATTGATATATTTATTCATTTCAAAGCCCTTTTAAAATCATAATAGAAAATTTTGAATGCTTACTTCGAACTGTGCACGTTCTAAAGGACATTCCATAAAATGTTTTTAATAATAGGTAACAATAAATATGACACACAAACCCTAGGAATTGTCCACCTATATACATATGTTCCCTGCCGTCAAACTTCAAAGGAGAACTTCAACCCCTTCAAATATGCCAGATCCACTCCATCTAGTCAATTCCATACACAAAGTATCTACTAACTAGCACTTGCACCAAAAGGGGTGCAAGGGTTACATCAATATTAAGATATAGATGAAGTTTTTGTAATGAAGAGGTTGTTAATTATGAGTTTAATAGAGACTCCTATGATAGTAGTAATTTTAAGATTCAAAATATTTCTTCAACTTATAAAAAAAATTGTATGTTTGTAAAGTAGACATGATTGTTTATGTTGTAGGTATGCATGTTTGTGACTAATATTGAGTTGATGTTAGAAGGCCAAGGTCCATGGAGTATTTTTCAGACTTTGACATTATATTCACACCAGCATTCACATGTAAACATCATGACAATATAAGTTACTATATTTAACAATGAAGATTAATCAGAAGCTGGAATTTACATTTGTGTAAAGTTTGGACATTTGAATGCAACACAAAAGCTTGATTTTACTAAGAGCCCACCTCCATATCTTTCCCTTGGTGAAGCTAACATCAACTACAACAATATAATGTTTCATATTTTATTTGTGTAAATTAAAACTTTATTATTATCATCTACTACTATTAGAAATTAATTACAATTTGTATTTGAAAAGCTCCCATTTTATTTTATCATAGAATTGATATCAGTATCTAACCAACTAAAACATTTGTTATTAAACCTCATGAAAATTTCTAACATGTTGATGACTTAAAGATTTTGTAAAAGAAAACAACTCTTTAAAGAAAGCAAATCATAAAGGCTCCCAGAAGATAGCTAATATGATTGTTCTCAATTATACTTATAATGGATTCCAAATCCATCCTATTATCAAACAAGATTTAAGAGATCATAAAAGCTATTTAACAGATAGTAACCCCTTATATTTTAAGTGCTAGAATCAATCCTCTCCTGCATTTGAAGATCTACTCCTAGCTAAAATGGATAAAACAGAGTTATCTGTGCTGGCTAGAAATGTGGCCAAGGGAAGATGGTTTGTGGTATTCATATGTTTTCTGATCATGTCCCTTGGGGCTGGCTTAAAGAGAACACACTAAGCTTTGATTTCTTAGGTGGCAATGTGGGCCTTTCCTAACCTTCCATTTTCCATTTTGTTTTCACGGGTTCTCTTCTGACTGTCAGGACTCTCCACACTCTCCACGGTGATAATGACTGCCACAGTTAAGTTTGAATTTCAATTTTGAATCTCTCCCACCCAACATTGAAAAGCAACAAGAGGGACTAGTACTTTTGCCCACAGAGATGCTAGAAGTTGAGGTTTATTGCATGGACCTTCCCTCTTATGATTTCTATTCAATGTTTCAAATGTTGCCTTTGCCCAGAGAAGGCTATATCGATGTAGATAAGAATGGAGTGGCTACAAGATCTTAACTTGTAGCAACTGTGTGTGGATCACACTTCACATGTCCCTACTCACATAAAATTCTGCATTTCCATCACTATTATGTCTCTCTACATCGGATTTCACAAGCGACTAATGAACAATAACTTCTTCACATATGAATATGGTATAGTTGTATATGGAAGTGAGATAATTAGGTGTAAATGCAGGTGCTGAAGGGTGTTTAACAAAGAATCTCTCATCGTGTTTAGTCAAATAATTGTAAGAAGGTTGTAGTGGCTGCATATCTACACTAGTTCGATGGACTTCACAACATTTTGAGAGGCTTGGGTAGAGGATATAGCTTATAGTGTTTTGAAAGATTTATCGTTAGAGATAAAGTTTTACAAAGAATGTGAAAGGAAAGTGTATAAACCCTGATAAAATAATGTATAGTTAGTTATTACAGTATATAATATTTCTATGTTAGAGCTAAAATATGTATGGTTTTGAAACCCCAAGTTCTAAGGAAGGGTGGGTATATTGGATATTTGATAACTAGGTAAATTGATCGCCAATCCTAGAAGAAGGATAAGTTAACATTATATGGAAATCATATAAAAAAATGTTAAAATCAAAGATAAATGTAGATCTAAAAAGCTAATTGTCATTTCAAGGTTAGGTAAGTTTGTGAATTTAACAAATTAATAAAATTGACAAATAGGGATCCTTCACTAATTAGGTAAATAGACACAGTTAAGTAAAAAATTTAAGCTAACCATTAAATTTTGTGTTGTGACTATTGGTAAGGTAAGAGATAGATTTTCAAAAATGTTAGTGCTTAACTACAAGAGTGGTAACCATGAGAGTGACATGAAAAATCTAAAACAGAAATAGAACTTTTTATCAAAAGTCAGAGTTTAGTGTGTACTTTTTAAGGGTGGTTGGATGAGATAGCCTAAAAACAAGCATAAAAGAAAATATGTGGGACTTGTAACAATACATTTTCTTGCATACAACAATCTTTTGGGGGTTCCATGGATAAATTCCATGAGGATTATCCCATTCAAAACTTTCAATATATTAAAATTTTACTCACAAGGATAAATTCTTCTACTTTATTAATTATACATGGATTCTCATACATTTGTCCAATGATCAAAATTAAAACTTGATAACGATGTCAAATAACCTAATAGAGATGGGTGCATATGAAATATGAAATCAACATTTAGTCATATTGTTGATGATAATTTTGTACTTCCCTCTCCATTACTACATAAGTGATATGACAATTGAGATTTATAATCTTATACAAATATGTATACAAAGAAAAAATAAATAATTATAAATAAAATTGTATGTTATTAAAACAATATTGTGGAATGTAAGACTTGAATTACCTTCCTTCAAATGTGATGAAACCATTGAAATTTTTGCATAAAGTTAAACACTAATATCTTCACTTATGGAGGAACATTCATTTCCCTTAATTTTTCAACATATAATCAATATATCTTTAGCACACAACAATCTTCAAGTAGATACACTTTCTAATGTTGAATCTTTAGTAGATTATCTAGATTTGTATATTAGTGCTACATTAGATACACTTTCTAATGTTGAATCTTTAGTAGATTATCTAGATTTGTATATTAGTGCTACGTTATCTTATCATGATGAAGGATTATTTATATGAGTGAAATATATTTTCTTACTCTAAGTGAAGTGTTCCTACACTTCATGAAGATAAAGTGTATGTAAGATAGCTTAGATTGTTTTAATAATGAGAGTATTTATTGAGCATATGGGTACTCTTTTAATTGGATTTTTTTTTTTACATTTCAAAGTATAAAATGACAAGGATAAATTTTTAAAATTGTTAAATTTTTAGTCATGACAAAATTTCAAAATTCAAATCAAAGTCTCACATGAATTTAGTAATTTATTTTGGGTGCTTATATAAGAACATGTGTGTATTTATTTTGATAAATTTCAAGTTGTGGTCATGTAAAGAAATTCTTAGTATTTCTCATGTAATAATATTTTATACCCTATGACCAAACATAATAAGTAAGAGATTTGGGAAATACAATCCAAGGTAGTTATGCTAGTCAAACAAGAGATACAAAATCTTCTCAAAGTTGAGTTCATATCACCCACACATTATTCTCTCTATATTTATTATTATTATAAATAGTTATTCTTGTTAAACTAAATGACTACATAAGATTTGGCATAGGATTTTGACTTGAACAAAGGTTCACCATATGATTGATTTTTTTGACAAAATAAAATTCTTATCATGCCTAAAACCAACACAAGGCAATTTTAACTATACAAAGGACTTATCATTATATTGTTATGCCCTATATTGTCAATAATCTTAGAGCTACTTATCAAAGTGTGGTAAACTTATGCATGATGTTATAAGTCTATTTTGATGAAAAAGTTGGGAAACATAAAAGTAGAGTGGATCATGCTAGAACTTACTAGTGAGGACCTAGTTTCACCTATGTGTGAATCTTTTATTTGAGAATTCAATGATTGTGTCTAGTTAAATGGGATACAAAGACTAAGTGAAATTGAGGAAGATCTTGCACTTTAGTATTAAGATTACTTAAGTTTGATCTATTTTAATTTGAGGTGCATGAAGAGATTTTTTTTTTGTTTTGTTTTCTAAGTTAATACTATTGATGCTCTGCAAAAGAAGGTTAGAATATCTGTTCGAAGACAACACACACAAGAGCAAAAATATTAGTGTTAGCAACAAAAGATTATTCTAAACAGGCATATCAAAAGAGATACTAAAAGCATGAGAGAATATTTAACTAGGAAAGTAAATATGATGAGGCATCTCTAAATGCCTCCTAACATGCTCTTAGCTCCTTCTCCTTTGTTCCTCTCCTCTCCAAGTTCCAAACTAGTGTAGCTCTCAACAACTTTTTGCACTATGGATGCTTATGGAGATTTGAGATTGAAGTATTTGCTCTAAATGTGAATAAAAAGCTAATACTAGATGCTATGATGCTAAAATGATTTATTTTAAACCAAAATGACAAGATATTAGTGGTTTATGCTAAATGCTCTCTAGAATTCTCTATAACTTAGATGCATACAAGTTTTCAGGATTATGGCTATGAATGCAAAATGCTTGAGGATGCTTGAGGCTTGAGGATTTCAAAATGAGGAAAGTGATCTCTATTTATAGGTAAAATGGAGCAATGGATGGTTGAGATTGAGTAATCTCAACAAGGGTCAAGATTAAATGATATTCAATCCATGTGATGGCTTTCAACCCAATCCCAAGATGACAAGTGTCAATGTGAGATAGGTTGAGAGGAGAGGGAATAAGCATTAAATGCTTGACATGACCTGAGAGTTAACTTGGGAGTTAAGGTCAAGGTTAAGTTGAATGAACAAATTCTTTATTCAAAGAATAAAGCTTTTATCCAATGGATAAACTCTTGTGCAAAGCCAAAAGGGATAACCATGGTCAAAGCAATAAATGCTTGAGGAGACACATGAGTGCAAGTTGAAATAACCATAAATGGTTATGTAAGAGCCATAAATGGTCATGTAAGAGCCATTAGTGGTCTTGGAAGACTTTGGAGGTTAAATTGTTGAACACACAAATCATTTAATGCTTTTCAAAGACTTTGAAGTCTTTGAGAAGTGACTTCAAGATGCTTAGGAATGTGACAATAATTAGGGAATGAATTAGGTTAATTAGGAAGGGGTTAGAATAATCTAGAAGGGGGTTAGGATTGCAAGTGGGTTTGGTGGGTGAGGGAAAATAGGATTTTAATTAAAATAAAATTAATTTATTTCAACTTGTTGTTGCAACTTGCATTTGTAGGAAATTGCAAGTGGGCGGGGGGATTTATGATTTAAATAAATGTTTAATTTAATTTATTTAAAAGAGGAAAAGGGAGATTAAATTGAATAAATAGGATTTATTCATTTAATTGATTTGTGAATTTGGTATAATAAATTAATTAAAATAAATTCAATAATTTATTTAATTAATAGGAGAATGTTTGAAAATGAATTAATTAAATGTTAATTTAATTAATTGATGGTTAGTGGATTTTTAATCAAATAAATATGAAATATTCATTTAATTAAAATGGACAGATTTATGTGACTACAACTATAGTTATGTATATTTTTTGAGACTCCGAGTTTGAGGTTTTTATTTTTAGTCATATATCACTTGATAGACTATGAAAAAATGAAAAATCTAATTTTAAAGAAAAAAGGTATCACTTTATGACCAAAAAGTGGTTTCAACTTATTACATTAATCTGTATATTTATGTATGTCAAAATAATTCAAAATGGTTTGTATTGAATTGATATAAATATATATGAAAATGAATGTGTAACTATCCCCAAAATAATTTTAATATATCTGTGTTGTATCCATAAAAACTAGAATATTTTTTTATATTCATGTGAATATTATATTCTTATTTTCAATAGTGTAAGTGATTTAAAAAAAAAAATTATTACATCAATATATCCATGTTAAAACTCCTAGAAATACCCATTAAAATAGTTATAATATAAAAAAAGGTTATATATATATATATATATATATATATATAAGAGGTATTTCACAATTAAAGATTTGAAAACCATAAAAAAGGTTAAAATCATAGCATTCAAGTTAAAACCGTAGATTGAACATCAAAACCACAAATGTAGATTTGACCTAAATTTATTTCCAAAATATATATTCATTTTTACTATTTTATTACTATATCAAATACATTTTCAAATCTAATTTATATATCTAGACTAAATAAATTATTAATATTAAATATTTATATAAAAAAACTTGTGTAATAGACTTCTAGATTAAAGTATTTATACTTTAGGATCAAATATACAATTTTTTAATCCAAAAGTTTGAAATAAAAACTTATCACTCCCATGTTTAAGTTTGAAATTAAAACTTTTCCCTCGCAGTTTCATTAACAATGAAAGTTTTTGGGAATAGTAAAACGCATCCCATCATCTGCAGCGCGGGAACATCGAATTTAAATATAATATGGCTGAGCTGCTAACTCCAACTAACGGCTGACTGTAACTGGCAAATGTTTAGGAAAACGGATATGAATGGGAAACGGAACAGATTGAGCGGGCCCCACATGCACCACACTAAGGGGTCAACGCTTAGTGTGTGTGATTTAAGGGTGGCATGTCCCTTGCATGACGGACTTACATATTTGGCATATATTCAGAACCAATAATAACAGTACTGGGTTGGAATTGTGTCTGGTCTAATAAATGAAGTTGCTCCTTCCTGGGTAGTCCTCAGCATAGGAGGCATCTTGAACATCACTGGCTCTCTGTCACCCAACAGATTGCCAAATCCAAGACATGGCAGATGTATTTATATATCTGCATAGGAGACAATTCTCAGACTTTTGCCAAAGCGGGAGCTCTAGTAACCTTTGTGAAAAATTTCCCAGTCCATGAGATCACATTTTTCTGAGGCATTTTGTCAAACAGTTCACGTGCCTTGTCAATGCTTCCTGATTTTGCATACATATCTATCAGGGCATTTACAACTACATCATCTAACAGAAAATACCCTTTTCATCATGCTTTCATGGATGTTCACAAATCTTCCAAAGCTCTTAATTTGGCGCAAGCTGTGCGTATACCTGTTCGCTGCATTTGGTGAAACAGAGCCAATGGCTCGTGAGGACAAACATGTTTTCTGTAAGCTGAAATGGGATCAGGAAGATGCAAGAGAAAATTTATTGGCATATTCCAAGATTGAAACCAAGTAACTTACCCCAGTGCTGTCAGTGCTGGCGATGCGAAAAAATCAGCAGTGCTTGCATAGCCCAGAAAATGAGACGAACCAAAACAAATCCCTCTGCAACTGCTGTTTCAATAAAAAGTGGATTCGAAATGATCTTAATAGTCGTTGAGTAAAGAATTAAAAAGTTTGTTTTCAAACGTGAGGTGAGGAATGTTTCAATCGGCTATGTCAATTTCCCGGCACCAGAAATTTTACCGGCGTCATAATCCCGTCATATGACACCTTTCCGATGGGAGGTTCCCACCATCTAAATAGCCTATCGGCTAAAATATAGAACTCATTTTTTATTCGCAACAATCAAGGAAAACTAAAAGCAAAATTCTCGTAAGTTTGCAAAGACTAGATCCTTGATTCTAGATTAAATCCATGTCAAGCATATGCCTTATTTGAATTTGAAATATTGGTTCCACAATAGTAAAAGTAACCTAAATCGATAAACGATTTCTTCATTATTTTCAAAATATTTGTCTAAGTGAAATTTAGAGTGTTCGAATTCAATATAATATCAATTATCTATATATTATATCAATTCTCCTTTCAATTTTTTATTTCTCAAATTAAAAAATATGTACTTAAACTCATTTATAATATCTCACCTATTTTAATTTAAGATTTATTATATATATATATATTAATTTGTGTTAATTGTTATTTACACACATTAAGGAATTTCCATTGCACAAGGATGTAGGATATGTTCAATATTTTAGAATGTTGCTCTTGATCTTTTATCTTGTCATTAGATTGGTATCCATGTATTTTTTTTATAAAAGGAAAGTAATTATCCTTACCCAATGCAAACTAACAAACTTGAAACATCAATTAAGTACATCAAAGCAACCTAAAAGAAAAACTCTAAAAGTTTGAAGGGATCAAATACATGATTCTAGATCAAATCCATTAGACAAAGGTTGTATATACATTTTTAGGATCAATTTCACAATTGTCAAAGTAACCTAGATTGACAAACATTGCATTCACTAATTCCAAAACATGTTTCTAATATTTTTCTGTAAGTGGAAGCATAAACTTAGAAAAATTAAACATTGTAGCACAAATTAGTTGTGAAGAAATAAATTAGAAGACAAATATTTAAAATAAATAAATAATAATAATAGACAAGACACATATTTATGTGGTAAAACCTAAGGAAACATCCACTATAAATGTTGCTATTACAATTAACTTTTTCTTTGAGGCAATAGAGATATATAGAATAGATTATCTCTTAAAGAAAAAATATTTTTTTCAAAAAGATAAGATTTGTTTTATTCTTTAATTGTTACATGAAATTTCCACCTTATTAACAAATCACATTTTATTATTTATCATAATATTTCAATCTAAATAACATTATTTAGGCAGGTGTTTTTTTCTCAGAGCAGAGGCTGAATAGATGCAGAGCTTTCCTTGGTTTCAAAGACTATGTTGAACGATGTTTCCACACCTGAGTTTTACTACCCAAGTTTTTGAAGGAGGGAATTAGGTCTAATCGTTCGGAAACGTAGGAGATAACCCAGAGTGCAGAGGTGTGCAAAAATATTTTCGATAGGCCTTGGAAGGTGAGAAGTTGCAGTTCCCTGTGGAGGCAAGGTTTGAAACCAAAGATGCTACAATCGATCCAATGCTCCTCTGAGTGAAAATCAAGCACCAGGAGCCGCAGAAGCTTCGAATGCCACCAGATTTCTAAGAACTACTTCTATGAGAAAATCGAAGCACTGAGGGTGGAGCCGGATCGAGGCTCGAAGGGGCTGACGCGACTTCCACGACGTCTATGTGGAGGAGTTAATCTCCTCCACTCAGTTTGCATATCCTTCTTCACCCACTTGCTATTGCATTTCGTGTTTTCATTAATTATGCTCTGCAAATATTTATTGTGATTAAGTTCACCCACTTGACCTCCCCCACGCGTATCTAACCTTGGTTTCCAATGGAGCCGGAGTCAGACGGAGATATTAGTAATCCTAAACCCTCACCACAGACATTACCAGCCCTAGCTAAGTCCTTCGCTGAGACTATCACCTAGACTGCAGATGGAGTTCGCTCAACGACGCACTTCCTTAAGACTCCAACAGGTGAGGGACCCAGTCAGGATGGTAAGCTCCCTTGCAATTCCTCGGGCTCTTTCTGCATTTCTCCGAACTCTGAAATGTTGGATGAAATTATTTTAGAAAAAACGTAGATTAAGTGACACTACTATCTTTTTTGCTCATGTTGATGCTCAAAAATGCCCACCTAGAAAATTCATAGACGACTGGTTTCATAATTTATGGAATCTTAAACTAGGGCTTAAAATTACATTCTGTAGACAAGTTCAGAGAGGTCTCTTTCTCATTTTCTTCAACATGCATGAAGCCCAGTTGGAAGCTCTTAAACGCCAATGCTAGACGGTTGGAAATACATCTTTTCGAGCCCTAGCCTGGTCTCCAGAGGTGGTTAATGAGGAAGTCCTCGTGCTATCCTCTCCTACATGGGTCATCCTCAAGGATGTCCCCCCCTTTTTGTGGCATTTTCTTCCCCAAATAATGGCACCTTTTGGTAAAATCATTAGGGTTGATGAAACTGCTAGATTGGTGCCCAACCTAGATGCAAGAATGCTTGTATCAATCAAGCCCGAAATTGACATTCCACCATCTTTAAACCTAGATATTAATAGAGACACATTCATCTACCCGATTGAAATACTTGGATGATTAAATGCTTGTTTTCTCTGCAAAAAAGAAGGGCACATTCACAAAAATTGCCCAATTATCAGTCGTAGGAAGCAAATGCATAAATCTGGTGAAACTTCTGTAAACCCTAAAAATGTTAATAATATGCAACCTCCCCCTCCTATTATTGAGATCCCTAAAGATGTGTTGTCCACAAATCTCGGTCCCTCTCCTATTGTTACTAACCCTCTCGTGCCCGATCGTACACCCTTGGCCTCTGAGCCCCTCATCCCTATTTCCGTCCCCTCTCACAACCCTATTGACTCACCTGCTGATGGTTTCCAGCTTCTTACATCTAGGAAACAGAGGTGTAAACTTACCCCTCTCAAAGCCCTAAACCCTAGCCATTCCTCCTCTAGCCAATTGGCCTCTTCTCCTAAATCCCTGGTCCCTGAGCAGTCCCCTATCAAATCTATGGTTAGAAATATGGTTAATAAGTTGGAAAACCCCAACCATGATGATGATGCTAGCATTAGCAATAACCCTGCAATGATCCTCAGATTTGGAACCCCCGTTCATTCGGTCTCCTCTTCACTTCCAGGACTTACTTCTGACACTAGTACCATTAATCCCTTGGCTTCAAATTCGCTCAAAGAAATAGAGGACAATCATATAATAGAGGTTATATACGCTAATAAAGGTCTAGAAGAAATTAGATCTAGCACTATGCTCCCTAACTTTCCAGGCTCCCAGTTGTCTGGGTCTGACATAGGAGGAAATGCCGATACTAGAGTGGAGCCTCTCGAAACCAGTGAAGATGATGAGGAATCTATGAAAGGACACTCCCTTAATTAAAAAAAGTTAGGCCTATGGGCTCCAAAAACAAGAAGAAATCTAGCGATCAACAATGATCTCCCTACCAGCCCCCCATAAACCCTTTACCTTGATGAAATACATATCATGGAACATTCGCAGCCCTGAGTCGCCTAACAAAAAATTTGTTATCAAAAGTTTTTTGGATTTGCACAAAAACTTAGATTTTCTGATGTTACAAGAACTTAAATCTGTTGAGTTCTCCCTCAATGCATCGCTTGACTTCATTTGGCGAGATGCAATCAAAATCTGTACCAACCACCCGAAAGGTAAAGGAGGGGTTGGGCTTCTTCTCGCCCCTAAATGGGCTATGCACCTCAAAGATAAAGGAACCTCTCCCTGTAATAGAGTAGCTTGGGCTACCTTAGCGATGAAGGGTTCTTGATTTGGCATATGCTCCATTTATGCTTCTAATGATTATAAGGAACGAATATCCCTCTGGAATTGGTTAACTTCCCTCCCAAATATTCCCTGGGTCATGGCCGGGGACTTTAATATGATTGAATCCCAGAATGACAAGGCTGGGGGTCTCCTGTTTGAATGGAAAAACTTAGAAAAGCCTCATTGGGAGAGATTCAAACAACATCTGCAACTCTTAGACCCCTTGGAAGCCACTAAACCTGACAACCCTAACCTATGGCACACTTGGTGCAACTTTCAGCAAAGCACCAATCGGATCTACTCTAGGTTAGATAGGTTCTACGCTAATAAAGACTTCTTCTCCTTTTCCCCCAACCAGTTTGGGAATGTGGTTGTAGTCCTACCAACTACCTTGTCTGACCACTTCCCCATCTTAGCCATTATCAACATCAGAAACTCCATTACCCCTTGCCACTCTCGCAATAAGAAATTCTTGCTTAATACCTCCTTGTTGCAAGATGAGGATGTCCTTATTGCCATTAAATTAATTAGACTCTTCAATTTGTAACCGCATCTCCCCCAATCCCCCTTGAGTAGATGGCAGATGAACATTTCTTCTTGGCAGATTCTTCTCCAAACCATTGGCAAGAAGAAAGCCAAGGACTTAAGGTTCATAGAAAAAAATCTTACTCTGCTCCTTCACTCCCTTGAGCATGAAATTCAACTGTAGCCCTCTTCCCTTACCTTGGCCAGGCAGGTCTTTGAGGCTAGAGATATCCTCAAAAAGCACCAGCAGGTTAAGATCAGAGGTGCTTTCATTAGAGCCCACAACCATTGGCTCCAGTTTGGTGATAAGGGCTCCAAAATATTCTTTAATCTGCTCAAACAAAAACAGATCAGGGAAAAAATTGATAGAATATCTAGAGACAATAAGGTACTCCTTGATATCTATGACATCAAAGAAGCCTTTGAAGTATTTTACAAGACTCTATTTACCTCTGAGGATAATGAGGCTTCAGCAGATGCCCGCACCAGATGTACGAACGTTATCCCTAATAGAATCTTTGAGGACGAATCCAACCTCCTCAAAGCTAAGCTAACTGTGCACGAAATCAAGGATGCCATTAAGGCTCTTAAGGATAACAAAGCCCCAAGTCCTGATGGACTTCATGCCGAATTCTACAAAACTAACATTGATTGGATTGCTGACAACCTTTATGATATCTATAACGAAGCCCTTGCCACAGGCACCCTAGGGGAATTCATAAATAGGGGTATCATTAAGCTTATCCCAAAAGAAGGGGACAAAGCCTTGATTAAAAATTAGAGGCCAATCACCCTCCTTAACGTCTCCTACAAGATCCTGGCCAAAGCCTTGGCCTCCCGACTTGAGAAGATCCTCCCCAAGTTCATATGTTCCACCCAAACAGGCTTCATCAAAGGTAGGTACATCTTGGAAAATCTTGTAATGAGTTGGGAATCCATGGAATGGGCCAGGACCTCCAACCAAGATGCCGCCAAGTTCCTTGTCGACTTTGAGAAAGCATATGATAGGGTGGAATGGAACTTCATCCTCATGATGCTCTCTGCCTTTGGCTTTCCTAGTGAATTCTGTGACTATGTTCGAATCCTCCTTAAAGATGCATTTGCCCTACTTGAGATCAATGGGACCCTCTCCTAGTCGATTCCCCTCTCTAGATTGATCAGACAGGGCTTCCCCCTTGCCCCTACTTTGTTTGTCATTGCTTTTGACGCCCTGTATTATCTCCTTAGAGATGACACCCTGTCCCCCTGTGTCCAAGGCATTACCCTGCTGAACGACTCTGAGCTGATCAACATCCAATTTGCTGATGATACCTCGTTCTTCCTGAAGCTCTCAGTACACAATATTGATTCCCTCAATCAAAAACTTGACATTTTCGGTAAGGCCTCCGGAGCCCAGGTATCCAACACCAAATCCATTTTAATTGGTTGGAAAGAGAATCCCCTGGACTGGCTTCAACAGTTTGGCTATGGATGGGGAGGACCCACTAAACTAGTCCGTTATCTTGGCATCCCCTTTTCTTTCTCCCTCTCTTAAGGACATGTGGTTTTAGGTGAAGGGAAAGATAGACAGTAAAATTAACAAGTGGGACAATAGGGTTCTCTCCCTTGCTGGCAGGATTCAAGTCTGCCAAAAAATCCTATCCTCATACAGTATCTACTACTCCTTGGTTTGGATGTTTAGCAACTACCAAATATTTGAAATCCAAAAGGCTATCAGATGGTTCCTTTGGTCGGATGGGAAGGGTAAAAGGAAAGCCCACGCGGTCAAATGGACCTGGTGCCACTTGGATAAAAAACTTGGTGGGCTAGGCCTTAAGGATCATAGACTGCACGGCATCTCCCTTATAGCCAAATGGATATTCCACTCTTTGGAAGGGCAAGAACCCTGGAAAATCCTCATTAGGAACAACATACAAAATGGTGTTCCCAAAATAGCCAAAACTTGGAAAGCTCTCCTGCTCAGTGACCTAATTGCTGGCAACTTTCCCATGTTTGTCCAAGGCACCTGGGTGTTCAAATCTATCTGGAAAGCCTGGGAGCATGTGCGTGGTCTAATTAGCAACTCGAGCATCAACTCTGATAAGTCCCTACATGATGAAAGGTGAATATGGTGGAGCTTGCATCACAACTCCAAACCCCATGCCCTAACCCAAGGCTGCTCAGCTAAGCATTGGCATAATAAAAGAATCAAGTACATTATGGATATTCTTGAACATGATCACCTTATTAGCTGGGAAGCCCTTAGCACTAAATATGACCTCCCTACATCTCATAAGAAGACATACAATATGATTAAAACTACTTGTGTTCCCTTTAACCTCCCTAAGAACACCCATGTAGATGCCCAGAGGTACCTTTCATTCCTATGGAAGGATGGCTCTACCCTCCATAAAATCAAAGCCAAATCTATCTACACCCTATTAAACAGTGATCCGTCGGTGATTGAGCATGTCAACAAACTATGGTATGTTAATCTTAGCCCCCACACTTGGTAGCAACCTTTTGTGAAACTTTGGAGATCCCCCATTCCTCCTAAGATTCAGTGCTTCAGATGGCAACTTATGCTGGATAGATTACCTATTAGGATATCTACTGAATATGACTAGTGCTCTGTCTGCAGAAAACCTGAGACTGCGCACCACATCTTCTTTGATTGCCCCTTTGCTAGAGATATTTGGCTTCTGTTTGGAATTTCTATTGTAGAATTTGTGTTTCCTCTTGATATAGTTACTGGTTTTATTCATGGACTGAGAAAGGATACTAATCTTGTTTGGCAAATCTTATCTTTGTATATTCTTTGGTTTATTTGGAAACTCAGAAATGAGGAGAAGTTCCAAGGTATTACAAGGGAACGTACTGAGTTTATTTACAAACTCACACATTACAAAATTGTTGTGCAGGTCTGTTTTGTGATGAACCTCGAGAGAAATAAGCTACTGCGGTTCCTAAAAGATGGCAGGGCAACCATGTTTGTTTATGAGATGCAAGACGGGTACGAATGGGCTAGGATCGCAGAGAACCAGACCTCCTTCGATAAGGCAGTGCAAAAGCTAATAAAGGATCTAGAGGACAGCAGGCCTCCTCCCTTCAACAGGATTGAGATGTGCTCCCAGATCCTTGCTAGAAAGAAGGTGGTTTGGATGGAAGGTGAACAGGGTTGGACCACATGGCTGGAGGATCAGGATGAGATCCTCCAATTCTGATTTATTCTGCTATGCCCGGTCTTTTTGGAAAGTTAGATAACTATATATATTCCTTTGATTGGCGGTTGAGGCCCTGCCCCCCTCTCCCTAGTTTTGTATAAACTCTTTGTCTATATTTTGAACTCTCAATTTCTAATATACAAAAAAAAAAACCATTATTTTACACTATTATTTTAAACACATTTATAATATCATACATTAAAAGTAAGATGCATTGAAAATATCTTTATTATAGATATTATAGGTATTTATCCTATATTTATATAAAATGAATTCTATACTCTCTTTTCAAAATTACAATAATGTATTAGATTCGGGTTACATAGATGTTAAATTAAATTTAGGTTGAATTTACTTCAATCTTTCCAAGGAAAGGTACAAGCCAAAACTTATATGTGTCTTTTCAATCTCATCCATGAGAAAAAGAGACAATAAAGATCAGGGAATAAATGACCTGTAAATTACACTATTTCTGGACGGCAACCCGTCTCCGCATGCTCGAACCAAATTGATGCAGACGTATGTTCCATGCAATCTAGAGACATATACGTTAAAAGAAAACTAGAGAAGTGTGTAACAACCGCTTGTATCTTTATCTCTATGATCACTTCAAAGAATTATTTCCAATCTAAAGTTAAAGTTTTATCTATTCCCTTCCATTGATACAACTGTATGAACTAATATTCCTTTACTTGGCCTATATAAACACCATCAAACCTCAAACCACAAAGACAAGGCACCCACTATTTTGTATTGTTCATTGCTTTCTTAATCTTATTGTCTAAGTTATAAGCAAGTATGGCATACTGTCAGCAGTATGAGAGCCCAAGATACCCAAATGACTCTGATGGTGGTTATGGCCAGCAGCAGTACCCTCTTCCATACTAAAATATGGAGCAAAACTATGGTGATAATCAGCCAAGTACAACTACAGTGAGCAACAGAGGCATCACAGCCTTCCATAGGGCCAGATTGTGAAGGTCTGCTCTAAGGCCAATCCTGACTATGCTCTGCGTATCAGACATGGCAGGGCAACCCTTGTTTACTACAATCCCAGTGACCCAACTCAGGTATATATACATTTCCTATAATATGTTTGTTACATTGGAATTTGTGTCTATAAGTGCATATGTATTTAAATTTTTTACTTTGACTCTGACTGTTTAAGTGGTAGTTGTTTTTCTTGGGTTATTTTTGATATATATGCATCGTGTATATGCATGCAACAATGGGTGAAAGATGAGTCATGGAGCAACCATGTGAAGGGCACAGTGGGTCAGCCAGCCTTTGGCCTTGTGAACAAAGCCACTGGGCAGGCCCTTCGTCATGCCCCTGCTGCATGTCAGGAGGTATATATTCATATATTTTGTTTTTGAGTGATTCTTTCCTACTAGGGTATACTTGTTTCATTGTAGAGATTCTTTACTTTTAAGGTATTTTTGAATTTTCCCTGGTGACTGTATATATATGGCTTTTGATGATAAAGTATTGAGTTGTTTCTTGGCAGGTGTTGCTGACCAAGTATGAGGGTGGTTTCTATGATGAGAGTGTGCTGTGGAGTGAGAGTGAGGACATGGGATATGGGTACAGTTCCATAAGGATGGGAAATGACATTGGCCTTACATTGGATGCATTCCAGGGTGACAGGAAGCATGGAGGCATTGAAGAGGGCACCAGAGTTGTGACGTGAAAGTGGAACAGGCAGGACAACCAACTGTGGAAGATATCTCCCTGCTATTAGAATGATCATCATGATATATACAGTATAGAGAAACATTTGCTATGAGTATGTTCTGTATATTCGTAGTCTGTAACTTTTTAAGTGTGGAGATCAGGAATATATGCGGTTTGCATGGGTTTAACTGATCGTATAAATAAAGTTGCTCTATAGTTTATAGTACATGGTTTCTATTCATATGTTATAATTTGGGACTGGCAGGGTATGTTAGTTTTTGATTCATGTCTTGATTTTCTGTGATCAGTTAAAGGTTTGCATAGAAATGAACCACACTTCAAGTTCGAATGATCACTTCCTAAAGGAAGTGATAAAAATGAATATTTTGAAAAGTTTACAACAAAGCTTATAACATACAGGAAATAATATTGATGAATTAATACTTAAGATATAAAATTAATTATTTATAGAGTTGAGTTCTTAAAATTTAATATTGGAGGTTTGATAAAAATTATTTATAAACTCTTTATTGTAAAGTAATATAAATTGTTCTTAAAATTCATCTTAATGTGATCAAGGATAATATTATGAATTGTTCAAGTAATTAATTACTTATCTACTTAAGGAATTTACACAATCAAACTTATTAGATTTATAAACTAAGCTCACAAACTCAATTAAGTCATTGTATTCAATCCTTTTGTATATTCATATCTTAGACATTTCATTTTATTTTCTCATAACATGCCTCCTTTCACATATACTTCTTTAGGATCTCTATTGATTTTTCTTTTAAAAAATACAAACATTAGGCTTAAAAGAATAAAATAAAAGAAACTTGTTATTTAAAGAGGTCTTAGACCTTTTAGTAATGAAAACCCATTTGCATATCCATTAAAAAAATTCTCTAGATGTAGCTTGTAATCAATACATGAATTTGACAATCACTAAAGCATAATTATTATTATGTAAGACCAATTGCTACAAATGTATGCTAACCAATATGCATTAAATGAAAAGCACATAGATAGATAGCTAGCTAGTATCACAAGAAACTTAAACTCATTTAAATATATAACAGTTGTAAATGTCAAAGATACCTTCATTTCAAATTCAATAATTAATTATCAAAACACAAGTAAATGATACTATAAATTAAAATGGAATTTAGGAAAAGATAGAAAATCTAGTAAGATAGTCTTATATGATATCAAATTATAAATAGTTTTACAATATATGTAAAAATAATGTGGCATATATTCTTAAAACATGTTTGGTATTAATAAAAATGGACACACCTACCAATATTAAAATTGTACCTATTAAGCCCTACTTTAAATCAAATTATCCATGGAATTTTTCACCTTTTCCCATAATATTTAGATGTCTCTTAAGAAGATTTTAATATTATTTTTTGCATTTTCTCTAATGACTAAGTGTTGCCGAGCATAGTCATGTGTCCCAAATCAAGCTCTTATTATCTCCAAGTGTCAAGGATGTCAAACTTGAGAAATAGGTTAGGAAATTATGATCAGGTAAGGCAACTACTGACCAAATCAAATCTCTACTTAATCAAGGGAGGCTTGAACCTAAGGTGCTACAATAGATATCATTATAGAAACAAATTTTTACGATAGACATCAAGAGGAGTAATTTTTAATTTTTTTATAGTTCATACTCTGATGAAACTAACAAGTGGACAAAGAATGTAGGGAGTACTTGGGACATATTGGAAGAAACATAAGAAGTAAATTGTTAAAGGTTGTTGATTCAAAGAATAGGAGGTATGCTACAAGTTTATGATAGCTTTAAAGGGTAGTTCTACTACCCAACTCCCTTTGCGAGCTACGCTCACAAACATCTCACCTAGGGAGCTTGATGCAGGAGTATTGATCGATTTTTTTTCCAGGATGTTTTAATAAGGATTTGTGTTCTTGGTTTATAATTTTGGTTTTGATGATTTGTTTGATGTCAATTGAATGGAATGAGATCTAGAATCTTTTCTCTCAAATTTCCCTCCTTTTGGCTATATTCATTTTACATAGTTGAAGGACATTGAGAGAAAATGATGAAACAAAAAAATAGTTAGGATTGGGGCAAACAAATAATTTGGGAAGAGATTCCAGGATCAACAACAGATAGTTGAGAGAGGATGTTGGGGAAAGAAGTAGTGATAGAGGAATTAACTTGTATTTTCATTAATGGATCCTTGGTAAAAAGAAACCTGAAAGGAAAGAGTGTGACTGAGACATGAGCAAGGATATCCCTTGGCCCTTTGTGGATTGGGAAAATTAGACACTCCATACGGAAGGGAATGTGTGAATTGTCTGGCCCATGTAGATGGAATAAGTGTAAACAATGTTCTCTAATCAACTCCCCTCCATATGCAAAAATAAAAAGGAGCATTTGGATGTTTTGATGTTTGATTTATTGATTTATTTCCTTTCTCACATAGAAATATTTAATGTTGACCCATTTTTTTTATGATGTAAATAGGGTTTGTGTTCTTGGTTTATAATTTTCGTTTTGCCATGTTGTTTGAAGTTGGTTGCATGGAATGGGATCTAAAATATTTTCCCTCAAGTGACCCTCCTTTTGGCCAAATTTAGTTGTCACAATTGAAGGATGTTGGAAGAAAATGGTGAAATAATGAAAAATGGTTGAGATTGAGGTAGAAAACCAATTTGCGAAGAGATTCGGGGATCAATGATGGTTGAGAGAGGATGTTGGGGAAATAAGTAGGGACAAAGGAATTAACTTGGATTTTCAGTGAGGGATCCTCGACAGAGAGAATAATGGAATGAAAGGGAAGAATGTGCTTGGGATGTCAACAGGGAGAGCTCTTGGCCCTTTGTGGATCAACAAAATTAGACACTGCATATGTAGGGGTATATGTGAATTCTTTGGGCCACATAGATGTAATAAGATTATAAACATTTCTCTCTAATCACATCTCCTATCTTGCAAAAATAGAATGAGTTCTTGGATGCAACAAGCTCTCTAATAAAATGATAGTTAGAATCAATATGCTTAGTTCTCTTATGAAAAAAATGATTTTTGGACAATGCAATAGTTGAACTACTATCACAAAATATTGTAGTGGCTTCTTTTTTATCATGCATTAAGTATTATAACATCCTTTGCATCCAAACAACTTGACAAGCTGCACTAGTGATGACAACATACTCAACTTCAGTTGAAGAAAGAGTCACAATGGATTGCTTCTTTGATGCCCATGATACAAAACTTGTACCAAACTGGAAGGCATATCATGAGGTGCTTTTCCTATAATCAATACTGCCAACACAATCACTATCCATATATCTGATAAGATTGCATTCATTTGTAGTGGAATACATAATTCCAAAATTCTTTGTGCCATTGAAATATCTCAAAATTCTTTTACTAGGCAGCCAATGAGGCTCTTTTGGAGATTTCATAAATCATCATATTAGACTCCTACCATACATAATGCTAGGCCTCGCGGCTGTCAAATACATTAAACTCCCAACTAATCTCTTAAACAATGTAGAATCAACACTTGATTCATCATCATCTTTTCTTAACTTCAAATTTGTCAAAATTGGTGTTGAGGCTGCCTTACACTTCAACATATTAAATCTTTTCAACACATCACCATCATATTTAGATTGTGAATAAAGATTCTAGCATCAGATTAAAGGACTTTGATGCCCAAAAATATTTCATAAGCCCCAAATTTTTCATTTCAAATTCACTCTTCATTGTTGTTTTGAAAGCATCTATGCCAAGATTACCGGTAAAAATTAGATCATCTACATACAAACAAACAATTAGAAACCTACCTTTCTTGTTGACTTTGATGTATAAGGTTGGCTCACAACCACTTCTTTGGAATCCATTTTGAATGAGATAAGAATCAATGTGGTTGTACCAAGCTCTAGGAGCTTGTTTTAATCCATAAACTACCTTCTTTAATCTATGCACCTTGTTCTCTTGACCCAGTATCTCATAACCTTGTCATTGTTTCACATATACTTTCTCCTCTAGATAACCATTTTGAAACATTGAATTTGCATCCATTTGATACACAAACCATTTTTTGTGAGCAGCAATAGCCAATACAGTCCTTATTGTGTCTGTTAGACATAATGCAACATTGAGAGGGGGGTGAATCAGTGGTTCTCAAACTTTTCCCTTTAACTATCCTATGTGAGTATACCAGTTAACATATCTAACTGAATGCAGACTTACCAGTTAGATGGGAGACTAGCAGAAATGCACTCACACATAAAGCAGACATCTCATAACACCATCATATACAAGGAAAACCCAAGATGGGAAAAAACTCAGTGAGAGTTGCTCAAGTCTACTGCTCCAATCCAGTCTCACAATGAGTCTTTGATTACAATGTTTAGGGAACCAACCCAAGGCGAACCAACCCAAGGAGCTACAACCCCTACACCAAGCTCCAACTCAGTGGTCTACAAAAAATATATTCATATACTAAAGTAATATTCTTGTTACAAATGAATTTTATAACTCTTCAACGAATCTCTCTGCTGGATCTTCTATCTAGTTCACTATTGATTCTTTGCTAACCCTCACATAGTTGCAACCTTATTCTCTACTATACTCTTGCTGGTTCAGCCTCTTCTCCTTCTCTGTCGGTTCTTCTCTTTATCGGTTCTACACTTTACTAGTTCTCTCTTCTCTCTACTACACCACTACTCTCCATCGCTACTTCCTTCTCTCGATTCTATGTTTACTTTCTCTGCAGTCTTTTGCACTTCTTCTCTACTCTTATGGTCACTATTAGTTCTGCACTTCTATTTCTAGTTGAACACTTCAACCCTATTCTTCCTCACACTCAATCTCTTCTTCCTCTTCTTGGTGAGCACTTGACTAAATTCTTCTTATATGAAGTAACACTCTTCCATTCAGCGAAAGCACTCAACGATTTTGGCTTTCATATTTATAACTTGGTTTTCTCACAAAAAGCTAATTCAAATTTCAAGCGATTAGGTTTTCTTCATCAACCTCGCGACAAACCAAATCCAATCAGATTTCATCCAATTTGATCGCCTAGATTGATCAACTGTAACTCATCAATCAATCATGCCATTGCCATTCCTTCCTCATCACACCTTCTATTTTTGGCAACCTGCTTTTAACCTATCAATGGATTTCTTGGTTGATCACCAAGATTGGTTTTGCAGTTTCACTCACCTTCCTCAATTTGCTCAAATAGTCTATGTTGGATCTCTATTGTCCATTGACCTTGAGCCGCAAACCTCTACTCTACATCCCATGAATCTCGTAGTCAAAATAAATGTCGACCTATCACTAGCTAGCTTGCTGCCTGACACTTCACTGACTTAACACAATGACCTATGCATGCACGCAACTTCATCTCCATGTGAAAATTGTGTTGGCATCCACCTTTTCTTTAACATCTGTGTCGGTTCGGATTGGATCACTGACCAACTCCATTACCAGGTTCCTGTGTTGGGTTACTATCCCTATCGGTTAAACCTTTAACCGATCTCTTAGTATCCTTGCACTCTACTTCTCTTTTGGTGGAACACTCAATCGGTCAACACCCTTGCTAACCTTCCTTATGCATATCTTTGTCAGATGGGACTCTTGTGCATCTGCACCTTGTCCATATTACCAATAGAACTACATACTACTAGACAGCTTGATGAAACCATGTCATCAACCTTCAATTGACTCCATCTTCAATCAGCCATTTTCTTCTGTCTGCAACTGCTCAACCTTGCCTTCTTCTTTAGTCGGGACCATATATCAACCTGTTTATCAAAGAGGCAAACCCATCACTCTTCATTCATCCAGACAACTCAACATGCCTTTTTTGTCAGTCCAGTGCATATCCCTAATTTCATGCACTTGAGGCATCCTTTTGTTTCACTGGTAGCACCGGTGTGAGCCTTCAAACACCTACTTTTACCTCTTCTTCCTTATCTCAAAGAACTATGATGCACACTATGCATAATAGGAGATAAGCTCCACTTACTAGAGATAGTGGGTCCTTGTCATCTGCATCCTACAATGAAGTCATGTGGCTTCCCTATTTGTATAGCATATATTCAAATAGGCACATGTGATCTAGTGTGGGCACATTCATTATCAGTCATCTCTTCACATGGTGACTGCATCTTTATCCGGTGGGAGTCTTGTTGTTTTGCATTTACACAACATACATGTGACCTGTTCATCCTTGTCCTCATTTGCTGATGTGATTTAGCTAACATTTTGCCTCTTCATCACAAATAAAAACTCAACCACCTTGCTCATCCTTCTTGTACACTGGTGATTGGATTGTCAATAGGCAACTACTCACTGTCAACACAACTCTTACCAGGTGACACCCTTTCCTTATCAATGATGGACTATACTGGTAACCTGTTCATTTCATCCACACAAGTCAAACACTAACTTGTGTATTGTTGACTCCAGTGATCATTCTTCTGAAAGACATTCTCTTCCTTACTGGTGACCTACAACACTTAGTTGACATCAATGACTACATATCAACTATATTCCCATACTGGTTGTCCTTCTATACCATTTGACATCAATGACAACACAATGCTAACAATCTCCCTCTTTGGTATTGATGTCAACACATGTAGTATCTAACATACTACATAGTCTCTCTCTCCTTTTGTATGATCCATGAATTCTCACACATGTAGTATGTGGTATACTAAATAATCTTTCTCCCCCTTTGACAACAATGGAAAAGGGCTCTATTAGGATATCACTCCTCCTTATATATATTGGGCACTAACATAAATTTTTCTCCCCTGTTTCTTTACTGGATGCATCTCCTCTTTTGATACCAATTGGTACAATTTCTCAAGTTACAGCTCTTGAGATGGAGGACTCAACCATTAACTGGCACCAATTGAGCATGTAAATCTTATACAAATTGTTAAAGCACTCAATTTTCAAAAGGATGTGTCAGTGAATACTACTTACTTGTCGAACAGACTCCATCACCTCCCATTTGATCCCAAATTTCATTTAGAATAAAGTGTGATTGTAATATGAATAAAACAAGCCAAATGAAATGTAGATACCCTTAACCATGAAATTCTATTGGGTATTCCTACAACAATTTCTAACATCTGTAGTCTAGGCAGTTAGTACACCCATAAGTTCAAGCATCATGGTTCAACATTATGAACCCTTGAACTCCCCCCAAGTCATCTAACTCATGTCCTTCATTTCCTATCAGGTCCAATGTCGGGCCTCCAATCAACTCCATATACTGGTTGGGTTGTGCATTTTTGATCATTTGATGATCTTTCAGCTCCATTATACTCACCACAACCTATGACATGATCCCGGATGTACACAATGCCATACAAAATCATGATAATGCCATAAATTAAACTGGTTAGCCCAAAAACATGCATGCTTGCATGATCATCAACCAGGCCAACATATGTCATTCAGGTCTTTTCCAATACCACTTGAGACATAAACTCTACATTACATGCTACCGAGGCTAATGCAATGATCTCCAACCTCATTGTTTTACTTAACTTGCAAGTACTCGTCAGTATTTATACCGGTAACATCCTATACATACTGGTCCATCATCACTACCGGAGCACCTTCATGTAACTCCTGACATTTTGTGTCACTTTGCATCTAATTCCAATTGTTAATCTTCCTCTATTGACACATCTGGTAGTGATCCAACTCTGATCTATAAATGTGTAGCCAAGGCTGCCACTACACATACTTATCATCTTATTTTCTTCCTTCATACCAACAATAGCTTGTTCTTTCATGTGCTCTCTTCCACTGAGGGGGTGAATGACAAGTTCAGTGTATAGCTCCCGCTAATGTCTTGCATCTCCTTTAAGCCTTAGGAGATATCACCTCTGCATTGAATGCAATCCTCTTGCTTTCCCCTCCATACTTTCTTGGTCACATTCTTCTTTCCATTTTTAGTCTTGGGAGAAAGCCTTACCTTCTTTTGTTGATGGGTCCTTTAATTTCTGGATTCTACATCACAAACGGAAGCAAATCTATGGTAGCACACAACAGCCATCCCAACTTCATGATTGGAGAACCTTCTGACATATCAGTTTGAACATCTTCTTCTGGTCATGTTGCTATGATTGGCAACGGAAACCATTAGACCTCTTGATCTTGCAAGGACATATCTCCTTTGGTTCCATGCAAGTTTTTGACTTCCATATGCTCTATAACCATTTCTATGTTGAGCATAGCTACTATACTGGTTTTCATGTGATTGCATGTTCTTCTTTTTGCATTCATAACTTCTATGTCCAGATCTATTGTAGTTATAACAAACATTTTTTACATAACCAAGAGAGGAATTATGCATGTTTCTTCTCTTTGATACATTCTTCTTATATGCATGGTTTCTATGAGATCCTATATTGTTCCTTCTAGATCCATTTCTACATTCTTCTACCCTATGGCCATGACCATTACATGCAAAGCAATAACTAGAAAAGAATGTTTTATAACTTACAAACTTATTATGCCATGCATGGGGAGATCTTACTAGTTTATCATCTCCATTTCTACTTCTCCAGGGATGGATCCTAGGTTGTCCATTCTCAGTAGCTCTTCCATCTAATCTCTTATTCTCCCACACTTGCTTTATCCTGTGAGCGGTAGCATTTCCTTTTCCTCTATCGGTAGGAGGTCTTCTTTGCTTTCTTCTCATGTTCATGCTTCCAGTGAACTTGTCTTCTCCCATCTTCCCTTTTTCTTAGGGATTTGTAGTGTTCCTCCTTCTTGTAGCACCGGTCCTCATCCTTGTCTGCATGTCTTCATCGATTGTGGTTAGATCAACCTTCTTCTGGGGAGCATTTCAAATTGTGAAGGTTTATCCCTTTCTCTCTCCATTTGAGGAGACAAACAAAATGTCATTGTGGGAGACATTCTTGTTGATGGAGCATTCACCTGCACCACTTCCTAATCCTTTGGCATCCTTGGCATGCTTTTGCTTTTTCAACATTTTGTCCAAGGCATCACTGTTGCCATCAAATCAAATTCTTACCTTGAGCTCATCCTAGCATTTCTCAAGGTAATTTTGGAGAATCTCCATTTCTCCAAGCAACTGTTGATATTCCTTATCTTTTAATTCTAGCTCAGATCCTAGATCTTTACAACAATACTCCTTGGTGTCTTCTTCTTGAGTCTTCAAATCTGAGATACGCTTCTCGTATTCTTCAAGGAATCTAATCAACTAGTTCTACTCCACGATAGCAGCAATCTTGAATAGCTTGTATCCATTTCTTACTCTACTAAGTTCTTCAAGTGCATTTACAAGCTCACCTTCTAGATCAACTTCTTCTTCATCATCTTCTTCTCCTTCACTATCATTGCCAAACACATCTTGCTGGTACGAGTGATCTGCATGATCATTCTCAGATGTGTGCCTCTCATCTTCTAATTCTTGAGCCATAAAGAGGTGGGTTTCTTCTTCATCATTGTTGCAGCTCCTAGCAGATCCGCGTTCATCATCTACAAATACATGAGGTGCATTTCTCATCCTATCTTCACAAACCGATTCTGCAGTAGTGGGCTTATTTCCATAGAGCTTCTTCAATCTCTCCCATAAGCTTTTTGTTGATCTGCATCTGTTCACCTATGAGGATATATCATCTAATAACCCATAGAGTATAGCCTTCATTACTACATCATTATGCTGGTTTCTTCTTTCTACATCTGAATCGGTGGGAGGACTAACTTTATTAGGGTAACCATTTACAATAGACATCCACATATCAAACCCTAGGGAGAACAAGTATACTTCCATTCTGCAACTCCAAATGGAATAGTTCGAACCATCAAATACCAGAACAGGGATTAACACTAAATAGACCATTGTGTCGTTAAGCCAAAATCTACCCAAGCTAGAGAAAGCTTATCAACCGGGAACCTAAGGCTCTCATACCAATTGTCAAACACAAGGAACCACTGAGAGGGGGGTGAATCAATGGTTCTCAAACTTTTCTCTTTAACTATCCTATGTGAGTATACTAGTTAACAGATCTAACTGAATTTAGAATTACCGATTAGATGGGAGACTAACACAAATGTACTCACACAATAAAAGGACATCTCATAACACCAACATATACGAGGAAAACCCAAGGTGGGAAAAACCTCGGTGAGAAATATTGTTGAAGTCTACTGCTCCAATCTAGCCTCACAATGATTCTTTGATTACAATGTTTAGGGCACCAACCCAAGGAGCACCAACCCCTGATTTAGGGCACCAACCCAAGGAGCTACAACCCCTGTACTGAGCTCCAATTCAATGGTCTACAAAAAGTATATTCAAAAACAAAAGTAATAGCCTTGTTACAAATGGATTTTGTAACTCTTCAGTGAATCTCTTTGTTGGATCTTCTATCCAGTTCACTATTGGTTTTTGTGCTAACCATCACACTATTGCAACCTTACTATCTACTATACTCTTTCCAGTTCAGCCTCTTCTCCTTCTCTTCCGGTTCTGCTCTCTACCAATTCTACACTTTACCGGTTCTCTCTTCTCTCCACTACACCACTACTCTCCACCGCTACTTCACTCTATTAGTTATATGTTTTCCTTTGCTACAGTCTTTTGCACTTCTTCTTTGCTCGTATGGTCACTGTCGGTTCTGTACTTTTGTTTCTGGTTGAACACTTCAACCCTGTTCTTCCTCACGCTTAGTCTCTTTTTCTTCTTCTTGGTGAGCACTTGACTGATTTCTTCTTACATGCAGCAAAACTCTTTCATTCAGCGACAACACTCAATGATTTTTGCTTGCATATTTATAAACTAGTTTTCTTGCCAAAAGACAATTCAAATTTCAGGCAGTTAAGGTTTCCTCATCAACCTCGAGACAAACCAAATGCAATCAGATCTCATCTGAACTGATCTCCTAGAAATCCTGCCATTGTCGTGCCTTCCTGATCATGCCTTCTTTTTTTGGCAACCTGCTTTTGACCTATCAGCAGATTTCTTGGTTGGTCACCAAGATTGGTTTTGCGGTTTCCTTCACCTTCCTCGATCTGCTCAAACAATCTATGCTAGATCTCTATTGTCCATTGAACTCAAGGAGAAAACCTCTATTATGCATCCCATGAATCTTGCAGTCAACATAAATGTCGACCTATCACCACCTACCTCACTGCCTGACACTTCACTGACTCAAGACACCGACCCATGTATGCACGCCACTTCATCTCCATATAGCATTTGTATGGGCATCCACCTTGGTTTGAGCATCTATGTCAGTATGGATTGGATCATCGACCAACTCCATTATCGGGTTCCTCTACCGAGTTTCTATCCATGCCAGTTAAACCCTTAACTAATTTGTCATTATCCTTGCACTTTGCTTCTCTTCCGGTGGAATACTCAATCGGTCAACACCCTTGCTAACCTGCATTATGCATATCTTCATCATATGGAGTCTTGTGCATCTGCACCTTGTCCATATTACCAGTGTACATACATACAGGTAAACACCTTGATGACACCATGTCAACAACCTTCAACTAACTCCATCTTCAATCCGACCATTTTCCTCTATCTGTAACTACTTAGCCTTGCCTGCTTCTTTAGTCTAGACCATATCTCAACTAGTTTATCAAAGAGACAAACCCATCACTCTTCATCCATCTTGGAAACTCAACATACCTTCTCTATCGGTCCAATGTATATCCCTAATTTCATGCACTTGAGGCATCATTGTGTTTCATCGGTAGATCCTGTGTGAGCCTTTAAACACCTTCCTTTACCTCTTCTTCCTTATCTCATAGAAATATGATGCACACTATATATAATAAGAGATAAGCTCCACTTACAAGAGATAGTGGGTCCTTGTCATCTACATCCTGCAATGCACTCATGTGGCTTTCTTGTTTGTGCAACATATCTTAAAACAAGCACGTGTGATCTGGTGTGGGCACATTCATTGTCAGTCATCTCTTCACATAGTGACTACATCTTTATCCGGTGGAAGTCCTATTGTTATGCATCCACACAGCGTACTGGTGACTTGTACATCCTTCTCCTTCTGTCTTGATGTGATTTAGGTAACATTCCGCCTCTTCATCACAAACACCAGCTCAAGCACCTTGCTCAATGTGCTTGTACACTGGTCATAAGCTTGTTGGTTGCCAACCACTCACTGTCAACATAACTCTTACCACTTTAAACCCTTTCCCTATTGGTGATAGGCTATATCGGTAGAATATCCATTTCATCAGCACAAGTCAAACACTAACTTGTGTATCGTTGACTCTAGTGATCATTCCTCTTAATGACATTCTCTTCCTTACCAGTGACCTACAACACTTTGTTGACATCAATGATTGTACATCAACTTTATTCCCATACCGGTTGTCCTTCTATACTAGTTGACATCAATGACAACATAATGCCAACAGTATCCAACTATGCAATGGGACCAAATGTTTCATTGAAATCTATTCCTGACTATTGTATGAAGCCCTTGACAACTAGCCTTGTGTTATATTTTTGTACTTTTCTATCAACATCTTGTTTTGTTTTGTAAATCTATTTCACACTAACCACATGTTTGGATTCAAGAAAATCCACTAACTCTCATGTGTGATTATTTTCAATAGCATCAATTTCTTCGACCATGGCTTGAGCCCATGTTTCTTCTATTATAGCTTCTTCATATGAAAAGGGATCATCAATTTGAGAAAATAAAGAAAATACTGAAAATGAACTAGTTGTATCAACAATATACAACTCACTTAGACTCCTTGTCTTATGCAGTAGCATGCTTGCTAGAATTGGATTTGAAGAAGTACCACTACTTGCTAAAATTGATAGACTTGCTCTAAGTATTCCAGCTAAAGTAGATGCCAGAGTTTGATGTAGTGTCTACTGCATACTTGGTGTTGATTGCAACCTTAAAGATCTCCTTGTTGTAGATGGAGGTGTAGCTTGAGCTACAACTTCTGGTGTTATCCCAAGAGAAGAAGAAGCTATTGTTTGAGTTGTACTTGATGATGAAAGTAATTCATCTTCCATATCATCATGAGGAACCACTCTTGTAATGTTTTACATTTTTCTCTACACTTCCATCCCATGCTTCGTTTTCTACAAACTGAACATTGCGACTGATTATGACATTCCTAGTGATAGGATTAAATAACTTATATGCCTTTGTATCCTCTGAATAACCAACAAATATACCTTTTTATCTTGTATTGTCTAACTTCTTCCTCAACTCATTTAGAATATGTGCATATGCAACACATCCAAATACTTTAAAATGAGAAACACCATGTTTCATACCTATCCAAGCCTCTTGGGGAACTTTATTCTTCACACTCTTTATTGGACATCTATTCATGATATAAACTACAGTTGCCATTGCTTCAGCCCAATATTCATTTGGTAAATTCTTTCTATCAACATGCTTCAGGCTATTTTCATTATGGTCCAATTTTTCCTTTCAGCAACACCATATTTTTGTGGTGTGTAACTAGCTGTAAATTGTTTATGGATACTATGTCTTTTACAAAAATTCAAAAATTTATTTGAAATGTATTCACCTCCTTTGTTTTTTCTTAAAAATTTAAAATAGTAACTGTAGACACCCAAAAATGGTCAACGCTTGCAGAATCATACTTTAACATTTGCGCATTGCCTCATTTTAGGTTTTTGCATCGCATTAACATTTCTCCTATGTCACGCACTTGGTCTTTATCATTTGCGAACATCGAGTCATTCTTCTATATTCTTCAATCATCTAGTCTTCGAATTTGGTCTTGTCGACAACATTATCCAGTCATGATTTTGATCGATTTTATCTTATTGCATCAATGAGCATGCTTATTTGTCATCATTTTGGACATCGTCAATCCTAATTAGGGTTTTGTCCTCCTGTCAATCTTGCGATCAATTTGTCATCAATCATTGTTCTCTTATCAATTTTATCATCAATCTTATCATTTCGGACATCGTCAATCCTAATTAGGGTTTTGTCCTCTTGTCGATTTATCATCAATCCTTCAATCTTGTCATTTTGCGATCATTTCGCTATCGATCATTGTCTGTCTCAATTATGTCATTTTGGATCAATTTGTCATTGTTCCTCGTCAATTGGCGCATCTATCAATCAAATCATTTTGTCGCATTGGTCATTTATCAATTCAAAATCATGATGTTAATTATCTTTAATTATAGACCTAATTGTCATTTTCGCATTTCTAATTCGTCTTCTAGGGTTTTATGATTTATTCATTTAACCTAATTTGTCATTTCTTCCTTTAGGATTAAATAAATTACTTATTTATCCTAGGTCTTCCCATTACAATTAAATCTTTATTTAATTGGCTAATTATTCCTCTTTGTGAATTGATTAATAAATGAAAAATTATTAATTAATTCACTAATTCTTAAATCCTATTTTTCATCAATTTCTAATTCCAATTTCCTAATTTGTCATCAATTTCAATTTCCTAATTTTCAAATTTCTAATTCCTTTTCCCTCCTAATTCATCTCCTAATTCTATGGGAGTGGCATTTCAATTTGTCATGAAATTGTCATAATTGATTGATCAATCAATTTTGACATGAAATGTGTCATAATCAATCAATCAAAATTGTGCATGGAAAGTGCATAATTTGCATAATTTGTCATAATTAACATATTGATTTGCAATTTCCATTTGAATTGCATCATGCCAATCTTGTCACTTCTCCAATTTCTCTATAAATTGGATAATTTTTCTTCAATCAACCCCTTCAATCACTTCATGAATTCCGAATTGCTATCAAACTACTGAATTTTCGTTCTAGTACTCTTGAGCTTTTTTGCTTTCAATTGTGAGAGCACTTGTAGGTGAGATCCACAAACCCATTGAAGAGGAAAGAACAACAATGGAGCCGCATGGAAGGAGTATTCAATTTCACATCTGGTTTGCACAATTTTACTTTTGAATGCTTTGTTTCCATACCTCTATTGAATGTGCTTAGGATTAGGTTCATTTCAATGAGTGTTCTTTTGATTATGTTGTCATGTTTTGTGTTTTGATTGATCTACTTATCTTGTGATGAATCCTAATTTCTACGCTACAGTAACCACTTTTCTTTTCAACAAGAGCTTTAAACTAATTAAAATAAGCAAATGCACCAGACTTGTTTCTTAAAAAATAAACTCAATTTTCTTGTAAAGTCATCAATGAAAGTAAGAAAATAAGTGCACCCCCCTATACATGGTGTTTGCATTTACCCACAAATATCGGAGTGAATAATCTCAAGTGGTGTTTTTTCTCTTGTTAACTTGTTAACTGGAAAAGACTCTCTATTTTGTTTGCCAAAGATACATCCTTGATAAACTCTTTCCGATTTCTCAATTAATGGAAAACCTTTTACCATGTTCTTCCTATGCAACAAATTTAATGCACCAAAGTTTAGATGCCTAAATTTGAAATGCCAAAGCTATGATTCATCTTTGACAACTGATTGAAATGCTGATTGAATTTTTACAACATTGTCTTGATCTTTGGAGCTAGACTGAACCAATTCACTGCTTGTTTGTATTGTTGTTCTAGATTGTGCCAAGTCTCCAGACTGTGTATTATCTTTTAAATTTGATTTTTTTCTATAAATGTAGTTCCAAATTGTATATCATTTGATTTTTGAATAGATTGGGTTATTTTGTTGTTCAAGTTAGGTTTGATTCTCAATAGAAATAAACTATTACTTGTCATCTGCACTCTTGTAATCTACTAGTTGTTAGGCAATTTATCTAAAATTATAGACTCATTATGCTCCATGTAAACTCTGTAGCCCTTTTGGATCAACTGGCCAATACTCATCAGGTTATGTTTTAAACCAAAAACATAATACACATCATAAATAACCTATTTCTCCCTCTTTTTAGTTAAGATATCAACTATACCTTTGCCTAATAAAGTCACTTTGTTATTATTCCCAAGCATAACCTCAGTTTGTATTGACTCATCCAAACTAGAAAATAAATCCTTGTTTCTATTCATGTGATTACTACACCCTGAATCCAAATACCAAATATCAAACACACTTTCTTGAACAATGTTAAATTCAATAGGAGAACAAGTAAGATTTGTTTCAGCAATCCTAGTACATTAATAAATAGAGGACTTGTTCATGTACCCCGTGAATGATTTTGGCTTTGATTTTGTTTTTGTATACTTTGATAATTTTGTTTCTTCCTACACTCATTTGTATAATCCTCAAATTTATTACAGTAATGACATTGGACATTGGATTTGTCAAGTTTGTGACCACTTGAGTGGCTAAAATTTTGAGTTTGAACTCTTCCAACAATATTTGCAGGACTGAGCTGCTACATCCTCCTCTACTAGAATTCCTTCTAGGATTGAACTTATTCTTTCCTCTACCATGAATTATTAAATCTTGAGATGAAAATGCATTTTCCAAAGAGGTATGTGACCTATTTAACCTATACTCATGATTTATTATAGAGGCATGCAAGTTATCAACACTAAACCGGCTCAAATCTTTTGTTTTCTCTAAGACCAAAACAGGAGGATCAAATTTTGAAGGGACGCTTCTAAGAACTTATTCAACAACCTTCCTATCTTCTACAACCTCTCCATGTGATTTAATTTGATTGACTAAACCAACAAAATGAATAAAAAATGATTCTATAGAATCATACTCTTTCATTAGCAGTTTTCAGAGTCCCTTCTATGCATTTGTAATTTTGTAGTTTTAACTATGTCCATACCTTGGTAAGCCACCTGCAAGGTGTCCCATGCCTCCTTTTCTTATTTTGTTGCTTCTACTCTTGGGAGTATACTCTAATGCATTGCCTGAAGAATGTAAAAGAGGGCTTTAGCGTCTTTCCTCCTATGCTCATTTAAAGTGTCTTTCTCAGGTGTGAGTGCATTGTATGTTTCTACATCTGTAGGTTATGTATAATAATTCTCTATTATTTTGCATGCATCTTGTGCTTTAAACAAGGCTTTCATGGTAAATGACCAATATTCATAATTTTTTCTAGTAAATATTGAAGCATGCATACTAAAAAAATATGTACTAGAAGAAGCCATTGATGACAATAAAAAATTGAATCAGAAGAAAAATGAACGAAGATGTGATACTAGATGAAGGTTTTATGGAAGACAGAGCATGTAAAACAAGCTCAATGCTAGAAAACAAAGGATTCAATTGGCAGAAAATAGGGGATTTAATTTGGCAAAGCAGAGAAAAACTAAACAACATTACCATACACTATGCTAAAACATAAGAGGAAAATCATTCTTTTTATTGTCAAACAAATTTCAATTGCCTTCTATATTTATAACTACAACAAGGCACTTAACTTGCACTACATGAAAGTAAGAAGATAAGGATTAAAACATGATTTGATACAACAATCAAATTTTCCTGAGTGAGCTGTCTGTTGAAGAGAGGACAAAACCAAAATCTGATATGCACAAATCTGATCTTCCTGAAGTAGTTGGTTGTAGAAACAAACAAAATTGTCAGTCCATAATTATCACTTTCCAATAGTTTTGATGTTTGATTTATTGATTCATTTCCTATAGCACATTAACATATTTGACATTTTCCTATTTGAGTTCATGAACGTTCAATCACTTTAACAAATTTATGTTTTCCTTACTATACTCATGTCGCCTCTATAGTTAGAAATAGTTTGCATCTATTGTTGTTCAAGAACGTAGCCAACATATTTAGTTTGCATTTATTGTTGTTTGAAAAACACATCCATTAAGAAGCCAAGAATAATATCTTCTATGCTTTTCCAAATACATTATATAGCAATAAGTAATGCATACCCCAGACAAACCCTAGGTATTGACCACCTACATCCATACATGCCCAACAATGAAACTTCAAAAGAGAACTTAAATACCTTCAAACATACCTGATGCATATACCCCAAACATACCATTCTATATATAACATATGTTTATAGGTGAGAATCTTTCTATGCATGCAATAACACATACCGTTAGATCTACATAATATAATATTCAAAAACACATACCCTTCCCTACATAATATAGAAAGCAACAAATAAACAATACATAATTTTTTCTGGTCCATCCATAAGAAAATGAGGTAATAAAGATCATGGAATAAGTAATCTATACATGATATTTTTATTTTGGTGACAAACCTCCAATACATAATATAGTAGACAATAACACATACTCAACCTAGGCATTGAGCACCCACATCCATGCATGCCCTACAATCAAACCTCAAAATAAAAATTGAACCGCTTTAAATGTGATACATCCCACTCCAGCTAATCGATTCCATACACAAAGAACCTACTAACAAATAGAAATGAAATCATAGAATAAAAATTTAATTTTTAACATGTGATCTTACCTTTGATTCACAAAATTCATAATAAAACTTTTGAAATACATGTTTGATACTATAGTTTTTTATTAGAGTAAAATAGGTTCTACAGGGAGCCAAAACCCAAATAAAAATAAATAATCATGAAGATGAACCAAACACAAAGCCACAATGGTCCAGGAGCCAAAACAAGTCCAAAATAGGGTCCACCGACCCAAGAACTACACAAGATTGTTCAACATTTGGATAGACTTAACATTTTCATCTATAAAACTCTTATTAATCTCAATTAAGTCCTCTTTAACGCTAGCATTCACCAGCTTACTTTTTCCTTGATGTAGATGCATGCCAGTGGTCTTAAAATGGCCTTAGTATAATTCTCTAGATTAAGCACCTTTTCCTTCCTTCCTTTACCATAGACTGATATAGAGGGGGAGGCATGTGTAGCCGAGGGGGAGACTTTGAGATATTGAGTTCTCTCATTTAGTCTCCTAAGTCCCTCCATGTTGTTTGTCATGGTCATCCCACTGACTACTATAATGACTCTTAGGTTTTCTTTGATCTTTTCCATCACTATCTTCATTTTTATTTTTTTTTCTCCTCATGGTCAATTTTCATGGGCTTCACATCTATTCAACCAAATTCTTGCTAAGCTCCAATAGCTTATCCACATTATCCAAGAAAGGGGTATTCATAGTGCTCTATCCAGGTGTAAAATCATTGATTCTACATTTTAGTCCTAAAATCTTTGACAACACCCATTTGAAAAAGCAATTATATCCATGAGTTCATGAATTTTTCCACATCTCCTGCACTTGCCATCAAGGAACCCTTGTCTCTGTCCACCGAGGATCCCTTTTCAACATCAATTGGGAGTTTAATTAGATGTCCATATATTTTTATTCATCATCAACTATTGGTGGGTCACTTTTATCTTCTTTTACCTCTTTTTTCTTATTTTTGACGGGCTTTTTGTCTTATTTGGGTGTAGGAGGGAGGGTATTGAATTTAATTTTCCCTCCCAAAGTAGTGTTTTTCTCTTTTTTCTTGCTTTGTCCTAAAGAGCTTAGGGAAACATGTTCTTTTCCTTTATTAATAGAAACAAGGCTTAAGGAGTCAAGGAAAAAATCCTCAAATGGGATGTAGTTAAATCCCTCCTTTTCTAAATTCTCCTTTTCAATTTCATACCCATTAACTCGGGCAGAGTCCTTGTTATGTTTTTTACGAGTGTCTGGCTGAAAACAAGCCTCTTCATTAGAAAGGGAAAACTTTGACTCCGTGGACACATTAATTTAATACAAATGAATATTCTAAGCATAATGGATATTATTCTTTTTAGAAATCAAGGTGTGAGGCCTAATCTCAAGGGACTTAGCATGATCCATTATCAAAACAATTAACCCCTCATGAAGATCAAGGGATTTTTAATTTTTTAAATGGAATTTAAAACTATTGTCCAAGGAGGAAAGTAGGTAAAATAGAATAGATATACATCCATCATACCTAAAGTTATTCAAAATATTAAAGTGATAGGTAAGAATACTCTTCAAACTACCATCTAAGGTGATGTACCTCATAACCACCTCGGTGACATCCACGCAAAGAGACTTGAGATCCTCGTGGTTGTACTCTCCATCCTTTGTGTGGTGAAATTTATCCCTCTCATTTTTTTGGAAGAATGTCTCAAGGGATCCCTCCATTGATTTCCTATCCTTAGAGAACTTTCTCCCATTCATGAGCATCCAAGTAACCTCCACAATGAAGGTTTGATCTATCACAAATTTTCTTCCAAATGCCTATAAGGTACCATTATCCAGCTCTTGATAGATTGCCTAATAACCCTAGGTTCATGGCTGTGAATTTTTTCAATGTAGGCGGTTAACCCTCCACCATAAACCTCATCCTACACCTCAATCTTATTCCTCCATTTCTCATATGAAATATTTTCCATTCTATATTGTTCACCTCCCATATTGGGCCTACAAACAGATCTGTGAGTGCCCCGCATAAGGCCGCTAGATCACAAAATACAATAGAGAACAAGAAAATTGAAGATTATGAAATTGGAAAGAGAACGAAACTTGCCTTTCTGAATTATGTTATGATGTGGACTCCTCATCCTTTGCTTCCACTCATGCAAAAAGTAATGCATAACTAAACCGAGACAACCCTTGAATTAACATGTACGTCTATCATCATAGATGAGGTTATTAATCTCTATGGGGATTAGATCACAGGGCCTCTACCACTTAATCCTTGTCTATCTGACTCCAAGATTCCCCAAACCATTGGCCACTTTATTTCCTTCCCAAAAGACATGGCAAATTCTAAAATTTTCAAGGGCTTAAGCATCCCTAAACTATCTTTAGTTAAGGTCTTTATTGTCCAACTAGGAATTTGTGACCCAAGTAGGCATTTAACAATGTTCAAGGAGTCACTTTCCAACCAAATTCTTTATACCAATGTAGGCGGCCATAGATGTTTGATACTATAGCTCTACCATCTACTTAGTCTATTTTTTTCTAATTTTTAACTTATTAAAAATTGAAAACCCTATAAGCAAAAAATAAGTGGCTAATTACATTACCAAAAATATTAAATAAAATATGATAACTAAAATAAGATTAGGGAATATAATTATCCTCACCAAGTGCAAACTACGAAGCTTCAGTCCTTATTTTTTATTCAAAGATGGATCGAGGACATAAGCACAACCTAAAAGAAAAATTGTAAGAGTTTCCAAAGATTAGGTGCATGGTTTTGGATCAAATCAATAAAACATAGATCATATCCATATTCTAAATTATTTGTTTAATTTTACACTTAACATTTCTACACTATTAACAAATCACTTTCTATCTTCTTCCATAATATTTCAATCTAAATATCACAATTTAATACTATTTCAAAAATATCTCAATCTAAACACATTTTTAATATCCCACCTCATTTTGTCTAAGATATATTAGAAACACCTATATTATATATATATATTTGTCTTATATGTTTACAAAATAATTTTTACTCCCCTTTTCTAAAATAACAATAATATATTATATTTAAGTTAGAATTTTATTATAGATATTACATTAATTTATATAAATTGTTTTTAATACACATTACTAAGGAATCTTCATTGCACAAAGATATATGGTATCTTTCATATTTGAGGCTTTTGTACTTGATCTTTTATATAATTATTCAATTGGTATCCTTACATTGTTTGACACAAGGAAAGCAATGATTCCTATACAATGAAAACTAACATACATTAAATATGAATTTTATGCAAAGATAAACTAATGACATCAACACAACTTAAAAGAAAAATTCTAAAAAAACTGTAGAGACTGGAAGCATGATTCTATATCAAATCCATTAGATAAAGGTTATATCTTCATTTAAATGTAATGTAGATCAGCATAAAGCTTATATCTGCATTTATAAGATCAATTCCACAATAATAAAAGTAATCTAGATCAATGTAGGATACATATATCTAATTTTAAATTGAAATTAAATCACTTCATAACATATATCAGAATGCTTCAATCTAAATATCATTATTTTATAATTTTATTTTAAACACATTTACAATAATTTACCTTTTATATTATATATATTTAACTTATACTCGTTTTATAAAATCACAATAATGCATTAGATTCAAGTTTTAATTTTATCATAGATCTAGATTAAATTTTAAGTTGAATTAACTTCAATCTTTTCCCACACAAGGTACGAGCCAAAAGTTAGTAAGAGTTTTTTCTAGCACATTCACGAGAAAAAGTAACAATAAATATCAGGGAATAAATGATCTGAATATAACAAAGTAACGAATAAATGATCTGTATACACCGAACATATTGATATGCAGAGGCGTGTAACAACTTATTGTATGTTTTCTCTATCACTTTAAAGAATTAATTCCAATTTATCCATTTGAAGAAGAGAGAATAACGATCAGGGCATAGATGACGTGCATGTTACACCTGTTTAATTCCATTCCCTTCCACTGATACACCTGTATGAACTAATATTCCTTTTCTTGCCCTATATAAACATCATCAAGCCTCAAACCACAAAGACAACATACTCACTCATTTGATTTGTCCATTGCTTTCTGCATCTTATTTCCTAAACTATAAGCAAGTATGGCATACTACCAGCAGTATGAGAGCCCAAGATACCCAAATGACTGTGAAGGAGGGTGTGGCCAACAGCAGAACTATGGTTACAATCAGTCCGAGTACAATTACAGTGAGCAACAGAGGCACCACAGCCTTCCACAGGGACAGATTCTGAAGGTCTGCTCTAAGGCCAATCCTGACTACGCTCTGGGTATCAGAGATGGCAGGGCAACGCTTGTTTACTATAATCCCAGTGACCCAACACAGGTATATATTGATGTCCTACACGATATATGTCTTGTATTGGAATTTATGTCTATAAGTTGATATGTATTTAAAGGTTTTACTTTGGCTCTTATTGTTTTAGTGATAGCTGTATTTTTTGGGTCACATCTGACATAAATGTATTGTGTATATGTGTGCAGCAATGGGTGAAGGATGAGTCATGGAGCAACCGTGTGAGGGACACGGTGGGCCATCCAGCCTTTGGGCTTGTGAACAAGGCCACTGGGCAGGCCCTTCGTCATGCCCCTGCTGCATGCCAGGAGGTCTATATATACTTTGTTTTTGAGTGAATCTTTTCTAGTAGGGTATACTTGTTTGGCAGTAGAGATTCTTTATTTTGAAGGTGTTTCTGAAATTGTCCTAGTGACTGTATATAAGGGTTTTGTTGATAAATTATTTAGTTGTTTCGTGGCAGGTGTTGCTGACCAAGTACGAGGGTGGTTCCTATGATGAGAGTGTGCTGTGGAGTGAGAGTGAGGACATGGGATATGGATACAGGACCATAAGGATGGCAAATGATATTGGCCTCAACTTGGATGCATTCCAGGGTGATAGGAAGCATGGAGGCATCGAAGAGGGCACTAAAGTTGTGCTGTGGAAGTGGAACAAACAAGACAACCAACTCTGGAATATCTCTCCCTCTTACTAGAAGGATCATCATCCTGCAAGCCATATATGGATATAAATAAATAAGGATCTTAATGTTGTGGGTATACCTAGACTTGTGTAGAGATCGGAATTATTGTTGGCTTGTATGGATTTATCTTACCTTATTATAAAGCTATTCTATAGTTTTTGATATATAGTCATTGTTAAATGTTAATAATTTGTGATTGGTCCGGTATTATATTGTGATATGCTCATGTGAGATGAAATTGAACCGTTTTGATTTATATACTGTCTTCTTGTGATCAAATCAATGTGTGCATTTCAAAGATGATAAACAGCGAGGGGAATTTTTCCGTTATTCATGTAATTGAAAAGTAATAACTACAAAATATCTTGAAGAGTTAACCTACATATCTCTGGGCAATTTGGAAACTAGGTTTTGAAAATCAGTTGAAAGAACTCTCCTCTGTCCTCTATTTTCACGACCTGTGCAACGCTCACGTTATTCATTTTCTGCTTTTAAGAAATTCGATTCTTATCTACCAATTTTATATTCAAATGAATTATTAGATAATTTTTTTTACGGTTAAAAGTGATCTTAGTTTTAAATCTCAATTTTTTTAACATTTGAATTTAATTTTTAAATTAAATTGAATATACAAAGATTTTAAAAAGTTAATTAGACTTGGTGAGCATATTTATGCTTACGATAAGATTTCTAGCTTCTTAAATTGTAATATCTACGTAGATACAATAAATTTTTTTTTAAACATTTGTGTAACTATTGCAATCATTTTTTTAAAACCTTTTAATTAACTTTATAACCATTTTTTTTATATTCTTTAAATATCACACTCTTCAATCATAAAATAGTTAATACTAATTTATTTGAACTGTAAACCTAATATTGAACCAAAATCAAAATTAGGGCGAGTGTTATAATCTTAAACCTAATTCTGATTCTATATTTGATTTTGAATCTAAAACTAACTGAAATTCATGGCTATCCCCAAACAAAATTAAAACCCAATCTTAATCATAAATCAAATTTAACCTTAACCCTTAAATAAATTGCTCACCCAACTATTAATAGTGAAAGTGAACTATAACCTTAAATCATATTGAACCCTGATCCTAAACCTGATTAAACATATTAACCATTGAATTAGGGTTAGTTTTAGGGTTCAATCAAGATTATAGGTTTTTAATGATTAGGTTTTAATTTGGGTTTTCCTTTAATGAGGGTCAACTTAATTTTTTTTAAATGTTCAAGTAATCTTATTAAATTTAAAATATTTAAGTTTTAAAAATTAATGATTTGCATGAAACTTAATTTAAATAATTTATATGAATTTTTTTAGTGATGTTAGAAAAGTATTATAATAATAATAATTATTATTCATTTATTTAACATATAAACATTAAATAAAATTTAACTTATTTTATTAAAGTTTAAAAAATATTATTATATTACATTTAATTTGATTCTAAATAAATTATTCTTCAATTATAAAATTATTAGATCATTATGATTTATTTTTAATTATAAAATTATTAGATTAGATGTCCCTATTGGGAATTGAATTTGGATCTCCACAGTGAGAACCCAGTATTTTAACTAGTTAAGCTCAACCCCTTGCACTATGCAATTTTAATTTTAATCATTGAATTTCTAAAAAAATATAGAACTATTGAATTTAGCTTTCAATAATAATTATATATCTCTCATAAATATTTCTCCGTACTAACTTAGAACAATTACAGATAAATAATTTAACAATAGAGACGTGCTACATTCTTACAACCCCAATTCTTGATCTCTATCTTTAATTTTATAAAATAACAAAAGAAAGCAATTTATAATGATATATTATTTTATTAAATTATTAATTAAGAAACATCATTTATTTTATTGTCAATATGATTAAATCATGACAATTTATAGCATATTTAAATATCTTTATTACATGTCCTTTGCTAATCTTCGAGTTGCATAATAATGTTTGTGTAGTGGGAGTATAGAATGACCGATCATCGAGGCTGCATTTCCACTTATTTGTAAGTGGCTAATCTCTTTAGAAATGTAGCTCATAATAAAGTCACAAATTTATTAATTAGTTAAATCAATCTTCTTTCAAGTTGATTAATCATTCCTCCTACTCTAATCTATAAGTGTTAATCTTGATAATGACTTGTATTATAGTCAAAATAATCAAGTGCTAATCTTGATAATGACTTTTACTATAGTCTAAATAGAATATTTATTAGATAATATTAGTTTAAAGTTGAGTTTCAATAGAAGTTGTAGTTTATAGTATCAAATATCTGTACAAGTTTAATTTTATCTTGTTTAAAGTGATATTAACAAATTAACTATTATAATAATGATATCATTTTGTGTGATAATATTATCAAAGTCAATTAGTTTACTCCTAAGATTGAATAGTTTATCATAATGTATTTATGCTATAAATGTGAATATTAAGTTAAATGATTATTTAAACATTTATCTATATAGAGATTTCTATTTGAATAAAGAAAGAGTATAGTTCTGATTAATAAAAAACAAGATAGGCCCTAACCTTTACATAACCGCTAAACAAAAACACCTAGGGCACATGAGGAATGTACACCTAGCCAACACTAATACATTTGCCATAAAATTACAATGATGATTTCCAACGGAGAAGGTATATTATGAACAAATTTGATTTTTTTTAAAAAATTGCCCGCATTCGTTAGAATTGTGATGATAATTCAATATATGTTTGTGGCAGAAAGGAATTGGCAACGACATTTGTGTTTTTTAACAAAAATTGCTCGTGTTCATCGAAATTCCAACGACAGTGGGCATTAGTTAAAAAAAAAAAAAGACCAAGACATTTCAAATCATTTTTGCGGCCTCTTCCCATTCTCTTGTTGCCACCCCAATAGCGTATTCCCGCCACAGTTCCACCTCTATTTTCTAGAATCCCCCAGCCTTGCCTCCGCCACTACTCATTTCTTGTTCTTGGTCATAGTTGTTTAGGTGGAAACCACTGGTGAAGCGGTTAACTGGTTTTTGTTCTTATGGTAGAATTTTCCTGCAGGAACTGGAACAAAGTACGGGATATTTGGAGCGAAATCTTTCACTCCACCGTGGAAGGAACTCAAACAAGGATTGAAGGCCCCCCACTTTGTGGTCGTGGTGTGGTTGACTATCTATAAAATATACAATATAGTGACAAACCCCAACCATGACCGATTTTTTCTAGGCAGAGGAAGTAGCATAATATATCAATAAGCTGGCCGTCGAAGCATTGTTGGGGGTAATTGCCGAGTCTGAACCCAACACTCCCACCCCATCCACCCCCAAGTGGTGGGCATTGACATTTACCAATAGCAATCATCCGGGAGGGCCTCAAAGCGGACCCGCAAGGAGAGGTACAGTTTTTTTTTATCTTAACACTTTTTGTTTTCATGACATTTGAGTGAAGTAGACCATAGCTGAAATTGTTATGGAACCCCAAAAGGTGCTTGAAATTTCATATTAACCAACCTTTGTGAGTAAACCATGGCTCCATTGGTTTTGTTGTAACAATTTTAGCACCATCCATGATCAGTCCATCATCTTTCATGATTAACAGTAGCAAACTTATCCAATGTCACATAACACCATGCAATGAAACTTAAGACATAACTCATTATTCTTCTGTATGATATTTTTTAACCAATATTATCATATTTCAGCTTGTGTGATAAGTTTTGGCATGTGAATCAACTAATAGACAACATAGATATTTATCATCAACCTCCTTTTTTTCACCAAAGAGATAAAAATTTATTAAACACAAGGAGAATTATAGAGCAAGAAAGTAGATACATAACCTAATCTAATTTCCATTTGCATAACCTAAGAAGGTAGATACGACTAAATAATCTTGAAACAATTGCATTTGAAGGACACTATTAGAAAAGAACTTATGTACCATGCTAGTCTATGTAGCTACTACTAATTATTGCATAGAAATAGATACATGTGTTAGAATGTGTTGAAATAGTAGCTAGCTCGAATACCTATCTATTGTATTTTAATTTTGTCAATGAAAATTAAAATACACATGTATTATCTATTATGTAAATCGAACATAGGGCTAGGCCCAAATACATGTCACTTGTAATTATGTATTGCTTGGGAAAGACCTATATATAATGTATCTTGTGGATAGAATAGGCCCTATAAATGTAGCTTGTGGATAGAATAGGCCCTATATTGAATGTAACTTGTAGATAGGGTGATGTAACTTGTAATTTGGTCTGAATGTAACTAAGGATAAATATTCAAAAAGTATAATAATTACACTAATACATATATCACTCTCATGCCTTCCTTAATTTGATATAAGGTCCCTCTATCCTGTTAATGCATGATAGCCTCGGTAAGATAAATGTTTGAATGAGATAAATGAAGTCTCTCATTCAATCATCTATCCTATCGATAAACTATGATGAAGACTTCAAGCTATTGTTCCTTCATTTGATTGATGATCATTCTTAAATTTGTATATATTCAAACATACTTGCAAAGTTTGATCAATGCTTAACTACTGATAATCATTGGTTGTAAATCTCATAGCATAGAATACCGATTGGTATCAGTTTATATTAAAACCAATGCACTCTGATTAATATTGGTTAACATAATAACTATGAACATCGATTATTATTGAGCTTAACCAATGCAATCCGATTAATATCGGTTAACATATTAACTATGAACATTGATTGTTATCGGGCTTAACTAATACATATCGATTAGTATCAGTTGTCTTGCATATGATAGACACGTCGATTAAGTATCAGGTGGTTTTTTAAGTGATATACACTGATTTAGGTTTCTATCCTCCTCCTTTCTTGGCATCCCCTCCCCCATTGTCTAATATATATATGACTTTTCCAACAACTTTTAATATTAGAACAAGAGATAATTTTGTATGAGTTTCTTAAAGACAACTTTATTACTCTCCCCTTGAAAAATTGAAGAAAAAACCATTAACAAAATTAGGACAATCCTTTTTTCAAGCACCATCAACTATTCCACTAATGAATGTCATTATTGGAGGTTAAAATTCAAAAACTTATTGTAGTTCTAGTAACATTTAAATAATAGGTGACAATGAGTTATACACTCATCATATCCCTTCTAAATTATATTTATAACCTATTATGTTTTTATCTTGCTATATGGCATTGGTATCTTAATTACCTATTAGGGGCTCATTGTCATTCATGGTACTATGATTCCATGTGCAATCATACTTGGGAGGCAACATAATAGCCTAGTTCTTCTTGTCTCTACATTGTGGAGCAAGAATAATAGTTGTGAATTGTTCCTCTTTTTTAAGGATCCACTTTACCTATGTTGATTTTTATGTTTGATAACTTGATATCCTTTCTTGCATAGAATTGTCCTGAATCCAAATTCTCTCCTTGCTTGGATGTGTGTGTTCCTTGATTAGGACCTCTTTCATTGTTTTGTAGGCAAATAAACAAAGACATCGACCTCTCCTCTCTACTTATACACAAAATGGCTAATTGAAACTACTTCATATACACAAAATGTCTCCTTGCACTGATCGAGCCTCAAAAATGCAACACCCTTGTTCAACAAGGGTTGATACTCTACGACACGATGCCTATCATTCATGAGCTCAAGGTGGTTGCTTTCATGCTCAATAAAAATATGATCAATTTTTTTTTTTGTAGTTTCACAACCATCATAATATCATTTTTGTATTGTTAACATCATACATCCTCATGCTATGCTGGCAATTCATCGGGTTCTTCAATTTATTCACTCTTTAAATGTTAGTGACTACCTTTAACTTATGAACCTTCAAATAAATCATCATAATGACCCCTTCACTATCTTGTGTTGAATGAAAATCCTTCAACTAGACTGCATTGTATAAAAATTTGGTGTGGATTTTTCATTCTTTCCTTGATTTGCCATTTTTTTATTGTTCCACCATACAATTTTGTATTTGAGGTATGTAACATAGTTGCTCTACAAATTTTTTTGATCTCTTTGCATTCTTTCAGTTTCCTTCATTTAAATTATGTAATGTTTACATAATATCTCTTTTACAACTATCTCTTCCTTTCTTTTGCAATGAAGAGATCACTTGAATTGTAGGTAGACCCCTTCAAATGACAGGGTAGGCTTCCTTTTATACCTAATATATGTCTTGAAAGCATTTAATTTTGATGGCATTAAATTAATGTACTTTCTCTTTTATCTAGTATTGGTGGAGTAGAGGTCAGATTGCATTGACCTAGGATACATATTTCCACAGATACAACACAAGTTAAACGTATCCTAGATCGATGCAAAGCAACCTCTACTCCAGAGATCACCGGAAAATAGATAAAGAATTTTAATTTAATGCCACTAGGATAAAAGGATTTCAAGACAGATAAATGGTATGCAATTGTATCTATTTGGAATGCATTACCCAAACAGAGCAATTGATCAGTCGCCTTTGAAAAGAAAGTGGTATGATGAAATCTTTGGGCATAAAATAGATGAAATGCACTCCTTACTACTGCTGCACAATATTTTGGCTGATGATATTTTTAAAATAGTAAAGAAAGGTGTTTGGAATAGCCAAATTCTTATCATTATAAACAATGAATATTTTAAGATCCTTTTATGATGTGTAAGTTGAGAATATTTTATGAAAGGTCCCTATATGAATACACTTTAAATTGATTTTAGCAATGACCATCAGATGTAGATGAAATGAATTCTTTTTGGATTAGGATGGTACATAGAATCTACTATCAAAAGGTTGTCAAAAATTATTGGCACTAGGAGGTGTGGAATGGCCTACTCTTATGCTTTTCATGCCATCAAAATTTGAGTTTGATTGTCATCATTTACTTTGCCAAATTCTTCACATGTAACTCTTGAATCAATTTCCTACACAAAAAATGATGAAAAATAGGTTTGTTGATGGGGGATTTACTAGGTCAAACCTTGGGTTGTGAATTAACCTTGAAGTATAATGTTTTTCTTTTGAGGGAAAGGATAGATCTAATCTAAAAATGCTTAAAATTGAACATGATACCTTGATTAATCTTTCTTGAATCCTCACATAAGGTTTTAGGATGTCATGAAAACTATTGATCATGAATGTTATGATTTAACTTGTGATGCAGAGGAAGGGTGTGATAAATGAACCTTTAATATTTATAAGGAAAATACAAGGTCCAAACCCCTAGGCCTATTAGAACCCAAATGGCTCAAATAGGTCAAATGCAAACAAACACATTTTTAAATGATTCCAAAGGTATGGAATGTTTGTACTATCTCAAAATAGGTCATTTTAATTCTTTTTTTTGTTCCAAGAACTTGTTTAAGGGCAAAGCCCTCTTTTTAGCCTTCTGGGCGTAGTTGCCTAATTAGCACTCCAATGAGGAAAATGAATTGTTTTCTCTCAACTTTCCCAAATAACTAAAAAAAAAAATTGGATATCTAGACACCCATTTGTCTTATCTTCAACATACCAGAAGATTGCATATGTTGTCTTTGGAAAGTATAAGTTGTCATGTAACTATGCATTATTTTTGGACTCCAAAAATGGCAGTTTTACAAAGGAAGTATATAATGTTTTAACTCCCTGACTCCTAGACTCTCTAAATTCATCCAATATGATTCAAAACTTAGGAAAATTACAATTATTTATAATTTTTAACCTTCTTAGATGCAAAATCCCTTATTTAGCCTCTCACAAACCCTTAAAAGTAGGGTTTCTCATATACCCCTCTTCCAAACACTATACCATACAAATGATGATGGATTCACCTTTCATTTGAAATGTCTAAACACTATCAATCATAAAATGTGCCCATCCATAAGGTGGATTTGCTACTGCTGCTCCTTAGCAAGCAATTTCTCCACTCTTACATTTGTTGTTTTGGTGATCACCCCGGTTCTCCACCCAATCTGCACATCAACCTATTAGTAATTTATTGTACACAGTAGAGGAGTGCCATCCCATAAATATTAGGACTTTAATATTTATGGAATGACAATTCTCATTGTAAATCAACCAAATCAAATGCCAAATTGCACAAATCTGTTAGTACAATCAATGCAACTAGTCTAAAGTCTGAGACAAATGGATTATCAGTGCATCTTCCCTGCAAATTATGTTCAAGGTCTCTTCTATTCATTAGGATTTCGAATACACACTCAAGACAAAGTTACCATAAGCCAAAACACCAAAAAATTTCAAGAAAACAAAAATTTTCTATTATTGCTTTTCCCAATCCGTACACCAGCATTCTCTGCTGTACAAAGCATTACATCAACCATTTGATCAAAAACTCTTAATTGTTGACACACAAGGCCATGAAATGATTTATTGAACTTTCTTAAACTCTTCTAGACTCCCTAAGCCATAAATTCCTATTACATGTTTTAGTTGGTCCTAAGGTCCTTACTAGGCGCTTTAGGACAAGTTACAAAGTTATTACAATTTTCATCATTAAAGGCCATAATGGACCTTAAGACATCATAATTGATTGGATATTCACTCCTAAGACCTTCAAAAGTTTTTAATAGCTTCATTGAGTCCTTTAGTCTTCCAAATGCACCTAAACCAACTTGAATTCTCCTTCAATGCTTAATGAATGCTTGATTGCTTGTTCACTTGGAATTGAATTGATTTTATAATTAAGAGATCACTTGAATTGTAGGTAGACCCCTTCAAATGACAAGGTAGGCTTCCTTTTATACCTACTATATGTCTTGAAATAATTTTATCTCGATGGCATTAAATTAAAGTACTTTCTCTTCTATCTGGTATTGGTGGAGCAGAGGTTGCATTGCATCGACCTATGATACATATTTCCATAGATACTACACAAGTTAAATGTATCTTAGGTCAATGCAAAGCAACCTCTACTGCAGAGATCACCAGAAAATAGAGAAAGAACTTTAATTTAATGCCATCAGGATAAAAGGCTTTCAAGACAAATAAAATTTGAGTTTGATTGTTATTATTTACTTTGCTGAATTCTTCACATGTAACTCCTAAATCAATTTCCTACACACAAAATGATGAAAATAGTTTTGTTGATGGGGATTTTCCTAGGTCAAATAGGTTTTAGGGAAAGTGCAAGGTAATGAGTCACAAATTTGCGGAAGTCTGTGCATTGGAAAATGCGCTCTTATAAATGGGGGCCCCTTTTCAAAAAACGGGGGCCCGTTTTAAAAAACGGGGGCTCGTTTGTGCTTCGGGCTCCCTAGCCGAAAGGTAACGGGGGTTCGAAGCAAAAAAAAATGGGCCCCCGTTTTGTTCTAAAACGGGGGCCCATTTTTTAGAAACGGGGGCCCGTTTCTAAAAACGGCCCCCCGTTTTGTTTAAAAGCGGGGCCCCGTTTCTAAATGGCATTTTTCCTTTGTTTTCCACAAGCTGCCCTTGTTTGAAAACGGGGGCCCGTTTTGTGGAAGTTGATTCCACAACCTGCCACTTGGCTCAGTATTAGGCTCAGGATAGGCCTGGGATGGCCACACCTGAGACATGGACCTGCAAATTCAAATCTCCATGAATGAAAGGACAAATATGAACTTCAAAAATAGTTTACACGCCTCTAATCAGAGAATTTTTATACGAAATTAAAACCCATTTTAGATTATACTGTCTAGATTCTAAATATGTAAATTTATTTAAAAATTGATTATTTTAACTATTTTTCATTTAATTTATACTAAATCGGGTCCATAAATTTGAAATATTAACTAATTTTGTTAATTTAATAACTTTTATATTTTAAAGAATTTCGGAAAAAAAATTACATGTCATCAATCTACACAAAATTCTTTTGTATTTAAAAAAAAAAAAATCAAAAAATGTTAAGTTTACATCAAATTATGTGGGTCGTACACGTCAAATTTTTAAAAAGATAATTACGGCCATTAAAAAATTAATTAAAAAAAAAATATTAGAAAAAAAAATAAAGAAAAATATGCTCATCAATATTCAGTGTGTTACAAACCATTTCCAAAACGGTTTGAGAAAATAATTTTAATTGTGTCAAAAAGTGTTGGTCATACACATGCATGGTATGGTCCTGAAACTAGCATTTTTAAAACATAGTTTTCAGAACTCCATTTAAAAAGTTATTTTTTATTATTTGGGTATTAAAATAAATTATATATTTGGAAAGTACACTCAGAGGGCTATCTTTTATATTACTGACTTTTTCCAAGATTCAATCTCTAAGTGTTTCAAAATTTAAACTCAAATGAGACAAAATCTGAAAATCAGGGAAAACACTTCCACTTTTTGGCCAAAAAGTGGACTCATCTTCTTGCACTGACCCTTCAATATACCTTGAAGTGTGAAATATGGAAGGTTTTTATTCTTAATCTCCTTCCCATTTCTTAATTTAAAAGTTGATATCTTTATTAAATATCTCCTCTATTTTTGGAGGTAGACATCTTTAGGAAAAGATCTCTTCATCCATCTTTAAAATGATCCCTTTAGATCTAATCTAAAAATGCTTAAATTGAACATGATACCTTGATGAATCTTTCTTGAATCCTGACACAAGGTTTTAGGATGTCATGTAGACTATTCATCATGAATGTTGTGCTTTAACTTGAATTCTCCTTCAATGCTTGATGAATGGTTGATTTCTTGTTCACTTGGAATTTAATTGATTTTATAGTTAAGAGATCACTTGAATTGTAGGTAGACCCCTTCAAATGACAAGGTAGGCTTCCTTTTATACCTAATCATACATAAAGTGTTTGAATTTTTTCTCACACATGAGGCAAGAAATGAGGGGTCATATTTTGGGTCTCAATCATGAGTCCTGTCAATTTAGAATATGACATGCTAAAGTGGGCATCAATGTCTCAAGATCATATGGACCTTAAGTGATTGTCTCCTTTGCATATGATTTGTTTGGGTGATAAACTTCACCATTCTACTCACAAGAATTTTATTAAGTCTCAAATATAGGGAAATGAAAGGCTTCAAATAGAAAACTTGTACATGCAACTGAATCCATTGACTAATCAGAAGAACAAAATTAAGAAACAGTTCGATCATCTGAGAGATGTTGTAGACTTGCAACTCACTAGCTACTTAGTTTATGTGGGTAAGAATTTTTTATGTTTTGGTTATGGTTGTGGTGTTTGTAGGGAGACATTTACAAATTTATATCTATTTTAACTATTTAATGGTTTATGGGTTTGTAACGGTAATTTAATGTTCTGTCATATTTTTGTATATATTCTTTATAATAGCCTATTATATTGATTTGTTCTATTATGGATAATGGTGTGGGTCAGATGGCTTTGCCATCGGTGCATGAAAGAATTGCAGGAGTTCTAGTTTTAAAAATTGCATGAAACATTTTTAATTTATTTGATTTAGTGTTATTTGAAAAAAAGTTTATCAATGATGTTTCCTTTCTCCAAGAATTTACTAGGATCTTTCCATCAGATAATATGTAATATCCAATGACTAAATATTTTCTTTACAAATGTTTATTTTATTTAATTATCGTTTAAGCGTGAATTAAAATTTATATCTGTACGAAAGTAGAACATACAAGCTGAAGACTCATGTGCAAGTAAATTTTGTAAAATAAAGCAAGCAGACATTATGTTGAATGACATGGAAACAAGTGCATTAGCTGCCTAGAAGAGAGCAATTGGAGAAAAGCAGAGGAAAGTGTTAAAGGGTGATAAATACATAGAGAGTATGCAATACAAACAAGCAATGTCTAGAGTGTGTGATGTGACGTCTCTAATTTATGTTCGGAGGGACTAACTGGTTTTGGAGTTCCTGCGAAACCTATTGGGCCATGATTGGAGGAAATGAATGTGTTCATGCAAGGAGCACCTTTTTTCTATTATGAGAATGATTATTTTGTGCCAAAGGATATTTGGAAGGCAATATCAAAAAATTTATATAGTGCGGAACTAGAGTTGGTGGATTCGAAGTAATTTTCAGCTTTCAAAAGACCAAGAGGTTATGTACACAATCTACCAATAGAAGAGCGATTTCAAGTATTACCTCTCCACCCCATGACTATTCAGTAAGCACTTCCTCAGACAAAGGACTATTGGCCTTGATGGGATCAAAGAAAAAAATTGAAGGATAGATTCTAGACAATGTGGTGGTGTCCTTCGTGAAGAACTCTGCACTATAATTAAAAATTCATGAGGGAAACTGCAAGATACTGAAGAGAAATACATTCTTGAAAAGTGGGAAGAATGGATCATAGTTTGGGTGGGACCAGGTCAAGTGGCTCCTCTAGAGTTTGACGAGATAGAAATCATATTAGGATTTGAAAAAGATAACACTCATGTAACTTTGTGTGTGACTGATCGATTGTGCTGTTTGGGTAATGCATTCCAAATAGACATAGTTGCATACCATTTATCTGTCTTGATTAAAGCCTTTTATCCTGATGGAATTAAATTAAACTTCTTTCTCTTCTATCTGGTATTGGTCGAGAAGAGGTTGCTTTTCATTGACCTCGGATAGATTTAACTTGTGTTGTATCTACGGAAATATATATATATATATATATATATATGCGAGGTCAATGCAATGCAACCTCTTCTCCAACAATACATATTTCTGTAGATACAACACAAGTTAAATGTATCCCAGGTCAATGCAATGCAAACTCTTCTCCACCAATACCAGATAGAAGAGAAAGTATTTTAATTTAATTCCATCAGGATAAAAGGATTTAATCAAGACAGATAAATGGTATGCAACTGTATCTATTTGGAATACATTACCCAAACAACGTAATCGATCAGTCGCACATGACATTCCACGAGTGTTATTTTTTCAAATCCTAATATTATTTCTATCTCATCAACCTCTAGAGGATCCGCCTAACCTGGCCCCACCCAAAGCAAGTTCCATTCTTCACACTTTTTAAGAATGTATTTCTGTTCACTATCTTGCAGTTTCCCTCGTGAATTTTCAATTATAGTGCACAATTCTTCATGAAGGACACCACCACATTGTCTAGAGTCTATGCTTCAATTTTTTTATTTGATCCCATGGAGGCCAATAGTCCTTTGTCTAAGGAAGTTCTTCCTAAATAACCATGGAGGGGTGAGGTAATGCTTGAAATCACCCTTCTATTGGGAGATTATGTACATAACCTCTTGGTCTTTTGAAAGCTGAAAATTACTTCGAGTCCGCTAACTCTAGTTCCACACTAGAGAAATTTTTGGATATTGCCTTCCAAATATCCTTTGGTGCAAAAGCATCATTCTCATAATAGAAAAAAGGTTCTCCTTGCATGAACACATTGATTTCCTCCAAGCGTGGCCCAATAGGTTTTGTAGAAACTCCAAAACTAGTTAGTCACTCCGGACATAAATTAGAGACGTCACATCACACACTCCATACATTATTTGTTTGTATTGCATACTCTCTATGTATTTATCCCCCTTTAACACTTTCCTCTTCTTTTCTCCAATTGCTCTCTTCTAGGCAGCTGATGAGCTTGTTTCCATGTCATTCAAGATAATGCCTGCTTACTTTCTTTTACAAAATTTACTCGCACATGAGTCTTCAACTTGTATGTTGTGCTTACATATAGATATAAATTTTAATTCATGCTCAAATGATAATTAAATAAAATAAGCATTTGTAAAGAAAATATTTAGTCATTGGATGTTACATATTCTCTGACGGAAAGATCCTAGACATTTCTTGGAGAAAGGAAACATCATTGATAATATTTTTTGCAAATGACACTGAATCAAATAAATAATAAATATTTTATGCAATTTTTAAAAGTAGAACTCGTTCAATGCTTTCATGCACCGATGACAAAGCCGTTTGACCCACATCATCTCTCACCATCGGAATTCTGATGATAACTAAAGAAACATTTGACAAGGATGTTGTATATCTGACGTCACTTCCATGTCGGATAGTTGTCGAGGAGAAAACATAGCATTCGTCGGAATTCCGATGATAATCTGCCAAAATTTATGGTCAGGGGAGTAGATATAGCCACCATCGGAGGAGTTCATAACATCGTTGGATGACCAACACAAATGGCATCGTTGGGAAGACCGATGACGAGTTTTTAATGATAAAATTGGTCTGAAGTCCGACGTGGTATCGTTGAAATTTTGACAATTATCTATCAAAAATTAGGCCCAAATGTACTAGTGCAAAGACAAAAAGCACCAAAAAGAAACACATAATCACCTAGAAACAAGACACAAGCTAGAGACAAAACAAACAAACTATAAACAAACTAGCCACCCACCAAAGACACAAAGGGATGATCTACTAGTGAGAGGCATTACCCTCTTGCTAGTATTTACACATTCCAATGAATTTCTTAGAGAGAAAAATTTTCTTGCTAGAGTCCTTAATAGAAGTCTAAGCACCAAAATCTAAAGTATCTTTGGCCACTAAGGCACGGGGCTCCATTATAACTATAGCATCATAAATTGTATCTGTATACAATTTCGTCCTCACCTAGACCTCACTTTGGTGATTCAACTTTAGATGCTCAATAAGTATTTTGATTTTGTTCACGCCACCTTACAAACCTGCAATTTCACTACCTTATTAGCCTTCTCCCCAAAATTGAATCTTGATTCAGAGTACTAGGGTGCCCAATGCTATGGTCCTCACAATAGTCAGATAAAGTGAGCAGGAAATTGGATCCAATGTTGACCTACTCCAAAAATTCAAATAATTCTTAGGGAATCAAGTATAAAAGGTCTTCCCCTCTCATATGAAATCTAAGAAACCTCCTAAGAGAAATCAAGATCCCAATCATTCTTTAGCAAAGAGAGAAATGAATCAAACATTCATCAATCATTAGATAAGAAGTGAAGTCAAGTTTCAAGATGGTATCCATGATCAACCTTCTATGAAGAAATTTTATAAGACATCCTAAAACCCTTGCATGATGATCCAAGCATGATTCATCATGGTATATATTTCAATTACAAACATTTCATTTTAGATATAGCCTTTCCCTCAAAAAGTAAGCATCTTGTTAAAGCTTTTCATTACAATTATTGTTAGCATTGCATTATGTGTTATCATTGATGTCAAATCCTTTGGTCTGGATTAAGTCCAGATGTGGTATATTGAGAAGGAATGTTCGATTTAGGTATATTGTGCAAATGAAGGCTTCTTGGTTTCACTGGATGTGCTTAGTAACTCAGAAGATGTTTTTCTATATAATATTTAGGTCTGGAGTGGTCTAGAGCCATAGGCCTTAGATTGGATATTCAAAATGTATAGCATGCAAATGTGTTTTAGGTTCGGCCTTGGTGATGTATGTATCCTGTTGATATGTTCGAGGAGGAACAACACGATATGGTCCATATTTCATTCTATATGTACCACAAGAATGTTTAGTGGAGATCTATTTTAGATTCTCATCTCAATCGACATTGAGAATTATAATTTCAAAAGATATTATATATAGGATCTTGATTTGATGATTTTATATATGGATTTTTGTGTTGAAGACATGCGAGATTGAAGGAATCTAGTGATTGTGTGAGATATTTACCAAAAGTAGTTTTGGTAGTACAGACTATTTTTTCTTGTGCTAGATTCTCTTTGTCTTTGTTTCTTCTTCAATAGTGAGCCTTTTAGGGTAGTGAGCCTACTAGTAGTGAGCACGTTGGCAGTGAACCACCATAAAAATCACCTTAATTAGTGTCAACTGAACTGGTGTTTATATATTAATAATTAGCATTCTCTGTGGTTTTTCTCCCTTCTTGGTTTTTCCACATAAATTATAGTGTCTCTTGTGTTAGATTTGATTCCTGTATGCATTTCTTGTTTATGATTAATTATACTTAATATATCAAATTTATACATTAAGGTTAAAAAGTCAAATTTGTTGTCAATTGATTCACCCCCGCCTTCTCAATTGCCCAAATATTCAACAATTGGTATCAAAGTTGTGGTTCCTTGATATAGAGCTTAACCACTTGATGTAGATCCTGATTTGATGGCACACAAGTTAACCATTTCTACCTTTGAAGGATCTGATTACAGTTTCTATAAAGTGAAGATGATAGGTTATTTGGTTTCTTTGAGTTACGATACTTGGAAGGCTGTGGAGACTAAGTATGTGTCTTCCAATGAATGGTCTCAATGCTCCGGATGAGACTCAATCTTATGAAGAAAATGAAAAATTAAGGTATGTTATTTTCAATACATTATCATAAACTAAATTAACTAGGGTTGTCTCTTTTAATATTGCTCTTGAAGTCTAGTAGAAGTTAGAAGACATCTATAAAGGAAATGAGACAGTCAAGTTGACAAAGAGATTAACTACTAAGAGAAGATATGAAAACCTGAGGATTGAAGAGGGAGAGGATATTGTGAGAAGGCTTATACCAGAGTGAATGAGATCAAAGAACTTAGAGGCACTTTGAGAAATGAAGATGTGGTTGACAAAATTCTGATGATATTACTGGTAAGCTATAATGACAATATCTCTACAATTGAAAAAATTTATGATCCAAAGAAGTTCACCAAAGAGCAACTATCTATTACTCTGACTGCATTTGAAGTAAGGAAATTTGGAAAGGATAAAGAAAACCTAGAAACCACATTGAAGGCATTTGAAGACAATCTAGATGATGAGGAAAGGCCAAATGAGGTTGCAGAAAAATATTTAAGGAAGTTGAAGAAAGGCATGCTGGAAAATACATTGGTATGTTACCCTTTAAATATTTTAGATGTGGTAAGAATGGTCATATTGCAACTAGATGTTTGGAAAAGGGAAATAGACAAAATTTTAAGGAAAACAATGGAAAATTCAGTAAGAAGGCATATTATGTTAAGGATGATGTTGGTATCTCAGATGACAAATCCGATTATGAGGATATTGATTGTTTGTTTCTGATAGAAAAGGATGTTCCTAAGTATGATATATCTAAGATTGTTGCTAACACATTTCATTCTAGAAGAGATAAGAATGAATGGTTGATTAACAATGGGTGCTCAAATCACATGACCGGTGATAAATGCAAATTCATAAAACTTGAAAGAGATGTTGGAGGTTCAGTTAGATTGGGAGATGATAAGACAACACAAATCATTGGTATTGGATCAATTACCTTTGATGGAAAGCATAATACTAATAATGTTTGTCATGTGAAGGGTTTGCATCATAATCTCTTAAGTGTGGGATAGATGTGTGAAAATGGATATAATATCATCTTTTAGGATAATGTATGTGAGATTTAGAAGGATTTTGAAATTGTTATTGTATCTAGAAGGACAAATGGAAATATGTACTAGTTGGAAGGAGCTACAAAACATTGCTTGATATCATAACTTAATGATAGTTGGCTATGGCACTGGAGGATGTTTTTAGAAACCAAGAACACTGAGAGGGGGGGGGTGAATTAGTGTTCTATTGGAATGAAGACATTTAACCTTATTAATACAACAACTTATCAACCAGTAAACATAAAAGAATATAATAATAAGCAACAATGTAATCACAAATATGAACACAATAGCACCATAGATTTGTATGTGGAAAACCTCAAAGAGGAAAATCTACAGTGGGATTGGAGACCTACAATATCTATCCACTGATCAGATGAACAAATATTATAATAAGGGGCCTCCACATGTAGGAAGGCCAATAGCCTAGAGCACACTGCTCATCACAAAAGGAGTCTCACTAACTGCATAAAACTTCAGACAAAAATCTGGAATGAAGATTTAACTACAAGAATAACATCTCCCATCCCTGAGTATAGTTCCAGTTAAGCTCAATACCGGAGGCCTAAAACCTCTTCCACAATCCCAACTTGATCACCTATGATCTAACTAATCCTCTATAACAATGATTATTACATTTTTCGCTCCTCAACATCTTTTTCATCTTCACACATGATCTACAATGAGATCTTACATTATATTTATACCAACCTTGGACCTAAACAATTAGGTGGACCACCTAAAAGATAATACAATAAATTCATCACTTAAACCCATTATCAAATGATCAACCAAGTCGGTTTAGGTAAAAAATAATGTAAATCAATTCTTAAATATTGCTAGTAACGTATCGGGAACATCCTCCAATACGTTACAGAAACTAGTCCATAACCTAGACAATATTGAGATCTAATATAGGTCCACACATGCTAAAGAAATGATCCCAATCAATTAAGTCTTGAACATGATCATCATCAAAATCCTAAATCTCCACTAGAAGCCACACTAGCACCACTTATGCATATCATCAAAGATCTTCAACAAAGCTTTGTCGGCGAAACCCTCACCGAAAAAAAAAACCAAGCTTGCCAACATACAGTTTAGCCTCCGATCACCATATCAAAACCAACTGACTGAATATAAATCCGAGTAGCATGAATAAGCCAATTCCATAACCCAAATATACCTAAACATACTAAATGATCTAATCCAACCAGATACCGGTAAACTACCAAAGAATCTAGCACAACCAGTGTTGCCTGTGTTGTCATCAATGACAACTTCAACAATGCAACACATAATAAATTCCTCCAAATTGCCAACAGATGTGCCATATCAACTCTGATAACTTGGTACAGATCAGCTCAAAGAGTAGAGTAATAGATTTTTTGCATATTGTCTAAACTGGAGAACAATATATGCAGGGAATGTCAAATAGGAATGTAGCCTAGAAGCACATCTAGAGGAAAGGAGTACTCATCCACTAGATTACTAGATTTGGTTCACACAGATCTTTGTGGTCCAACCCGAACAAGAAACCTGGAAGGTGAGAGGTATTTCATGTTACTAATTGATGATTATTATATAATGACTTGGGTTGCATTTCTTAGAGAAAAATCTGATGTATTAGAAAAGTTCAAGATATTCAAGGCAAAAGTTGGGAATGAAGTTAACGATAAAATCAAGTGTTTAAAGTCTAGTAGGGGAGGAGAATTCATCTTGGATGAGTTCAACAATTTTAGTAAAAAAAAGGGTATCAAAAGACAATTATCAGCTCCTCGGACACCTCAACAGAACGATGTAGTAGAAAGAATGAACCAGACTATACAAGAAGTAGACAAAACCATGATAAACGGTGCAGAGTTACCTAAAGTCTATTTGAAAGAAGAAATTCATACAACAAAATACACAATCAATAGAATTCTATATCGGAGGAAGTATGGCAAGACATGTTATGAACTATGGTATGGCACAACTCCAACAATGAAATATTTGAAAGTTTTTGGAAGAAAGTGCTATATTAGGAGAGATGAGGATAATCTTGAAAATTTTGATAGTAAATGAGATGAAGGCATATTCTTAGGTTATTTAACAGAGAGAAAGGCATATCAATGTTTTAACAAAATATTGAATAGGATTATTGAAAGTGCAAGTGTAAAAGTTGATTAGAATACTTCAAAAGAGTCAAAAATTGTAGTAGGATATGACTTAGATGTGTCTAGAGAAAAGGAAAGGAAGGAAGAAACCAAGAGTAAAGAAAATAATGATCAGGATTCTCTAGCATCTACATCCAAGACTCCAAGGTATATCAAGAAGAATCACTTAGAAGAAACGATCATCAAAGACAAGAGAAAAGGAGTTATCACAAGAAGCAAAGCAGCACAAGAACAAGTCTTCATGTGTCTACTATGTGAAACTAAGCCAAAGACAGTAGAAGAAGCCTTCAAAGATCAGAACTGGATGAAGGCAATGAAATAGGAACTAGATCAAATTGAGAAAAACTAGACATGGGAATTAGTCAGCTGACCAGAAGACAATAATGTAATCGATACTAGATGGGTATTTTGGAAAAAGCTAGATGAAGATGGAAAGGTTTGAAGGAAAAAATCAAGGTTGGTTTGCAAAGGATACACTTAGATTAAAAGCATTTAATTTGATGAAAATTATGCCACGGTTGCAAGAATGGAGGCAATCTCGATGTTCTTGGCATTTGCAGTATTCAAAGATTTCAAGGTTAATGAGATGGATGTGAAATCAACATTTTTGAATGCAAAATTAAATGAAGAAGTCTACATTGAACAACTAGAAGGATTCAAGTTAAAGGATGATCCAAACATTGTTTGTAGATTGAAAAAGGATTTGTATGGACTGAAACAAGCTCCTAGAGCTTGGTATGGGTTATCTAACTAATCAAGGATTTCAGAAGGGTTCAATGGATAGTAACTTGTACTTCAAGACATAATCAGGTAAAATTCTAATTGTGGTAGTGTATGTTGATGATATAATATTTAGAGGAAATGAAGATATGTGCAGAAGATTTGTTGTTGAGATGCAGAAAGAATTTGAGATGTCCATAATTGGTTAGTTGAATTTTTTCCTTGGATTGCAAGTTAATAAGAATGATAAAGGAATTTTCATTTCTCAGTTTAGGTATGTCAAAGAACCATTGAAGAAGTTTGGGTTGGAGAATTCCAAACCGGTATGCACACCTATCACTACCAGATGTAAGTTAACTCAGGATGATAAATCACCTAAGGCGGATGCAAGTTGGTACAGGTCAATTATTAGAGGACTGTTATATTTGATCGATAGCTGGATATCATGTATGCAATATGCTTGGCAGCAAGGTTTTAGCAAGAACCAAAAGAATAACATGTTGTGGCAGAAAAAAGGATTTTTAGATACCTCAAAGGTAGATAAGATTTTGGTCTATGGTATCCTAGGAATTCAAATTTTAACCTCATAGCTTACATAGATGCAGATTGGGCTAGAAGTGTTGATGACAGAAAAAGAACAAGTGGACGAGCATTCTTTCTTGTCTCTTGGTTAGTTGCTTGGTCAAGAAAAAAGAAATATTATGTGTCCTTATCTACAACAAAAGAAGATTACATTGCAACATCTTCTTGTTGCACTTAGATTTTATGGATGAAGCACTCCGAAGGATATTGGTGTGAAATTTGATGACCCCATTCCAATCATGTGTGATAATACTAGTGCAATAAATATCTCAAAGAATCTGGTACAACATTTCAGAATAAAGCATATATCTATTAGGTATCACTTATTGAGGGAGAAAGTTCTAGATAATGAGGTTAGACTTGAACGTATGCCCACAAAAGACTAGATTGTAGATATTTTCACAAAGGTGTTGTGCAAAGATACTTTTGAGTATCTCCAATAGAATTAGGGGTATTATCTCCTACCAGTTTTAACTATTGTGCATTTCAGGTGCACATTGGTCCAGTAAGAAATATGTATATTATTTTCTGGACTAATGTTGATGTGCTTCCTCTCAGGGGGAGCATGAGTGAGTTTCTTAGGGGGAGTTTTGACCACCTTTGGCACTGCTATCAAAGGGGAGAGAGATCTAGAGAGACGGTTAACAATGACGATCTTTTGTTTTTCATATTTTTATTGATGGATGTTGCCATCAATGACAAATTGGGAGATTTTTTATCATTTCAATATGTGTTGTCATTGATGTCAAATCCTTTGGTTTGGATGTGGTATGTTGAGCAAGAATGTTTGATTTAGGTATATTGTGTACTTGAAGGTTTCTCGGTTTCACTGGATGTGCTTGGTATCTCAAAAGATGTTTTTATGTATTATCTTTAGGTTTGGAGTGGTTCGGAGCTCGAGGCCTTAGATCAAATATCAAGAATGTATAAAATGTGGATGCATTTTAGGTCTAACCTTGTTGATGTATGTAGTGTATGGATATGTTCGAGGAGGAATAGTGTGATATGGTCCACTTTTCATTCCTTACCAGCACCAAAATGTTTAGTGGAGATCTATTTTAGATCCCTACCACAACCAACATTGAGAATTATAGTTTTTGGAGATAATATATATAGGAGCTTGATTTGATGATTTCATATATTTCTTTTTTGTGTTGAAGACACGCAAGATTGAAGGAATGAAGTGATTGTGTGATATATTTACCAGAAGCAGTTCTAGCAGTACATATTGTGTTTTTCTTGTGGTAGATTCTCTTTGTCTTTATTTCTTCTTTGGCAGTGAGCCTTTTAGGGTAGCGAGCCCATCTGTACTGAGCATATTGGTGGTGAGTCTTCTAGGGCAGTGAGCCCACTAGCAGTGAGCACATTGATAGTGAGACATCCTTTATAAAAATCACCTTAACCAATATCACCTTAACTGATGTTATATAATAAGAATGAGCATTCTCTGTGATTTTATCCTCCTTGGGTTTTCCACGTAAATTCTAGTGTCTCTTGTGTAAGATCTGGTTCTTGCAGGTGTTTTGTATTTCTATTTAATTATACTTAATATATTGGATCTATGCATTAAGGTTAAAAAGTAAAATTTGTTGTCAACTAATTCAACCCCCCTCTTAGTTGTCTGGATATTCAACAATTATTACTTCAATTTCAAGGTTAATTCCTAAACGAAGGTTTGACCCAAGGAAGACCCCTATCCACAACCCTTTATTCTCTCTTTCTATGTGTAAATAATTGAATCAAGAGTTCAACATAGAGATTCCAATAGAGGTGATGACGAATAGGTTTAGCTTTTGAGAGAGCAAAAATTGGATGAATAGGGTGAATATCTACTACCTAGTCCCAAAAAATCAGCCAAAACTTTTGAGAATATATTTTGATTTTATTCTTCTACATAGATATCTATGTTTGGATCTATTGGATAAATGTAGTATTCATCTTTCATCAATTTACTTTAATTTCTCAAATACTTGCCCTAGATTCAACTATATAATTAAAAATGCATTTTCAACTCAAACAAAATGGGAATAAGACTTTAATCAACATCCAACCCTCTTCCAAATAGAATTGAGATTGGATCTATTTTTTTATCATCTTGTTGATGTAATACATGTGAAAGTTAGGTCAATTCCTAATTTCTAAGGCATAACTTGTGAAACCCTAATTTTTCCTCACCATTACATTTTAGTGAACCCAATTTCTTTCATGCTTGTTTCTACTGTATTGTCTCATATCTAATTTGTATGTGCTTTAATATTACTGTTTTCACTCATAAATCATATTTCTAATTGAATTTCATAAATTTAGTGGTTAATTTCATAAAAACCCTAAATTATTATTCTATAATAAACTTGTGGGTTGCATAATTTTTAGTTGAGTTTTCAAATCTAATTATTATGAAATGTTATGTTCAGATTTAGATACATCTAATATCAAATATAATATTTCATTTCATTTTAATTTACTAGTTAATCAATCATTTTTATAAATAATTGGGTCAAAGTTTCCAATATTTGCATCCAAATTTCCCTCCTTTATGCATGAGTTTTATTACCTACATAAAATTTTCTAGTGAGAAGAATTTGTATACTTAAAGCTTCCAAAATTTTAAATACTAAGGATATGGAGCCTCATTTGGATAATTTATTCCACATGCGAATGTTGGTGCTTCCTCTAATCCAACAAATGACATCACTTATTTACATTCTCCAAATACTTGTCATGATGTGGATGAATCACTAACTAGAGTTACTATTGATCAATTGGAGAAGATTGATAATGAATTTGAGAATCTTCAAAAATGGATGGGTCAACAATACTTGGACACTAAGACAATCCCTTTGATTAAAGGATTGAAAAGAATGGTGCAAAATGATAAGATAGGTGTGGATTTGTTGTGTGGCCTAGCTCATGTTGTTGATACTAATATTATGCCAATCAAAAGTTGTGTTGAATTCCTTGGTTACTCTCAACCTACTTGCCAAGATAACAATTTCATTCGTAATCGTAAATCCTTTCCTAGTGTGCCTACATTTACATCTTCTATCATGACTACTTCCACAAAAAATGTTAACCCTACACATGTTAGTAATGGGAGAAATCTTATAAATTAATATTTTTATTATGATGGTTGAAAATTAAGGTTAGGGATTTAAATTAAGATAATAAAACCACTAAATGACCTAAATAACTATGACATTTGGAAGGAGAAGAAATTTAATAGGTCTAGCCTTTAAAGACTTAGATTCTAATCACATTTAGGCTCTTTGGGTAGGTCCTTTCTCTTTCCAAAATTTAATTGATTTGGTTGCTAATGATCAGGATAAAATAGGTAATAACTGAAGTATTACGATAGAAACAATAAGCTAGAAATATCCCATAAAGCCACTGACCTAGATCTGGGCAAAATAAGCTATCTGGAATCTATTCTCAAAAGATCAACCTAATTTTTTAGGACCAAGTAGTATCAATTTTCCATAGTCCTCTAAATTTTCCACTATCAAAATTTGAACATGTTTGTCACTGTGAAGTCCGTTGATCCTCCCGAGTACAAATCTGTACATGTTCTTGCACATAGAAAGAAAGGACAATATGTTGGGAATAGGGGTTTGCCTTAGGTCAAACTCCAGTTTTGGAATTAACCATGAAATTGAATTGATAATTATAAATGAAAGATTGTAATTAAATATTTTATTTTTGATGGAATACCTAAAAATTCTTAAAACAATAATGTATACATTAATGAAGTTTTATTTGACCTTCACAAAGGAATTAGGGTTTCATGTAGCTTGTATTCATAGAAAATAGATCATGGATGCCATATTCAATGCTTGAAACCTAACTTCACTTCTACAAAAATACTTGATGAAGGATTGATTGCTTTCTCAATTGAATTATTACTATAGTGCAATTGATTAATTATCTAATTAGGTTTTAAATGATAGGCCTAGACCTCCTTTTATACTTTCTTATCAAAAATCAAATTAATTTTCTAGAGTAGGCCAACATGGGATATAGGTTCTTTCTCAAATTATGTGACTATTATGAGGCCACAAAATAGGCCCTAATTGAGAGGACCATGTCATTAGGTTGCATGGTCCTGATTTAGGACTAGGGCACCCAATGCCATGGTCCTAGAAATTAGGGCTCTAGGCTTTCAGGGAGACTGTGGAGATGGTAAAAAATTAGGTTTAATAGGTGGTTTGATCAAAATCAACACTTCAATTAGGCCTTAGAAGCCAAAGCATAAAAGTGAGGTCTAGGTGAGGACAAAATTGTAAAGGATTAGAATTTAGGGTGAGCTACACTTAGATACCTCCTGCGAGTCTTCTATTTTTTTCACAACCATCTCCCATAGAGTGGCTGCAAGAAGTTGAGTCCCACTTTTGGGCAAAAAGTGGAAGTTTTTTCCCTATTTTTCAATTTTTTTATCGATTGATGTAAAAATTTGAGGTACTTAGAGTTTGAATCTGAAAAAACTTTAGTAATAGAAAATGTAGTGCTTGGAGTCTAATTTTCAAATATCTAATTTATTTCAATACCCACATGGTAGAAATTTCTTTTTAGTAGGCATATTTAAAAACCACTTTTTCAAAATGTTTGTTTTAGGACCATACCACATGTGTATGACCACCATATTTTGACGTAAATAAAAGAATGTTTGAAAATCCTTTTGGGAAAAGATACCTAATACACCAAATATTGATGAGAATGTTTTTTCTTATTTTTTTATTGAATATATTTTTTTAAATTAATTTTTAATTGACTATAAAGTACATTTTGAAAACATCTGGTGTACGACCACCATAATTTGATAAAAATTTCATATTTTTTAATTTTTTTTTAATCTTCAAAATAGTTGTCTGTATATTGATGACATATAATTTATTTTCAAAAAAATGTAAAAAAAAGAAAGTTATTAAAGTTTTACTAAACCTCACTATTTTACATTTAGGTACCACTTTTGATTAATAAATAATGCAAAAATAGTAAAATTAATCATATCACTATGAAATTTACATTTTTGAAATCAGGAAAGTGAGAACTCTAATGGGTTTTTGTTTCATCAAAAAATACATTTAGGAAGACGTTCAAAAAATTACGCAAGGCAAAAATCTAGTATTCTAGTGCCTTAGCAGTTTTTTTGGAGGTCCAAGAATAGGTTTGGTCCCACCAAGCCTAACTCGAACCCGAAACTAAGGCATAGGTGTGTTTCCCACTCCATCTTTTATGAAACGGGCACCCGTTATTTAAAATTCAATAAATGGGTACCCGTTTTGAAATTTATAGTGCTTTAAGAAACGTGTGCATGTTTTTAGAAACAAGTACACGTTTTCAGAAACAGGTGCATGTTTTTAGAAACAAGTACACGTTTTTAGAAACAGGTGCATGTTTTTAGAAATGGGTGCCTATTTCTAAAAATCATGCACCCATTTGTAGAAACATGTGCCCATTTCTAAAAATTGTGCACCCGCTTCTCTACGGTGGTCCGATCCTAAACGGGCACCCATTTTTCAAAATGTGCACCCATTTTATTTTTATGGGTCGGGGCTCCGAAGCTAAATGGGTGCCCATTTCTTAAAAAATGGGCACTCATTTCTAGCGGTAAACTTTTTTGCTCACAGACTTCCGCGGAATTGGGACCCAACTTCTTGCACCCAACCCATACCAACATATCACAATATTCCCTCTCTTTTTTCTCAACCTCCACCTATATACAACAATTTTATTCATCCATCACAATCTAATATGTATAATTTTAATCCATCCACCAAAGCAACTATCAATAAACTTGAACTGTTACATCCTTACAATAATAATTGGCTTCCATAACTCAATCCAAGTTCAATTTTATCACATTTGATCTACCAAACCATCTATCTAATGACATTGTCTGTAATGTTCCTCCTAGGTATATGAAAGTTACTTAATTGGAGTTGTAAAATGAAAAAGGTGACCCCTTCATTCATGTGAAGACATTTCAAACTTTTTGTAGTGATTTTTCTCATGACCAAATAATTATGGCTAAACTATTTACTATAAATTTTAGAGATAAAGCCTTGTGATGGCATTGTTCTCGATCGCCTTGTTATATTACTTCTTTTAAACAATTGGCTAATCCTTTCATTCCATAATTTCAAAATAAAATTAGTCCTAAGATTACTAAACTAGTTTGGTTCATTGTAAGCAAGGATTTAATGAAAAAGTGACTAATTTTATTGGTATATATTTCATTCACAAATCGCTTACCCTATGCTTGATCATGATGTTCCAAAATAATTTATTGCTAATTTACAAAAGGATATTAGAGATAAGCTTCTATATTTTGAGTTTACTTATTTTATGCTATTGTGTGTAGTGCTTCATAATTATCAGCTTCAAGAGAGTCAATTTTAATCACCCACTTCAATGGCTCTAATTGATAAGAATGAGAATGCTCAACAATCGTTATAAAGTTAAAAAAAAACAAAGGTTTCATCAAGATAAATCACAACATCAAAACTTCAGTGGCAGCAATGACATCAAGTGTGGCCTCTTTATGGGTGATCCCATTATACCGGATTACAATTTTTTGCCAAACTTGACACTAAAATCAATATTTTGCACCAAATCTTTACTTTTTAACACTTATAATAGTTAAACCATTAAAAATTTGAAGATGAAGTAAACTACTGATTTGTGAGATTTTTCATATAGATTTTAAATATGTATATTTTTAAATAATTAGAAATGAATTGTTCATATTCTTATGTAACCCTTAATAACTTAATATTTACAATAACCAACATTTTTTAAAAGTGAAATTTATTCTATAGTGCATAAATTTTTTTATAACAAGAACAAAACTATAATTTTTAAATTATAGATTTGTCACACCAATATCTAGTTGATTGATATTTTTTCATAATTTTTTGTTAAATATATTGTTTTAGTTAATTTTTAAAGAGAGAGTAATTTCAATTTAGATAGAGGTGTATTTCATAATGCATAACTTTTTTGTATGGATTTGAATTAACTTCTTTATGTTGAAATGAAGATATCAATACCTAAGGAAAGGATATTTTTAACAATCCTTTTTGAGCTATTTTTCAAATTTTCCATGTGTGTGAAATACAATCCTTAATGTTCTATGTAAAAACTAAATTCATAAGAAATAAAACATAAATATATTAATGAAATTAAATATACTGAACATTATACTATTTGGAAATCTTATAATAAGGACTACATACTTAAAAAACATAATTTCTAAATAAATTCATTTGACGCCCCAAAAGCTAATGAAAAAGTGGGCATTTTGATAGGTGTGAAGGAGACTCCATTACAAGTATGATTTAAGAGTAGAGAGGTTCTATCCAAGGGATTTTGATCTAAGAGGATTTGATCTAACTATCTTCAATTAATTACTTCAAATGGGACTTATTAAGAATTAAATAATTATATTTTCTTATAAACTGTATGATTTCAACAAAAAATTATTTGTACCAAAAAGTGTAACCTAGTAATATGTGTAAGAACCCTCATCCAATACTTTAGAAAAGAATTAAATCCTCTTTCTAAGTCTTTGCATAGTATAATGTTGAGGTTGATGAATACTAATGTGTTGCAACTTCCTCCCATTAAACCAATTTACAATTCTAGACCATTGTCGGTTTACCATGATCCTAAAGCTTTTTGTCAACATCATTGTCAACTTGGCCATGATACTGAGAAGTGTTACTATTTAAGAAATAAAATTCAATACTTTATTAATAACATTATATTTATAGCTGGTGTAAATGACAAAGGGAATAAATCCCTAGCTCCTCCTAGTAAAAACCTCCAAATCTTTACCAATATGTTTCCTTCTCATCCTACCAATGTTGTTGAGCCTGAGCCTCTTAATTTTTCTCCTAATGACCTTGTCATAGAATCTAATAATGTTGCAAACCTTGTTGACAAACCTACACCTCCAAAAGAATTATATATTACTTTCAATCCTAGTAAGATTATTGTTGCACTTGATGGTCCATTATATATCATTGTGAAAACTAATGATAAACTCTCATGAGGGGTGCTTATTGATCTAGTGTGTATGATGAATGTGATTACTAAAGAATATTTGTATACTCAACAATTGCATCAATTGACATATAATAAATTTAATATTAGGATTAAGGTTTATGATGGTTTCTCTTTTCCTACTATTGGTTCTATTACTCTTCTTGTTGAGGTTGGTACTAAGTACTTAGATGTCACCTTTTCTATTATTCCTACATAAAATCATTTTTGTGTGAATTTGGGACATCATTGGCTCTCTTACATGAAAGTTATCCCTTCTATAATTTATAAATATTTGAAATTACCTCATAATGGTACTATTATAACAATTAATCATATCCTTTACCAACACAATACAAAGTGTCAAAATTTTACTCTTAATTACTTTTGGCCTAAACAACCTAAGGCTGTAAAGCCTCAAAATGACATCCTTTTATTATCTTATCAAAAGTGGAAAAATGAGACGATCATGGCCTTGAGTAAAATTAGCGATGCTACACTCATGGATATTCCTCCTCAGTATGGACCTAATATTCTTTCTACTCCTATATATTCCTAAGTCCCACCTCCCACATCCTACAAAGGAAATAACTTAGCATCAAGTATCTCTAAACCTATTAGGGTTTCTTCCATTCCTTTGCATTTAAGGGAAGAAAAAAATCCTATGTACATTGATCTTAAACCTTTGCAACCCTCAACTAAAACTAAAAGTACTTGTTGTGTGAGAGAATTCCAAAGAAGACATCTTACCGAGGCTCATGAGCTTTCTTCCCAAACTATTTCCTCCTCAAAGACACCAAATGTTGACTTGGTTCTATTTGTCTATCCTCTACCTAACCCTAGAGAGGAAGCTCAACTCAAATCAGGTCAATTAAAAATTCTTAAGATAAATGGTGGTTCAACTTCTTTTTGTTTTCAAGATCCTATTTTTATTAATCTAGATGATGGTATGTATGATGATAATTTTGTTCATACTAACAATCTTGGTTATAATGATTTTTATGATATGTATGAGCTTTTTGAAATTAATCATGAGTTATCCTCACATTTTTCAAAAGAATTAACCATAACTCCTAATGACAAACAAAGTGATTCATCCTTAGATCATGGTCCGTGTTTGAAACTTGTAGTAGATCCATAGTTTGTGTTGAATGTAGCTGCTCTTGAATCTTATCCACTATCCCTAGATGATGTTAACTAAGATTAGGAGGCTAAATTAATTTCTTTACTATCTTCATTCATGTCATAGATTCTCTTTTTTATATTTTCTTATTCATAATATGCTTCCCTCGTGATGTGTTTCTTGATATGTTTTTGTTTTATGTTTGGTTCTCTTTGGATGACCCTCATTACTTTGTTAATACAAAGTAATAAGGAGGCCACATGTATTGTAAAATTTTATATTTGTATCTCAATTATTCTATATGTTATATCTATATTATGTTGTGAATGTGCTATTATTCATAAATGTGCTCTTGTGTTGTCTACTTGAGGACGATGCAAAGCGTTGAGATCTCTTTTTTTTATCTTCCATGTTGACACAAAAAGACACTTATTATCTTTTGTTCTCTTCTTCCATTATGCTTGTAGTTCCACTACCTTAGGGGTGTTGGTTCCCAAATCAACTGATCCTAAATCCTAGAGACATAAACACTAACTCATAAATAGATCTAGGATTGGGTTTGGCCAACGAACACGATTCAACACAAAGGTTGTAATCTTATGCTCTTTAGGCTCTACAAGACCTAGGTGGGTACCCTTATTGAAATGTTTTACAACATTTCAACTTTATATAAATAGACATTGTAGTATATATAAGATGCTTTCAATGAAAATATACAAGGGAAAATTATAATATACTACAAATTTTGGCTTGAACCTTAGTTCTTATCACTTTGCTTGCATTGAAAGTTGGCTTTAATCTATTGTACTCCTAATGCATAAAAACTGAGAAATGAAATATAAAATGTGAAATAAGAATGTTGAAGTGATCCTAAGACCTAGAAAAGTATGACCAGTGCCTATTCAAGGGAGATAAAAAGTTAAATAATAGGTCCAAAGACAAACAATATCAGAGTATCAACATTAAAATCTAATACTAGACATTAAAGACTTGCTTAAAATGCTCAAACTGAGAATGTATTCACAACTTCCTCACAATACCTCTCACACAAATGTTGCAATATTCAACACAAAATTTAATTCATTTACTTGAAATGAAACGTATCATGACATACAAATTCTCCATTGGAGAAGACAAATTGAACATGCCATTAACATAACAACTCATACAACACCATACAAAAGATATCAGAGAAAATGAATGTCCTCTTTATTGATTTTCATAATAAAATTGATACAATCATGATAGATTGTTATTCACAATAAATCTGTAAAAGACTAACTGTCGTGATGTTGCTTCAAGTCTATCCTAATACATACTAAGAAAAAATTTAGAATCCTTCTTCTTGGCCCTAAATTCTATTTTATAACACAAGGAAGCAAAACAAGCTTCAAGCCAAGAAGACACATGTCAAAAGTACAATTCATTATAATTCACCATCAAAGCCCCCTTTTATTCTTGCCAACCCGCATACACAATTCAATATTGGATTAAAAGAAGGGGGTTGAAAGGGTCTCATCCTAGAAGCTTTAGACTACATGGCTTTAGACTACATGTCTGCAAGATCACCCCTTCACACATGCTTCTATCAGTATCTGAAGTACACTTTGATGTCTAGCAGTCAGTAACCCAGGGAATGGTTTGTAATGATTGAACACTTATGTTAGTCCTCCTCAAAATTAGCAATCTACATATAATTCATAGTAACAAAATAGAAGGAAAAAGACTAGTGTTCTCCCTCAGGCTTCTTTTCTTCCAAGGAGCAGTAATTTCTATGCAAGGCTTCAATCTCGTCCAATGGCCAAGTGAAACTCCTCAAACTCTACAACATTTTTATTGCTTCATGTTTTTGTGTGTTGGTAGAGTCATTGCCTCCAAAGTAAATCTGTGGTACTTAAAATCCACCTTCATGATTTTATCAATGATATTAAAATATGAATCGCTTTGGGCCAGAGCAGTAGCCAAGGAAGTGAAAACTACATTTATGGCATCCTGTAAACCTTGCTTCCACTCCTCTAAGCTCCTAATTTGTCCTTCACCTATCAAAATTATGGGGATATCCCACATTTTCAAACCTTTGAAAGAATCAAATATTTTAATCAATGCCTTTTTCTCATCCTCAATGTTAGGCAATTATTTCATAATAAATTATAATTCTTCCCTTGAGTCATCCCTACAACTTGGGATAGAGAGGTAGCATTCTTAACTACCACAATGCCTTCTCTTAAGTCCTAACTCTTCTACTTCTAGGTGGTCCTAATAGGTTGAAAAAATTTAATAATTTCATCTAGCTAGCTATGGAGATGTGAAGTCAAAAAATATGAGGTGTGCACCTCGCTCAATTTTTCAATAACTTTATTTTGCCACCTTCAAAATTGAATCCTTTCTGATTTAAAAATAGTTATTCTTAGCTTCATCCTTGATGCTCTATAATTCTTTATTCATCTTTTCCAATTCTTCAGGTCTAATTCCTCCTGAAGAATTTGTTGTTACCTTCTTTATTTGGTCCTTCAATGCACAATTCTCAATGAATAGTTTGTTGTAGTTTGCATTAAGTGCCACATTCATATCCTTTAATCTCAAATACTTTTTCTCAAGATCATCTACTACTAATTGATCAAATAGGACTACATATGAAGTGATTTCTATGGGCTCTAATGTAGTGGTGTCTTCAAGGGTCCTGATTGCTACATCCCTTGTCTTTTATTGTCCACCATGCAGAACCATAGGCTTCTAGGCATTTGGGGCCTTTTACCATAGATCAAAATCCTTTAGGCCTATGCTTACTCTAGACCCATGATTTTTGAATTCTTTGACAAAATTGGGCTCCTTCTGTCGCATAATCTGATCTAAGAAAAAGATTTTCTCAAAGTCACAACTAGGGACAAGAAGCATGCCACTATTCATAATTATCTCCCTACCTTCCTTAGGTGTGCATCTAAAACTATTCCTATCAAAAAAATTGATCTCTTCATTAGACATATTCATCAACCTTTCCCTAAGACAAAAAGATTTGAACTCGGGAGAGTTCACAAAACTGTCATCTGCTATGAAGTTTTTTGAAGCAATGATCCTTTCATCATCCACTTCCTCTATAGGAATTTTACCTGAGATGATGGTTATGTCCAAGTCATTTATGACTTCAATAGCCTCATCTTTGTGCAATGTGTACCGAGGAGGAGAAGGTGGTGGCACATTTGCATCAAAATCTTCCTAAAAATCTACAAAGTTAGATATCTTTGCCTTTCCTTTCTCAAATTTTTTGACTTTTTTAGTTTCTTGTCTAGAGGTGCCAGGAGATACTTCTTCAACTATTAATGTACTTCCCTTCATTTTGTACATTGTAGGGGCAGTGTCAATAGGTCTTCCTTCAAATTTAACTCATTTATCCCAGGCATCCCTTATCTCCATTTCAAGTTTTATTATATCATCTGCCTTTCTTATCATTAAAGATATCCTAGCAAAATCATTTTGGAATTCCCTATAAAAACCTTTAAAATTGGGATCCTTCTTCTTCCTCTCCCTCTCAAGCTTCTTCATGAGTTCCCAGTTCTTCTTATTCTGATCTTCCTCAGTAGGGGGAGAATTTCTAATTAGATCCTCTCTTTCATCAAAAGAGTAAAAATAGCCCTTCTATTTTAACTTATATATCTTTAAGTCATTTATACATCCTTCAAGGTCAAAATGCCTAGCTTGGGCAACCTTCAATCTGTAATTTTTTACTAAGAAATCTTGTACCTTTTCACAAGTATCACATCCTATAGTGTATTCTTGAAAATTGATCACCCTAGGGAGGAGACGCCCCTTTGTATCTGATTTAATTTACTCTCTCTCCATCCACATGAATTGCCAAATTAACTCAAGGAATGTTAGCCTAGGAGAGACAAAAAGTGGCAAAACATAAGGTTCCTGCTCACACCCGTAGACCCTAATGATGGTGCAGTTGCCATACAAAAAGAAATCTCCAAAATTGTGGATGAATGCCCCATCTAGATATATTGTCTCGGTATCTCTACAACTTCTTACCCTCAGAATTTCAATAATATTCTTAGGCAACCTCGACAACCTAACTGCAAGCCTTAACAAAACTTTCATGATAAAATGATCAAAGAAAACATAGTAATTGCCAAACTTGGACCCTTTGTCCCACACTTGAGTCCATATATGTACTAGCCATGGGAGACTTGTATGTGGATCATTTGTCCTTATTGCTAATTCTAAACCCAAAACAGATGACACATTACAGAATAGTGTCTCAATTATAGCTTCTAATTATTATTCCTTGCTCCCATTAACCCTTCATGGAGCTTATCATGAATAATAGTTTCAAAGTCATAGATCTCATTTATTGAGGGGTGTTGGATGTAGATAGAAATCATTGTGAAATCAATGGGAATTTGAGTAATCCTATAGTCTACCCCAAGAAACCTCCCTAATGCATACAATCTCTTAACGAAGTAGGACTCAAAGCACTTGAATCTGAAAGGCTCCTTTTCAGATGGTAGGACATAATTCTATTAATTTTTGTAGTTTTTTCATGAAATTAGGAACAAATTCCTTTCTATACATGTCTCTTTTATACTGGTAGTTCCTTTCCAGATTGCTTCTACTGATTTCCTTGATGGTAGACTTGTCTAAACCAAAACATTCAATGATTGCCCCTATGTGAGATGTCCAATATGACATAACCCTCAGTAGTTCTCACAGTCTAGCTTGGGGAATCATAAGCATCAACTAGCTCCCTTATCAACATTGTCTCTACAAAAATATTTGGCACTATTAGTTTTCCCAAATTTAGTGTCCAAGGGTTTGACACTAGGACATGCTTGTCTCAGTTGCCATAAAAGGAATAAAAAATATCCCACCCTCTTTCTTTTGTGAATGCATCATTGCATGTCGCTTCCTTTTCATTGAAGGCCATTCTAATTCTATCATTCATAGATAACCTTTCCAACAACTCTAATAGGTCTTGGTGAAGACTTTTGGGTTGTCTGATTTGCCTTTTTCCAGCCTCTTCTAATCTTTGTTTGGCTTCATGTTGCATCTCTTCTGTAGTCTTTTTAGGAGCAAGAGGGGTAGTAGGCACTATTTCTTGTTTCTCTACCCGAGCTAATAATTCTCCCTTATATGTTTTCCTAGGCCTCTTTGGAGATTTGGGAGTTGGCCTCTTTGTAGGAGGAGTTTCCTTGACTTTCTCAGAAGGGGTTTCTTCTTGCAGGGGTTCCCCTTGAGGAACCAAGGCTTCCTTAGTGGGTGGGTTATCTCTAGTAGGGGCACTTTCTATAGGAGGAGGGGTTTCAATAACAGGTTATTTAATGGATCCCTTTTGAGCAACCCTTCTCCTCTTTTGAGTTGGTTTCCTAGAATTAGGAGGAGGGGCGGGCTCATCTGAAGACTCACTATCAGAGACAATAGTGACCATCTTTCTAATTGTCCTTTTCTTTCTCTTTGTGTCCTTCTTCTTAGGAGGGGATCTTGCTTCAGCCTCTTCAGGTATTTGCAGGGCAGATTGAGGGTTTGGATCAGAAGTGGGGACGTTTACAATTACTAGCATAGATGGAATTGTAAGAAAAGCATAGTGCGGAAACGTCTTCCTAATGTCAATTAGTAGGGAAGATCATACAAGAGTGAAGTTTAAGAGTTTTACAAAATGTTAAGAATAACATAGACAAAGACAAATAGAATCAACATAGAGACATAACACCAAGAATTATGTGGGAAAACCCTTTCGAGAAAAAACCCACCACCAATATTTGAACACTTTATTTTCAGTAAATGAATTTACAAAAAATTTTCAGTCTGCAACTATAGGTATTCATTCTCAGATTCTCATGAACTGGACACTAAAACTGGCTAACAAAATCAGTTACAAGAAAAAAGTTATCCAACGACTTCATATACCAAATTGTCAATAGTTCATCTAAGCAACACCACCAATGGTTGGAAGTATAACCATTTGCATCAGTCTGCATTCATGGGAAACATAATATCTCACATGCACTAGGAAGTTGGGTCAATTCGCATTCATATATACCAACAAGATCATCTTCAGTGTCCAAGTGTTCACCTTTTGGACTTCGGTTCGAGCGCACACCTGTAGTTGATCTCTACTCCATCGGTCATTGGAAAGACCACAAATGTGTTGCTCCGATCCCCCGATGAACCAGTAGATGACTCCACTAATGTGGATCCAAATAGGTTAGCTCCATCAGCTCATGAGGATAGCCTTCAATAGGTAGACCTGATCCCCCGATGACCCTAAGATGATTCCATCGGGCCATCGCTAATCTGCTTCCATAGTTTCCCCAATCCCCGAAATCATAGAAGTCGATCAAGGAGGATCCATCAGATGATCGACATAGCTTTCCATAAGTCCCTCTGATATTTGATCAATCCCTAATCACCAAAGGTGATCTCATCAATCATCAATCTAATAATAATTTGGCTCTCCCGATACCCACTGTTACCCCAATGACCTAAGGTGGCTTCATTGGCTATCGAAACATGCCTTGAAAAGTTTCCCTGATGAGTGATGCACTCCAAGATAGAAGAGAGAAGACTCATCAGAATTCTGCGTAGCTTCCATCTTGTCAACCCAATCACCGATATCAACCCAATCGCCGAAGGCGACCTCATCGGGTTATGACATAACAACAAAAATGGCATCTTCGACACTTGAAAAGGAAGAGGACATCGGCCTAAGTCACACTGACTAGAAAGAGTTCAACAACCAAGTAGGTGCTCTATCATTCTATTGGGGTAGGTTACACTGACCAACCTAAACACTTGCCAAAATTCGAGGCATTATTCCAACAAACTCCCACTTGATGAGGAATTCATTGGGCCAACATTTTTAGTTTTTCATTGAGATTTATGGGTAAGAAGACCCATAAAATTTGAACACGACTTGAACTTGTGAGTGCTCATAGGTTTCGTCAAGGCATCTACAACGTTTTCTAGAGTGTCCACCTTGTTAAGATAAAATTTTCCATCTTCCACAATGTCACAAACAAAGTGATACTAAACATCAATATGCTTCGTTCTGGCATGGAAAGCAGGATTCTTTGCTAGACATATAGCACTCTGACTGTCACACCAAATTTTAACTTTCCCTACACCAAAACCAACATCTGAACTCAATCATCTGATTCAAACAACTTCTTTGCATGCATTTGTAGCTTCCATGTACTCTGCCTCTATAGTGGACAATGCGACCACAGGTTGCCACTTGCTCATCCAACTAATTGCTCCACCATTCATGACAAAAACACATCCACTAGTGGATCTTCTGCTGTCATGTCTTCTGCCTAATCAGAATCCACAAAACCACATACACTAAGAATTTTCTTTGAATCATTAGAATGACCATGATAGCTCAAAGCAAAATCTGAAGCTCCCTTCAGATATCTAAACACCCTCTTTACAAAATCCCAATGTGGCCTTCCTAGATTCAACATAAACATGCTAAGTACTCCCACTGGTTGGGCAATATCGAGTCTTGTACAGACCATTGCATACATCAAACTACTAATAGAACTTGAATAAGGGATGTTCTTCATGTCAGAAATCTCTTTAAGAGATTTCAGACTGTCAAGCATAGACAACTTAGTTCCCTGCAAGATGGGAACAACCTGTGATTTACAATCAGACATATGAAACCCGTTAAGAACATCGGTTATATACTTTCTCTAGTTGAGTCAAATTTTCCTCCTTGATCTATCCCTTTTGATCTCCATTCCCAAAATGTACTTTTTTGCTCCTAAGTCCTTCATTTCAAATTTCATAGATAACCAAGATTTTAAATCTGAGATCATACCTTTTGTATCTCCTATGAACAAAATGTCGTCTACATACAAAGCTATGATAAGAATCCTATCACCTTTAGTTTTGTAGTAAACACAATGATTATCTTTTGATCTCACAAATCCCAAGGACAAAATAAATGTATCATACTTTTGATACCACATTCTGGGAGACTATTTCAAACCATACAGAGACTTCTTGAGTCTGCATACCAATTGTTCTTTACCTTTTTCTACAAAGTGCTCAGGCTAAGACATATAAATATCTTCTTCAAGATCACCATGAAGAAACACTATCTTCACATCCATCTTCTCAGTCTCCCAATTATATGCTTAGCCACATGAGAAAAATCTTTCTTTGTAGTTGTCAATGCTACCATCTAGACCATATTTCTATTTTAATACCCACTTGTAGCCTACAGGGTTTCTGCCTTTGGGAAATGGCACCAAGTCCTAAGTTCCATTTTTATCCAATGATGACATTTCATCATTCATTGCTTCCAACCAGGAATTTGAATCAGGCATCTTAATAGCTTCTTTGAAAGTCCTAGGCTCATTAGTAGATGCAAGTAAAGGATAAGCACAATCAACATTCAACATAGAGTGACTATACTTATTAGGTGTATACCTATCAGGTTGCCACCTCTCTCAAGTAGATCTTTTCAGCTCTGGTGTTGAGGCTGCTTGAGGTTCAACAGAAGGCTCATCATCATCATCTTCTTTTTCAAAATCACTCGAACTACTTGAAATCTCCTCATCTTCAGCTATCTCTGGAGATTCTTCCTTAGCTGGAGTAATTTCAACCTCAGCTTCTCCTTTCTTTCCTATGTTGTGATCTAGTGACATAGGTTTAAGCTCATGAAAAATCACACTTCTTCTGTACATAACCTTACCAGTCACTGGATTCCAATGTTTGTATCCTTTCACACCAACTCCATAGCCAATGAAGATACATTTCACAACTTTGTTATCCAACTTAGATCTATTACTATTAGGCACAAGAGCATATGCCTCTGCACCAAAAACATGAAGATGTCTTAAAGAAGGTTTCTTAATACACCATGCTTCCATAGGTGTTTTGTTAACCAATGCTGAAGTAGGAGAGCAATTCAATACATAACATGTTGGAGCAACTGCTTTAGCCCAGAATTTTTGCTCCATCCTAGCTCCACTCAACAAGCTTCTTGCTTTCTCCATTTGAGACCAATTCAACCTTTCAGCAACTCCATTTTGTTGTGCAGTGTAAGGTACAGTCGTATGAGTTGGTATTTTGGTCTGGTTTTGTCATTGATGTCAACACCTACTAAACACTTATCAACTCTGGCACTTTGGAGAATCACCAACAATCACCGGAAAGCAAGTGACTCATGCACAGTCACTAGTGTCTGGTACACCGACAAGATATAATGATCATCGGCTCTTGGAATAGCATGGAAAACACTTGGTAATGTCAAAGACATTGTTTGGACATCTTGTCTTGGAGAATTGTTTATTGGCATATTAGCATTTGCATTTTTGCTGTTACTGACAAATAGGTCTAGGTTACAGTGGCAAGTTTATCTTTTCTAGATTAGCATGACATGCTATGGAAATGATTATTTATTTTTGTAAATGCATTAAGCCAACATGTTCAATCGGTTATTGCATCGGATATTGTATTGTTTGTAAAATGTTTTTATTGTAATATCATGTAGAGCCGACCTACTAAAATTGGTCTTAGGTTATGGTATAAATGTAAGATCAGGAGAGGAATGCAAAAAGGGATTGTGTGAAGGTATATGTGAGAATAAGTAGAGCTATACACGCATACATCATTTTAAGATTGAAGGAGGGTTTTTGTGAAGACAATCAAAACTACACCGGTACTGAAACCAACATATGAAGATGTTGGTCTTAGGTTATGGTATAAATGTAAGATCAGGAGAGGAATGCAAAAAAGGATTGTGTGAAGGTATATGTGAGAATAAGCAGAGCTATACACGTAGACATCATTTGAAGATTGAAGGATGGTTTTTGTGAAGATAATCAAAACTACACCAGTACTGAATCCAGCATATGAAGATGCTATTTTGTGCAGTACATTCTTATTGGATTCAACCATCCAATCGTAGTCAGTGTGACTCCCATTTTGTGATTGAGCAGTGAGCTCTAGGTGCTTGGCCTTTCTGCATGTGCAGACCCCATTTATGTACACTTACTATCTGCAGTAGTACCATCTGATTGTGGGTAAGGTTTCCCACCGTGGTTTTTCCCCTTACAAGGTTTCCACATACAAATATTGGTGGTATGTGTTGTGGATGACTTTGTCTTTATGTTTCATGCACTAATCCTTACCAGTATAACAATTAACTATTAAAACTGTCTACCGGCTTATTAAACTAGTTTACCGGTATTAAGCATTAAGTTGGTTAAGTTGTTTTGGTTTGAATTTATTTGACAACTAATTCCCCCCTCTCAGGTTTCTCTGGGACCTAACAATTGGTATCAGAGCTCAGTCCTCTTTTGCAGAAGTTTAACAGCTTGAGGAGATCCAATGTCTACTAACTATTTCAGGAAGGACAGTCCTAAACTTGATGGAACCAACTATGGAATATGAAAGATCAGAATAAAGACACATCTAAATTGCATTGGAAAGGACATCTAGGATGTTACAAAGAATGGTTATACTACTCCTACTCAGAGTCCGCCCAATCCACCCAACTTGACTAAAGATGATGAAAATGATTGTAAAGCAAGAGAAGCACTTTTGAGCGCATTATCCGATCAAAAAATCATGGGACTATCAGATAGGTCTACTACTAAAGCTATTTGGGATCATTTGGAAACATGAATGATGGAGATTCCATAGTCAAAATTGCAAAACTTGAAAGCTTTCGAGTCAGGTATGAACATCTAAAAATGGAAGAAGATGAAAGGATTTATGCTTTTATGGAAAGAGTAAATGAGATTGTTTTGGGTATTAAATGTTGTGGAGGAACCTTAAGTGATGATGAAATTGTTTCAAAAGTTTTAAGAGGATTGCCACCGGCATATAAAATGAAAGTCACTGCTATAAATGAGTTAAGAACAATGCCTAATACATTAGTAACTAGGGATACATTAATTGGGAAACTTTCAGCTTCTGAAATTGATGAATTTGGTCTTGTTGCTGCTATAAAGATGAATTTGGCCTTTAAAGCATCAACATCATCTGCTCCATCATTTGATAAATCTGATTGGAAAGCCTTTTATGCAAGAGAACTTGAAGAAAGAAGGAAAGAAAATGAAGAACATGAAGAACTTGAAGCACTATTTGCAAGGAAAATGCCTAAAGGTCCAATTGGAAGTAACTATGAAGGTAAAGCACCCTTTGAATGTTTTAACTGCAATAAGATTGGTCATATGGCTTCAAGATGCCCTAATAGACATGCTAGACTAAGAGAAGAAGCTAAAAGAACATAAAAGCCTAACCCTGAATATCAGAGATGTAGATTTAAGAAGAATAAGGACAAATCTGGTTAGATTGCTGATGAAGGTGTGACTGATGATTCTGATGAGGATCTAACAGACAATAGCTTGGTTTTTGTTGCTATAATAGAAGATCAATTGGCACCTACTGCTCAACCGATAGTATAGGCCTTGGCAGCTAAAGTTGAAGTAAAGGATGAATGGATAATTGATTTAGGATGCTCATATCATATGATAGCAGACAAAGGTAAATTCTTGAATTTTCAAGAATACAATGGAGGCTTAGTGAGATTTGGAGATGACAAAGCTTGTTTAATCAAAGGTAAGGGTATAATATCTCTTGATGGTAAGCATAACACTGACAATGTTTACTATGTTAAAGGATTGGAGCATAATGTTTTGAGTGTTGGTCAATTAGTTGAGAAAGGATTTCAGTTACAATTCAAAAATGGAAAATGCAAAATCATGAATAGAACTAGTTTGGAAATTGCAACTGGTAATCAGACTAGAGGTAATATCTTTCATTTAAATAAGAATGAAAAAACATGCTTAATTGCACATATTGATGAAAGTTGGTTATGGCATAAGAGACCTTGTCATGTAAACTTTGATTGCATGGTGAAAATTAGTACTACTAAGGCAGTTAGAGATTTACCTAAAATTTTCAAACCTCATAATACAATATGTAAGGAATGTCAATTTGCAAAACAAGTTAGAGCTAGTTTCAAAAGTATTCCAGAAAAATCCAATAATGCTCTTGATTTAATTCACACTGATTTATGTGGTCCAAGAAGTATGTTATTAGAAGCAAACCTACCACATGTATATTGGAGAGAGGCAGTCAGTAAAGCGGTCTATACATTCAACAAAGTTCACATCAAAGGTGAAACCGGTAAGAGCCCTCATGAACTGTGGTTTGGTATTACTCCTACTCTTAAATATTTCAGAATTTTTGGAAGTAAATGTTATATCAAAAGAGATGAGTATATTGGCAAATTTGATACTAGAAGTGATGAAGGAATATTTCTTGGCTGTTCATCTAAAAGCAAGGCATATAGATGTTTTAACAAAAGACTGCAAAAAATTGTTGAAAGTACAAATGTAAAGATTGATGAACAATTCAAAGCAACTTCAAGGTATATAAACTCTGAACCAACAACAAAATTTTTGATAAATGAACCTACTCTGAATCCACCAATATAGAATGAAGATCTAGTTACCCCAACATCATCTGAGGATTCAACAGTAACTGAGGAACAATAGTAAACAAAGAAACCTTGGTATGTAAGACTGAATCATTCTGAAGATTAGATAATTGGAAACAAGTTTAAAGGACTTATGACAAGAGGAAGATTGGCAAATGAAGAGGTATGTCTTATTTCTCTAATTGTACAATCATCAGTTAATGAGGCATGTGAAGATAAATTTTGGATTAAAGCTATGGAAGAAGAATTAGAACAAATTGAGAAAAACAACACTTGGACATAAGTTCCTCGACCTAAAGATAAAAATGTAATTGGAACCAAATGGGTATTTAGAAACAAACTTAATGAAGATGGTAAGGTTGTCAGGAATAAAGCAAGACTAGTGTGTAAGGGATATTCTCAAAAAGAAGAAATTAATTACAATGAAACCTTTGCACCGGTAGCTAGAATTGAGGCAGTCAGATTATTTTTGGCTTTTGTAGCACATAAGAACTACAAAGTATATCAAATGGATATTAAATGTGCATTTTTGAATGGAGATCTTGAAGAAGAAGTGCACATTGAACAACCTAATGTATTTTCTTTGACAGATAACAAAGATATGGTTTGCAGGTTAAGAAAAGCTTTGTATGGATTAAAACAAGCTCCAAGAGCTTGGTATGCAAGATTGGATAAGTATCTTTTGAACATTGGTTTTTATAAAGGTAATGTAGATAGCAATTTATATTATAAAGTGACTAATGATGACATCTTGATTATAGAAGTATTTTTTGATGATATAATCTTTGGAGGAGAAGATGGATTATGTAAAGAATTTTCTATTAAAATGCAGCAAGAATTTGAAATGTCTATGATTGGAGAAATAAAATTCTTTTTAGGATTGCAGATTTTAGAGACTGATAAAAGTATATTCTTGAGTCAATCCAACTACTTAAAAGAATTACTAAAGAAATTTGGGATGGTGAACTCTAAATCGGTAAGCACACCTATGACAACAAATGACAAATTATCGTTAAGGGATGAATCTACACCTGTTAATCCAACTAGATACAAATCTATGATAAGAGGTTTATTATATTTGACACAAACCAAACCTGATATTATGAATGCAGTATGTATTGTTTCAAGATTTCAAAGTAATCCTAGAGAAAATCATGAATTAGCAGTAAAAAGGATTTTCTGGTACTTAAAAGGCACTATAAATCTTGGATTATGGTATCCTAAAGATGAAAACTTTGAATTATGTGCATACACGGATGCGAATTGGGCAGGAGATGTGGATGATAGAAAAAGCACCATTGGTGGAGCATTCTTTCTTGGAAACAGACTAATTTCTTGGTTGAGCAAGAAACAAAGTTGTACATCTTTATCAACAACAGAATCAGAATATGTTGCAGCACCAACTAACTGTACATAGGTACTATGGCTTAAGAAAATGTTGAAAGACATAAAGGTAAAATGCAAGGAACCTATTACTATCTATTGTAATAACACTGCAGCAATTTATATATCTAAGAAACTGGTATTACATTCTAAAACCAAACATGTTTCTATCAAACTGAATTTTCTAAGGGAAAATGTTGAAGCAAAGGAAATAAAACTGGTTTATGTGAATACTAAAGAGCAGATTGTAGATATCTTTACTAAACCTCTGCCTAAGGAGACCTTTGAATATCTCAGAGATCAACTTGGGGTCATACCCCCACCGGTAGAGACTTAGGAAGTTGATGATTGTCATCAACCAGCAGAATTAATAGAGAAATCTTTTGTTTTGGCTTTGATGGGAAGCTACTTCATAGGGGGAGTAGTTGGTATACTAAATTGATTGGTATTTTGTATATGAACTTGGCTTGGTAAAGTATTTTTGATAAGAACTTTGGCAATTCATGTCAAAGAGGGAGAGATTGGTATGGAAAAACACAAGGAAAATACATGTTGCTCCCAGGGGGAGAGATTTTTATTTGGGAGAGATTGTTACTCTCTGTATCTATATTTTCATTTCTCGTTATGATCTCTTTTTGGAGATTGTTGGTTTTTGGTATTTGGCATTTCTGTTTTGGCACTTTGATGGTTTTTCCATCTTGTGTTGCCATCAATGCCAAAGGGGGATATTGTTGGTATTTTGGTATGGTTTTGTCATTGATGTCAACACCTACTAAACACTTATCAGCTCTGGCACTTTGGAGAATCAGTAACATTCACCAACAAGCAAGTGACTCATGCACAGTCACTAGTATTTGGTACACCGGCAAGATATAATGATCACCGACACTTGGAATTGCATGAAAAACACTTGGTAATGTCAAAGACATCATTTAGACATCTTGTCTTGGAGAATTATTTATTGGCATATTAGCATTTGCATATTTGTTGTTACCGGCAAATAGGTCCAGGTTACACTGACAGGTTTATCTTTTCCAGATCAGCACAACATAGTATGGAGATGATTAATTATCATTGTAAATGCATTAAGCCGACATGTTCAATTGGTTATTGCATCAGATATTGTATTGTTTGTAAAATGTTTTTATTGTAATATCTTGTAGTGCTGACCTACTAAAATTGGTCTTAGGTTATGGTATAAATGTAAGATCTTATTTGTAAGATCAAGAGAGGAATGCAAAAAAGGATTGTGTGAAGGTATATGTGAGAATAAGCAAAGCTATACATGCTGACATCATTTGAAGATTGAAGGAGGGTTTTTGTGAAGACAATCAAAACTACATCGGTACTAAATCCAGCATATGAAGATGCTATTTTGTGTAGTACATTCTTATTGGATTTAACCATCCAACTGTAGTCAATGTGAATCCCATTTTGTGATTGAGCAGTGAGTTCTAGGTGCTTGGCCTTTCTACATGTGCAGACCCCATTTATGTACACTTACTATCTGCAGTAGTATCATCTAATTGTGGGTAAGGTTTCCCACCATGGTTTTTCCCCTTACATGGTTTCCACATACAAATATTGGTGTTATGTGTTATGAATTTTTCTTTATGTTTCATGCACTAATCCTTACCAGTATAACAATTAACTATTAAAATTGTCTACCGGCTTATTAAACTGGTTTACTAGAATTAAGCATTAAGTTGGTTAAGTTGTTTTGGTTTGAATTTATTTGACAACTGATTCACCCCCCCTCTTAGTTGTCTCCATGACCTAACAATATGTCTCTTAATTCCATGATCAAGACAGTACTTGTCAAAATCTACACTACTGTATTCACCACGATTGTTTGTTCTTAAACATTTAATCCTTCTCCTAGTCTAATTTTCAACAAGGTTCTTAAACTCCTTAAATTGACTAAACACTTATGATTTACTTTTTAAAAAGTACTCAAATGCACTTCTTGAATAATCATCAACAAAAGATACATAACACTTAGACTTAGACAGAGAAGGAACATCCACTGGACCAAACAGATCAGAGTGAACATAATCCAGAATGTCAGAAGATTTATGAGAACTGGAATAAAACTGAACACGGTTTTGTTTTCCATATATCCAGTGTTCACAGAAATTGAAATTAAAATTACAGATGTCTAGACCTTCAACCAGATTCTTATTCTTTGAATTTTTAAACCTTTTTCACCTATGTGGCCTAACCTATTATGCTAGAGAATTATTTTCTCAGCAGGAAGTTTAGCTTCCAACGAATTAGCATTATGCATCATTGCAGTTGTCTTAATAGACTTTTCACAGGTTACATTACAATATATAGGTTCAGCATTTAACTTATACAGTGTATGTACCAATGCGATTACCCTTTGCCAATACAATGGAACCCCTAGTCATCTTGCAACCACTAGATACAAATGTAACTTGTACTCCAGCATAATTAAGTTTACTTACAGAGAAAAGGATTCTTGCCAGACCTGGTATATGAAGAACTCCATTGATCCCCTTCACTCTACCATCTCAGAATTGACTTTTAATTTTGCCTTTCCCTACAATCTCCAACATAGAAACACTAGCCAAGTATACATTTCCACCAACATATGGTTCATACTTCAATAACCACTCCTTGTGGGAGGTCATGTGAAAAGATACACCAGAGTCTACTAACCTGGTGTCATCTAAGGTAGGCATTGCCAGGGCTGGTACAAATGCATATGCATCACTCTGAGAAGATTCAGTGTCAGAATACTTCTTCTTCTTCTCCTCCTTGCAATCCTTTCATATATGCCCTTTCTGCCCACAGTTCCAACACTTCACCTTTGACTTCTTTCCTAGAGATTTTGATCTCTCTTGAGACTTGGACTTGGACTTCATTCCTTTCTTTTTGTCTTTGTCCTTTGGTCTGCCTTGAATAGAGAGTGCATCTTTTGTCACCTTAGAAGACTTCTTTCTCATCTCTTTTGACAAAAGAGTATTAACCACAATATCCATCTTGAATTGGGTCGTAGTACTACCGATAGCTATCACTAAGTGATCCCAAGAGTCAGGCAATGAACACAACAACAAAATGCAATGTTCTTCTTCCAGAATGTTCACACCAATAGAAGTTAACTATGCAAGAACCATATTGAATGCATTCAAGTGGTCTGCCAATGGTGTTCCTGGATCCATCCTCAGAGAGTACAACTTCTTCCTTAAGAAAATTTTATTCACCAAGGACTTGCCTTGATAAATATCTCCCAACTTCTTCTAGAGAAGATGTGCAGTTTTCTCCTCATGGGCGTTTAACAAAATAGAATTAGCAAGACATAGCCTGATTAGACCCCTTGCCTTCTGATCGACTAATTCCCATTCCTCTTGCTTCATGCCTGTAGGTTTCTGCCCAGACACATTAATCTAAAGGTCTCGGTCGACCAAGAAGTGTTCCATCTTGAGTTTCCATAGTTCAAAACTAGAACCATTAAATTTCTCCATGTCTATGCACCCTAAAGTGCTCGTCATCTTAACCTGTAAAAAAAATAAGTAGACACTGTGCAAGACTCCCACTGAAGTAGAACTGACACAAAAAACCAACCCTACCCAACAAGGATAACAAAATGGGCCAAGCTCTAATACCACTTGTAAGGAAAGCACAGTGTAGAAACACCTTCTTAATGTCAATTAGCAAGGAAGATCAAACAAGAATTTAGTTTAAAACTTCTATAGAATGTTAAGAATAACATAGACAAAGGCAAATAGAATCAACATAGAGACATAACACCAAGAATTACGTGGGAAAACCCTTTCGGGAAAAAACCCACCACCAACAACTGAACACTTTATTTTCAATAAATGAATTTACAACAAAATTTCAGTCTGCAACTACAAGTATTTATTCTCAAATTCTCACGAAATGGACACTACAATTGGATCATAGAATCAGTTACAACACAAAAGTTATCTAATGGCTTCATATACCAAATTGTCAATAGCTCATCTGAGCAACAACACCAACGGTTGGAAGTCTAACCATCTGCATCAGTCTGCATTCATGGGAAACACTATATCCCATATGTACAAGGAGGTTGGTTTAGTTCCTATTCATATATACCAACAAGACCATCTTCAGTGTCCAAGTGTTCACCTTTTGGACTTTAGTTCGAGCGCACACCCGTAGTCAGTCTCTACTCCATCGGCCATTAGAAAGACCACAAATGCATTGCTTCGATCTCCTGATGAACTAGTAGATGACTCCACTAATGCATCCCCAATTAGGTTGGCTCCATCACCTCATCAGGATAGCCTTCAATAGGTAGACCTGATCTCCCAATGACCCTAAGATGATTCCATCGGGCCATCGCTAATACACTTCCATAGTTTCCCCGATCTCCAATATCACAAAAGTTGATCAAGGAGGATCCATCAGATGATCGACATAGCTTTCCAGAAGTCCCTCTGATATTTGATCAATCCCCAATCGTTGAAGGCAATCTCATCTATCATCAATATAACAATAATTTGGTTCTCTCGATATCCGCTGTTACCCTAATGACCTAAGGCGGCTTCATCGGCAATCAAAGCATGCCCTGAAAAGTTTCCCCAATGTGCGATGCACTCCAAGACATAAGAGAGTGGACTCATCAAACTTCAGTGTAGCTTCCATCTTGTCAACCTGATCACTGATATCAACTTGATCACTGAAGGCGACCTCATCAAGTTTTGGCATAGCAACAAAACTAGAATCTCTGACACTCGACAAGGAAGAGGACATCGGCCTAAGTCACACTGACTAGAAAGAGTTCAACAACCAAGTAGGTAATCTACAATTCTATCGAGGTAGGTTACACTGACCAACCCAAACACTTGCCAAGTGCATTTGAGGCATTATTCCAACAGGAATTACATCAAGGGGAATGACATGGGTAATCTTTGGCATTGTAAAACTAGTGTCATCCTTAGGGACACTCTTAGCAGTGGGAGTAGCAGAGTCTCTAACAGGGGAAGCCATTTTAATTTCTAAAACCAAAGGAGAGCATGCAAAATTTATCACAGACGCAAACCCTACAGACTCTAGGACATAGACATAAATCTCTACATACTCATGACCTCGACAACCTAGCAAATTGCATAGGAATAGTGCAATAACTAACTTACTAGTTATTTTGCTCGGTTGAATTAGCTGGAGAGCACATTGGTTTTCTGAAATTTGCTCTTCTTCTCACTCAGGGACACTCTAAATTCTCATTCAGATGCAAGGTAAGGGAGAAAATTGATGAATTTCTATTTTATGGCGATGTCATTGATTCATACATGTCGGACAAAGCTAGTCATTTGTGCCAAATTTGAATTTCATCTATTGATTAGGAAGTGAAAACTTGAGATTGCCTTTGACAACCCTCGAATAATGACATCGCATTCAATAGACTCACCTAAACACCTTAGACTTTTCAAAATTTTCTATCATTTGAATTGCTTTTATCATTTTATGACTTTCGTCATCTCTCCGGGATAAGCTTTACTTGGATTTCTCTTCATTTCCTTATCCCATACCATCTTTCTCTATTGTTACTAACCCTGTAGGATAAGGTCTCTATGTATTTACCTTTTCTTTTTATCCCACAACACCTAGAAGAATTCCTTTCACCCTCGCGGGATAAGGCCCTACTACCTTTCCTTCATTGACACCTATTTGTCCTTATCTCATAGCGCATCTAACAACATTGTTTCTTCTCACGGGATAAGGCCTTTGTATTTCCCTTGAGTATCCTATTATCCTGTGTTGCTCATAATTCCCTGCTATCTCCCGCTTGAAGGTGCTCCTCATTTATTTTCTTTATGCGGGCTAAGCCTTTTATGCTTATCCCCTCCTATTTCGTGACCTATCTCTTATCCACATGGTAACATGCAAGATAAAAGATCCTCTTGATCTTGGCTTCCACCCTTATCCCGTGCCCATATTTGAGTAGAAGAAATCCCCTACGGGATAAGGTTTCCTTAGAATCCATTGTTACCTCTTAAACCGTACCATCTTTTTGTCAACTTAAAAGACCCGCGGGATAACTCTATCTTGCAACTTCATGTTACCTCTTGTCCCATAGGCTAAACATGCTGTCCTAAAACCACCATAGGATAAGGTCTTCCTCTCTATTTCTTATCCTTTCTTATCCCGTGTGGCTAAGTGCATACTGAAAAATGCTATCATACCTAAAAGCATTGGAGAAGTAAGATCATTTCATAGATTGGCTAGTTTTTATAGGAAGTTATCAGAAATTTTAGTTCAATTTTTAGTCCTATGATAGAAGCAATGAGAGGAGATAGGAAGGATTTCAAATGGACATCCGAAGAAAATAAGAGTTCTGATTTGTTGAAGCAGAATGTTACTAAGAAGCCTATATTGGCTTTACAAAATTTCAACAAAGTATTTTAAGTGGATTGTGATGCAAGTGGAAATGCAAATGGAGCAGTGTTAAGTCAACAAGGAAGATCGGTAGCTTATTTCACTAAAAAATTGAATGATGCGAGAAGGAGATATTCTATGTATGATCAATATTTTTATGGCATAATTAAAGCATTGAAGAAGTAGAGACATTATTTTTTACCTAAAAAGTTTGTGTTGTATACTAATCACAAAGCTTTGCAATAGTTGAACACTCAAATTAAGTTGAATGAAAGACATATGAGATGGGTGGAGTTCTTGTAGAGTTATACCTTTATTTTGAAGTATAGATGTGGAAATTCAAATAAAGTTGCCAATGCCTTGAGTACAAGGAGGAATCTGTTGATAGAGATGAGAGTGGAGGTATTGGGTTTTGAGGAATTGAAGAACTTGTATCAGGATGACTCAAATTTTGCAAAACCTTGGAAAGTTTGTAAAGACATTCTTATGGTGGATAGGAGTAAGTGGTTAGAATATTTCATTCAAGATGAGATTTTGTTTAAAGGAATCCAGTTGTGTATACCTTAGAGCTCAATAAGGGAGACTATGATAAAAGAAAACAATAGTGGAGGATTAGGATACTTTGGTGTTGATAAGATAGTAGCCTTGGTTAGTGAGAATTACTTTTGGCCTTATATTCATAAGGATGTAAGGAAATTTTTTGTGAGTTGTAGAATTTGTCAACTTTGAAAAGGTAGCAGTCAAAATGTAGGATTGTATGAGCCTTTGAAAGTTTGAGAGAGACCTTGGGAGGACATAAGTATGGATTTTATACTTGGATTGCCAAGGAAACATAGAGGAAATGATTCTATATTTGTGGTGGTGGATAAATTCTAAAAATGACACATTTTGTTAGGTCCTGGAGGTAGCTGAGGGGGGGGGGTGAATCAGTTGTCTATTAATTTAAAACCAAAAGTAACTTAACCAAACTTAGTGCATAATACTGATAAACCAAACTTTAATGCTGGTAGACAGTTTGGCAGTTGATAACAGTACCGTTAAAGTTTAATGCATGAACCAGAAATACAAATAACATACACAACACACAACACAATTCTTTGTATGTGGAAACCCTGTGAGGGGAAAAACCACAGTGGGAAACCTTCATACTTACTTCTAACTAGACCTTTAGGCATTTTCCTTGCAAATAGTGCTTCAAGCTCTTTAAGTTCTTCATTATCTATTCCAATTTCTTCAATTTCTCTAGCATAGAGTGCTTTCCAATCAGATTTTGATGATGATGATGATGATGATGCTGCAAATGATGAAATGTTGAAAGCCAAATCCATCTTAATTGAAGCAATAGGACCAAATTCCTCAAGTTCAAAAGCTGAAACTTTTCCAACCAAAGTATCTCTAGATAATGATCCATTAGGCATTGTTCTCAATTTATTAATAGAAGTTAAATTCATTTTGTATGCTAGTGGAAAATCTCTTAAAACTTTATAGAAAATTTCATCTTCACTTAAGGATCCTCCACAACATTGTATACCCAAAACAATTTCATTAACTCTTTCCTTAAAAGAAAAAATCCTTTCATCTTCTTTCATTTTCAGATTTTCATTCCTGACCCAGAAGCATTCCAGTTTTGTAATTTTAACAGTGGTATCACCTTCATTAAATGTCTCCAATTTATCCCAAATAGCTTTAGCAGTAGATCGGTCTGATAATCCCATGATTTGTTGATCTAACAATGCGCTCAAAAGTGCTTCTCTTTCTTTGCAATCATTTTCTTCATCTTTAGCCAAGGTTGGTGGGTTAGGTTGACCTTGAGTAGGAAAAATATAGCCATTCTTTGTAACATCCCATATGTCCTTTCCAATGCAATTCAGATGTGTCTCCATTCTGATCTTCCATATACCATGGTTGGTTCCACCAAGCTACAGACTATCCTTCTGGAAATAGTTAGTAGACATAGGATCTCTTCAAGTTGTTAAACTTCTGCAAAAAGAGGACTATGCTTTGATACCAATTGTTAGGTCTCAGAGGCAACTGAGAGGGGGGTGGGGGGTGAATCAGTTGTCTATTAATTTCAAACCAAAACTAACTTAACCAAACTTAGTGCATAATAGCAGTAAAGCAAACTTTAATGCCAATAGATAGTTTAGCAGTTAATAACAGTACTGGTAAAGTTTAATGCATGAAACAAAAAGAAAAATAACATACACAACACATAACATAGTTATTTGTACATGGAAACCCTGTAAGGGGAAAAACCACGGTGGGAAACCTTACCCACAATAGGATGATACTACTGCAGATAGTATGTGCATACAAATGGGGTCTACACATGTAGAAAGGCCAACTGCCTAGAGCTCACTGCTCAATCACAAAATGGGAGTCACACTGACTACAATTGGATGGTTAAATCCAATGATAATGTATTTCTCAAAATAACATCTTCATATGTTGGATTCAGTACCGGTTAAGCTCTGATTGTCTTCTCCAAAAGCCTCCTTGAATCTTCAAATGATGTCTACGTGTATAGCTCTTCTTATATTCGCGTATACCTTATTACAATCCTTTTTCATGCACTCGTCTTCTTCTACATAATCTCACAAATGAGATCTTACATATATACCAAAACCTAAGACCAAATGTGTAGGTCGGCTCACTAATATATTACAATTAAATCAATTACAAATGAATCAATATGTAATGCATGATGTCGGCTCAATGCATTTACAACAATAAAAAATCATCTCCATAATGTGTCGTGCTGATCTGGAATAGATAATGCTTGCCAGTCCATAACCTAGACCTATTTGTTGGTAACAACAAATATGCAAATCTGATTGTACCAATAATCAAATCACCAAAACCAAGTGTCTAAACAATGTCTTCAACATAACCAAGTAATCTCCAGATGATAACAGATCATCCTCAGTGCTGGTGGATAATATAACCTGTTGGTGAACTAGATACTGGTGACTGTGCATAAGTCACTAAACGTGTCGGTGAACATAACCAAAGATTTCCAAGTGTTCTCAAGTGTTGACAAGTGTTGACATCAATAACAAAACCAATGAAACACATCCATAATACCAACAATGACCCCCTTTGGCATTGATGGAAACACAAGATGGAAAAACTATCCAAGTGCCAAAGCAGAAATGCCAGAAACCAAGAACCAACAATCTCCCAAAGAGATCATTAACTAAAACTAAAAATACAGAGAGTAAAAATGTCTCCCCCAATGAATAATCTCTCCCCAAAAGATAATGTGTTTTTCCATAGATATCTCTCCTCCTTTGACATCAAATGCCAAAGCAATACAAAACCAAGTACAATCACTTCATAGAACTTGTTATAATTACCAATTGTTATAACCACAATTATTCAATCTACTCCACCTAAGAAGTAGCTCTCCTTCATGAAAGCCAGAAAAAAGATTTCTGTTTTAATTATGTTGGTCTGATGCCATGCTCCAACTGTCTAAGTTTCTATCGATGAGCGTATAACTCCAAGTTGCTCTCTTAGATATTCAAAAGTTTATTTAGGCAAAGGTTTAGTAAAGATATCTGCAATCTGCTCTTTAGTATTCACATAAACCAATTTCACTTCTTTTGCTTCAACATTCTCTTTCAGAAAATTGAATTTGATAGAAACATGTTTAGTTTTTGAGTGAAATACCAGATTCTTAGATATATCAATTGCTGCCTGTAAAGCAGAAAATCGAACCCTAGGTGTTCTCCCCCACTCCAAGGAGAAAGGGGGTCACTAGGATTGACGGTTTTCACTTAGGAGGGACTTTACATTCAAAAGAGGGGTTGAAACCCACAAGATCCAATCCCACACAATGCAGGATTGGATTCTAAATGAGTTTCAAGGGTTGTGACATCAAGGATACCCTCTTTTGTAAAGAATGTAGATAGAAGATTGAACTAGGAATGTATATAGAAGCAAGAAATATTCACTTATAAACAGAGATACGGATACAGGATGAAGCTACGGACCTGGAATTAGCAGTAAAATGTCGAGATGATGTTGTTCTACAAATTCGGGTGAAAGTTGACGGGATGATGGCGCCCGGCGTGCACACGGTCCTCTGAAAAATCCGCGAAACGAAGGGGGATCTGTTCGTCTCTGCACAAGGGTTCCAGATCTTCAATTACAGCCGCATACCTACAACCTACACACAGAAAAGAGAGGACGATTGGGGGGCTAGGGATTAGGGGTTTTCCTTTAGGTCAAACCCCAGTTTTGGAATTAACCAAGAAATTTGAATGCTGTAAATGTAAATGTTTGTAATGTAAACAAGTACTGATACCTTGTTGTAAGAGTGTTTGTATTCTTACATGCGAAGGTGTAAATGTTGTTGTATGTTGTATGTTGTATGTGGTATGTGATCTCCTCTTCAATGGTTGAATCCTTGTCTTGAATGCAACACCTAACCTTGAATGGAGACTTAGAATGATCAATTGCTTGAAGGAATGCTTGAATGCTTGAATGCTTGAATGTTTGCCTAGCGCTTTCGCCTCTTGTACACATATGTCCTTCCTTCTCAAATGGGAGAGGAAATGTAGTTTATATACTTTTCAATTAGGGTTGAAAGATTGATTTTTCCGACCTTGGGCTGACCAGGAAATAATATTTCCTGAATTGCAAACTTAAAGACCCGAAGCCCCAAAAGAGACCGGGCCCAAAATAGGGCCAGGGACCAGGGCGCTGGGCGCCATGGCCCTGGGGGACTAGGGCGCTGGGCGCCATGGCCCTGGGGGACCAAGGCGCTAGGTACCCTAGTCTTGAAGGACCAGGGCGCTAGGCGCCATGGTCCCACCTCTAGGGACAGCAGGGTGCAAGGAGGATCAGGCCAGGGTGCTGAAAAATGCAGTTTTTGATGTCATGAACAAGTTTCGGGGTCTCCATTCAGGTTTAGTGTTGCGTCGCCATCGTGAAGACCCAAATGTATTCGAAATTGCAAGTGTCACAATTTTAGGACACTACATTTATCCCCCACTTTAGCGGGAGTATAAGCGTATGCCCATACTTCTGGTAAAGTACAAGGAAACAACATTGAAAGACTTTCACCACGTCAAGAAGGCAAGATATGCCAAGCCCCCAGTGGACTAAGGATCTTATGACTTCGATTGAAAAAGTAAAAGGGAAGATCACGAGGGAGAACCATAACTGTCAGTAGTAAGGTTCCCTCACTATGAGTCATGCAAGAAAGGTATCAAAAATTTTCAAGGCAAAGCTAAATTTGTCAAGAAATTCTCAAGTATCTTGTAGAGATATGAACAGGGTGTATGCCCCCCTACGTTAAAGCGATCGTACATGCCTCATTGGGGGTGATTTCTTTAAGGTAGTGATACATATAGGAAATGAGAAGGAAAGGAGCATGTTATCACAAGGATTTAGCCCCCAAGTGTGAGATAAGCCCAAGGATAATAGACACAAACACAAAGCACGAGGTGACTTCGCTTTCCTTGGGGTCAGTATGCTATATGATAATTCATGTATATCATATGTATGTATGCATAATTGTTCTTCATTCCCCAATCAAGGAAGGTCACCTAGAAGAAGGGAACACATGTGTCTTTTGAGTCAACATGAGAGAGACCAAAAGAGGTCGCAATGCTTTGCATCGTCCTCAAGTAGACAACACTTAGGACAACAAATAGAAGAATGAGAATAACACATAGAAGAAGTAACAAAAGAGAGGAGGAAAGAGTCTGCTATGCTAATGAAACTAGTCTAGCACGTCATCTACCCCCCGATCTTGCTGATCAATGTTTCAGAAAGGTAGGGAACACGCTAGAGGAGGAACATCCAACACAGCAGATGGAGCTATCACGAGATCCAAACAAGGGCTATGTTCATGTTCCAAGCCACATTGTTCTTGTCTAGGAGCTAGGATAAGTGCTTTAGAAAATTCATTAGATAAATGGTTATCAACATCAACAGATTCATATTCACTATCAGAATGAAAAGAAGTAACATTTTCATCATGAATAACATTTTCATCTATATCATCATCAAGATTTATAAAAATAGGATATTTAACTCGCACAGGATCAAGACCATCATGCATCTTATGTTTAGGAGATTTTGGCTCAATTTCTGGCTGAGGAGAAAACGGAATAATGCTAGCTCAAGGTGTTTTTGGGGATTGCAAAGTTTGAGAAGCAGCTGCCTGAGCTCTAAGACGACGCTTTCATTGGCGTTCATGTGCAGAATGATTTCATCTAGTCTTAGTAGGAAGTTGAGAAGATTGAGGAGGAGGAATGTTCTCATCCTTATCACTTGGGTGTTTGGGTTGTGGTCTCTTAGGTTGGATAATACGAGAAGAAGAAGGTCTCTTCTCTCTATAAAAAGGAGGAGGAACTGCTCCATATAAGGGAAGAATATTTGGTTTAGGAAGAAGACCAAGCCCATCATGACGAGGAGGTATAGGTCTACTTTTAGGAAGTTTATTAGATATAGACATAGTCACATCCATAGGGATGGGTTGGGAATCTTCCTGAGGAAAGACATTAGTTTTATCTTTCAAAGGAAGAACTTCCTTCTCAAGAATGATAGGAATATCAAGTTTGGGTGTTCCAGGTTCACTTAGAGATAGGATCATATCTTTTTTCCACTTTTGATAAGATTTGAAAAGATGATCACTCCATGGTGGAAGAGATTGGAATTGTTTAGGCCAAAAATAATCAATAGGAATGCTAGAAGTTCTTTCAGCTGGTTTAAAGAGACTATGATTGACAGTAACAACTTCACCATTATGGGGAAATTTCAAACACTTGTGAATAGGAGAAGCAATAGCTTTCATGGAAGATAGCCAAGGATAGCCTAGCTTCACACGAAATTGTTCGAATGATGGAATAATAGCAAAGACCACATCAAGGGATTTATTATGGACCTCAATAGGTAATGTAATAGAACCAATTGCAGGAGAAGAAAATGCATCAAATAATTTCACAACCGCATTTGTTTCATCATAAATCACTTGATTCAATTGCAAAGTAAAAAGAAATTCTTCAGTAATGACATCAACCATGCAAGAAGGATCAATAAGCACTCCACAGCAAGGTGTATTCTTGACTTTTGCAACTATATATAAAGGACCATCAGGTGCCCTGATTGTTTTACTAGAATCAAAGGTGATGGAAGGTTCTTTAAGGATTTTTTGCTGCTCTACAAAGTTAATCACATTTGGAGTCATAGACACAAGATCATCAGGTGAGACAGAGGAATCATTAGTATCAATCGCATTAGAGGTATGAGAAGGTAATGGATCAGTAGAAATCTTAAGATTTTGGTTAGGAGGAGCTACAGATGTATTGCCTTTATCATTCACACCAGAAACAAAGATAGTATTATTATCAATCAAATCTTGAATTTTACCCTTTAAAGCAAAACATTTCTCAGTATCATGCCCAGGTTGACGGTGAAATTGACAAAAGGATTTGTTATCAAAATAGGGTGAATTAATCTTTGTAGGATCTATTTTCCTTATAGGAGGAAGAGTGAGCACATTTTGTTCCAATAACTTATTCATAATACTATGCAATGATTCATTCAAAGGAGTAAACTTTCTTTCTTTCTTGAAAAACTTAGAAATAGGAGGCACACCTGATGCTGCATTCACATTGTTGATGTTTTCATTGAATTTAATGGACTCTCTATTCGGTTTAAACTTCCCAAATGGTTGTTGACTACTATCACCCTTATCACTCGGAGCCATAGGATTTTCTTGTTCCATTTGACTCATAGTCAGTTGATAATTGTGAAGAGTTGCACACAACTGTTGGAAAGAAGTAAACTCAGAAAATAGAAGTTTTTCTCTAATATCTTTTGGTAAATTAGAAATAAAGATTCTTTGAATATCATTGTCAGGCACTGGAAAAGAAATTTGGGCATACAAATGCTTATATCTACCAGTGAAATCAGTCACTTTTTCTTTAACACCTTGTTTACAATGCATTAAATCAATCAAAGTAACTTTAGGACTTATATTGTTTTGAAATTGTTGAATGAAAGCATTTGCCAGTTGTTCGAAAGAAGTAATAGAATAGGAAGGCAATGAGAAATACCATTGTAGAGCCTTGTCTCTTAATGTTCTAGTAAACAGTTTTGCAAGCAATCTTTGGTCATGAGCAAAATCGATACATATTGTTTGAAAAGTCTTAACATGTGTTAGAGGATCACCTTTACCATTATAAAGCTCCAAATGCGGAATTTCAACATGTTTAGGGGGGATAGCTCAAATAATGTCAAGAGAAAGTGGGCTCGCAACATCAAATGTGGGCACACTAAACTTAGATTGGTTCATAGAGGCAATTTGTTGCTGTAAAGAAGAGACAGTTTGTGCAAGATTGTTAATGGTCGCTTCAGTCGAAGAGTTAGATTGTGATGGAGGTGTTATGTTATTGAAAGAAGGTAGAGAGTAGGGTGGTGGGACACTATGATAGTTAGTCATAGGAGATGATTGAAAAGGAGGAACACTACAAGGGGAAATGGAATGATTAACTGAATTGCCCCCTTGAGCCAGGTTCATTTGTGGAGATATAATAGGAACACTCATTGAAGGAATGAATGAAGAAGTCGGATTAAATGAAGGAAGAGGGTTAATTGAAGAAGAAGGATTTCCCCCATGACTGGTGATCATAGGTGGAATGTCTTGTATTGAATTAGTCATTATGTTTGATGTGAAAGTAGGTATACTAGCAATAGAAGTTGTCAAAGGAATAGAATGATTAACTTGAGTAGGAGGTTGTGTATAACCCAAAGTTTCAGCACAACTCTTTATAGGCATCACATTCGAATCCACAATGTGTGCAATACCACGCAAAATATCTATTCCATTCTTATCACTTTGAAGCATACATTTTAGACCCTCAATTAAAGGAAGAGCTTGACTATCAGGGTATTCTTGAGACATCCATTGTCGAAAATCGTCAAATTGGTTATCCAATTTTGAAAGTTGTTCTTTAGAAACCTCATGGAGAGCTTCTTCATCATTAGGAGGATTAGAGGAATTACCCGTGTTCTCATTAAAAAGGCCATTCAAATTAGGTTCCATCTCCTCAGTAATTAAACCTTGGAAAGACTTAATTCTAAGGCTTCGTCTAACGGGAATAGTGTAAGTAGGGCTTATTGTTGTAAAACTCATGCACTAAAGAGAGAGAAGATTTTGAATTTAGAGGTAGCAAATTTCAGTAAAATCAGCCAATCTCCTAGATTTAAGCTGTTAAATACAATCAGGACAATCTCCTGAAATTTTGGAAAAAATGTCCGGGACCGTGGCGAATGGAGTGCACACGGTCCGCACAACTTTTTCTGAAATTTTCAAGGATGAAAGTTATGATGATTTTAGAGCTAATCTGAAAAAATTGAGTGATTTTACGATCTGTAGATAGGCCAAATTAAAGTTGCAATCTCAAAATTGAACCCTACCAAGATTGTCGAAAAAATGCAAAATTTGAATTTTGAAAAAGAGAGGGAAACTGAAATTTTGAATTTTATGATTTTAGAGGGAATACTTAAAGCAATGCAGGTTTTGAAATTCAAAAATTGACTCAATTTCACGCAAAATTCAATTTTGAAAGTGGAAATCAAGTTTGTTGCAATTAAACATTTGATTTCAAAAGTCACAAACTGCAAAGATTTGAATAAAGCACTGAAATTTTGAATGAATGCCAACACACTTTTCAGATTTAGGACAGTAAGAAACACAATTTTGACATGAATTTCAGTTTCAACAATTTTTGAATGATTAGAAGCCTTAATCCAAGCAATCCCTAGACCAACTTTGACTGTAATTTTGAAAGTGTTAGAATTGATGAAATCAGCCAAAATTCTGGATTTTAGCAGAAAAATATAGCAAGATCTAACTCCCGAAATTTTGGAAAAAATGTCGGGGACGATGGCTCTCGGGGTGCACACAGTCCTCGCAACTTTTTTCCAAATTTTTAGGGATGAGAGATATTATGATTTTGTTGTGGAATCCAAAGTTACAGCCGATTTGGAAGTGTTTTGATCAGTGAAATTATCAGTCAAAGGTTGAATCAAGAGGGTTTTAAAAATTAGGGTTTTGACACTTAACCACTTAATTTTCAAAATTAAAGCACAGATATGATTTGATAATTTGTAGTAAGAGGGCAAATCTGAAACAAGCATTAACAATTAAACATTTCGCAAGCTCAATTATTAAAAAGAAAATTTAGGGTTTTTATGCAATTAACCTCTAAAATTTGCAAAAGATCAAACATGGAAATGTAATTACGGAAGCAAATTTTTTAGATCTAACCATGAATAATCAGAATTAGAATGTTCACATTGGGTTCACCAAAATGTAAAGCGGAAAATCAAACCCTAGGTGTTCTCCCCCACTCCAAGGAGAAAGGGGGTCACTAGGATTGACGGTTTTCACTTAGGAGGGACTTTACATTCAAAAGAGGGGTTGAAACCCACAAGATCCAATCCCACACAATGCAAGGATTGGATTCTAAATGAGTTTCAAGGGTTGTGACATCAAGGATACCCTCTTTTGTAAAGAATGTAGATAGAAGATTGAACTAGGAATGTATATAGAAGCAAGAAAGATTCTCTTATAAATAGAGATAGGGATACAGGATGAAGTTGCGGACCTGGAATTAGTAGTAAAATGTCGAGATGATGTTGTTCTGCAAATTCGGGCGAAAGTTGACCGGACGATGGCGCCCGGCGTGCACACGGTCCTCTGAAAAATCCACGAAACGAAGGGGGATCTGTTCGTCTCTGCACAAGGGTTCCAGATCTTCAATTACAGCCGTGTACCTGCAACCTACACACAGAAAAGAGAGGATGATTGGGGGTTTAGGGATTAGGGGTTTGCCTTTAGGTCAAACCCCGATTTTGGAATTAACCAAGAAATGAGAATGCTGTAAATGTAAATGTTTGTAATGTAAACAAGTACTGATACCTTGTTGTAAGAATGTTTGTATTCTTACATGTGAAGGTGTAAATGTTGTTGTATGTTGTATGTTGTATGTGGTATGTGATCTCCTCTTCAATGGTTGAATCCTTGTCTTGAATGCAACACCTAACCTTGAATGGAGACTTAGAATGATCAATTTCTTGAAGGAATGCTTGAATGCTTGAATGTTTGCCTAGCGCTTTCCACTCTTGTACACATATGTCCTTCCTTCTCAAATGGGAGAGGAAATGTAGTTTATAAACTTGTCAATTAGGGTTGAAAGACTGATTTTTCTGACCTTGGGCCGACCAGGAAACAATATTTCTTGAATTGCAAACTTAAAGACCCGAAGCCCCAAAAGAGACTAGGCCCAAAATAGGGCCAGGGACCAGGGCACTGGGCGCCATGGTCCCACCTCCAGGGATAGCAGGGTGCAAGGAGGATCAGGCCAGAGTGCTGAAAAATGCAGTTTTTGATGTCATGAACAAGTTTCGGGGTCTCCATTCAGGTTCAGTGTTGCATCGCCATCATGAAGACCCAAATGCAGTCGAAATTGCAAGTGTCACAATTTTAGGATGCTACACTGCCATATTATCATAGTAAATGATTATAGGTTCCTTGCATTTTACCTTTATGTCCTTCAACATTTTCTTAATCCATAATACCTGTGTGCAATTAGTTGTTGCTACAACATATTTTGATTTTGCTGTTGATAGTGATGTACAACTTTGTTTCTTGCTCAACCATGAAATTAGTCTGCTGCCAAGAAAAAATTCTCTACCGATGGTGCTTTTTCTGTCATCTACATCTCCTGCCCAATTTGCATCTCTGTATGCACATAAATAAAATATTCCATCTTTAGGATACCATAAACCAAGATTTCTTGTGCCTTGTAGATACCAAAAATTCCTTTTTACTGCTGATTCATGACTTTCCTTAGGATTACTCTGAAATCTTGAAACAATACATACTGTATACATAATATCAGGTCTTGTTTGTGTCAAATACAGTAAACCTCCTATCATATACTTGTATCTTGTTGGATTAATAGGTGTTGATTCATCCTTCAATGGTAGTTTATCAGTTGTAGTCATAGGTGTATTTACCAATTTAGAGTTTTCCATGCAAAATTTCTTTAGTAATTCCTTCAAGTACTTTGATTGATTTATGAATATACCTTTATCAGTCTGTGAAATCTGCAATCCTAACAAGAATTTTATCTCTCTAATCATAGACATTTCAAATTCTTCCTACATCTTGTTAGAAAAGTCTTTACACAATCCATCTTCTCCTCCAAAAATGATATCATCAACAAAAACTTCAATAACCAAGATGTCATCATTAGTCACTTTGTAATATAAGTTGTTGTCAGAATTACCTTTAGTGTAACCAATCTTCAAAATATATTTGTCCAATCTATCATACCAAGCTCTAGAAGCTTGCTTCAATCCATATAAAGCTTTCCTTAACCTGCAAACCATATCTTTGTCATCTATCAAAGTAAATCCATTAGGTTGTTCAATGTAAACTTCCTCTTCAAGATCTCCATTCAAAAATACACATTTTAAATCCATTTGATATAATTTATAGTTCTTGTGTGCTGTAAAAGCTAAGAATAATCTGACTGGCTCAATTCCAGCTATTGGGGCTATGTGGGAGAAAAAGTGACACTAAGCAAACATGCCCTAATCTCACTTTCAACCACACACTTGTGGAATACGAAAGAGCCTAGAGGTATCACACAATTGGCTACTTCTTCTTGTGGAAGAGAGAGCCATGGGCTACCTATTAGGATTTCTATTCCTTTGTTGTAATTGAAAGATGAAATGATGCAAGTTCAATCCCTAACCCCAAAGTGCAAGTATGAACTAATAACAAGATTACAGAATTGAACTTAAATGATGGAAAACTGTAAACACAAGGACAAGACAAGAATGTAAATGTGTAACCGGAGTTAAAATCTGACTGAAAATGTTCGGGATGGGGGCGCGAGCGCCACTGTCCTGATTCTGCCCCTGAAACTGCTCCAAAAACTGTTGTTTTGCACTTTGGAGAAAGCTGTCAAAAATGCTGAAAATGCTATCTGTTAGGAGGACCAGGGCGCCCAGCGCCCCTGTCCCAGGGACCAGGGCACCCAGCGCCCTTGTCCTGGTAGGACCAGGGTGCCCCATGCCCCTGTCCTAGTCTTTTGCTCTGAGATTTGGTGGGAAGGTCGGTCTCAGTCTGCTTCTTCTGGATCTGTAACCTACGGCGTCGTCCGAGTCCCGAAACCTGCACTTATATCTGAAAAGGTGTTTGGGCGCCTATATAGGGTTTTGCCTTAGTCAAACCCCCGCTTCGGTGATTTCCACCTCCACAAATAGCCAATTTGTATTGTAAAATGTATTGTGTGTGCAGACCTAGTGTGTGTGCAAGGTCCTAAAATGCAAGAAAGCAAACTAGAGCAACCTAGAAAGTAAACCCTAATTGCTTGTAAATGATAATGTGAATGCTCTAAATCAAGATGCAAAGTGATCTAAAGCATGAATAAAGGATATATTGAAGCTTATGCAAAGACATGAAAACAACATGAAATCATACCGAACCCTCAAGGGAGGAGTACAAGCCAATCTTCAGTCGGTAATCTCCTATTGTTCTTCAATGTCTTCAAAGCCCTAAATGTATGAATGAAATTGATAAATTCTTGATAGATGGATGTTGAATGTTGTTGAATTCTTCAAAGATCTGCTCTTTCACTGCATATGAGGTTCCTCCCAACAAAAATCGGATCCCTTCAAAATGAAGAAAGAGAGCTCTTATGTATGAAACCCTAGGTCTTAATTTCAACTTTAGGCCAACTTAGAGATTGAATATCCCACCAATTTCTTGGGGTTAAGCTTTATTTTATGATTGGATCGTGCTCCCAAAATTTCGGGAAAAATGTCCGAGACCATGTGCACCGGGCGCCACGGTCCCGACAACTTTTCACCAAATTTTTAGGGTCGTCGGATATGATGATTTTAGAGAGAATCCCGAAGTTACAGGTGATTTCGAGATGTTTTGACCCCCGAAATCAAGCCCCCAAGTTCAAAATATGACCTAATTAGGGTTTTTGATTAAATGATGTATTAGAGGAATAAAATGCGAAGGGCACACTTTAGTGAAAGGGCCCAAATTTATGATGTAGAGAATGATGAAATAGAACCTTAGACCTAATTAATTTGATTAATTAAGTGCTAAAGGGGAAATGTAATGCAAAATGCAAAATGCGCCAAGGCGGGTGCTAAACTAGGTGTGAAATTGTACCACCCTAGCAAGTGCGTACAATTTACGACGCTACATTTAGCCCCCACTTTAGCGGTCATATGAACACTACGTGCATATGCAAGCTAAAGTACAGAAAAGTAAACATTATTTGAAAAAGGATATATCCATAAGTCTGTCGAATGAAGCCCCCAGCGGCATCTGCAGTACACAGTTAGGAACCGCACCCTACAAAACCACATGTTAGATCACAAAATCGCCTAATGCTTACTAAGGAAGGTGATGAAAATTCGAGGGTAGCTATATGCCCCCCCTTGTTTCGGCTTGCTAATTTTAGTGAGTTGAAATAGGGTATCATGTTTACCACTTCGAATTGTTAAAGAATATTGATGACAAATGCTCACAAGAAGATTTGATATGAGATCAAAATCTAATGGAGAATCATTTGGTAAGAAAGAGGACTAAATCTCAATTCCAACACAACAAAGAGTGTGAGGATTTGAGAGTTCTCTAACACAAGATGAAGGATGTAAATGGAAACAAAATGCAAAGAGAAGAAAAGAAAGGAAAAAGGCATGAATACACACATTGGTGATCCATGAGAAGAATAGTGAGAGAGAAAACATGGACTTCTCACCCCTAGATATTTTCTAGGTGATCCATGGGAAAAGGACATGGAAAACTAGCCCCTAGAGTCTATCTAGGTGATCCATGTAAGGGAGGAGAGTGAGAAAGTCTAGCCTTATGCCGCTAGTTCCACTCAACCTTGTGCATGTGTGTGTAAGGGAGGTTAGAAGCACCTCATAGGAGTCTATGCCCGAGTATGCTACAACCTGTATATGTATGGTACAAAAGCGTGACATCTCGCTTTAAGAGTCTGTGCTCTGGTTCCGAGAATAATCACCTTGCATAAAAGAAAAATGGAGACATCTCGCTCTAAGAGTCTGTGCTCTGGTTCCGAGAATGACCCATTGCTCAAAAAGTGTAATGTTTATGTCATAAGAAAATTAGAAAAAGGATACCTTCCTTCATCACAAAAGAAGATACCCCAAAAAATGCAACAATGTCATAGATCCAAGCAAGAGAGTTTTATGCTCTTTAAGCAAGGATAAGATAGTTGAAAAGGGATATCTTGTAATATGTGTAAAGGAGATCCTTAGAGGAGAAGAGATCTTTGTACAAAAAGACACCTATCCTTGAGAGGACAAATATAACATCTTCGAGAATAAGACAAAGAAGAGAATAAGAATGCAATACTTCCTTCTTTTGTGAGGTGAAAGTGATTCTTAATGAAGGATGACGCTCCTTTTAACCCAATTAGGAGAGTGAATTCGTTATGGATGTATTTTACCAAGTGCAAAAGAGGTTGTAGTCAAGGACTTACACCTCTTGTAAGAGAGAACCCTTGAACAAACAACAACAAATGTGTACAAGGCATAACATCAAGTAATAAAGTCCACACCATCCACAAAATAGGAAAAAGTGGATCCTTAGATAAAAATAAAGAAAGATCATTGCCTCCCAAGGATAAGGACAATGAGAAGGACTTACACAATCTTCTAGGGAGAGATTTGGACATAAGCAAAAGAAGAGATGTATGAAATCATTCTTGTTCCCATAGGAACAAGAAAATTAGGCTATTATGTTGCTTCAAAAAATATGATTGCACTTGAAATTGTACCATCATGAATGACAATGAGCCCCCAGTAAATGAGCTACCAATGTCACATAATGATGAGCAACATAACAGCCATTAATGTTATTTAAAGACATGATAGATTGAATGAGGTATTTGAATATGACATGCTAAATGCTCAACTATAAGTGAGATCAAAAACATGTATAAAATGATAAAAATTGAAGAAGAAAAGTCACATGAAATCTTAGAAGAGGGATGAGTGTAATTTATTAGAGCCTTATCCCTAGAGGAAAGGACTTTATGATGAATAGGAGATAAAGATTCATAAGTGGATTTTGAAATTTGAGGGGAGTCATAAAGAGATTTGTTCATCGCCAAGATTTCCTTATGAGGGGAATGAGAGTTGATAAAAGTAGAAGATGATTTAGTTGAAGTGAGATCATCATCACTACTAAATATAGCATTCACATTGAGAGATGATCTGTTAGATGCTTTAGTGCGTTTGCAGGGATTGTAGCCAAGTCCAAAGGCATAATTGTGAAAATTAGTCTCTAGAGGAACCTTCATCCCTTGTTCATGAGCACCACAACCATTTCCATGATACCCATGCTTAGCAAAAATGCGAAAACCACGACCATAACGATCAGCCATTTCTGGAAGAGAGGGTGGTTTTTCATAAGACAAAGAATCAAACTCTTCATAATTAGAGGTGTGAGGAGAAGAAGTTTGAGAGGTGGCCACAAAATTATTGCTCATAGGTTCAGGTAAGACTGATTGATCTCTAGTTTCTTCCTTCTCTTTACCTTTAAGATCTCTAGGAGGAACCCTATACTCACCTACAAAGGTGGGATTAAAGTCAAGGGATCCCCAATCGTCTTCTGCGAGAACCTTCTCAGGATCAAAAGCCTTTTCATGTGTAAACTCAAGTCGAGAAGGATCTTCTTCAGGAGCTTTAGACTCATCCAAAGAATTTTGATTATTAGAGGGTGATGATTCATCCATAGGTATCTTGTTTAACGAGTCATCACTAGAAGAGGAAGGCTTAGAAGAACTCCCTTTGGAAGTAGATGTTTGCAAACAAGCCTGAAGATTAGTATCACCTATCAAGGTATATGTCGTATTGTTATAAATAAATTTAACTTGTCTATGCAATGTAGAGGGGATAGCTTGCATACTGTGAATCCAAGGTCTCCCTAATAACAAGTTGTATGTTAGATTTCCTGACATAACATGGATAGGAGTAGGCAAAGTAACAGGTCCCACCGTGATTGGTAAGGTGATAATACCTAATGAAGACTTAGCCACATTATCAAATCCTCGAATGGGATGAGAGTCAGGCTCAATAAGGGATGTATCCACATTCATCTTATGCAATAGATTAATGCTACATACATTAAGGCCAGAGCCATTATCTACTAGTGTTCGTCTTATAGCCATTTCATTTATGATAACCACAATCATCAAGGGATCATATTGTTGTTGAATTTCACTAGTAGGCAACTCATCTTGGGTAAACACAATTTGAGCTTTAGGATTCATCACAGAGTTAACCAAAGATACTATATTACTAGATGTATTAGGTGGAGGAACATTCAAATCTTTCAAGGCATCTTGTAACATTCCATGATGAGCGGAAGAAGTTTGGATCAAATCCCAAAGGGATATCTTAGCAGGAGTAGTTTTAAGTTGTTCTATGAGATCATAGTCCTTACTAAGCATTTGTGAAATACGAGGAGCTTGCGGAAGAATTGGTTGAGAAGGAGGAAGTGAAGTTGGGCTAACTAGAGGAGGATTAGGTTGCCTATTATTTCTAGTGTTATAGGTATGAGCAACCGCATGATAACTCTCTCTAGTTAATTGCTTAGCATACTCATAAGGGATCTTAGTAGAATAACCTCCTTGCACAGTAATAATAGGTTTCTTAGGAGTGCAAAAAGAATCATTAGCATAACCACCTTGAACCACTAAGATAGGCTTATTTAAAGGTTGAGAATTTTGAGAAGGACAAGCACCTTGGACAGTGAAAAGAGGTTTGTTAGGTGTTCCATTCACATGTATCAAATTAATTGAGGATGGTTTAGGAGAATGAACAAAAGTGTTGAAAGAATTATTGATAGTCTTCTCTTGCACTAAAATCTTATCACAGATCAAATCAATTTTAGGAGAGAGACAAGGGATAGGCATTGATGTTCTAGTAGGAAAAGTAATACTAGGAAAGGTCATATCATCCTTTATCATCAGAGGATTTACATGGGGAATAAACTCTCTAGGAGAAGGATCAACATTACTCTCTAAAGTCTCACTTTTGAGAGGGAAATATTTGAAAGAAATGTTAACCATCTTGCTTTGAACTAGGGTATCCTTATGAGTAGAACCAAGTTGAGGAGAGGGAGATGCTTTTTTAGAGGGAGAATAATTGATATTCAAGGAAGGTGAGAAACTATCAAGGGAGAGAGAATAATCTACACCTTCTTCTAATGGTTCATCCCAAATAGTGAGGTTGTTGAAAGGAATGCTTGAAGTATTGTCAATTTCGGGAGAGGAGATAACATTGTTTATTAATTCCTCATCCTTAGGAGGGAGAGAATCAATAGATGTGTTAAACTCATCCTCTTTCCTCAAAATATTTTCAATATGATCTTTATGGGAGAGAGAATTAAGGAAATTGCTTATTATTTCATCTTCTTTCTCTAATGGATGCTTATGGGTAAGATCAACTTTAGGAGAAGGGTAAGCATTTACCATTAATTCATCATCTCTAGTGGGAATTTTGTTGGAAAAGGAAATGCCATCACTAGGAAATGTAGGGATAATGTCATCTTCTTGCACACAAGGATCCTCATGAAGCGAGTGTTTTTTAGGAGGAACATGAACATATTTCTCCAAAGATTCATGCTTAGGAAGGAGATCTTTGAAAGAAGTGTCCATAACCTCTTGTTGCACTAACATGCCCCCATTGGAAGGACCAAATTTAGGAGAAAATAATTCAATGTCCATCAATACCTTTTCACTTAGAGAGGCATCATGGAGGGAAGGTGAAGTAACATTAAGAAAGGTGTTTATGATATCATTCTCTTCCTCTAGGATAGCTAAATAGGAAGGGCACATTTTAGGAGAATTGTCAAGATCACTCTTAAAGTCTTCATCCTTAGAACATGGGAGAGTCTCAAAGGGATTGGTAGCAATTCTTTTAGGCACTAAAATGTTGTTATAGATGGGGGGAGGTTTTTTAGAAGAAGTAAAAATTGAAACAAGGGAAGCTAACCCATTATCACATCTATGGAATGAATGCATCATGACAACAATTTTCCTCTTTCAAATGATAACACATGCAAAATAGAAGGAAATCATTAATTTTAACCAATGCAAGAACTTAGAATGTAGATTTAGAAAATGAAATTTATGATTCAAATGAGTTCCTAAATCAGATTTGAAATTATTGATCCCAATTAAGCTATCCACAAGTTCAACTTTGAATTGAAAAACTTAGGGTTTTAGCAAAAATTTCCTCTAAATTTTTGAATCTTGCAAGAAATTGAAACTTGTAAATACCAATTTGAATTTTAAATAGCATAAACACTCAAATTTGAAAACACAAATCAGAATTAGAGAAGATTGGAGTTCACGTCGGGTTCACCAAAATGTGTGGGAGAAAAAGTGACACTAAGCAAACATGCCCTAATCTCACTTTCAACCACACACTTGTGGAATACGAAAGAGGCTAGAGGTATCACACAATTGGCTACTTCTTCTTGTGGAAGAGAGAGACATGGGCTACCTATTAGGTTTCTATTCCTTTGTTGTAATTGAAAGATGAAATGATGCAAGTTCAATCCCTAACCCCAAAGTGCAAGTATGAACTAATAACAATATTACAGAATTGAACTTAAATGATGGAAAGTTGTAAACACAAGGAAAAGACAAGAATGTAAATGTGTACCCGGAGTTAAAAACTGACTAAAAATGTTTGGGACGGGGGCACGGGCGCCACTGTCCTGATTCTGCCCCTAAAACTGCTCCGAAAACTGTTGTTTTGCACTTTGGAAAAAGCTGTCAAAAATGCTGAAAATGTTGTCTGTCAGGAGGACCAGGGCGCCCAGTGCCCCTGTCCTGGCAGGACCAGGGCTCCCCACACCCCTGTCCTGGTCTTTTTCTCTGAGATTTGGTGGGAAGGTCGGTCTCAGTCTGCTTCTTCTGGATCTGTAACCTGCAGCGTCGTCCGAGTCCCGAAACCTGCACTTATATATGAAAAGGTGTTTGGGTGGCTATATAGGGTTTTGCCTTAGTCAAACCCCCGCTTCGGTGATTTCCACCTCCACGAATAGCCAATTTGTATTGTAAAATGTATTGTGTGTGCAAGGTCCTAAAATGCAAGAAAGCAAACTAGAGCAACCTAGAAAGTAAACCCTAATTGCTTGTAAATGATAATGTGAATGCTCTAAATCAAGATGCAAAGTGATCTAAAGCATGAATAAAGGATATATTGAAGCTTATGCAAAGACATGAAAACAACATGAAATCATACCGAACCCTCAAGGGAGGAGTACAAGCCAATCTTCAGTCGGTAATCTCCTATTGTTCTTCAATGTCTTCAAAGCCCTAAATGTATGAATGAAATTGATAAATGCTTGATAGATGGATGTTGAATGTTGTTGAAGTCTTCAAAGATCTGCTCTTTCGCTGCATATGAGGTTCCTCCCAACAAAAATCAGATCCCTTCAAAATGAAGAATGAGAGCTCTTATGTATGAAACCCTAGGTCTTAATTTCAACTTTAGGCCGACTTAGAGATTGAATATCCCACCAATTTCTTGGGGTTAAGCTTTATTTTATGATTGGATCGTGCTCCCAAAATTTTGAGAAAAATGTCCGGGACCATGTGCATCGGGCGCCACGGTCCCGACAACTTTTCACCAAATTTTCAGGGCCGTCGGATATGATGATTTTAGAGAGAATCCCGAAGTTACAGGTGATTTCGAGATGTTTTGACCCCCGAAATCAAGCCCCCAAGTTCAAAATAGGACCTAATTAGGGTTTTTGATTAAATGATGTATTAGAGGAATAAAATGCGAAGGGCGCGCTTTAGTGAAAGGGACCAACTTTATGATGTAGAGAATGATGAAATAGAACCTTAGACCTAATTAATTTAATTAATTAAGTGCTAAAGGGGAAATGTAATGCAAAATGCAAAATGCGCCAAGGGGGGTGCTAAACTAGGTGTGAAATTGTACCACCCTAGCAAGTGCATACAATTTACGACGCTACAGGGGCAAAGGTTTCATCGTAATCAATTCCTTCTTTCTATGAATATCTCTTACACACTAATCTTGCTTTGTTTCTAATTACCTTACCATCTTCATTGAGTTAATTTATGAATACCCATTTAGTTCCAATTACATTTTTATTTTTAGGTCGGGGAACCAATGTCCATGTATTATTCTTTTCAATTTGTTCCAATTCATCGTCCATACCCTTAATCCAATTTTTATCTTCACATGCCTCATTAATAGTTGCTAGTTCAAATTGAGAAATTAGACATACCTCTTCATTTGTCAGTCTTCCTCTAGTCATAATTCCTTGATACTTATTCCCAATTATCTAACTTTTAGAGTGATTCAATCTAGCATACCTAGGTGTGTTCACTTGCTGTTGTTCTTCAGTCACTGTGGAATTCTCAAATGATTCCGATGTGACTGGATCAACATTCTATACCGATATACTCATAGTAGGTTCATTTGTGATTATTTCAACTACCTATTCAGAGTCTATAGACCTTCTAAACTATTCATCAATCATCACATTTGCACTTTCAATGATTTTTTGCAATCTCTTATTAAAACATCTATATGCCTTGCTCTTAGATGAATAACTAAGAAATATTCCTTCATCAATTCTAGGATCAAATTTTCCAATATAATCATCTCTCCTAATATAACATTTGCTTACAAATATTCTAAAATATTTAAAAGTAGGAGTATTACCAAACCATAGTTCATGAGGAGTCTTACCAGTTTCACCTTTGATGTGAACTCTGTTGAATGTATAAATAGTTGTATTGAGTGCTTCTCTCCAATACACATGAGGTAGGTTTTCTTCTGATATCATGCTTCTAGCTACATCCAAAATAGTTTTGTTCTTCCTTTCCACAACTCCATTTTGCTGGGATGTCTAAGGTGCTAATAATTGTCCTATGATTCCATTCACTTCATAGAAAGTATTAAATTCCTTAGATATAAATTCAACTCCTTGATCTGATCTCAAGCATTTGATTTTCTTACCAATTTCATTCTCTACCATCACCTTGAATAGTTTGAATTTTCCAAAAGCTTATGATTTCTCCCTGAGAAAAGTAACCCAGCACATTCTAGAATAATCATCAATGATTAGCATAAAATATCTATCTCCTTGTAAACTTCTAGTCCTTGTTGGACCACATAAATTAGTATGAATTAAGTCAAGAACATTATTGGATTTTTCTAGAATACTCTTAAAAGTTTCTCTAACTTGCTTTCCAAATTGACATTCCTTACATACCGGATTGTCAAGTTTAACAATCTTAGGTAAATCTCTTACTGCCTTAGTTGTACTGATCTTCACAATGCAATCAAAATTTACATGACACAGTCTCTTATGCCATACCCAACTTTCATCAATATGTGCAATCAAGCATATCTTTTCATTGTTATTCAAATGAAAGATATTACCTCTAGTCTGATTACCGGTTGCAATTTCCAAACCAGTTCTATTCATGATTTTGCATTTACCATTCTTGAATTGTAATTGAAATCCTTTTTCAAGTAATTGACCAACACTCAAAATATTATTCTTCAAACCTTCAACATAGTAAACATTATCAGTATTGTGCTTACCATCAAAATATATGGTGCCTTTTCCTCTAATAAAACAAGCTTTGTCATCTTCAAAACTTACTATACCTCCATTGTATTCCTAAAAGGTTAAGAATTTACTCGTATCACCAGACATATGATGTGAACATCCGAAATTTGTAATCCATTCATCCTTTTCTTCAATTTTAGCTGGCAGGGCCTGCTCTACCAGTTGAACAGTAGGTGTCAGTTGATCTTCTATTATAGAAACAAAAGGCCATCCATTGTCTATTGGTTCCTCATCAAAATCACAATTAACTCCTTCATCAACATAGTAACATGATTTGTCTCTATAGTTAGTAGACATAGGATCTCCTCAAGTTGTTAAACTTCTACAAAAAGAGGACTAGGCTCTGATACCAATTGTTAGGTCCTAGAGGCATCTAAGGGGGGGGGTGGTGAATTAGTTGTCTATTAATTTTAAACCAAAACTAACTTAACCAAACTTAGTGCATAATACCAGTAAACCAAACTTTAATTTCGGTAGACAATTTACCATCTAATAACAATACCCATAGAGTTTAATGCATGAAACACAAAGACAAATAACATACACAACACATAACATAGTTATTTGTACGTGGAAATCCTATAGCGGAAAATCCATGGTGGGAGACCTTACCCACAATCAGATGATACTACTGCAGATAGTATGTGTGTACAAATGGGGTCGGCACATGCAGAAAGGCCAACTGCCTAGGGCTCACTGCTCAATCACATAATGGGAGTCACATTGACTACAATTGGATGGTTAAATCTAATGATAATGTACAGCTCAAAATAACATCTTCATATGCTGGATTCAGTACCAGCTAAGATCCAATTGTCTTCTCCAAAAGACTCCTTGAATCTTCAAATGATGTCTTCATGTATAGCTCTTCTTATATTTGCATGTACCTTATTACAATCCTTTTTCACAGAGTCCTCTTCTTCTACATAATCTCTCAAATGAGATCTTACATATATACCAAAACCTAGGACCAAATGTGTAGGTCAGCTCACTAAGATATTACAGTTAAATCAATTACAAATGAATCAATATGCAATGCATGATGTCGAATCAATACATTTACAACAATAACAAATCATCTCCATAATGTGTCATGCTGATGTGGAATATATAATGCTTGCTGGTCCATAACCTAGACCTATTTGTTGGTAACAACAAATATGCAAACCCGATTTTACCAATAATCAAATCACCAAACCATGTTTCCAAACAATGTCTTTGACATTACCAAGTAATCTCCAAATGATAACAGATCATCCTCAGTGTTGGTGGATAATATAACCTATCAGTGAACTAGATACTGGTGACTATGCATAAGTCAATGAACATGTCGATGAACATAACCAAAGATCTCCAAGTGTTCTCAAGTGTTGACAATTTTTGACATCAATGATAAAACCAATACAACACATCGATAATACCAACACATTTCATACCTTGTAAGAAGATAATAGATGTCATGCATATAGCTGACCTATTTTTCAAGGAGGTGGTGAGAGTACATGGCTTAGCTAAGAGAATAGTTTCTGACAGAGACCTTAAATTTTTTGGAGAACACTTTGGAAGAAGATGAAGACAGATTTGAAGTTCAGTTCTACTTTTCACCCACAAACTTATAGATAGACATAAGTAATAAATAGGAGTTTGGGAAATTTGTTGAGATACTTGGTTGGATAGAAAACCAGAAGTTGGGACTTGGTTCTTGCACAAGAAGAGTTTGCCTACTACAATTTAGTGAATAGGAGTACTAGAAGAACACCGTTTGAGATTTTTATGGGAGTACACCCTAGAGGGATATCATAGTTTAGAGAAATTACTAATGAAGATAAAAGGAGTGCAAAGGTAGAAGCAATTGCAGATTATATGAAGACAATACATACTAAGGTCAAACAACATTTAGATGACATTAACAATAAGTATAAAGAGAAAGCAGATGAAAAGAGGAGACACGTGGACTTTGAAGTTGGAGACGAAGTGATGGTGTATTTGAGAAAAGAAAGATATCAAGTTGGAACCTATAATATGTTGAAGATGAGGAAGTTTGGACCTTGTAAGATCTTGAAGAAATTTAGTTCCAGAAATGCATATGAAGTGGAGTTACCTGGTACATTGGGTATTTCACCTATATTTAATATTGCAGACCTACATCAGTATCATGAGACAAAATTTAGTGAAAATAGTACAATAGAATTAGAGAAGCAGATACCCTAGAAGGTATTGCACCAGATTGAAGACATTTTGGATAGTAGAATTGAGCATAGAACTTGAGGAAAACAATACAGAGAGTATCTTTCTAGGTGGAAGGGAAGACTTGTTGAAGACCCATCATGGATTTTGTAGCCAAAGGTAGACTATATTGGTTTTCCTTTGACCCCTACAAAATGAAGGACTCACTTTTCATTAACCCTGAATGTCTGATGCAGGAGAATCCTAGTTCTTGGCAATCTTGCATCAACCAGTTTAATATTTTCTTTCTATTTTTTAACTGCTTTGTAGTTTCAACATTTCTTTCTGCATTTTACTACATTTGCTCACTGGATCTTCTAGAGCTCGATTTTGTTTATTGACATGATCATCTACCTCATCCTAAGGGATCTTTTTTCGACAAGTTATCATTTCCAAAATGTGAGATAGTTTCTATCTCAAAGCATCAGAACCGCTTGGACCTATCTGCTAATGGAGAATCTTGCGGATCATTTTTGTAGCTTGTGGAGATTGTTTTCATTGCCTTTAACATTCCTTGGGTTGTAGACAACCTTCCCTTAGGCCCCCACCTCATTCTATTAACTTTCTAGAGGGATTCCTTTGGTGGAGGTTGACCTAGTTGTTTTACACATTACACCTTCTTCATCGAAAATTGTTTTCATCTTGGGCCAACGCAGATCATTCTTGTGAGCTGGGTAAGTGCACAATGATGGTGGTAAAAAAGGGTGGTATAAGTGGACACTTTTTTTCAGAAATCAGGTGAACCTAAAATTGGAGGAAAATTTTGAAAGTCATTCGCTCAAGATATGAAGATAATCAAAGAAAAATATTGTAGTACTCTGAATCTAATTTCCAAACTAATAAATGTTTTAAATATTAGATAAGATTAAGGGGGTCAAACCCTTCGTGCACGAAAAATAGACCTTGATTTTTTCTGAAAAACATAACATAGTGTTTAACATGTGCATCAAAAAATTCATAGTTAGATTTAGTATTTTGACAAATCCTTTGGTAGAAAGATTGTTAAGAGTGAGCACTAGAAGTTGTGTTTTTTTTTGTAATTTTTTGTCGAGTATTTTTTTTTATGGTTTTTCTAATCGATTGCATCCTGAAAATTAGGTACCTGTTCGTGCGTGAAGCATAACTTGCACTAAAACAATAAAAAATATAATTTTTTAAAAAAATTGTAAAGAATCAAGTGCAGTACAATAATATATAAAGTTTTTTAAGTTTGGATAAGTAGATCAAAAGTTATTAAAAGAAATTGTACGCATATGTCTGTGAGAACTATGGAGACACCGGTAAAGAAATTCAATAATAATATGTTATTGTTGTTCAAATTTTAAAAAAATTATATGGTTAGAAAGATCAGAAGATGGGTGAAAAATATGATGGCAATTTTAGAAATACCCACTTGATGAAGTGTAAACCTGATGATGACAATGTCAAGAAACCAAGTTAATAAAATAAAACACGTCAAAAAGGAGGGAAATGGAGGTAAATCAAACTTCCAACCCATAGCTTTGTCATGTAGACCTATTTCCAAGACTAAACAGTCAAAAGTGCATACGGGGTACCTATGATATAAGAATCACTCATGCACTACTTTTGTTTAAAATTTGGGAGTGTGTATATTATGTATAATATGATATTGTATATATAATATGTGTATAGTGTATAATATGTATAATATGATATTATACATATAATATGTGTATATTCATATAATATGTAATATATATAATATATAATATATATGTATATAATAATATATAATATATTTAATATAGTATATAATATATTTTATATAATATATAATATATAATATATAATATATAGTATATAATATATAATATATAATATATAGTATATAATATATAAAGTATATATATACACACATATGTGTGTATGTATGTGTATTGTCTCCCTCTCTTCCCCTCTCAAGCGCATATAGAGTGCCTCTTTTTCTCTATTTCTCTCCCTCTCCCTCTCTCTCTTTATCTCTCTCCCTCCCCCCCCCCCCTCTCTCTCTCTCTCTCTTCCTCGTGCTCTCTCTCTTCTTCTCTCCCTCCCCACTCTCTCTCTCTCCCTAACCCCTTTATCTCTCTTACTTTATATTGTTGTATTGCAATTAGATCTGCCATGTAGTGGTCACCATTTGGATGAACAGTAGACCTAATAATCTCAAGGTCCATAGTTTGAGCTGGATAAGCTATTATTTCCTTAATAGACTTAGCATTTAACTTAGTGCACTAAACCAATTGTGCACCATCTCTCTCTCTCTCTCTCTCTCTCTCTCTCTACATCTCTCTTCCTCTCTCCCCTTCTCCCTTCCTCTATAACTGGTGCAGGAACACCCTAACAATGAAGCCCCTTTTCCATTTTCATGTTTGTTGTAATAAAGATCCATTTTTGTAAGACCAATTGTCAAGTTGGTACACCTATAAACTACTTGGTCAAACTTGGTCAATGGATCTATGGTAGACTAGGATGAGTCAATTTTGTGTGTCTTGTGTTCTTAGGGTTCATTTGGAAACCTTGGGAGTGCAGGAAAATGCATAAATGGTCGATAGATCAAATGCTGCAAAAAGTTGTAAGAGTTTCACTATCGGTGTAACTTATCCCGATATATGCCTTCTTGAAGAATTGTCATCGGGTATCAGTGTAACCCATTTGAGAACCACTCGATAATCCGATGGAGGGGCGACATTCCAAAGGAGTTTTCAACGGGTATCGGTGTAGATTTTTTTCTCCCCTCACGATGACCTGATAGAGTAGAAAAATGAAGGAGTTTTCATCAGGGATTGGAAGTCTAGGATCTTAACTTACCCCGACGACCCGATAACTCAGCACACTTGGAGTTTCGGCGTCAGAAATTGGAGAAGTTGTTTTGAAGTCATCACAATGACCCAATGGAAAAGTCAACTTGTGTCCACTAGTTATTGGGCATTGGAAAAGAGGTCTTTAAGTTATGTTGAAGAGCCGATGGAAAAGCGCACCACCTTGAGAAAGTTTCATCAAACATTGGATGGAGAGTTTTTGAGCTATTCCGAAGACCCGATAGGAATGCACCACTCGCAAAGTTTGTGATCGGACATTAGACATTAGGAGCCCTATTTTTGAGTTAACCCAATGACCAGATAGAACCAGTTGATTGTAAAACTGGCCATCGAGAATCAAAGGTCATGTTTTTGACCTATGCCGATGACCAGATGGAGGTTGCCAACTATCGAAAAAAGGAACGAAACAGGAATTCAGTCTCCCCTTCTCCCTTCCTCCATACCCCATCTCTTTCTCTCTCTCTCTCTCTCTCTCTCTCTCTCTCTCTCTCTCTCTCTCTCTCTCTCTCTCCCTCTCTCTCTCTCTCTCTCTCTCTCTCTCTCTCCTTCCCTCTCCCTTTTCCTTCAAATTTTATTACTACAAATAGCACATATGGGGTACTGAGCCTATTAGTTCGCTACCCTGCCCTAATATTTTTAAGGCCTAGGAGCGCGTTTAGGGTGAAAAATAAAATACTATTGGGATTGCCAATATTTTAGGGACTAAAAATATATACGTGGTTCTTAGACATATTTTTATTTTCCCAAGAGCCTCAACAACCCCAAAAGAAGTATTTGAGTTCCTTGAAGGCCCCACTACCCACTAGAACTGTGTCTACACTTCTGTCATTATTTTATACATATAATTAAGTGAATATTTTATTTTTACATGATTTCAAATGATTGAATTATTTCTCTTATTAATTTTGTCAATAATATTGTGCTTGTTTAATAGTTTTGATTCAAAAAAATAATGATGAGATGCATAGTTATGGTTATTTGATTTTTTATGAACTTTTATTTACTTATATATGTAATATGATTCTATTTAGGACAAAAAATATCAACCATGGCAAAGAACAAGCGAGGAGCGATGGAACAATAAGAAGCTAAAAAGGAAAGACAAAGGTAGCGTATGAAGAAATTACGTGACATAAGAACAATGGGACAAGAAGGTATGTCATCCTCAACATCTCAGATTGATTTACCAAACAAACATAAAGCACCGAATGCAATTGAAGAAGACACATTTGATTTACCTAATGCAATTGAACAAGAGACCACATTGAATAATCAGTTAAATTATGAACATACATCTGCTATATTTGATGAATTGAATGTACACAATGCACCTATGTTAACACCTCCTAGAATCATTCTTAGGAAACCAAAGTATCTAATTGACATTGATGAGAATATATTGAAGCCAATGCCCAATAAAATCAATGAACGAACTTGTAGGAGAATGGTTAAAAGAATATGGCAAAAAAAAATTGAAAAGTAAAATCAAACCGCAAGATGTCAATTAATTGTTCAAATAATTAAAAAATTAAATTTTAGAGAGTGAAAATAATAGGCCTAAGATCATCCAGAAGTAACAGAGAAAGAACTATTGTGACAAATCTATTTGATGCATATCAATCTATTGTTTCAAAATCATGTACTAAAGATTCTAATGTTACTTGATGTGTCATTACATCAACCATAATGAGCAAGAGAATAAAAAAAATATCGTTTGATAAGAAAAACAAGTAAGTCATTAAATGTTAGTAGAACAAGAATAATTAAATCATTATAGAGGTGAAAAAAAATAGAGGAACCTAACAATAATTCTCTTTGGGCATTCTTGGGTAGACTACCACACAAAGACAAGGTTGTTGTTGATGCACTAAGAACATTAATTAATTTTTTTGGCATGACAATAGAGAGTTTCACCCAACCAAAGAGATGTTGTTAGAAGGTGAATAGGGTCTAGAGATCATGAGCCACATGCGAAACATTATTTGGATATGACTCAAACAAAATTTAATGAAAGATTCCTTGAAAATTTTCCTCAAATAAGAATTTCTCAAAGATTTTTTGAAATGGGAAAACCTTTTTATGTTAAGATTAATCATGTATGCACCATGTGTTGTTGTAGGATGCATATTGAATTTTTCATGCACTATGATATTTTTCTTCATATTTGTTCTACTTTGCACACTAACAATATTTTGCAAGAATCTAATATACAAGCACCTCCTAAGCTGGTAAGAGAATTTATTTCAAGTGTGCTATGTAATAGACATGATGGTATCATTTATTATAAGATGCCTTATTTGGAAGGTTCTTATGCTATATGTGGTGGTTTGCAATGTTTATTAAGATCTGTACATTTGGAGAGCACACATGAAACTGGTAGGAAACTAGTTTAGTTTGGAAAATACAAGAAAGTCACATATGGAGTTAAAGATGGAAAATATTTGAAGAGATGTGAGTTAGTGAAAAATGATATATCTGTAACTGAATTTATGAAAAATATTTCAAGAGAAACTAGTTTATGAGTACGTAATACATACACATAGAGCTCAATGGTTAGATGAGAAATTCAAGTTATGTAAGGACACATTTCCTCTTGGCATGGGTTTATCGAGTAATAGGAGTTATAGATTCATCATATGTTTAAATAGATTGATCATATGTGTCGTGAATTGGAAGAAACAGTCTGTCAAAGTTTGAAATTTTTTTGGACTTGGGGAACTTGAGAGATCACGCCGGTAGGGTAGGACTCTCGATGTTCCAGTTCTTTGGGATGTATCATAGGAGCATTCCTAGCATAAATGTACCTACCTAGATGTGCTCATGATGTCGGTTTGTGCACAGGACAAACCAAATCAATTCTAGCCTATCTTGAAACTTTGCAATGCATGCAACTGATAGTTTTTGCAGCAAGCCAAAAAATGCTACTAATTGAAAATAGCTCCGAGTCATCAAAAAACAACATAGGCCATTATAGAGGAGGCTCACGTGACCCCACAGGTTCAAATAGATCAATCATGTCTCCTAGATTGGAAGAAATAGTCCATCAAAGTTTGATAATTTTTTGGACTCGGGGCATTTGAGAGATCACGTTGGTAGGGTATGACTCTTGACATTCCAATGCTTTGGGATGCACAAGAGGAGATTTCTTTCTTCTTGGGTTGATGCAGATCATCCTTGATCTATGAATTTTGTATAAAAAAATATAATCAAGTATTTAGAAGATAGTTGGATAGATATAAAAGAATATAAAAGATCAATCTAAAGGTTAGGAGGCCTGGAGTTGGCTTGCCTTCTTTCTTGAGCTTGGATACTATATTTGAGCATGTTTGTAATCAAGCTTGTGTGCCAAATCTATAAGCCCGCATGTTGGTGTCTAGTTTGTATTTGAATTCATTGATATAATAAAATATTATTTTTTTGCATTTCCTCCATCACATTGAGTTGTAGTTGTATTGTGTTCCTCTTGTTACAGAGTCCAGATTGTTCTCTTTGAGGACTTACTCTTGTCGTGATTGCACCAAGTAGTATTAGAGCGAGTTTTCATTCCAAAGATTGCAGAGTCCTATAAGAATTTTGTTGTGGGGTGGTGGATCAAGGATTTGACCTACAACTACAAAGGGCTTTCATAAAGATGGCCCGAAGAGGAAATGCTAGAGGTGGTGGAGCACATGGAAATGAAGACCTTGTTGTGATGGAAATATTGAGAGGAATTGCAGCCAAATAGGAAGCTTTTGGAAAAGCCCTGAGAAGAGGTTGACATGTTGAAGATGTGAGTGCTGATGAATAAGAAGAGGTAGCAACAGAAGAAGGAGTAATTCCACCAGAAAATAATCTAGAAGAAGAGAGGTTCATAAGAGCCTTGATAAGAGTGAATACCATACCACATTTTAATTAACCAGATTATGATGCCAAGTTAGACATAGATGAATTGCTTCATTGGATCACAGATATGGAAAAGTATTTTAATTTTTAAAACACAACTAAAGATAAGAAAGTGAGATATGCTTACACTAAGTTGAAAGGGCATGTGTCACTTTGGTTGGAATATTTGCAGGTAGATGGACAGAGAAGAGGTAAAGAGAAGATCTAATCTTGGAAGAAAATGGTCAAAAAGTTAAAATCAAAGTTCATGCCTGCTGATTACTAAGTGAATCTATTTTAAAAGTTGTAGAACATGAAGAAGAAGGAATCTAGTGTGAAGGAGTATACTAAAGAATTATAAAAATTGAATATTAGATCCTGACATACTGATGATGAGATTGAAAAAGTGGCTAGGTAGTTGAATTTGTTGTAGATATCTATATAGGATGAAATCAATCTAATCAAGTTACAAAGTGTTGAGGAAGCTTATCAATATGCCCTGAAGGTGGAGGAGAATTTGAACAAAAGATATGAACATAAGAAAAGAGGTAGAGGAGGAAGATTTCAGGGAGGAATATTTCAAGGAGGAAGGACCTATATTGGAGGAAGAGGATCATGTGTGGATCAAAACAAAGACAAGGAAGCTAGCAGAGATGGTACTTCATACCAGAGGGATGACATAATTTTTTATCGAAGAAGAGAACTTGATGGTTACTGGAATGAGGGTTATGGAAAAGAAGACATAAGATAAGATAAGAGAGTGTCTAGAGGAACCTTCTTTAAGTGTGGAGGAGAAGGATGCCATACCTTTGAATGTAAGAAGACAGAGAACAGTCAAATAATAGCATTGTTAGAAGAAAAACCTACCAGATCAACTAATAGACTAAAATATGGATAATTACTGGTGATGAGAATAGCCTTACCCCACATTGGAGATGATCAAGAACCTTTGCAAAGGAGGAATTTGTTCAAGACAAGATGTAAAGTGGCTAGTAAGTGTTGTAAAGTGGCTAGTAAGTGGTAGTTCAAATAACCTTGTTTCAGAGGATATGATGAATAAGCTGAAGTTGGAGAGATTGAAGCACCCTAAGTATTACTAGATAGTATGGATTCAGGATGATCATAAGAATCTAGTAAGTGAATAATGTCTAGTAAAATTGAGAATTAGATATTATCATAATGAAGTTTTGTGAGATATTATGCTTATGGATATATGTCATATCTTGTTTTGTAGACCTTAGCAGTATGATAGACAAGCAGTACATGATGGAAGAAACAACATATACACTATTGTTTCAAATGGGATGAAACAAACATCGTTACCCTTGGAGGAGCCTCTTAAGACTGAAGTTTGTACAAGTGCTAGGATTTGTTTGGTAGATGGAATGAAATTATTGAATGGGATGAGACATGAGAATATGTATTTTTCTTTAGTTCCTAAGAAGCTTGAGAATTTGGAGCATGAAGAAGAACAACCGAAAGAAATAAAAAGTTGCTAATAGAATATAGAGACATCATTTTCGATAACATACCTAATGGATTACCACCTGGGAGAAGTATCAATCATTGCATGGACCTAATTCTCAGAGCTAGTTTACCTAATAAAGAAGCAAACTAGATGACACCAGTAGAAAATGAAACTAGATCTTGAAAAGGTAAGACCAATTGTTGAATGGCCTACACTAGAAAACATTGAGGAAGTAAGATCATTTCATAGATTGGCTAGTTTCTATAGGAAGTTTATCAGAAATTTTAGTTCAAGTTGTAGTCCTATGACATAAGAAATGGGAGGGTATTGGAAGGATTTCAAATGGACATCTGGAGAAAATAGGAGTTTTGATTTTTTGAAGTGAAAGGTGACTGAGAAACCTATGTTGGCTTTATCAGATTTCAAAAAAGTATTTCAAGTAGATTGTGATGCATGTGCAAATGCAATTGGAGCAGTGTTAAGTCAGCAAGGAAGACCAGTAGCCTATTTCTGTGAAAAAATGAATGATGCAAGAAGGAGATATTCTATGTATTATCAAGAATTTTATGCCATAATTCAAGCATTGAAGAAGTGGAGACATTATTTGTTACCTAAAGAGTTTGTGTTGTATACTGATCATCAAGCTGTCTAATATTTGAACACTCAAAGTAAGCTGAATCAAAGACATATGAATGGGTGGAGTTCTTGCAGAGTTATACCTTTATTTTGAAGCATAGAAGTGGAAAGTCAAATAAAGTTGTTGATGCCTTGAGTACAAGGAGGAATCTATTAATAGATATGAGAGTGGAGGTATTGGGTTTAGAAGAATTGAAGAACTTGTATCAGGATGACCCAAATTTTGCAAAATCTTGGAAATCTTGTAAAGAAGTTGTTATGGTGGATAGAAGTAAGTGGTTCAATTATTTCATTCAAGATGAGATTTTTTTTAGAGGAATCCAGTTGTGTATACCTAGGAGCTCAATAAGGGAAACTCTGATAAAATAAAAGCATAGTGGAGAATTAGGAGGACACTGTGGTATTGATAAGATAGTAGGCTTGGTTAGTGAGAATTACTTTTGGTCTCAGATTCATAAGGATATAAGGAAATTTGTCTAGAGTTGTATAATTTGTCAACTTGCAAAAGGTAGCAGTCAGCATGTGGGATTGTATAAGCCTTTGATAGTTCTGGAGAGACGTTGCAAGGACATAAGCATGGATTGTATACTTGGTTTGCCTAGGAAATAGAGAGATAATGATTCTATATTTGTGGTGGTGGATAGACTCTCAAAAATGACACATTTCATAACCTATAAGATGACAACAAATGTCGTGCATATAGCTAACCTATTTTTCAAAGAGGTGGTGAGAGTACATGGATTACCTAAGAGCATAGTTTTTGACAAAGACATTAAATTTGTTGGATATTTTTGGAGAACACTTTCGAAGAATGTGAAGACTGATTTGAAGTTCAGTTCTACTTTTCACCCACAAGTGATAGATGAACATAATTAATAAATAGGAGTTTGGGAAATTTCTTGAAATTCTTGCTTGGAGAGAAAACCGGAAGTTGGGACTTTGTCTTTGCACAAGCAAAGTTCTCCTACAACAATTTAGTGAATAGGAGTACCAGAAGAACACCCTTTGAGATTGTTATCGGAGTAGACCCTAGAGGGATATTAGGGTTTAGTGACATCAGTAATCAAGATAAAAGGAGTGTAGAGGCAGAAGAATTTGCAAAACATATGAAGACAGTACAATACTCAAGTCAAACAACATTTGGATGACATGAATAGTAAGTATAAAGAGAAAGAAGATGAAAAGAGGAGACAAATGGAATTCGAAGTTGGAGATGAAGTAATGATGTATTTGAGAAAAGAAAGATACCTAGTTGGAACCTATAATATGTTGAAGATTGGGAAGTTTGGACCTTGCAAGATCTTGAAGAAATTTAGTTCCAGAAATGCATATGAAGTGGAGTTACTTGGTACTTTGGGTATTTCACCTATATTCAACATTACAAAACTACATCAGTATCATGAGATAAAATTTAGTAAAAATAGTGCAATAGACTTAGAGAAGGAAATACCCTAGAAGCTACTAGACTAGATTAAAGACATTTTGGATAGTAGAATTGAGTGAAACACCTAAGGCAAATAATACAGAGAGTATCTTGTGAAGTGGAAGGGAAGACTTGTTAAAGACTTATTATGAATTTCTTAGATAGAGGTAGGTTGTCTTTTTTTTCCTTTGACCCCTACAAAGTGAAGGAATCACTTTCCATCAACCCCAAATGTCTTATGCAGGTGCATCATGGTTCTTGGAAATCTTGCATCAACCACAAACATTTTCTTTCTATTTTTTTTTTCTCTTTTGTAGTTTTAGCATTTTGTTTTGCATTTTATTGTATTTTATCACTTGAACTTCTGGAGCTAGATTTTTTTTCTTGACATGTTCATCTACCTCATCCAAAGTTTTCAAGATCTTTGGATCTTTTTTTGGCAAGTTATCATTTCTAGAATGTGAGATAGTTTTTACCTCGGAGCATAGGAGCCATTTGGACATATATGCTAATGGAGAATCTTGTAGATCATTTTCATAGTTTGTTGAGCTTATTTTCATTGCCTCCATTCCTTGGCTTGTGGACAACCTTCCCTTAGGTCCCCACCTTATTCTATTAAGTTTCTGGAGAGATTCTTTTGGCTCAGGCCAACCTAGTACTTTTACACATTACACCTTCTTCATCGGTGATTGTTTTCATCTTGGGCTAATGCAAATAATCCTTGAGATATGAATGTCATATAAATCAATGTAATCAAGCATTTAGAAGATAGTTAGATAGATATGGAAGAATATAAAACATCAATCTAAAGGTTAGGAGGTCCGATTTGGCTCACATGCTTGCTTGAGTTTGGATATTGTATTTGATCATGTTTGCAATCAGGATTTTGTGTCAAATTTGTAAGCCCACATTTTTCTAGCCAGTTTGTATTTGAATTCATTGATATAATAAAAGTTTGTTTTTCTGCATTGCCTCCATCACATTGAGTTGTTTTTATTGTGTTGATCTTTCTACACGGTCCAAACTATTCTCTTTGAAGACTTACTCTTGATGTGATTGCGCCACTTATTAAGGGTTGGTTACCCTGTGGGTGAGTAAACAGAGAGGGATTCACTGTCTTCTTTCTTGTTCTTGTGGTGGGTCGTAAATTCTTCTAGGGGATGTTGTTTTCCTTAAGAGCCTATGTTTCTACCCAAACTTCCCCTCACCCTATTATGTATCCCCTTGTGGGATAGTTTTAAGTGTCTCTTGTTTCACAAATATTCTAGATGCTTTGAGATCCTTGTGGTCTCCTTCCTTGCCTATGAAATTCTCATCTCAAGGTGGTTATTTAGGTCATTCTATAGTGACAAGGTTTATGGATGCTTCCATATCCTTGTGGTCTTTAGTAGAGAATATACTTCAATATGGTCCTCTTGGTAAAAGGTTACGAGAAGCCTTTCAAAAACCATTGTTTATTTTGTGTTCCCTCGACTACTCTGATTCCACTACAAGGGGTTATTTTAGGAAGTTAGTTAGAGGTTCCCTCCTAAACCCCTCTATTCTGATTAGGTAATATTTTGGGGTCAATAATTTTGTTCTTGCCAATTATTTTTCTGGTCAACATCCTTTGTTCAAAAAAGGTTGTGTCCTTTTTTTTTTTTTGGATTTTTTTTGTTTAGTAGTCTCACTAATTGTGATATCCTCCTTTGTGTGTGATTGCATGGTGGTTATGTAATGGTTTTGGCCTGTCCCATTTATATCTAATTAGAACATACTAACTTAATTTGAATCAAAATTTAATTGAAATAGAAAATTCAACTTGCATAAAAAGAAATGCTATAAAAGACATGAACATTTTTTCTTAAAACATTTTAAACTATTCTGAAGAAGAGATAAAAAGTAATGTAAGAATCAACTAAATGAATTACACAAAGCAAAGCAGTTAACTTGCAATTTGTCTCCAACATAAAAATTATTAAGTAATTAAACAAGAGGGATTAGAGTATATAGAGGTTCACTTCCCAATATAAAATTGTTTGCAAGTTTTGGCTTATTCTGCATAAGGGAGAGCATCATCAGTGCACTTTTCCTCTGAACATGAACCTAGCGATCCCTCGTACACCTTCCCTAGGGAAGTGGCCCTACCCTTCATGAGTGTATAAATTGGACTAGGTCTAATTTTCATCTAATTTCGGTATTTGCAACCTACATGGCTCTAGTCATTCACACACTATAGGTACCTCCTAACTAGCATGACCCTTTAATTAGATAGTGTGTCTAGATCAAGTGAACTAATAAGCACATGGAAAGCTCTATGCCACCTTTGCCAAAGGTTTTATATAATTATAAAACATGATGAATGTGCAGGTATTACTCACCACTCCACTCAACTTATTACTACAACACTTAACTTCTAGTTGACTTGACATGGTGGTATAAACCACTTCAACATGCTAACATTATAATATTTTCTTTTTATGGTAGGTTACATGAGACTCAATTAGGTGAAGCTTCAAATATAGTCAAATTAATAATTTAAGTAGATGATGAGTGGGACTGATTGTGGAGGTGATGGAGCAAGGGTTTATATGGTCGAAGGTGTTCAGGAAGATGATGTCAAGATGGATGGTCTAGTCTAGGTGCCTAGTGGTTCTTTTTGTCGATTCTCTATTGCAATGGGGCTTATATTGTTTTTGTTTCCTTTTGGTGCATAGAGCAGGGCTCTTTGGTGCATGTTGTTAGATTCCTTGGTAGGTTTGTTGCACACATTTATCATGTGGTAATTTTCAACATCCTGGTCAATGGTGCTCCCCTCTCATTTAGGGTTATTTGTTGGGTTTTTTGCTCCCTTGTTGTCTTTTTGCATAGTCTATGATAGGGGTTTTTTGTTCCTCTTTTTTGGGGATAGATAAAGTCCTCTTTTGTTTCTCCTTGCACTAAATGTGTGTGGTTTGGCATTGGGTCTCTTTCTCTATTGACCTCTCTAGACTTTTTTAATGCCACTTTTAGATATGTGTGAGGTTTTGTGGTTAGAGGTTTCTTTCACATTTTTGGAGGAACCCATTGTGGTTTATTTTTATTGTGTTGCAAGGCCTTTTCTCATGTTGGATTGTTTTCTTCTCTGGATTTTTGTGGTCCTCTGTTGTTTCTTGGTGGGTGTTCATTATTTTGGTGTTTTTCCTTATGGGATGTGCTCGTCGTGTTCCTTTTCCTTGGCTTCCCCTTGTTGTTTCTTATTCAATCTATTGTTGATAATTTTTAAGGGCATAGTTTGGTTGTGTGTTTTCCCTATTTCTGGTTTAGGGATGTTTCTTATTTTGGAGTCATTCTTAGCCATGTTGAATCTTGGTGGTTTTAGGTTTTCTTTGTTCTCTTATGGGCTTTCATTGCTTTTCCCTTGAATATCTTTCATGTGACTCCTATGGAGGTGGAGTCATCTCATATTGAGGTGGGTTTTATTCTTATTGATAGTTCTGATACTAAATGTTTAGTACAGATGCCAAGCTAACAAGATGAGAGGGTGGGGTGAATCATACAAACTTAATCTTCCATAAAATCAATAGATTCAACCTCAGTAACCTTATCAGAAAAACTCTAAAGAATGCAAACTCATAAACAAATAAGATCACAAAACATATAACACCAGATTTAACGTGGAAACCCAAATATGGAAAAACCACTGTGGGATTTCAGGCCCACTAAAAAATATACTCTTCTAGAGTATGCTCAGTTAAAAGCAAATCATGTTAAAAATTACAAACACATTGCTAGATGTGACCTGGTTAAGGGATTTCCCTCATATCTTTTAGGATCTTCACCTTGTTAGAAGTGACCTTGTTAAAGGATTTCAAAAACTCAATAAGAATGTCTCCTTGCTAGAGGGTTTTACAAATAAGACTGTTAAGTCCACTTGGTTAAGAGATTTTTTGTCACTTTAAAAAATAACAGTAATAAAATATATCTACAACTTCACATCTAAAAATGCTAAAGTAGATTCTTATTTTCTCAATACAATCTAATCATAGGACTTATCTTGTCCTTCTGTTGGGCTCTATACTTTTTTATCAAACGGGTCTTCAAGCTTCAGTGCTTGGTAATCACTGTGTGGCATCCCTGTGCTTACACTTGCCCACATAAATTGTTTATCAATAGTTCCTTATTTATAAACAATTTGCTAACTACGGAATCTCCTTGATCACATTTCCCATGATCAATCATAGCCATCAGATCTTCAAAATTGACCAAGTTCAATGTATCCTTTGATCTGATAACATTTTATCCTGCCTTGGAACTTGCATACATTTCTTTGAACTTGTGCTAGGGTATTGCGGTTCAATCTGAGCTGTAGATCTTCCTTCCTATCTTTCATTGCCATAGAACCTTAACAAACTTCATGCATAACATACCAATCATTTAATCAGTTCCAGCTCATTAGCTTCCTTCATTAAATAATGCTTTTATTCATTCAATGCATCCTATTATTACTCGGTTGCAGCTCGGTAAATACTAAGCTTCACTCGGTAGACATTATGCCTTCATTAACTGATAGCGATAGCCTTAGGGTTTATCGACTAGGTTCTTTGGTCAGTAACATAGTATAGTATTAACCTTACAATCAACAACATATATAGGATATCAAAACAATCTAAACATCATGATCTCATCATTGTCTAACTTGGTAATAGTTGCCCATTGAATAACTTATTCCTCCCCTTATTCATCACATTCTTTTTGTGTCTTTTACCGACATCTTTATACTCACCAAATCATACTTCTTAAGATATGGAAACATCATACTGAATTAGAAAATCAATTTCTTGACTTCAATGACAAAATAATAATATTAAGACAGTAAACATCCTTAATCAGTTATATCCATAATCATCAAGAACCTTCTCAATATCCTTATTGCAATGCCAACAATCTCTTATTGTCTGTTATAATGCCAACACTTATGACCATGGATTGGGTTTGGTTCTTTATGTTCCTTTCTTCCTCCTTGACAATTCCTATTGAGGTGGTGGCATTCTCTATGAAGGCCAAGATTTCCAATGTAGGAGAGTTTGGTAGCAATTTTGTCAGGGATGATCTCGTCTCTAGATTTTTGGATGCAAGAAAATTTTTAGTGTTACCTTTCTTTTTGATACATTCTTCATATATTTCTCCTATTGAGGCGAGATACTCTTATATTGAGGTGGAGAGGACCTTTTATGGTGAGGTGATGATTTGGTACATGTAGGATTTTTCTACTTGGTGAAAGTTGGTTTTAGGTTCCAGTTAAAAACACTTTGTTAGGGTTCAAGGAGCCTTTCAAAACTCTATGCTCCTCTTCATGTGTTAGGTTTCTACAGACATCCAATTTTTTTTGAAATATTTCTCTTTGTTATTCTTGTATTTCACTGGAATTTAAGGTTATGGGAGAATTATTAAAACCTATTGTTATGGTTAAGGGATTGTGGAAAAACCTTTGGAGGTTATGGGAGCCTTGTTAAAACTAATTGTTTAGGTTAAGGTTTCCTACAAAAAACCTTTGTTCATGGTTGTCTAAGTAGTTAGGTCTAATGGATTTTTCCCTTTGTTTTTGTAGCTACTTCTTTCATGCTTAGCATTTTTTGTATGGCTATGGGCTGGTTGTTGAATGCATGTGTAATATTTTGTTGAAGTGCTCTATTTATGGGTTATGGATCCCCATAAAATCTAAGGGTTTTGGGTCCCTTCAAAACTTATTGTATGGGGTTTCAGGTCTCTCTCAAAACCTAATTTAATAATAAAAAACTTAATACTTTTCATTGCCTCTTAATTTATTAATACATGGTTAATCTTTATATTTCTAGTTGGATAAGTTTTTGATTAGGGGAAATTAGGTTTTAAAGGGCCCCTGAAACACTTTACATTAGATATTCAAAAGATAATCATCAAAATCCACTAGAAAAACGAAAGACAACAAATACATAAAGGATAACTACCTGAAAACAAAACCAGCACCACAAAAGACAACACAAAGAAACTAAACACTAGACAAAAAAGAAAGAAGAGAAAAACAACGAGGCCTACGTGAACTTCTTTAGCAATTCGGTTGCTTGAAGTTCCAATTGCTCCATTGTCACAACTGTACCCTTGAGATCTTCAATGTCCCTACTTTGGTTTTGCTTCTTCCTAGTCTTTTCTCTTGTTCTTTTTCTCGGACCACCTTCCTTTTCTTCCGGGGTTCCATCCTTCTCCTCAGTAGTGTCCCCAAGGGTCTTATCCCTATGGACCTATTCAAGTTTGCTAATTAGGACCTTGATACCATCAAAAGTGGCCTTTAAAATCTTGTAACTTGTCTCCCCTATCTTTTTAAGGGTCCTCTCAATCCCTTCCATCTTCTTTTTCAGTTACCCCTACCCCATCTTCCAGGGTTTTAAAGCTATTGCATTCGGCATTTATAATTTCCTCTGCATTGCTAATGGCTTTCATCAACTCACTTAAGCAGTCAGGTAGAGAGCTGAATTTGTCAGTGCTAATAGCTTCCATAGCTTCAAGTTTTCTAGCTTCCTCGACTTGTTTAGCTTTTATATTGTTAATTTCCTTTTGTACCCAAAAGAAGACCTTTTTGAAGCAATCCATTCCATTTTTGATACAAAGGTCGAAGTCTATAGGGGATCCATCCTGAGCCTCATCTCCCACAGGGTCCAAGTTCACCTCTAGACCCACCTCCTTCCACTTAGCTATCTTAATTTCCTTGTTGGGGGTATTCTCCCCAGTCAAGACCTTACTCTGATCCTTGGAGTTGGTAGAAAGGGGTGAGCAGTTCTTGGCCTCCAACTCCTCACCTCTCAACAACTTTCCCTTTACCTTCTAGGTTGAGATAATTTGAAACTCCTCACTCTCTGTCTCCATGTCTTCTTCACTCTTCTCTTCTTCCTCATACCAAATGACATCGTCATCCCCCTTCTTTTTTTGATTGATCGACCATTTACCTTGTTCCTCTTGGTAGGTTTTCCTTTTACACTTGCTCGACTTGGGGGTGTGGGGGTCCTCGTCGACATCCGCCTCTATATTGTACCCTTCATAATCTTCATCATCTGAATCACCCAAATAATCATCTAACTCAGATACCTCAGATATATCCTGTTGAATAGTGGTGTTCTTGATATGGTTGTATAGGACCACCATAAGGCCCTCATGTAATGCAGGGTTAGTCTTGGGATTAGAGATGGCATCCATAATCTTGGCATTAAGGGCACAAAACAAGTAGTAGGGTAGAGAAATTTTCTCCTTGTGCCGGAAATGATTAAGAAGAACAAAATGGTAACTATAAACTCTGGTGTATCTACCATCTAAAGTAATAAATTTAATGATAGCAAACAAAATCCATCACTAGAGCATCTTGATTACCTTAGAGGAGTGGTAGGTGTGGCTTCCCTTGACTAGTTTCTCTTTCTCCATCTCATCCTTGGGGAATTTCTTCACAGCTGCTTCTGACAACTTCCAGTCCCTGTAGAATTTGATACTATATATCGATAGACCAATCACCTCTACCATCATGGTCTCATTAACCTTAACCTTCATGCTGCCAATGGTCAGGGTGCCTTTTTTCCACCCCTTTTTTAATATCCTAGTGATTTCAGGTCTTCTTTCTTGCATTCTTTCAATGTAATCCGACATTTTTGCCACTTGCAACACAACCCAAACTTGGGGATGGTCTTGTGATTTATGTATTTTTGTAGCCTCCGTGTGCTTATGATTTCCCCCAATCTTCTTTTCAATTTTAACAAAATTTATTTTCCAACAAATACTGCTCTTCTCAGCAAACTTTCCTTTTTTAAGAAATAAAGAAGAAGCCTCTAGAAGCAAATAGAGATTCATCAAGCTTTCGCTCCAAATGGAAAGAAGAACCCACAAAGCATATGAGATGCTATGGCAATTAATGGTGTACTTCCTTCTTGGTTGATTATGAAACCATTAAATGATGCCACGACCACCCTACCATATCAAGAAATGATATCAAATCCTACCTTTTTCTATGATATCTCTCATTATTTAAAATGTCAGGTGCCACTTGAGGGAGCTCCCCCTCTCGATAACAAAACATTATCTACCTACTATGCACTACATTGTTTGCAACCCAATCAACACTCTTGTTGGACTCTCTATAAACATGAGAGATGTAATATTGGTCGAATCCCTCAAGTAACTCCTTGGCCGTGTCAATAAAAAAATTAATCGTCCATGATGGATGCTGATTGCCAAGGAGGAAATTGATTATATTATGAGTCTCCCTCCAACCATATTTTTTGGCTCCTAGTTGATGCACTAATTTTTTGTCTTGGAGGGAACTCATTGCTTCAGTCAAGTGATGAGTTTGGTTCCCCAAGGGGAAAACAACTGCCCCCAGGCAAAAGCCAACACTATTCTTGATAACTCCACCATAGCCAGCTAGCCTTGGGTTCCCTTTAGTATCCCCATCGATGTTAGCCTTAATCTAGTCATTAGGAGGAGAAGACCGACATCACATCCTTTTGTTGAGTTGGTTAGTTTCATTCTCCATAGAGGTTGGGATATTCCAACTCCTTAAAACTTCATACTCTTCCTTACTATTGCAAGTGTAAAGCGGAAAATCACGATCGAACCCTAGTTGCTCTCCCATCTTCCAACTCCAAGGAGAGAGAAGGGAGATTCACTAGGGTTGATGGTTTTCACTTAGGGGAGAGACTTTACATTCAAAAGAGGGGTTGAAACCCACAAGATCCAATCCCACGCAATGCAAGATTGGATGCTAAATGAGTTTCAAGGGTTATGACAGCAAGGCTACCCTCTTTTGTAAAGAATGTGCATAGAAGAATTAAGCTAGGAATGCATAGAAAGTGAGAAAGATTCGCTTATAAACTGAGATAGGGATACAGTATGAAGCTGCGGACCTGGAATTAGCAGTAAAATGTCGATACGGCACCGTCCTGCAAATTTGAGCAAAAGTTGTCGGGACGATGGCGCCCGGTGCCACGGTCCTTCGAAAAATCCGTGAAACGAAGGGGGATCTGTTCGTCTCTGCACAAGGATTCCAGATCTTCAATTTCAGCCGCGTACCTGCAACCTACACACAGAAAAGTGAAGATGATTGGGGGGTTAGGGATTAGGGGTTTTCCTTTAGGTCAAACCCCGATTTTGGAATTAACCAAGAAATGAGCAAGAGCTGTAAATGTAAATGACTGTAAAACAAGTACTAATACCTTGTTCTAAGGATGTTTGTATCCTTATGTGCGAAGGTTTAGATGTTGTTGTTTGTTGTATGCTTGTATGTAGTATGTGATCTCCTCTTCAATGGTTGAATCCTTGTCTTGAATGCAACACTTAGCCTTGAATGGAGACTTGAAATGATCAATTGCTTGAAGGAATGCTTGAATGCTTGAATGCTTGAGTATAGTTTCCACGCTTTTTCCATGATATCGAATGAAAGAGGAAAATGTAGTTTATATACTTGTCATTTAGGGCTGATAGACTGATTTTCTCGACCTTAGGCCGACTAGGAAATGATAATTTCCAAATTGCAAACAAAAAGACCCGAGACCCCTTAGGAGACCGGGCCCAAAATAGGACCCAGGGACCAGGGTGCTGGGCCAGGGCACTGGGCGCTCTGGTCCCACCTCCCGGGACAGCAGGGTGCAAGGAGGTTCAGGCCAGGGTGCAAGAAAATGCAGTTTTCAGTGTCATAATCAGGATTCGGGGTCTCCATTCAGGTTGCGTGTTGCATCGCCATCGTGAAGACCGAAATGCAGTCGAAATTGCAAGTGTCACAATTTTAGGACGCTACAGCAAGCATGAGATCCAATAGCCACCACTCTCTCAATAAGATTGTGTTTTATCTTAGCCAACACCACTTCAAGGGATTTATTGGAGTTCCTGAAAAATTATGTTATTCCTTTCTTTCTAGATACCCCATAGAATATATGGAAAATAAAAATCCCACAATTTCCTTATAGTCATATTTTTTGTTATAAAAGACCAGCTCCTAAAAAAGTCTTGAATCGACTCAAGAAACACCCAATTTAGACCCCATAATTGAAAAAGCATTGATCAACAAAATGATAGTGAATAAAAATATGGTTCATAGATTCTTCATCATTAAGGAATAAGTAACATCTGTTGGGGATGTAGAATCACATCTTTCTCAGGATATCTATGGTTGGGATTTTATTTTGTAGAAGAATCCTTAAAAAAATATTGATTTTAGGAGTCAAACCTATCAGCCAAGCTTTGGCCCAGCAAGGGATAGAGTCCTGAGACTGAGCTAGCATAAGGACAACTATGGCCATCAAATAATTCCCTAAAGGGGTTCCTCCCCACAACAAGTGGTCCTCCCTTCTTGGATTAATGACAACTTCTTTGAGTTTCAGATTAACATGCTTTAGATTGGGATCAAAAGTTCTCAGGTCTACAAACTTCTTATCTTTCCAGTAGTCAGCAACTTTGACACCTAACTTGTTCTTTCAGGCTTGGATGATCACCTGAGGAACATAATAATCATTTAGAGGAGCACCTCCAATCGAGGCATTATCCAAGAAATCGACCCTTCTACCATTACTAATGGCCCATACTTTGCCTAGACTCACAATTCTTTTTGCATCAGTAACATTGTTCCATATGGTAGATGATGGTATGATGAAAGAATAAGAATCTGGTCAACTACTGAGAGGGGGGTGGGTGAATTAGTAGATATAAAAAATGATACTAATTTCACCAATCTCAAACTCAATCTCTCAAAGTAAACCACTAATGTAATACCACTGTCAAGATAAAAACTCTTTAGATAAACCGGTTGACTACTACAACAAATTAAAAGTAAACAACTTCAAACTCATAATCATCCAAATAGTTTTTCATATGTCAACAAACTTCATTTCTCAATTCTTCTGGTTATCATGACTTATAAAAGTAGTTAAGTAGTTAAGCAAAACAACCATAAGAACATAACCACAAAAACATCCACCACTTGACACACATATTTTTGGCATGGAAACCCAAATGGGAGAAACCACGGTGAGATGAGACTCACAAGATAACTATCTAAACTCTTTTGAAGTTTGCCCTATTAGGAGCCTAGCCTATTAAATCTTTACAAAAGTCTTGTTAAGAATAGATCCTATTAGGGACCACCCGGTTAGGGGATTAACTACAATGCCTTGTTAGAAGCAATACCCTATAAGGAGTAACCTTGGTAGAGGATTTAAAAATCAAAACTAATGGATCACCTTGTTAGAGGATTTGAATAGCACCAAGCTTGTTATAGATTACCTAGCTAGGGGATTTCAATTCTATTGTAGTTGTTAGAAAACAATAGGAGTTTGCTGATTTATTTGAATAGTACTACACTTGCTTGTTCAGATCCTTTTCATGCTCCTATCTGCCTTTACTCAAACTATAGATACATCATCCAGTTTGACAACCACACACTCAACTTATCTTTTCCAACTCTAAAACTAAAAAACTTCATCGACCTTATAAACAAATCAATTAGGTCGGTAAGACAACAAAAATCTAATTCTCATAGAGATTACAAACAAGTCGGTTGAAGTATGACCATTGGATTACATAGAAATATCTGCACATCAATTAAGAAAATCTCGATCACTCCTTGATCACCACTTCATCGAACTTAGTAACTCATCACACACTTTGCATTACATGCAATATACTTGCTCATTCCCTAGACAAAAACCGTTACATCAATGCACCAAAATCACTTTAAATTATCTTCATACAATAATCATATGTGTCAAAATCATTACCGCTCATTATTAGATCATAAACTCATATACTAATTCACCAAACTTAATCAATTAGGGTTTATCAAATCAACAGGTAGGGTTTACCAGTTCAACTCTCCAATATATAGCAATACCGGTTCACTCCACAAAATATTCCTACTGGTTACAGAACAATATTACAAAAATATCAACAATATCATTACCGGTTAATTGACATCAATGACAACATAACAAATCATTAATGCAATCTTCATGCAAATGCCAACAATCTCCCCCTTTGGCATTGATAGCAATACAAATATGAATACCAATGATTGTTGTTGTGATTTTGAATAGGAATCTTGGTTTACATTACCAAGTATTCACAATGCTCTGCATGTCTTTAGCTTGTAACTGGTTCTTCTCCCCATAATCACATAATTCTTCTCCCCCTTTGACAACAATGCCAAATTGAAAGTAAAACATGTAATGTCAAATTTCACTATGTAGCATCAACAACCTGCAACTTGATGCTCCCCCTGTGAAATAACTCCACTTCTACACTAATCCTTCTATAAAATTCTACAAGTATTCTGTGACTGATCTAATCTACATCGTGCTTCACTGACCTCACGAAAAGGGTACAACCCTTAGCTGACTTCTAAGATACTCAAAAGTAGTCTTAGGCAAAGGTTTAGTAAAGATATCCACAAGCCGCTCCTTGGTAGAAACATGCTTCAAGATCACATCTTTACTCTGCACTTTTTCCCTTAAGAAATGATACTTCAATATAATATGCTTGGTTCGTGCGTGCAAAATAGGGTTCTTGGAAATATTTATGGCACTTATATTATCACATAAGATCTTTATAAGTTTTGAAATCTTCATCTTAAAACCTTCCAAAATGTTCCTTGATCTTAGGAGTACAATTCATATAAGTTGTAACATACTCAGCTTCAGCAGTAGATTGTGATGTACAACTATGCTTCTTACTACTCCATGAAACAAGTCTTCCTTCAAGAAAAAATGCTCCATCGGTTGTGCTTTTCCAGTCATCAACATTTTTTGCCCAATTTTCTTCTGTGTACACCTTCAAGTCAAAATTTCCTCCATATGAATACCATAATCCATAGTCAATAGTACCTTTCAAGTATCTAAAAATCCTCTTGGTTGCTATCAGATGTGTTTCCTTAGGTTTCTTCTGGAATCTAGCAACTATGCCAATTGCATGAGCTATATATGATCTGTTGTGAACACCATAGTACAATTTTCCAATCATTGACATGTATTCCTTAGATGACTTACAACCTATAACCATTGGTGTCCCAAATAGTTTACAGTCACTCATACAAAATGTCTTGGAAACCTCTTTCACATACTTATATTGTGGGATGAAAATACCATTATTTATTTGTTGTATTTGCAAGCCTATGAAATTTTTTATTTCTCCCACTAAAGACATTTCAAACTCATTTTTCATTTCATCTGTAAAAATATTACTCATGTCATCACTACCTCCAAATATGATATCATCTACAAATACTTCATTGACCGGTATTTTATCTCCTTCAGATTTGAGATATATGTTACTATCATCATTGGTTCTCAGAAATCCTATCTTCATCAGATGTGTATAAAGCCTTTCATACCATGCTCTCAGTGCCTACTTTAATACATATAAAGCCTTATGCAATCTACATACCATGTCTTTCTCATTAGTCAAAGCATAACCATCTGGTTGCTCAATGTATACTTCTTCTTCCAGTATCCTATTAAAAAATGCTTACTTAACATCCATCTGGTATACTGTGAATTTCTTATGTGCTGCAAATGCAAGTAAAGTTCTGTCACCTTCTAGTCTTGCCACTGGAGCAAAATTCTCACCGTAATCTTCTCCTTCCTCTTGTGCATAGCCTTTGCAAACCAACCTAGCTTTGTTGCAAACTAAAACACCATCTTCATTCAACTTGTTCCTGAATACCCACTTAGTACCTATTACATTTTTATTTATCAGTTGGGGTACTAGGGTCCATGTGTTGTTCTTCTCAATTTGATCTAATTTTTCCTCCATAGCTTTAACCCAATGATCATCACCAAATACTTCCTTAGCAGTTCTCGATTTAATAGTGGAGATCATGCAAGAATTCTATCTGATTCTTCTTCTGGTTAGTACTCCAGCATCCTTATCCCCAATAATCTATTTAGGATTGTGATTCAGTCTCACATATCTTGGAATAACATGATCATTATCTTCAGGTTTATCTTCTTCATTATCATCATCTTCTTCTGAATTTATCTATTCCTATTGAACTAGTACATTAGTATTTGCTTTACCAGTTTTAGATTTCATAGTTTCTGGTTCCAAAAACAAAATGCAAGGATATTCATCCTTTTTCTCCAAATTGGTTTCCTTTAAGACTTCATGATATTCATCCACTCAAACACCAACACTCAATAATTCCTTGTGTCTGGTTGTTAAAACACTTGTAGGCCTTACTCTTGGTTGAATGGCCAAGAAATATACCTTCCTCACTTTTAGCTTCAAATTTGCTAATATAATCACCTCTCTTAATAAAAAATTTGATATCAAATATCTTGAAATAACTAACATTAGGTGATCTTCCATACCAGTATTCATAAGGAGTCTTGTCCTTACCTCTCTTTACCAAAATCTGGTTCATAGTGTAGACAGTTGTGCTGACAGCTTCTCTCCAAATAGTTTTTGCAACACCTCATTGTACCAGCATCGTCCTAGTAGCTTCAACAACTGACCGGTTATTTCTCTCTATGATACCATTCTACTGTAGTTTCCTTGGTGCAGAAGGCTATCATTTGAAACTATTTTCTTCACAATACCTAGTGAATTACTCATAAGTAAATTCACCACCTTGATCTGTCCTCAGACACTTTAACTTTTACTACTCTCCTTCTTAGCTAAGGCCCTAAATACCTTGAACTTACCAAAATCTTCAGTCTTATCCTTCAAGAATGTGACCCACGTTATCCTTGAGCAATCATCAGTGAAGATAATAAAATATCTATCACCTTGAATACTTTTTGTCCTTATTGGTCCACAAAGATCTCTATGAACCAAATCTAACAAATGTTCCGCTAAAAATGATTTGCTCTTAAAAGTTGAGGATGTCATCTTTCTCAACTGACATTCTTTACATAGAGAATTAACCGGTTTGTCCAACTAAGACAAACCTCTCACTATCTTGGACTTACTCACTTTAACAATGTCATCAAAGTTTATATGACAAAATATCATATGCCAAAGCCAACTATCATCTATCTTTGCAATTAAATAGTTGCTAACTTTACGAGTAAGGTGAAACAAGTTACCTTTAGTTTTCTTCCCTGTTGCAATCAATTCACCTTTGCTGCCATAGATTTTTCGCATGCCATTTTAAAACTCTGATGGCTATCCTCTGTCATTGAATTGTGCCACACTCAAAAGATTGTTCTTTAAACCTTCAACCCAGTAGACAACATTTGCACTTTCCATTAAGAGAAATAGTTCCCTTGCCTTTAACCATGCAAGGCGAGTCACTACCAAATCTTACAACTCCGCCATCATATTCCTTCAAAGAAAGAAATTTGCTCTAGTAACTATTCATGTGATGTGAACAACCATTATCAATGATCCAATCATTAGAGTTATCCATGCTCGATACTAATGCCTTTTGGTCTAATATCTATTCTATAATAGCTATAAACACAATGTCTTCATTAGCATCACCATCAGATTCCTCATCAGTGATACCACCATCAACAACAATAAGACAATCTCTTTTGCCTTTACCCTTATACTTCTAGAATTTCTCTCATTTGTGTTCATTACCACCATTAGGATAGTTAGCAGCTATGTGTCCAATCTTGTTGCATGCAAAACATTTCAAAGGTAATTTACCTCTATATTTACCAGGGCCTCTAGGCAACTGCTTGGCCAACAATGCTTCAAGCTCAAATAAACTATCTTCATCATGTTAGCTTCTCTATTGGATGTGGATTCATAACTGTGACTGACATCTCTACTTTTTCTCATTAATGGGTTAGAAATAGAAGCTCTAAATGCAGACTCAGATTTCTATACACTACCATCATAACCATTTAATTCAAAAGTAGGAAGCTTGCCAATGATGGAGTCAAGAGTTACCTTATTTTTGTCAAGGGACTTTAGCTAATGAATGGCTGCAACTTAGATAGCGTATACTGATAGTAGGGTTCTCAGTACCTTACTTATCACTGTGGCATCTTCCACTTTACCTCTTGCACTCTTAATTTCACTGACTCTCTTTTATCCTTTGACCATACTACTAGATATTCTCACCTTTAGCCATCCGCATGTCATCAAAATTTCCTCTGAGACTCTTTTCTTTAGCAATCTTAACATGTTCATCACTGCAACAAATATCTTCAGGTTTTTTCAATACCTCATATGCAGTCTCTAGACCATGAACGTCTACAAACTCCGCATTAGGCAAATAACTGATAATAGCCTCTAATGCTTGATGATTTTCTTGTTTCTCTTTCTTTTGAACATCAATCAAAATCCTAGTAGGTGCAGCATATTGAGTATTGACATGTTCCCAATACTAGCTTCCTAGATTCTTGATATAAATTTTCATTTTGTCACTCCATATCCTATAGTTCTCTCTATTAAACTTTGGACCTTCCTTCTTCATCATGATCTACAAGGTCTTTACCTCAATTTGTTAGGATTACACCTTAGAGGACCTGATGTGTTCTGATACCAATTGATGGTATTATGAAAGAATAAGAATCCAGTCAACTACTAAGAGGGGGGGTGAATTAGTAGATAGAAATACTAATACTAACTTCACCAATCTCAAACTCAATCTCTCATAGTAAACTATCAACGTAATACCACTGTCAAGATAAAAACTCATAAGATAAACTAGTAGATTGTTACAACAAATTAATAGTAAACAACTTCAAACTCATAAACATCCAAATGCTTTTTCATATGTCAACAAACTTCATTTCTCAATGCTTTCGGTTATCATGACTTATCAAAGTAGTTAAGTAGTTAAGAAAATCAACCATAAGAACATAACCACAAAAACATTCACCACTTCACACAAATATTTTTGACATGGAAACCCAAATGTGAAAAACCATGGTGAGATGAGACTTACAAGATAACTATCTAAACTCTTCTAAATTTCACCCTGTTAAGAGCCTACCCTGTTAAAGCTTTACAAAAGTCCCATTAAGAACATATCCTGTTAGGGACCACCCGGTTAGGGGATTGACTACAATGCCTTGTTAGAAGTAATACCCTGTAAGGAGTAACATTGGTAGAGGTTTTGAAAATCCAAACTAATGGATCATCTTGTTAGAGGATTTGAATAGCACCAAGCTTGTTAGAGCTTACCCAGTTAGGGGATTTGAATTCTGCTATAGTTGTTAGAAAACATTAGGAGTTTGCTAATCTATTTGAATACCACTACACTTTCTTGTTTAAATCCTTTTCATGCTCCTATCTTCCTTTATTCAAACTGCATATACATCATCTGGTTCGGTAACCACACACTTAGCTTATCTTTGCCAACACTAAAACTAAACAACTTCATCAACCTTATAAACAAATCAATTAGGTTGGTAGCACAACAAAAATCTAATTCTCATAGATATTACAAACAAGTTGGTTCAAGTATGACCATTAGATTACATAGAAATCTCTGCATGTCAATGAAGAAAACCTCGATCGCTCCTTGATCGCCACTTCATCGAACTTAGTAACTCATCATGCGCTTTCCATTACATGCAATATACTTTCTCATTGCCTAGACAAAAACCGTTACATCAACACGCCAAAATCACTTGAAATTGTCTTCAAACAATAATCATATGTGTCATAATAATTACCTCTCATCATCAGATCATAAACTAATATAACCAATTCACCAAACTTAATCTATTAAGGTTTATCAAATCAACATGTACAGTTTACCAGTTCAACTCTCCAATCTATAACAATACCAGTTCACTCCACAAATTCTTCCTACTGGTCACAAAAAAATATTACAACAATATCAACAATATCATTACCGGTTAATTGACATCAATGACAACATAACATAGAATTAATATAATCTTCATGCAAATGCCAACAATAGAGCCAATCAGGATCTGATTTGAGGCAAGGAAATCTTCCATGGTAGGATTTAGACGTAAATATTATGCCTTCTAAATTTTATTCCATTCACCTGTACCCTGATAGATTCTCCATATTTGTTTGCCCAGGAGGGGTTTATTCAAGGTTTTAAAAATTTTCTCAAGCCAAGCCCCCCCAACTTCTTCGGTTTGCAAATTTTATCCTAGGAAATGATGGTGATTCTCTTCTTTTCCTAAACCCCAGACCATAGAAAAGCTTTCTAAGTTATATCAATTGCATCTACAAATTTTCCTATAATTTTGAAGAGACTTAAGGAATAAACCGAAAGACTTCGCAAAGAAGATTTCAAGAGCTGGATTTTATCTGCTTGGCTAAGAAGGGTCCCTTTCCACCTAGCCAACTTCCTGCTGAATCTATCAACAAGACTATTCCAAAAAAGATCTGTAGGTTTTGTACCCAAGGGGAGACCCAAGTAAATAGAAGGAGGTTCGCCAATTTGTCAACCCAAGATACAGTCCATCATGTTCTATCTATCCTCCAGAGTGTTGAAGAAGAATATAGACCTTTTCTCCCAATTAATCAATTGCCCTGAAGCAACAATATAAGTATTGAGAATGTTCTTCATGTTAGTTGCTTCTTTGATTGATGAAGTACCCATTAAAATGGTATCATCAAGTAATTTTTGGTGAGAACATGCCTTAAATCTAGAAGAGGGAGAGGCTCACAACAAAAGACCCTGAGAAACAAGTTTTCTTATATTTCTGCCTAGGCATTCAACCAAAATAATAAAGAGAATAGGGGAAATGGGGTCCACCTACCTGATGTCCCTAGAAGATTTAAAGAAAGGGGAGGGTGCTCTATTCATGATGACAAAGAATGAAGCGGTAGAAATGAGTTGGCCAACCAGCTGAATAAACTTTTCACAAAAACCAAAATCTCTAAGCACCTTGTCTAATGACCCTGAGTCCACTCGATCATAGGCCTAGGCAAATCTAGTTTCATTGGGAAGCCCTATTTCTTTGACTCCACTAGTGAGTGAATATTTTCATGACTAGTGATGACAAAGTCTAGGAATTTTCTTCTAGGCACAAAGCCACTCTATTCGAGCGAAATAATGGAAGGAAGAACTGTGATAATTCTTCTAGTAATCACCTTCGAAATAATCTTATACAAGGAATTACACAAACTGATTAGTCTGAATTGATCCATCTAGTCAGCCCCTAGATATTTGGGGATCAAAACTAGAAAAGTGGCATTGAGTTCCTTTAAGATAACCCTAGCCCCAAAAAATTCTTGCACTCCCTTAACTAGATCCTTTTTGATAATATTCCAAAAAATTTGAAAGATGAACATTGGGAACCCATCAGGTCCTAGGGCTTTATTTCCATCAAAGGAGAACACCGCTTTCTTAACTTCCCCTTCAGAAGGAATGGCAACCAGGACATTATTCTATTATTTATTAATGAGGGAAGGAATGGTCTCCAAGAGGGTCCTCTGGGAATGACTATCTAGCCTGTTATCCATAGAGAGAAGGGAGTTGAAAAAGTTGTTGTCTTCATTCCTAATCTCATCTTCCTTGTTTTAAATTCACCAATCCTCAATTTTGAGATCCTATTAGTAGCCTTGTGTTTCACAGCAGCCATATGGAAGAATCTTGTATTTCTATCACCAACTTTAAACCATAGAGACTGGGAACGTTGTTTCCAAAATTGTTCTTCCCTTCTGATGATCTCATGATACTTTACAAGTACTTCATTTTCCTCTCTCATAGAAACCTCAATATATCCACTGGCTTGGATTTTTTCCTGGATTTCCTTTAGCTCAAGCTAGGTTTTTAACTTAATAGCAAATAAATCCCCAAAAATTTTCTTGTTCCATTTCTTAATATTATCTTTCAAGTGCCTTAATTTTTTTTCCATTTTATACATAGCAGTTCCTTTGACATCAATCAACCACCAGTCCTCAATGGTCATCTCAAGGTTAGGATGACCCATCCACATCCTTTCAAATCTAAAAGGGAAATTTCTTTTTCCACTTATATTCTTTGCCACAAAAACCATAGGAAAGTGGTGTGAACCAATCCATGAGATAGCCAAAAGGGAGCTCTAATAATGGCTAAACCAGTCATTTGAGATAAGGGCCCTATCTAATTCGACTTGAATGATATCTACCCCCCACCCTTGGGTTAATCCAGGTAAAATTGGCCCCTTTAAGATCAATATCATGCCAACCCTATTTATTAATAAATTTTAGCAGGTCTATTCTACTATCTAATTGAGATGGAAAGCCCCCAAACTTCTCATTATCATGAAGAGGGGTATTGAAGTCCCGCATCACCAACCACCATTCATCCTTAAGAGGAGATCTTATATCCTCTATCTTCCTCCAAAATTTTCATCTACCTAGTCTATTATTAGGAGCATAAATATTAGTCAGGAGTCATGAGGTACCATCCCCTAAATGATGAAACCTTATAAAATCCATGTTATTATCCTTGTTAACAGGATCCCCCATGACTTGCCTGAGATTCCAAAAAATGACAGTACCCCTAGAAGCACAATCAGAGCTACCTCCTAATACCCCACCATCCTTAACAGATTAATCTTCTTAACTTTCTCTTTTGTCATTTTGGTTTCTTGGATAAGAACAATATCCAGTTTATGTTCTCTAACAAAATTTATTAGAGAATCCTATTTATGTGGACTATTCAATCCATGAATATTCCATGAAATAATTTTCATTTTCTTTTTAAGGAACATACCTCAAGGATAGTCATCTTAGTTCCATACAATATATTCTTGTTGGCCTCTTTATCTTTGATCTGGCTTGCAAATCTTCTTCCAGGAGGTGAGGGGAAAAATCTCGTATCGGCCTTAGTCCTATTTTTGGTCTTGATAGGGGTAGCCTGGGGGGTTGACTTTGGCCCCTATTTTCCACCTTTCTTTCATTGGACACAGCTTCATTATTCTAGATATCATCCTCTTGGTCATTTTGAGTGGATACCTTATGCTTAAAAGCTTCTTCCTCAACCCACTTTACACTTATATTAAACAATGAAGTCATGGGGGACGACCGGAAAGTAGATTTTACCATCTCAACTGACTTTTATGATTCTGATGAAGATATCCCTCCAAAAATAAAACACCTCTGGGCAACCTCATATTCAAATCTAGGGCAGTCTCTATTAGTGTTTTCCATGGTGCAGTTCGAAGTCACCTCCTCCTTGGTCTGCAAATCCACCTATATTTCTCCTTCTTCCAAGTTATCACTTTGTTGTTCATCCTTATTGGGGTTTTGTTGTTCTCTCTCATCTTTGCCTATTTGATCATCTTTTCCACCTTCAGACACATGGTTTTCTAGATTTTCCATATTGATGTTCCCTTGTTGCTCAAAAGTGTTAGGGATGATGACACTCTTTGCTTCTTCTACCATTATCTTTTCTTCTACAACAACTGGTTCCTTAGTAGGTTTTTTGGCTCTCCATTGCCTTCTCTTGTCTTTCTTTGCTTTCTCTTTGATAGCATGTAGGGGGCATTTTTGAGCACTATGCCCCAATTTTTTGTATTGAAAACATGCAAAAGGGATGCTTCCATATTCCAACAGTTGGAACCACTTCCTAGTTTGGAGTTAATCTCAATAGATAAAGGCACATCCATTATGTTGTTGTAAATAATTATTCATCATGGATATTATTACACTTACTTAATTTTACTTAGGATAATGCATTTCATAGTAGTTTGGATATGAGACACTTGGGTGTTTGTGCCACATTGGGATATTGTGTGTAGGAGAAATTCCACCTTTTATGGTGTTGATCTTGTTATTACACTATCATATCCACTTATTGTGGAGTGATAATTCCGCCTTTGGTGGGTGATCCACCTCATGTGGAATATTATATTATTTCTCCTACCTACCCACACCTATTTCTTACCTACCCTTGTTTCTTATTGAGCCACATGTCATATTTGTGTGCTCATACATATCCCTAGCCTTGCCTATATAAGCAGGCTCATCTACATTGTATGTAAGAACTATTGAATCATTATTGTTGATCATTTTTATTGATGAGAATATAGTTTATTCTTGTCCTATATTGTGTCTCTATTTTGTACATTTCATTGAGCTCTTGATCTTGGCAAAATCCAACACATTCATTGTGTGACTCCCACATAGATCCTTGCAAAGGTGAGTCTTCTTCTAGTTGCTATGATAGGATCCATAGATAAGAGCTCCCCAAAGGAACTAGCTATTTCTTTGAAAACATTTTCAACCTAGAACTCTAGTGGGAGACCTGATAGCCTGACCCAAACTAGAGCTTGGACAAAAAAAGATTCATTTATGTCCATCAAAGGCAATCATTTTTGCAGAGCCAACGCAGATTTTCCGATCAACCAAGGGCCATCATAGATAACCCTTGACATGTCTTCTTCACAAAAAAAAGACAAAGACAAATCACCTTTGGGCATGGTTGTGATCTCCACTTGACCTTTGAGTTCCCATTTACATTTAACAAATGCGCTAACAAGATTAATATTTAGTCTAGGACTCATAAATTTGCCTACTAGTATCAAATCCATAAGGTTGATGTTGTGCTATATCACTGGATCTGGAACCTCAATAGAAAATATTCCCTTTTCTAATTCTGAGATATTACGCACTATAGGGAGCGAGGATTTTTCACTTAGTTTGACACTGAATAGAGAAGTCCATGGCTGACTAATGTCTCTACGAATGGGTCCCTGCATTGTGTTGCCTCTAACACATGATCCTTCCCCCCCACTAGGATCAAGAGGCTTGTCACCACCTTGTGGGTCCCCAACCACCAGATCCTTTCCATTTAGCTCAGAAGAATTAGGGAAGTCCTAAGATCCCTCCTTTTTTCTCACTCCTTGGTTCACTTGTCCATTATAGGGTTTCCCACTTTGTCGTAAGTTCAAATTCAAATCCGCTCCCTTCTCCCGCTTCTCCCTCTCCCTCTCCATAGTATAGTTAGTCCTTACACTCTAGTTGGATAAGTTATAATTTTACGTTTGTCATGGTTTCTCAAATAGAGCCACTAGTTAGGATGACATCCTAACCTACTAGAATGAGACTATACCTTATAATACATATAAACACTCGAAAGACACCATTACCATTATGATTCATATTACATAAACTTGGTATTTAATATTCTTGGAATAGGTTCTTCTTCACACATTACATGTGTACAAATAGATGAATCCCTTGAACATACATGCATACATGCAACTCTTTCGATCACACCCATGTCAAAACATTCCAATACTACATTCCAACACTTCATTCTATGTTCCCACAACACTATGCTTTTTTGGATTGGTGAAATAACTACTTGGTAATGTACACTTTATTAAGAATTAAATTTAGCTTCATAGAGCCTATAATTATCTTTTGTAATAAGACTTATAATAGAAGGCCAACCAAGTTGAAATTAGTAAAGATACTATATACTTGGTATGGTTCATAAAAAAGTGCACCAATATCATTAATTAACTAATATCAATAAGTTGTCAACCTACATGGTAGTGTTCTCATTTCATAGCAGAATTATCACTTAAGATCTTGTCCATTTTTATAAAAATTCAACAGCTATTACTAGTAATTATTTTGGCAAGGATCCAAGGAAATCCATCACTTCTTGATATTGGATACTGTCTAGGGAAATCATATGGGTTCATGAGCTTGACTTTTTTGGTCTTTTTATCCCCTATTGTATATTATTAATATATGGGGATTGCCTCTTTACTTGAAAAAAAAGTGTTCAGCTTTACATGGCCTAAAATTTTACATATATATCTAGTTCCAATCGACTTACTGTAGCTTATGTATCAACACCTAGATAGGGGTGTCCAATTAGAGATCTTTCTATTAAGCTCCCTTCAAATTTCTTAACAAACAATTTAGGTCAAGGGTATATGAAGAGTAAATTTTATTAGTTGCATCTCAACCCTTATGTAGGTTCATACTAAATAAGAAAACATACAATGATTAGTATTGAGTTGCATTAAGAGCTTTTAATTCTTTTATTCTTAGAAGAACTGCATACACAGTCTTACTAAAATATTCTATCATTTGCACGTTCATAAGATGGAGGAGAAAAATAAATCATGCCTAGAAGGTTTGAAGTTGTAGTGTATGAGAAAATGCCTCTCTTCCTTTCTACTCTTCCAATTTGAGTTCCTTCAAGCTTCCTATTTTCCTTCCCTTTTACTAATTATTGAGAATGAGACAATGAATTACTATCAAATACATATCAAGTTTTTCTTATTTTCTCTTTTAGAAAAAATCCCAAGACTTGTGTGTGCATATTGATTCAACAATTGAAATTTACCATTATATGATCACATCTCAAAACTAACATGTTCATTCCAAATTCAATAAACGGTTATCACAAAAGCCATAACTCTTGTTTTTATTACATTTCATTGGCATTCCAATTCATTTTGGAGTCGATCACCATGACCTCCCTATATATGATGGATTTGGTACTAATTAAAAACTATGATTTAAAATACAGTTACTATATTAATGTATAAACATGGAGACTTAGCTTTATGAGTCATTTCCACTTTCTCTCAAATATTTTTTAAATTTGAATTGTTAAATTACTAATTATAGTTGATATATATGTGTGTGTGTTTGTGTGTGTGTGTGTGTGTGTGTGTGTGTGTGTGTGTGTGTGTGTGTGTGTGTGTGTGTGTGTGTGTGTGTGTGTGTGTGTGATTTACACACACATTTGTATGTGCACACATACACATACACACACACACCCATATTTACATATACATACTAGTATGCATTTTGTATAAGGATTAATTAAATTGGTTGAGCACTAAAATACTTCCAAGCTCAAATCCAAATCATTTAATAATAAAATAAGAATTGAATATAATTTATAATTTTAAGCAAATGCTTGCCCATGTCTAAAAATACACTTCCTCTAAATGCTAGTTCAACATAGAGTAAATAACAAATACCTTCACAAATAGGTCCAGTATCAGATATTTAATCTCACGCCATTCAGAATGCTCAACTATAGCTAGATATCAATATTTCGATCATACTATAAAGGATAAAGTCGACGTCATGCCCTAAGTGAATTTGGCAAAATAGATGGCTCTTAGTCGAAGAGGTTTCAGCCTAAGGCTTGTGTTTGAATAACTAAAAACTACATTTTGGAATTTCGTTCACGTTCTAATAAACGACCACATACTTATTGTGCAAGTAGAAGAAAAAACCCTAGATAATTAAATATTTCATAACAAGTTACATGCAAGTAAATATTATATAAAATCTAAATAAACATCAAAAAAATACACAAAACACAAATTTATGTGGTAAAACCTTGACAAAATGCCAAGGAAACATCCATGGGGCAAGGTATCAGTATTCTTATTGCTTAGGAGAAAAATAATTACAAGCATCACAGCTACTCTCTCTTCCAGTCTGAATTTTCAAAATGCAACAACAATTACATCATCTTTACCTTCATAGGCAACATAAATATATGCATAAATTATTCTAAATGCAACTGGCACCAACATAGAAATATCTTGCTCAACTCCTTGAAAGAAAGTAGGAACTTTCTCACAAAAGAAAAACTCCTTAAAAGAAAACAAGAATTTTCTGACAAAGAAGAACTCCTTAAAAGAAAGTAGAAACTTTCTTAGAAAGAAAAAATGCTATTCTGAAGGTGAGATGAAATTAGGAATTTCTCATCTCTATTATTTCATGTTTCTAATTGTTGTCACTATCGAACAATCTCCACCTTGACAACAGTTTACTTGATACCTACCCAAAACCACCATCACCCCTTTTACAAGCCAAGAAAAGCCACAATTTGTTTTAGCTTCTCTACCAGCACTAGTTTAGTAAACATGTACATGTATAAAATTTCTCAAGGATTACTCCACCTCCATCAATAACCTATTTTACAAAATGGTGCTTAATTTCAATATGCTTGGTTCTACTTTGATAAGAAAGATTTTTAGTCAAATGAATAGCACTTTAACTATCACAAAATACAATCACTTTGTCTTGCACTTTTCTAATCTCACACCCAAAAAATCCTTCAACCAAATTATCTCATTACATGCATGTGAGATAGCCATATACTATGCCTCAGTTGTGGATAAAACAACTATTTCTTGAAGCTTTGATATCTAACAAATATCTTTACTTGGATTTCTCATGTATCTACTGACAACACTAGCTACATGTGAAATATTTGGTCTTGTGTGTTAGGTACCAGAGACACATGAGAAGGGGGGGGGTGTGAATTAGTTTTCCAATAAATACAAACCAAAACAAACTTAACCAAACTTAATGCTTAATGCTGGTAAACCAAACTTTAATGTCGGTAGACAGTTTTATCAGTTAATTGTAGTATCGGTAAAATTTAATGCATGAAACAGAAAAGTAATAACATCACAACACATAACATAGATATTTGTACGTGAAAACCCTATAAGGGAAAAAACCATGGTGGGAAAACTTACCCACAATTAGATGATACTACTGCAGATAGTATGTGTGTACAATATGGAGTCTGCACATGCAGAAAGGCCAACTACCTAGAGCTCACTACTCAGTCACAAAATGGGAGTCACACTAACTACAATTAGATGGTTAAATCCAATGATAATGTACTGCTCAGAATAGCATCTTCATATGCTGGATTCAGTACCGGTTAAGCTTTGATTTTCCTTCTTCAAACCTTCCTTCAATCTTGAATGATGTCTACATGTATAGCTCTACTTATATTCACATATACCTTATTATATTGCTCTTTTTCAATCCTATATCAATCTCATAAATGAGATCTTACATTTATACCATAACCTAAAACCAAATGAGTAGGTCAACTCACTAAAAGATATTACAATAGAATTAATTACAAATTAATCAATATGTGACGCATAATGTCAGCTCAATGCATTTACAAGAATAATCTTCATGACGTGTCGTGCTGATCTGGAATAGATATGCTTGCCAGTCCATAACCTAGACCTATTTGCTGATAACAACAAATATGCAAACCTGATTAGACCAATGAATAGATCACCAAAACAAAGTGTCCAAACAATTTCTTCGACATAACCAAGTAATATCCAAGTCATTCTAAGTGTCGGTGAATAATATAACCTGGGAATGAACCATATACCGATGAATGTGCATAAGTCACTAAACATGTCAGTGAACATAACCAAAGATCTCCAAGTGTTGATAAGTGTTTACAAGTGTTGACATCAATGACAAAACCATATCAACGTATCCAAAATACAAACAATCTCCCCCTTTTGCATTGATGGCAACACAAGATGGAAAAATCATCAAAGTGTCAAAATAGATATGCCAAAAACCAAAAACCAACAATTTCCTAAAGAGATCATCAAAATATAGATACAAAGAGTAACAATCTCTCCCCCAATGAAAAATCTCTCCCCAAAAGATAATGTGTTTTTCCATATCTCTCCCCCTTTGACATCAAATTCCAAAGAAATACAAAACTAAGTACAATCACTTCAAAGAACTTGTCACAAAATACCAACTTATCAATTTATCCAACTACTCCCCCTGAGAAGTAGTTGTTGGTATTTTGGTATGGTTTTGTCATTGATGTCAACACCTGCTAAATACACCTACTTTGGAGATCCAGTAACATTCACCAGCAATCAGTAAAATGCTCAAACATTCACCGGTATATAGTTAATCGACAGGATATAATGTTCACCGGTACCTACAATGACATGGAAGACACTTGGTAATGTCGAAGACATGCTGTGGACACTTTTTCTTGAAGTAATATCATTGGTATATTCTTATTTGCATATTTGCTTTTACCAGCAAATAGGTCCAGGTTATATAGGGTTACACCGACAGGTTTATCTTTTCCAGATCAACATGGCACGCTATGGAGATGATTTATTATTGTTATAAATACATTAAGCCAACATGTTCAATCAGTTATTGCATCGGATATTGTATTATTTGTAAAATGTTTTATTGTAATATCTTGTAGAGCCGACCTACTAAAATTGGTCTTAGGGTATGGTATAAATATAAGATCTTATTTGTAAGATCAAGTGTGGAATGCGAAAAAGGATTGTGTGAAGGTATATGCGAGAATAAGCAGAGCTATACACATAGACATCATTTGAAGATTGAAGGAGGGTTTTTGTGAAGACAATCAGAACTACACTGGTACTGAATCTACCATATGAAGATGCTATTTTGTGCAGTACATTCTCATTGTATTTAACCATCCAATTGTAGTCAGTGTGACTCCCATTTGTGTTTGAGCAGTGAGATCTAGGCTATTGGCCTTTTTGCATGTGCAGACCCCTCTTTGTACACTTACTATCTGTAGTAGTATCATCTGATAGTGGGTAAGGTTTCCCATCGTGGTTTTTCCTTGTACAGGGTTTCCACGTACAAATATTTGTGTCATGCATTATGGTTGACTTTGTGCTTATGTTTCATACATTAATTCTTACTGGTAAAACATTTCCTATTAACATTGTTTACCGGCACAATTAACTGTTTTACCGGTATTAAGCAATAAGTTGGTTAATAAGATTTTGTTTGAATTTATTTGACAACTGATTCACCCCCCCCTCTCAGTTGTCCCCGGGACCTACAATTGGTATCAGAGCTTAGTCCTCTATTTGTAGAAGTTTAACAACTTGAGGAGATCCAATGTCTACTAATTATTTCAAGAAGGATAATCCTAAACTTGATGGAACCAACTATGGAATATGGAAAATCAGAATGGAGACACATCTGAATTGCATTGGTAAAGACATCTGGGAAGTTACTAAGAATGGTTATACTATTGTTGTAGTTGGTCAGCCTGCTCCTATTACTTTAGGTAAAGATGAATAAAATGATTGCAAAGCAAGAGAAGCACTTTTGAGCGCATTATCAGATAGATCTACTGCAAAAGCTAGTTGGGATCATTTCGAAACACTGAATGAAGGGGATTCCACAGTCAAAATTGCAAAACTTGAAAGCTTCTGAGTAAGGTATGAACATCTGAAAAATGGAAGAAGATGAAAGAATTTCTACCTTTATGGAAAGAGTAAATGAAATTGTTTTAGGTATCAAATGTTGTGGAGGAACCTTGAGTGAAGATGAGATTGTTTCAAAAATATTAAGAGGTTTGCCACCGGCATATAAAATGAAGGTTACTTCTATTAATGAGGTGATAACAATGCCTAATACATCAATAACTAGGGATACATTGATTGGAAAACTTTCAGCTTTTGAAATATAGGAATTTGGTCCTATTGTTATAAAAACTGATTTGGCCTTCAAAGCATCAACATCATTTGCTCCATCTTTTGACAAATTAGACTAGAGAGCCTTTTATGCAAGAGAACTTGAAGAACTTGAAGCACTATTTGCAAGAAAAATGCCAAAAGGTCCGATTGAAAGTAAGTATGAAGGTAAAGCACCCTTTAAATTTTTCAATTGCAATAAAATTGGTCATATGGCTTCAACATGCCTTGATAGACATGCTAGACTAAGAGAAGAGGCTAGAAGGATATACAAACCTAATCCTGAATATCAGAGATACAGATTTAAGAAAAACAAGGATAAATCCTGTTACATTGTTGATGAAGGTGTGACTGATGATTCTGATGAGGATCCAACAGACAATAGATGGGTCTTTGTTGCTATAACAGAAGATCAACCGGTACCTACTGCTCCACTGGTAGAACAAGCCCTAGCAGCTAAAGTTGAATCAAAGGATGAATGGATTATTGACTCAGGATGCTCACATCACATGACTAGAGACAAAGGCAAATTCTTGAACTTTCAAGAATACAATGGAGGTTTAGTAAGATTCAGAGATGACAAAGCCTATTCAATCAAAGGTAAGGGGTCAATATCTCTTGATGGAAAACATAGCATTGACAATGTTTACTATGTTGAAGGATTAAAACATAATCTTTTAAGTGTTGGTCAATTAGTTGAGAAAGGTTTTCAGTTACAATTTAAAAATCGAAAATGCAAAATCATGAATAGAACTAGTTTGGAAATTGCAACCGATAATCAAACTAGAGGTAATATCTTTCATTTGAATAACAATGAAAAAGCATGCTTAATTGCTCATATAGATGAAAGTTGGCTATGGCATAAAAGACTATGTCATGTAAATTTCAATTGCACTGTAAAAATTAGTACTTCTAAGGCAGTTAGAGATCTACCTAAAATTGTGAAACCTCATAATACAATTTGCAAGGAATGTCAATTTGGGAAACAGTTTAGAGCTAGTTTCAAAAGTACTCTAGAAAAATCCAATAATGCTCTTGATTTAATTCACACTGATTTATGTAGTCTGGCTAGAACTAAAAGCTTACAAGGTGATAGATATTTCATGCTAATTATTGATGATTATTCTAGAATGTGTTGGGTTACTTTTCTCAGGGAAAAATCAAAAGCACTTGGGAAGTTCAAACTATTCAAAGCAATGGTTGAAAATGAAACCCGTAAGAAAATTAAATGTTTAAGATCAGATCAAGGAGGAGAATTCACATCTAGAGATTTTAATACATTCTGTGAAGTGAATGGAATCAAAAGATAGCTATCAGCACCTCGGACACCACAACAGAATGGAGTTGTTGAAAGGAAAAACATAACTATTTTGGATGCAGCAAGAAGTATGTTATCAGAAGCAAATCTACCACATGTGTACTGGAGAGAGGCACTAAGCACTGCTGTCTATACATTCAACAAAGTTCACATCAAAGGTGAAACTGGTAAGACCCCTCATGAAATATGGTTTGGTAATACTCCTACTCTTAAGTATTTCAGAATTTTTGGAAGTAAATGTTATATCAGAAGAGATGAGTATATTGGCAAGTTTGATCCTAGAAGTGATGAAAGAATATTTCTTAGTTATTCATCTAAGAGTAAAGCTTATAGATGTTTTAATAAAAGATTATAGAAAATTGTTGAGAGTACAAATGTAAAGATTGATGAACAATTTAGAGGAACTTCAAGGTATATAGACTTTGAACCAGTAACAAAAATTATGACAAATGAACCAACAGTAAATCCACCGGTAAAGAATGATGACCCAGTTACTCCGGTATCATCAAAGGATACCACAGTAATTGAAGAACAACAACAGACTAAGACACCACGGTATGTAAGACTGAGTCATTCTGAAGATCAAATAATTGGAAGCAAATTTAAAGGAGTCATGACAAGAGGAAGATTGGAAAATGAAGAGGTATGTCTTATTTCTCAAATTGAACCATTATCTATCAATGAGGCATGTCAAGATAAATTTTGGATTAAAGCTATGGAAGAAGAATTAGGACAAATTGAGAAAAGTAATACTTGGACATTAGTTCCCCAGCCTGAAAATAAAAATGTAATTGGAACCAAATGGGTATTTAGAAATAAACTCAATGAAGATGGTAAGTTTGTCAGGAATAAAGCAAGACTAGTGTGTAAGGGATATTCTCAAAAAGAAGGAGTTGATTACAATGAAACCTTTGCATCGGTAGCCAGAATTGAAGCAGTTAGATTATTCTTAGCCTTTGCAGCTCACAAGGATTACAAAGTTTATCAAATGGATATTAAATGTGCATTTTTGAATGGAGATCTTGAAGAAGAATTTTATATTGAACAACCTGAAGGATTTTCTTTGATAGATAACAATGATATGGTTTGCAAATTAAGAAAAGCTTTGTATGCACTAAAACAAGCTCCAAGAGCCTGGTATGCAAGATTGGATAAGTATCTCTTAAAAATAGGTTTTACTAAAGGAAATGCAAACATCAATTTATATTACAAAGTAACTAATGATGACATTTTGATTATGGAAGTATTTGTTGATGATATAATCTTTGGAGGAGAAGATGGATTATGCAAAGAATTTTCTCTTAAAATGCAGCATGAATTTGAAATGTCTATGATTGGAGAAATAAAATTCTTTTTAGGATTACTCAAGAAATTTGGGATGGAGAACTATAAACCGGTAAGCACACCTATGACTACAAATGACAAATTATCTCAAAGGGATGAATCTACACCTGTTAATCCAACTAGATACAAATCTATGATAGGAGGTTTACTATATTTGACACAAACCAGACCTGATATTATGAATGCAGTATGTATAGTTTCTATATTTTAGAGTAATCCCAAGGAAAATCATGAATCAGCAGTAAAAAGGATTTTTCGATACTTACAAGGCACAACAAATCTTGGATTATGGTATCCTTAAGATGAAAATTTTGATCTGTATGCATACATAGATGCAAATTGGGCAGGAGATGTGGATGATAGAAAGAGAACCACTGGAGGAGAATTCTTTCTTGGAAAGAGATTAGTTTCTTGGTTAAGTAAGCAACAGAGTTGTACATCTTTATCAACAGCAGAATCAGAATATGTTGCAGCAGCAACAAACTGTACATAGGTACTTTGGCTTAAGCAAATGTTGAAAGACATAAAGGTAAAATGCAAGGAACCTATTACAATATATTGTGATAACACTGCAGCAATTGATATATCTAAGAATCCAGTATTACATTCTAAAACAAAACATGTTTCTATGAAACTGAATTTTCTGAGGGAAAAAGTTGAAGAAAAGGAAATAAAACTGGTTTATGTGAATACTAAAGAACAACTTGTAGACATTTTTACAAAACCTTTGCCTAAGGAAACTTTTGAGTATCTCAGAGATCAGCTTGGAGTCTTACCTCCACTGGTAGAGACTTAGACAATTGATGATTGTCATCAACCGACAGAATTAAATGGACAAATCTTTTGTTCCGGTATTTGCTGAGGAAGCTACTTCTCAGGGGGAGTAGTTGGTATATTGAAGTGGTTGGTATTTTGTATGAACTTTACCTTTTTGTGACTTTGGCATTTGATGTCAAAGGGGGAGAGATATATGGAAAAACATTAAAGAAAAATAAATGAAAAATGCATTATCTTTTTGAGAAGAGATTGGTAGTGTAAATAGATCTTTGTATAAACACATATTACTCCCAGGGGGAGAATTGGTTTTTGTACTTGGCATTTCTATTTTGGCACTTTGATGGTTTTTCCATCTTGTGTTGCCATCAATGCCAAAGGGGGAGATTGTTGGTATTTTGGTATGGTTTTGTCATTGATGTCAACAACTGCTAAATACACCTACTTTGGAGATCCAACAACATTCACCGGCAATCAGTAAAATACTCAAACATTCATCAGTATATAGTTAATTGGCAGGATATAATGTTCACTGGTACCTGCAATGACATGGAAGACACTTGGGAATGTCGAAGACATCATGTGGACACTTTTTCTTGAAGTAATATCATTGTTATATTCTTATTTGCATATTTGCTTTTAGTGGCAAATAGGTCCACATTATCTAGGGTTACACCGGTAGGTTTATCTTTTCCAGATCAGCATGGCATGCTATGGAGATGATTTATTATTGTTGTAAATGCATTAAGCTAACATGTTCAATCGGTTATTTCATCGGATATTGTATTATTTGTAAAATGTTTTATTGTAATATCTTGTAGAGCCAACCTACTAAAATTGGTCTTAGGGTATGGTATAAATGTAAGATCTTATTTGTAAGATCAGGTGTGGAATGCGAAAAAGGATTGTGTGAAGGTATATGTGAGAATAAGCAGAGCTATACACGCAGAAATCATTTGAAGATTGAAGGAGGGTTTTTGTGAAGACAATCAGAACTACACCAGTACTGAATCCAGCATATGAAGATGCTATTTTGTGCAGTACATTCTCATTGGATTTAACCATCCAACTGTAGTCAGTGTGACTCCCATTTGTGTTTTAGCAGTGAGCTCTAGGCTGCTGGCCCTTTTGCATGTGCAGACACCTCTTTGTGCACTTACTATCTGCAGTAGTATCATTTGATAGTGGGTAAGGTTTCCCACTGTGGTTTTTCCCCTTACAAGGTTTCCATGTACAAATATTTGTGTCATGTGTTATGGTTGACTTTGTGCTTATGTTTCATACATTAATTCTTACCGCTACAACATTTCCTATTAACATTGTTTACTAGCACAATTAACTGTCTTACCGGTATTAAGCAATAAGTTTCTTAATAAGATTTTGTTTGAATTTATTTGACAACTGATTCACCCCCCCCTCTCAATTGTCCCTGGGACCTACAGTAGCTCTCCTCATCAAAGCCAGAAAAATATTTCTCTATTAATTCTATCAGTTGATGACAATCATCAACTGTCTAAGTCTCTATCAATGGGGGTATAACCTCAAGATGCTCTCTAAGATACTCAAAATATTCTTTAGGAAAAGGCTTAGTAAAGATATCTGCAATCTACTCTTTAATATTCACATAAACCAATTTCACTTCTTTCGCTTCAACATTCTCTTTTAGAAAATTGCATTTGATAAAAACATGTTTAGTTTTAGAGTGAAATACCAGATTCTTAGATATATCAATTTCTTCCATATTATCACAGGAAATTTTTATAGGTTCTTTGCATTTTACCTTTATGTCCTTCAACATTTGCTTAATCCATAATACCTATGTACAGTTAGTTGTTGCTGCAACATATTTTGTTTCTGTTGTTGATAAAGATGTGAAACTTTGTTTCTTGATCAACCATGAAATTAATCTACTACCAAGAAAGAATGCTCCATCGGTGGTGCTTTTTATATCATCTACATCTTCTGCCCAATTTGCATCTGTCTATGCACATAAATCAAAGTTTTCATCTCCAGGACACCATAAACCAAGATTTGTAGTTCCTTGTAGATACCAGAAAATCCTTTTTACTCCTGATTCATGATTTTATTTAGGATAACTCTGAAATCTTGAAAAAATACATACTGTATTCATAATATCAGGTCTTTTTTGTGTCAGGTATAGTAAACCTCCTATCATAGACTTATACCTATTTGGATTAACAATTGTTGATTCATCCTTTAACGATAGTTTATTAGTTGTAGTCATAAGTTTGCTTACCAGTTTAGAGTTTTCCATGCCAAATTTATTAAGTAATTCCTCCAATTACTTTGATTGATTTATGAATATACCTTTATTAGTCTGTGAAATCTACAATCCTAAAAATAATTTTTTCTCCAATCATAGACATTTCAAATTCTTCCTGCATCTTTTTAGAAAAGTCTTTACATAATCCATCTTCTCCTCCAAATATTATATCATCAACAAAAAATTCTAACCAATATGTCATCATTAGTCACTTTGCAATATAGATTGTTGTTAGCATTAACTTTAGTGAAACCAATCTTCAAAAGATATTTGTCCAATCTAGCATACCAAGCTCTAGGAGCTTGCTTCAATCCATATTAACCTTTCCTTAACCTGCAAACCATATCTTTGTCATTTGTCAAAGAAAATCCATCAGGTTGTTCAATGTAAACTTCCTCTTCAAGATCTCCATTCAGAAATGCACATTTAACATCCATTTTATATACTTTATAGTTCTTGTGTGTTGCAAAAGCTAAGAATAATCTGACTACCTCTATTCTAGATACCAGTGTAAAGGTTTCATTATAGTAAATTCCTTCTTTTTGTGAATATCCCTTACAAAGTAATCTTTCTTTGTTTCTGATTACCTTACAGTCTTCTTTGAGTTTATTTCTGAATACCCATTTGGTTCTAATTACATTTTTTTCTTTAGGCCGGGGAACTAATGTCAATGTGTTGCTCTTTTCAATTTGTTCCAATTCATCTTCCATAGCTTTAATCTAGTGTTTATCTTCACATGCCTCATTAAATGATGCTAGTTCAATTTGAGAAATAAGACATACCTCTTCATTTGTCAGTCTTCCTATAGTCATAACACCTTGATACTTGTTCCCAATTATCTGATTTTCAAAGTGATTCAATCTTACATACTTGGGTGTTTTTACTTGATGTTGTTCCTCAATCACTATGGAATTCTCAGATGATGTTGGTGTGACTGGATCAACATTCTGTATTGGTGTACTCATTGTAGGTTCATTTGATATTATTTCTATTGCCGGTTTAGAGTCCAAGTACCTTCAATTATATCTAAATTGTTCATCAATCTTTACATTTGCACTTTCAATGATTTTCTGCAGTCTCTTATTAAAACATCTATATGCCTTGCTCTTAGATGAATAAACAATTTTTTTTCCTTCATCACTTCTAGGATAAAATTTGCCAATATACTCATCTCTTCTAATATAGCATTTACTTCCAAATATTCTAAAATATTTAAGAGTAGGAGTATTACCAAACCATAGTTCATGAGGGGTCTTACCGGTTTCACCTTTGATGTGAACTCTACTGAAAATATAAACAATTGTATTGACTGCTTCTCTCCAATACACATGAGGTAGATTTTCTTCTAAGATCATGCTTCTAGTTGCATCCAAAATAGTTTTGTTCTTTCTTTCCACAACTCTATTCTACTGGGGAGTCCGAGGTGCTGATAACTATCTTTTGATTCCATTAACTTCACAAAATGTATTAAATTCCTTAGATGTGAATTCACCTCCTTGATCTGATCTCAAGCATTTGATTTTCTTACTAGTTTCATTCTCTACCATCACCTTGAATAGTTTGAATTTCCCAAAAGCTAGTGATTTCTCCTCGAGAAAAGTAACCCAACACATTCTAGAATAATCATCAATGATTAGCATAAAATATCTATCTCCTTGTAAACTCCTAGCTCTTGCTGGACCACATAAATCAGTATGAATTAAGTCAAGAACATTATTGGATTTTTTTGGTATACTCTTAAAAGATGTTCTAACTTTCTTTCTAAATTGACATTCCTTACATACCATATTGTGAGGCTTAGAAATCTTAGGTAAATCTCTTACTACCTTAATTGTACTGATCTTCACAATGTAATCGAAATTTACATGACATTGTCTCTTATGCCATAGCCAACTTTCATCAATATGTGCAATCAAGCATGTCTTCTCACTATTATTCAAATGAAATATACTACCTCTAGTCTAATTACCAGTTGCAATTTCTAAACCAGTTTTATTCATGATTTTGTATTTACCATTCTTGAATTGTAATTGAAATCCTTTTTCACCTAATTGACCAACACTCAAAAGATTATGCCTTCAACATAGTAAACATTATCAGTATTGTTCTTACCATCAAAAGATATAGTGCCTTTTCCTCTGATCAAACAAGATTTGTCATCTCCAAATCTTACTAGACCTCCATTGTATTCTTGAAAGGTTAAGAATTTACTCTTATCACCAGTCATATGACGTGAACAAGCCGAATCAATGATCAATTCATTCTTATCTTCAATTTTAGCTGTCAGGGCCTGCTCTACCAATTGAATAGTAGGTGTCGGTTGATCTTCTATTATAGCAACAAAATCCCATCCATTGTTTGTCAGTTCCTCATCAGAATCATCAAGAACTCCTTCATCAGCATAGTAACAAGATTTGTCTCTATTCTTCTTAAATTTGTATCTCTGATATTCAGGGTTAGGCTTATATGTTCTTTTAGCTTCTTCTTTCAATCTTGCATGTCTATCAGGATACCTAGATTCCATATGCCCAATCTTATTGCAGTTAAAACATTTAAATGGTGCTTTACCTTCATACTTACTTCCAACTAGACCTTTAGGCATTTTTCTTGCAAATAATGCTTCAAGCTCTTCTAGTTCTTCATTCTCCTTTCTAATTTCTTCAAGTTATCTTGCATAAAAGGCTTTCAAACCAGATTTTTTAGATGATGATGATGATGTTGCAGATGATGATGATGCCTTGAAAGCTAAATCTTTCTTAATAGTAGCAGCATGACGAAATTCCTCAAGTTCAAAAGATGAAAGTTTTCCAACCAAAGTGTCTCTAGATACTGATGTATTAGGCATTGTTCTCAATTCATTTATAGCAGTAACTTTCATTTTATATGCCGGTGCCAAAGCTCTTAAAAATTTAGAAACAATTTTATCTTGACCTAAGGTTCCTCCACAATATTGTATGCCCAAAACAATTTCATTTACTCTTTCCATAAAAGCAAAAATTCTTTCATCTACTTCCATTTTCAGATTTTCATACCTGACCCCAAAGCATTCCAGTTTTGCAATTTTGACTGTGGTATCACCTTCATTCAATGTTTCCAATTTGTCCCAAATAGCTTTAGCAGTAGATCTATCTGATAATCCCATGACATGTTGATCTGACAATGCACTCAAAAGTGCTTCTCTTGCTTTGCAATCATTTTCCTCATCTTTAGCCAAGGTTGGTGGAATAGGTTGACCTTGAGTAGGAACCAAATAGTCATTCTTTTCAACATCACATATGTCCTTCCCAATTCAATTCAAACGTGTTTCCATCCTAATCTTCCATATACCATAGTTAGTTCCATCAAGCTTCAGGTTGTCCTTCTTGAAATAGTTAGAAGAAATTGGATCTCCTCAAGTTGTCAGACTTCTGCAAAAAGAGAACTAGGATCTAATACCAATTGTTAGGTCCCAGAGACAACTGAGAGGGGGGGGGGTGAATCAATTGTCCAATAAATACAAACCAAAACAAACTTAACCAAACATAATGTTTAATGCTGGTAAACCAAACTTTAATGTCGGTAGAAAGTTTTAATTGCAGTACTGGTAAAGTTTAATGCATGAAATAGAAAAGCAATAACATGCACAACACATAATCCATATATTTGTACATGGAAACCCTGTAAGGGGAAAAATCATTGTGGGAAACCTTACCCATAATCAGATGATACTACTGAAGATAGTATGTGTGTACAATATGGAGTCTGTACATGCAGAAAGGCCAACTTCCTAGAGCTCACTACTCAATCACAAAATGGGAGTCACACTGGCTACAATTGGATGGTTAAATCCAATGATAATGTACTACTCAAAACAACATCTTTAGATGCTGGAATCAATACCGGTTAAGCTCTGATTTGCCTTATTCAAACCTTCCTTCTATCTTGAATGATGTCTGCATGTATAGCTCTTCTTATATTTGCATATACCTTATTATATTCCTTTTTTTCAATCCTATATCAATCTCATATATGACATCTTACATTTATACCATAACCTAAGACCAAATGAGTAGGTCGGCTCACTAAAAGATATTACAGTAAAATTAATTACAAATGAATCAATATGTGATGCATGATGTCGGCTCAATGTATATACAATAAAGACAAAATTTGCCTATGGTTTTTTACTAGTATATTGTTAGTAGGTTTTTCCACATAGATCTGTGTGTTTTGTGCTATTGTTCTTCTTTGCAAATTTTTTGCACTTGTTATTTTTCTTATAATTACTATCAGAGCATAGGTTATTTGTATAGAAATTGTTTGTTTTTAGAAGTGAGCAATGGCTGGAAATAGTGTTACCAAATTTGAGGTACATAAGTTTGATGGTTTGAATTTTGCTCTATGGAAGTTTAAGATTCAAACTTTATTGTTGAAGGATGGATATGACAGAGCTCTTAAAGGAGCATTATCAAAACTTGCAAATATGAGCACATGAGATTGGAATACCATGGACAATGTGGCTAGAGGAACAATTCAGTTATGTCTAGCAGATTCAGTTCTGTTCAATGTTGTAGAGGAGAAATTTGCTCATGACTTGTGGAATAAGGTTGCAAAGTTGTATGAGACTACGTCATTAGCAAACAAAATTCTTCTAAGGAGATAGTTGTATAATATGAGGTTGCATGACAATTCATCTATCATAGATAATCTGAACGATTTCAACACACTGATAAGAAAATTGGCGTTAGTGGGTGTGAAAATCGATGAAGAAGATAAGGAAGTAATATTACTTTGATCCTTGCTAGATAGTTGGGATTAATTGGTTATGGCTCTCAATAATTCTGCACCAAGTGGGAAGCTGGTCTTTGAGTATTTGGTGGTGGCTTTAATCTCTAAAGATTCAAGGTGGAAGAAATCTCAAGGATCTTCTTCTAATGAAGCCCTTGTTGCAAGAGGCGGAACTTAGGAAGGAGCTAATATTGAGCATCGACAAACCAAGTTTTATCAAAGGGGCGAAAAAGGGTGAAATGCGGGAACTATGAAAAGAATGGACATGTCAAGAAGGATTGCAGGCTACCAAAAGAAACCAAGGAGAATCCTAGTACACCTACATCTGAGGTAAACACTGCTAAAGTTCAGACACCATTAGAATATGGAGAGGTATTAACTGCTAATTTGAGATGTTCTTTAATTCATGTTTGGATTCTTGATTCTAGTGCTTTCTTTCATATGACACCACATAAAAAATGGTTTACTACTTATCGATCTTGTGATGGTGGTATGGTCTACAAGGGAAATGACAACCCATGTGAAGTTGTTGGTGAAGAAGAGGTAAGAATCAAGATGTTTGATGGAGTAATTATAGCTATTCAGCATGTTAGGCATGTACCTGGTTTAAAGAAAAAATTACTTTCACTTGGAGTGTTTGATGAACAAGGTTATAGACTCAGTGGTGAATATAGTTGTCTTAAGGTAATAAAGTAAGTTTTGATTGTGATAAAGGGAGAGAAGGTTGATACACTCCAGAGGCTGCTTGGACAAACTAACATTGGAGAGGTTGTTGTGGTATTTGATGTAGAGATGGACTCATTATCAACCTAGCACCAAAGGCTAGGCCATATGAGTGAATGAGGTCTCAAGGTAATGCTAGATAGAAATATTCTCCCAAGTGCAAAATCTAAAGATTTAAGTTTTTGTGAACATTGTTTGTTTGGAAAACATAATAGACTGAGTTTTTCTAGTAGTGCTACCAGAAGAAAAGATGTATTAAATCTAATTCATTCAGATACTTGGGAAGCTCTTGTAACATCTATTGGAGGTTCATCATATTTTGTTTCATTTATAGATGATTATTCCTATAGGGTGTGGATTTATCTTCTCAAGAAGAAATCTGAAGTTATTTTTTGTTTTAAGAGGTTTAGAGCTCTGGTAGAGAACCAGAAAGGTAAGACAATAAAATGTCTTCAAACTGAAAATGGAGGTGAGTTTTGTTCAACAAAATTTAATCAATTTTGTAGTGAGCATGGAATTCCAAGGCAGTTGATGATTTCTAGGACACCACAACAAAATGGTGTTGTTGAACGCATGAACCATACAATCATGGAGCGAGCCAGATGCATGTTGAGTACTGCTAGTTTGGAGCATAAATTTTGGGGTAAGGCTATAAATACAACTTGTTTCTTGATCAATAGATCTCCCACTACTACTCTTGATAATAGAATTCTAGAAGAAATATGGAAAGGTAAACCAATTTATTAGTCATTCCTTCATATTTTTGGTTGCAATGCTTATGTACATATTCCTAAAGATAATAGGAATAAGGTGGACAAGAAGTCCAAAAAATGTATTTTTCTTGGCTATGTAGAAGGTACAAAGGGGTACAGATTGTGGGATACTACTGCCCACAAGATTATTGTTAGTTGAGATGTGTATTTTAATGAAAATTCAATGCAAAGAGGTAAAGAACATAAAGGTATGGAAGTTATTCCAGTAGAGGTTAAAAAACATGATGATCATCTAAATGTACTTGATGAAAAACAACTAGATACAAACCAACTAGATGAAGATCAACCAGAAGAACAACAACCAGTTGAACCATAGGGTGATTCATCATCTATTTTAAGAAGATCTAGTAGAGTAATCAAAACACCTATAAGGTATTCTCTTACTTGTAATTCTTCTTATGCATTACTTACTGATGTTGGTGAACCTAGTTCATATTAGGAGGCTTGTGAAGTTGAATGTGCAAGCAAATGGAGAGTTGCTATGGATGAAGAGATGGAAGCTCTGCATAAGAACAAAATATGGGATCTTGTGCCATTGCCTAAGGGGAGAAAAGCTATTGGGAATACGTGGATCTTCAAGTTGAAGAGAGATTTAAAGGATAATTTGGAGAGATATAAACCTCAGTTGGTGGCCAAGGGGTATGCACAGAAATCTGGTATTGATTTTGATGAAATTTTTTTACCTATTGTATGGTTAATTACTGTTAGAGTTGTTTTAGCTCTTGTTGCTAGTCTTGATTTGGAGCTAGCATAGTTAGATATAAAAACAACCTTCTTGCATGGTGATCTCTCTGAGGAGATTTATATGCAACAACCAGAAGTTTTTGAGGAAAGAGGCCATCAGAATCTTGTTTGTAGGCTGAGAAAATCACTGTATGGTTTGAAATAGGCACCAAGGTGTTGGTACAAGTGGTTTGATTCCTTTATGTTGAGTTTGAGTTTTAGTAGATGTGAGGCTGATCATTGTGCCTATTTTCAAAGGTATGATGATGGTAGTTTTATTATTCTACTATTGTATGTTTATGATATGTTGGTAGTAGGTCCCAACATGTATAAAATCATCCATTTGAAAACTCAGTTTGCTAGGGAGTTTGAGATGAAGGAATTAGGTAGTGCAAATCAAATTCTTGGAATGAGGATATATATAGAGATAGAAACAACAATAAATTATGGTTGTGATAGAAAACTTATGTGGAGAAGGTTCTACAATGCTTCAATATGCAGAAAGCACAACTAATTAGTACTCCATTTCCTGTTCAAATTAAATTGTCTTCTATAAAGTGCCCTAGCACAAAAGAAGAGAAGACACATATGTCTCATGTACCATACTCATTAGTGGTAGGAAGTCTTATTTTTGCCTTGGTGTGCACTAGACCAGACATTGCACAAGCAGTGGGAGTTGTCAGTAGGTACATGGTGAATCCTTGTACTAATCATTGGACAACTATGAAGTGGATTCTCATATATTTGAGAGGCACTTCAAATGCTATTATCTATTACAATGGGAGTAGTCTTCAAGTTAATGGGTATGTGGATGGAGATTTTGGTGGAGATAAAGATAAGAGAAAGTCTACAAAAGGTTATGTTTTCTCTTTAGCTAGAAGTGTTGTTAGTTGGGTGTCAAAGTTGCAGGAAGTGGTAGAATTGTCTATTACTGAGGTGGAATATATGGCATAAACACAGACTAGCAAGGAGGCAATTTAGCTCAATAGAATTTTGGTTGAATTGCAAGTGAAGCAAGATAACATGGTACTGCATTGTGATAGTCAAAGTGCTTTACACTTACCATGATACTCAGCTTACCATTCTAGAAAAAAGCATACTGATATTCAATATCACTTTGTTCGTGAAGTGGTGGAAGGAGGACATATCTCTTTAGCCAAGATTCACACTGCTGTAAACCCTACAAATACTATGATGAAACCTATTAGTAGAGAGAAGTTCATTTGGTGTAGAACTTCTCTTGGTCTGTAGAATATGTGATGATAGGCAACATTGACAATGGTCTTTCAGTAGAGGAATTATTCAAAGTTTGAAATTTGACTTCAAGTGGGAGAATGTTGGAATGTGAAGTAAATTAGGACATTGCTTCCATATGTGTCATACAAGTTATCTTAAATTAGGACTTTGCTCCTATATGTGTCACACATGTAGTTGTGTGAGTCGTACTTACTATATTTAGTAAGTTGTCTCCAACTAGGACTCTGCAACTCGGTTGTGTTGACTCGGTAAATTATTAAGTGATTCATAGGAGAATCAAGTTGAACTCTATATGTGTCAAACTTGTAGATGATTGAGTGCCACATATAGGCTTAGTCAATAATATGACTATAGTGGTGGCATTGGAAGGGTTAGAGGTGGAAAATTTGAGAACTTAATTATAGCATTAAGTTTAACAAATTTGTATATATATAGAGTAGCTTTGCCTCCTTTGAAAAAAAGGCCAGAATAGTTTTGAGATTGTTGTAACTCTATAATTCTTGAGAATCAATACGAAAGACAAAATTTGCTCGTGGTTTTTTATAGATATATTTTTACTAGGTTTTTTCACGTAAATCTGTGTGTTATGCGCTATTGTTCTTCTTTGAAATTTTTTGCACTTTTTATTTTTCTCACAAAAGTGACAATAAGGATCAGGGAATAAATTATCTATATATCACACCTTTTTGTAGACGTCCACCCTTCTCCACATGCTTACACTAGAAAGATTGCTCTGCAGAGGCATATAACAACCTATTGTATCTTTTCTCTAGAACTTCAAATAATTAATTCCTATTTTATTATAAGAAAAGAGAGTAAAGATCGGGGTATAGATAATGTGCATGTTACACCTGTTTAATTCCATTCCTTTCCACTCACGCATCTTTATGAACTAAGATTCCTATCTTTGGCCTATATAAATGCCATCAAACCTCAAACCACAAAGACAACACACTCACCGATTTGTCTTGTTCATATCCTTCTACATCTTATTTTCTAAGCTATAAGAAAGTATGGCATACTACCACTAGTATGAGAGCCCAAGGTACCCAAATGACTTTGATGGTGGGTATGGTCGACAAAAGTACCCTCCGCCATAATGAAATATGGAGAAAAGGTATGGTTATAATCAGTCTAAGTACAACTATAATGAGCAACAAAGATACAACAACCTTCCATAGGGGCAGATTGTGAGGGCCTTCTCTGAGGCCAATCTTGACTATGCTCTGGGTATCAGAGATGATAGGGAAACTCTTGTTTACGATAATCCAAGTGACCCAACTAAAGTATATATGCATTTACTATAATATATATGTCTTGTATTGGAATTTGTGTCCCTAAGTTGAGCTATATTTAATTTTTTTACTTTGACTTCGATTGTTTTATTGATAGTTGTTTTCTTGGGTCACTTCTGATATATATATGTGTGTGTGTGTGTGTGTGTGTGTGTGTGTGTATTTCAAATACATATGAAGCAATGCATGAAAGATGAGTCATGGAGCAATCGTGTGAAGGACACAATGGGTCATCCAATCTTTGGGCTTGTGAACAAGGCCACTGGGAAGGCCCTTCATCATGTCCCTTCTGAATGTCAGGAGGTATATATAAATTCAGTTTTGAGTGATTCTTTTCTAGTAGCGTATACTTTTTTCAAAGTAGAGATTTTTTATTTTGAAGGTGTTTCTAAATAAGGCCAAGTGATTCTATATATAGCTTTTGATCACCAAGTATTGATTTTTTTCATGGAAGGTGTCTTTGACCAAGGACAAGGCTGGCTTGTATGATGAGAGTGTGATGTGGAGTGAGAGTGAGGACATAAGATATGGGTACAAGACCATAAGGATGGAATATGACATTGGCCTCAAGTTGGATGCATTCCAGGGTGATATGAAGCATGGAGGCATTGAAGAGGGCACTAAAGTTGTGTTGTGGAAGTGGAACAAGCAGGACAACCAACTCTGGAAGATCTCTCCCTGCTGCTATAAGGATCATCATGATATATACAATATAGAGATATATTTTCTATAAGTATGTTGTCTAAAGGTTATCAATATTCCTAGTTTGTAACTTTGTAAGTGTGTAGACCAAGAGTATATGTGGTTGGCATTCGTGTATTTGATCTTATATATAAATAAGTTCTATAGTTTATAGTGCATGGTATATTGGATAGAAATTAATCATTTTGACTCATATTATGATTTCTTTGATCAACTAAAAAGTTCCATCAATGAATATCATAACAAGATAGAACATTAAAGATCTCACAAATAAATCTATGAGTTTTAAAATTTTGGATGATGTCAAGAAATAAATTTTATTTGACTATTGGAACAAATTTATAACATTAAGTGATCCTTCATGAAGTTCTTTTTAATTTTGAAAAGGATTGTCTTGTAAAGTTGTCCATGTATAGGTATCATGTTCATTTACTACCTCAATGTCTCCTACCCTACCCTTCCATTAATGATTCAAGCTCTAGGATCCACCAAAATTAATAGTGCACCTGATCATATCCTTTAGTATAAAAATAGCTTGATTATGGCTATAAAGATATTTCATAGATCTAGCGCACATTATGTCTACAAATTTATTACCCCCCAATATCCTATCCTCAATCAAAATATTATCCTCCTTAAATACTCCAAGGAGGCATCCTCCTCTTCTAAAAATGTAAATTTTTTGAAAAAGACGTTTAAAAAATATGAGGTATGATTACCAATTTGACTACTCTAGGGAGTCATTAAGATTAATAGCCCTAAGGATATCAAGTGAGAAACATTCAGATTATCATAAGAACTACTATTTATCCCAATCATAGTACACAAAATTTTATCCCCTCCTTGTCCTTATTTGAAGCAACCTCTCCTTAGAACCAATGACTAGCCTAAGTTCATTATACAAATTCTACTCTAAAACATAATAGAAGAAGAAATCCTATCACCTATGTATTGGTGTGACCAATATAATGATAGGTACTATCTAGTTACCTATACATAATATCAAGATCATCTATAGTATGCTTCAAAGGATCTTGCCATGCAAGACCTTAGTTTTTCTACATCAATGTGCAATGATCACAACCATGAGAGTAATTTTTTCTTTTGTTTGCTTCTTGGTCAAGGAAAAATATTGCAAGATGAAACAACTTCTATATCAAAATAAATAATTAAAACATTCAAATACACTAGTATGCACATATGAAACTAACAAGGAATGAAACCATAGGATGGATACCTATTTATGTCAGCTTGATACATGATTGTCCCACTTCTATGAATTGACTCTCTCTCTCTCTCTCTCTCTCTCTCTCTCTCTCTCTCTCTCTCTCTCTCTCTCTCTCTCTCTCTCTCTCTTTGGTGTGGGTGGGGTGCAACAATCCCATCCAAATGAATATCTGCCCTATCCACCCCATCTAGGTGGACCTGGCAACCCATCTTTGAAACAATTTGAAGTTGTCTAAGGAAAAGGGGTTGTTGTTCTTACTTATTTTTGGAGATTTCATTAGCTACAAGGTAGGGATAGGGTCTAGTTTAAGTGGGTTTGGTAGCTAGTAGGTGGAATATATGATCCCACCTTTACCAGTACATCGCATAAGAGATAGATCATGGATGCATTAAACACTTCACCATGGGTCCTATACATGTCCTCATCTTTTCCACCAGCAGCAATGAGCATAAGTAGGGCATAGTCTAGGGAATTCGAGTGAAAGACTAGGTACATCCCATACTACATCAGGGTCCATCCTCCATCCCACGACTTGTGGGATTTTAGAGAGTACCTAAGTCATGAACCTTCTGACCTAGTTGATTCCTACCACCTATGTTTGTAGGCCACCAATGAGGGGCTTTTCCACCCAAGGAGATGTAGTTACTGATTCATACCACCTAGTGACCTTAGTGGTATAGTCTCCCACCTCCTTCCCTTAATCCAGTTATACTTGGAAATGGCCACCCTTGTGTTATAGGTGTCTACTAGAATAAATTTTGATACTATAATTACATCGGTTACCATTGTCGCACAGAAAGACAACTACTCAGGTAATTTTTCCCATATCATGCCCGAGGATATCTCTTATCATCTCCTCACCTTCGATGTACTAGGTGGAGGCTAGCTACTCCCCCACGGAGTTATAAACATCAATCATTGGCACGGTCCAATGAATGCTTAGTCCTACTCATTAACCCAGTGGCTCACACTTAAGTCATCTTTAGCCTGATTGATTCTAGTATACTATGGCAAATTAAATGAATTTAGGGATAGGTTTATCTTTAAGTGCTTAAGGTACAAACACCCCATCTCTACAAGTCAGATGGATATATTCACACACTCTCAGGTGGAAGCCAAGTACATATATGCACATGTAGTTGTATACATATTGTGAGATTTTTCCAAGATCAAGAGCTCAATGAAAAGTATAAAATAGAGAGACAAAATACAGGATAAGAATAAATTGTATTCTCATCAATAGATAAATCAAAATTTGTTCAATAGTTACATACAATGAATATGAGTATGCTTATATAGGAAAGGCTATAAAGATATGTGAGCACACAAACTTGACATGTGGCTCAATAAGAAACAAGGGTAGATAGGAAATGGGTGCAGTAGGTAGGAGAAACAATATAATATTCCAAATGAGGTGAATCACCCACCAAAGGTGTAATTATCACTCCACAATAAGTGTATATGATATAGTAGTAACAATATCACACCATAAAAGGTGAATATTCTCCTACACGCACTATCCCAATGTGGCACAAACACCCAAGTGTCTCATACCCAAACTACTATGAAATGCATTATCCTAAGTAAACTTAAGTAAGGTATAATAATATCCAACATGAATAAATAAGTACACCAACACCCCCTCTTAAGTGCAACTTAGGGAAACGCACTTAAGTCTACAATGCAACTAAGAAAATCAAGATGTGTCCCAGCTACTAGGCCATGTTAGGTACCCATGTACAAATCCAAATGCATGCCAACCAGTGCAATGATATCTCTCATAAAGTGGGGAAAGAGAGAAAAATTGAATGGGAAAAAACCCTCCCCCAAAAGAGAGATGAAAACTATACAAGAGAACTCTCATAGAAGTGTGTGAGGAACAAAACCCTATGTAAGGAAAAGGTCCCCCCCATAGGAGAGAAGAAGAGAAGCTAGGTAGCCCCCCCTCAATGTAGAATCTGCACTAATGGTAGAAGCTCAAGAATGAATGAAGAAGCTACTCCACAAATGTCAAACAAAGTTCCTCCCCTTAGGAAGAAAAAAAAACAAAGGTGTATCCATGATGTCTCCCCAATCATGAAGGGAATATGTATGAAAAAAACTCATGATGAATGGAATCTCTGAAAACTTCTCAAGTGTCCCCATGTCGATGCTAAAAGATACCCCCTTGAAAGGCTGAGAATTGCTCCACACTACTGAAAAAGGTACTCCAAGATCTAGTGGAGATGGATGTAGAACATGTCGCAAAGACTCACATGTCTCCTCAAAACACAAAGAGACCTCCTCCAACTGTTGTACATAAGTATCCACAATCATATCAGCCTCAAAAGAATGATCATGTAGAGAATAAACATGAGGGTCACAATGTTCCCTCGCAAGAATAAAAGAAGGATCGTCTTCATCAAAGAGAAGATGAATATCATCAATGATGTGTCCCAAATCTGTAATGTCCATCAAGTAATCATCCCATGAAACTGAAGCTGGAAGATATGATATATTTTGCTACACTGAATCACAAGAAGGCAAAAGTATCGCACTATCCGCATAATCGGGTGGAAGAGGTGATGTGATATCAATAGGACGAGATAAGTGTGATCATGTGAGAATCCCCAAGTTTAAGTACCCAAAGTTCTCCTCAAAATCTGAATCATCACAAGAAGTGTGATCATGATGTCTAGAATCATCATATGTGAAATCATCATCATCAACAAAATCTAAAAAGGAGTATAACTGAGATGCATGATCAACCACCCCAGTCGCAATGATAGCTCTAGTATCCAAGTCTCTAATGAAAAATGACTCTGGTGTGAACTCCATAATTCTCTTAGTTGTGTTGTGTGTGATTTGATAGATGGAATGGAGATTGTTTTTCAAATGGGGTACACACAACACATCATTGAAGGAGTTATCCCCAATGGCAATAGATCCTTTCATAATCACATCCATGTATGTATGATTGCCCATCAAAATTTGTGGCATGGTGCAAGGTTCAAATGAAGAGAACATAGACTACAAAGATGTCATATGATGAGAAGCCCCTGAATATAGAAGCCATCTCCTTGAATCATGACTTGTAGAAGCACAAAGAGCTTGTCCTTCTATTTTCCGAAAGGAGTGAGTCTTCCTACTTGTAGATGCCATGAATGCTTTCCCTTTTCCCTTTGAATGTGAGGAAGTGGAAGTTGATGAATCCTCCTTGTAGGCATCAACGTTGTGCTATTTGGGGATATGTGTGTGCTCATTTATCTTCTTATAATGGCAACGATGCTCCTCATGACCAATCTTTTTACGATAGGCACAAGTAGGTCTCTCCCTCTTTGGTGAATTGTCCCTCTTGGAAGAGGATGAATCTCCTTGTTGTGGAGAAGGTGCTGCTTTTTCCATAGGCTTTGATTTCCATTTCTTCTTGTTTGAGTTGTCCTTTCCTTGATTTCCTTTGTTCCCTTGATTTGCCACTAATAATTGATACTTATAATACTTAAGAATGCCCATGCTTATCAACCTAGTTTGTTCCATCATCTACATATTGGTGAAAGCATAAAATGTAGGCATTGTGTAGCTTGAACCTATTTTCATCCTATGGATTTGGAAACTAGAAACAAATGTTGCATATTCTTGTGGAAGCTTTCCCATCAAATTGATGATCAATTGAGTATCCTTATTATCAAAGCCACAATCCTTGAGTTGTGCCCTGAACTCTTTTGCCTTAGTGACATAGTCTTGTATAGTATCAAAGTTCTTGGGATCTATCATGATGAGATCACTATCAATGTAATATCCCCTAATCTCATCAACTTGACCATACAAGTCTTGAAACTTTTTCCAAGCATCCTTGATTAGAATAGATTTCTTAATATGAAAAATGAGATCCTTTGATAACTACTTTCTTAAGGTACCAATTTCCATGATATTTCTAGTGAGCCAATCCAAGTGAGCAAAAGGATCAGCCTTAGGATCAGTAGGAGCAACAATAGTTCCATCAATGTAATGAGTTAGTCCTTTTTCCATAACTTTACTCCATGCATCAATTTTCCAAGTAGCATAATTATGAGGAGTTAAGAGAGGAGTCTTAGGAGAACTCATAGCATAAAAATGAAATAACACGAGAACAAAAGCACAAGAGACACCCCCCCCCCCCCGAAAAAAAAATGATGATTTTGGCACTTCATATGTAGTGCATGTACAATAGGCCACTTGCAAACAATGGCAAGATGGACTTCCAATTTTTCTTATAACTACCCCACTAGGCTCTGAACTACAATGAAAAAGACCAAAAAGATAGATCTATGCAATACAAGTGCCAAATTGGCCAAAAAAGACCATATACTGAAAGTACAATTTCTACTCAAAATCACTGCAAACTAATAGAATATTATGAAAGTAGACAAAAAATTATGCACTTTTGAAAAAAAAAAACACTTGAAAAGGAGCTCGTATGAGCCCAAACGGAGTCCCGAAAGTTGCAAAAATAGGGATTACTCAGCTACAATGATGAAGATCTGCATTTTCTAAAACAATTGTGCATCAGAATGGAAAACCACCTGCACCACTACTAATAGCACGAAATTCTACCCCAAATCAAAAAAATTGCACTAAAAAATGATGTCATATGCCCAAGATATCACCATTTGAAGTTCCCTGTAAAAACAAAAAATGTAAATGAAGAGGGGGTTGAAAAACTCCATTGCATATGATGATGTCAGCAATACATAAGCCAGGAATATTCCATAACTTCTAGCATATTCCTTGTGGGAATAAAATAAATCTTTTCCTGTCAAAAGATTTGGTTGAAATTTGTTAAAAATTAAAACTTTTAAAATAATAAAATGGGATGGGACCACATGGGGCTACCTCAACCCACATCTCTTTTAAACGTCTTTAAACACTATACGTAGAGAAGAAGTTTATAGATTCAAACTCAATTTTACCTTGCAAGGGCCCAGCAACTGAAGTTCCTTGGGATTTTTAACAAATATCTGGTAAAAGACAAAAGGTTCCTATAATAATAATCACAACCAAAAATCTCATTGGCTCAAAGAATAGAGCCACAAAATATGATATCTCAAAATAATAAGAGCATCAGCCAAAATATAAAGACGTGGGCCTACCAATGTAAATCACGGCAAAGGAAAGTCAATCACAATGCAATGAGATCCAACAAAAATGTAACCTTCCCTCGCATACAAAATTCCTTCGATCTCCCGGACAAAGAACCAATGATGACTAAAGATCACAAATGACCCAATGCTTGATCTAGCAAATACATATGAGTACTACTAGTCACCTAATCGTAGAGAGACCACAAAAATACCAAAATAAGGATCGGCCAACTTCACGAGCAACCAGATAACAAATGCAGATCTCCAAAAAACAATTCTGTTCATGGATGAAACCGTCCAAGAAAATATCAATCAATAGGAATAAAGGCATCCCAGTCTCTGCTAAATTTCTGAATAAAAGATTTGAGCAATGAAAAATGTCGATCTGAGAGGACAACGACTTACTAACAACACACAGAGCCTGCAACACAACCTACCTCCAAAATACTAACCGACAAAATATTATATATATCCAACAATAGAATCTTGCTCAAATCCAGTCAAACTACGCAGAAAATAAAATATTAAAAATTTTATTTTTTTGCAATCTGTTGTTGGGGAGGGAGCTTAATCACCCTCTGACTAAAAACATTTTTCTATGAAAACAACTTTACCCAAGTATAGGCATATTTGTAGTCAAAATTTACAGAAATGGTGACCTGGATGCAATGGCAAGGTTAGATCTAGTCTAGGACGCCTCTATAAGATGCTTCTTCTAAGATCTACCTCTTGACATCCATCAAAATCTCTCCCAAAGACACATAAATGATGCGCTAATGGCTTTGATACCATATGCAATTTTTCCAAGATCAAGAGCCCAATAAAAAGTACAAAATAGAGAGACAAAATATAGGATAAGAATAAATTGTATTCTCATCAGTAGATAAATCATCAATTGTTCAATAGTTACATACAATGAATATGAGTATGCTTATATAGGCAAGGCTATATGGATATGTGAGCACACAAACATGACATGTGGCTCAATAAGAAACAAGGGTAGGTAGGAAATGGGTGTGCTAGGTAGAAGAAACAATATAATATTCCACATGAGGTGGACCACCCACCGAAGGTGGAATTATCACTCCACAATAAGTGGATATGATAGAGTAGTAACAAGATCACACCATAAAAGGTGGAAATTCCCCTACAAACACTATCCCAATGTGGCACAAACAACCAAGTGTCTCATACCCAAACTACTATGAAATGCATTATCCTAAGTAAACTTAAATCTAAGGTGTAATAATATCCAAGATGAATAAATAATTACACCAACACATATAAATATAAAAATAAATATAAAACTAGATTCTCCTATGCACATACCAGGTTGTATCCAGGCATATATGGATTAAGGGTGTTGGGCAACATATGACATCTTAGATCAAGGGTAGAAATTGATGGATTTCAAGCCTTGAAGACCATGTAAACAAGATCACATTAGCTATGAAAGAAATTATTGGACAGTATATATAAAGGCCACTTATAAAATTATAATTGGAGGAGTTTAGTTCTCGAGGAAGACATTTACACCAATTTACTTTGACTACAAAATAAGGATATCAGGCAATTATATAAATGCCACATATAAGAGCATGATTTAAATGATTTGTAGACTAGTAGAGAGCATAATCACAAGATCAAAATGGCTAGAAATCAAAATTACAGGGCAACATATATTGGCTCTATATAGAAGCCTAATTTTTTATGTATTTAAGCCCTATAGAAGGTATGATATCAGTCTATATTTCCTATAACTTAAAGTATTGGGTAGCATATAATGATGTTATGAAAAAAAACTAGATTTAAAATGAACTTAAACCCCCACTGACATCAAGTTCTCAAGTTCCTATTGATTGTATAATAAAGGAACAAAGTGCCATCTAGTAGCAAGGCATAAGAGCTTGGTTGCTTGGATTTTATGCCCTGTAAAGAGCATGCTAACCAGTTTATATTGGCTAGAAAATAATAGTACAAGCCGATATCAAATTCAACCATGGTTATGCTTTAAATGAAGTTGTTAAAGAGGCTTACAAGCTTTTCAACAAATGCATTTGGTAGATATTAAGCCATCTCACTATTTATTACTTTATTTATAAATATATATACCTGTGTGTGTACATAAGTATGGTTGTGGGATGGACTTACATACAAACATACATATGGTAATAATAGTTATAGCAACAATCAACCTCGAAGACATTTATGCAAATATTAGAGGATTGGGAAGGTAGGGAATTTTCTCAACAAGATATTATCTCTTGGAATGTAATGTTGGTAGAATATTTACAAATTTGAGTTTCTATAATGGGTTTTCTAGGTAGAGTATTGCCAAGATACAAATTATACATGTGTTTGGAAGAGGAATATTTGCTGATAAAAATGCCTTGACAGGTACATATGCAACAAACTAAAATCATAAGGAAGGCAAATAGACTTTTACCTAAGATCCATAGAGAATGGAAAGACCAAACCCAGAAAAGAATATTAATGTAAGAGAAAAGGGTTCTTTTACCCTGTAATATGCAGATTATTTATCCTTAGACTAATTTCCTACTGCTTGAATTGAATGGAAAGAAAATCCCTTTCATTTTTTATAGCAGAGAATGAAGAAACTAACCCCTTTTAAGGATGAAGTTGGAGATGACTGGCTTCCTTTGGATTCCTCCTACTCTCTCTTCACTACAAATATATTTATGTTGTATCAATTAGTGGCTACCTCGAGTCTCCATGCTCAGCCCACGACGAAAAAAAATGTATCCCAAAAGCCCTCTTTTTTTAATTTATGACCCATGACTCCCTTACCAGCACATGGTTGGTGCTATTTTTAATGAAGAGAGTGGGGAGACCACGTCATGTCCTTAGAGTGGAATGGCCAACCCTCTTCCCATGCTTCCCCTCTCTTCTTCATTCCTTCCTGTCAGATGCAACTAACCTAGCCATGGCAGGAGAAAAAAAAGGCATTCCAAAACATAGAGCAAAGATAATTTATTTAACCAAATTCTTTTCTCTCCTTTTTATTTTACTTTTATTTGAAGCTTGGATAAAATAATACATAAGGTGCAAATTCATTTTTCTCCAAAGTGTATTTGTTTTATTTTTAATTTTTATAATTTTTTACAATCTCATGCCCTCCTTATTTTCATGTTGGGGGGAATTTATTTCATCCCCTTATAGTCCATTCCCTAGATATTTTATGTTGTTATTTTCATATAAGTGTATTATATAAATATGTAAATATAAATATAAATACATATATATTTATATGTATATTTATATTTATGTATTTAGGTTTACATTTATTTTGTTGGCCATGATTGGGAATTTAGATGTAAATAAGTTTATCCCCTAAAGGTCCAACTAGGCCTCTAGGTTTTTAGACTGTTCTTGGTATAGGTTGACATGTCCACCCTTGTTGCACCCCAAGAACTTGAATAACACATCAATTCTCATACAAACACCATCACAAATGTTAGTAACAGGTTAGCCCAAACAAACATATATCATAATATCATTAAAATCATTTAATTCCATATAATTATGTCATTAAATTTTACATTCATAAGTAACTAAGCAAATAATATTAATTGACCATTAAGACTTATATTCATGTCATTCATCATGCATTCACACTTTTCATTCTATTCAAAATTAAAGAAGTCATAAAGATCTTGAAGTTTGAGGGTTGGCCTTCGTCCAAATTACATCAGGACAACTAGCGACTACTAAAATATAAGGTAGTTTATAGAAATGTGACACAATAGAGTGATCATTCAAGGATCCCCAAGAATGTTTGGTGCAACTCTAATAAAGCTCTTCATTCAAATAAAAGCGTTCTTAAGAAACACTCTTGCCATGATCTAAAAAGAGAACTTTACATAAAGTAGGACATTCTAGTTGCAATAATATTTTGTACCACTTATAAAATTAATATCCAAGTTCCCTAAAAGAACAAATACCAATTTTGTCTTTGTTGGTATGATGAAAGAAAAAGTATCTGGCCGACTACTGAGAGGGGGGGGGGGACTGAATGAGTAGATAGAAAAACTAATAATAAACTTCACCAATCAATCTCTCAAGGTAAACTTAGAATAATAACTCTATCAAGATAAAAACTCATAAGATAAACCAGTTGTCTATTACAACAATTTAATAGTAAACAACTTCTTCATATCTCAATACTTTTGGTTATCAAGACTTATCAGAAATAGTTAAGTAGTTAAGTAAATCAACCATGAAAATATAACCACATAAACATTCACCACTTGACACAAATATTTTTGACGTGGAAACCCAAATAGGCAAAAACCACGGTGAGATGAGACTCACAAGATAATATCTGAACTCTTTTGAAGTTCGCCCGGTTAGGAGCCTAGCCTGTTAAAGCTTTACAAAAAGTCCTGTTAAGAACTGATCCTAATAGGAATCACTTTATTAAGGGATTGACTACAAATGCTTTGTTAGAAGCAATGCCCTGTAAGGAGTAACCTTGGTAGATGATTTGAAAATCCAATCTAATGGACTACCTTGTTAGAGGATTTGAATAGCACCAAGCTTATTAGAGCTTACCTGATTAGGGGATTTGAATTTTGCTATAATTGTTAGAAAACAATAGGAGTTTGTTGATCTGTCTGAATAGCACTACACTTGCTTGATCAGATCCATTTCATGCTCCTATCTGTCTTTACGCAAACTGCAAATACATCATCCGGTTAGGCAACCACATACTCAACTAAAATGTGTCTATCTCTTTGCCAAATCACTCAAAACTAAACAACTTCATCAACCTTAAAAACAAATCAATAAGGTCGGTAACATAAGAAAAACCTAACTCTGATCGAGATTACAAACAAATTTGGTTCAATTATGACCGTTGGATTACATAACAATCTCTGCACATCAATCAAGAAAACCTTGATTGCGCCTTGATTACTGCTTCATTGAACTTAGTAACTCATCATGTGCTTTGCATTAGATGCAATACATTTGCTCATTCCCTAGACAAAACCGTTACAACAACTCGCCAAAGTCTCTTGGAATTGTCTTCATACAAAAATCATGCATGTCATCATCATTACCGCTCATCATCAGATCATAAACAATTATAACCAGCAAATGCCAACAGTCTCCCAGTAAAGCAACACATGATGGTACAACTTACTTCCTTGGCCGAAAGGTAGCATTTGCTTACACCACCGAGCATTTCATCTCTATTTTCCCTATGTTTACTATTAATTTTCCACTTCTTATCTTGGAAAAAATATAGACATTTTATGCAAGCCATGTGTATTCTGACTCCTAGTTCTTTAGTGTCATGCAAATAATGAAAAAAATCTCCAAAACATTTACAGATGTGGGAAGCTTTCTCCCTACGTAGACAAGTCTATCTGTGATGCCGGAGCACTCAGGTGGACAAACAATCTGCATCATTCAAAAGAAAATTCATTTTTGGTTTTTCATTTAATTTATAATTTGTTTCGAGATTTTTAGTGGAGCCTTGTTTGATTTGTTTTCAAGACTGAAATTATCTATAAACTATGTAACAATGGACATTATTAAATTTCCACATTTGTTAATGCTATGAACGTAGGCGTGCAGCTTAGCATTATTATAAACTAAGTCAAATTTTGTAAATATTTGGGACTACGTTGAAGTCTAAATAAGGTGCTTGGATGGGAATTAAAGAGTGAATCTAGCTGAAACTCAACGTGAGCCAAATGTCTGCGCCCATGGAAACGAGAAGAGGATGCGCTAGAAAATAGAGAGAGGTATCTCAGCTGGTATAGCGTGGTAAAAAGAAGAAGACAAAACGCACCCAAAAGACAAATACATTTAAAGGAGAAACAAGAATCAAAATTTGATAAATACAACAATATTAGAGAATGACATTATTTTTTGGTCATGCACATTTTTTTCTAAAATAAATATTTGTAAATCTTAAATATTAGAAATTCTTAAAAATATTTTGATTTTCTTTTTCTTTTGAATACCAATATAAATGTTAAAATTGTTATAATCTATGCATCTTTTTTTTTTTTGGATTTTGCCATTAAATAGTCCATATATGTTAGATATATGTTTTTAAATTTTGTGTACATGTTTACAATGGCACTTTCCATCATAAGATATGACCAAAATCTAGTTCTGATTATACTTTGAGGATTTATATTATTACATGCAACTAATGCTAAATAGAATAGTTTGATAAAAGTAATACATCCCTTTTTTCAGTTAATTGTCAAATAATTCCAATGCCTTTTTAAAAAATTTATGTCTTGAACAAATTTCCACCAAGGAACTTGCACATTGTGTGAATAAAAATCTACTTTTGATTATGCTTCAGTGGATGTTCATAGTTTAATCCAAAGATATGGGTTTGTCATAGATTGGGAAAACGTTGGCAAGGGCTATGGTGATTGGCTACACAACTACCAATTGAATTTTCTTAGAAGTTTTCAGATATTATTTGATAAATCTATTTGGAACCATTTAAATTCACCAATAGACCAAGGGAAGTCATTTTTGATAAAATATTTCTTTATATATCTTCCTATCAATGCATTATATAAGACTACATTTCATTGAGGCATTTTATTAAAAAAAATTACTTAAGTATACCATTGTTTTCAAGAGATTACTTTTATAAATATTTCCCATGAAATACAAAAATATATCATATAAACAATTTAATATTTTTTAGGAGATTTTGATGCATGTAAACTCAATCTCCACAAGCTTTGTCAACATCATCATAGGGTTTTCAAAACTTGGAAATTTAGAATTGGGAATGGGAATCATAGCAAAATCAAAACTTTTTTTTAGATATTATGGTTACAAGTACCTTGATAGTCATGTTTGTGAAATGTAAAAGTATGTACAATACAAGTGCCCCTTTTTTTAAAAATGCATCCAAGAAATGTAATCACATGAAACATAATGATTGTAGTATATGCAAAAAATGGTTCATGAAAATTGTAATTTAAGCACTCATAAAATATTAATATGAAGATTAAATTCACACCTCTAAATAGAATTTTCTTTAAATTTTTGAAATTATTCCTCTATTAGAATACATCTCTTACTTCAAGCATGTATAGCTTATAGATTCCAAGATTTTATTAATAAATCCATTTTTATTATGTTCAACAATCATTGCATTCCATGAGAATCTGTTTCTTTCAAGCCATTTTAAAAGTATTTAAATTTGTTATGTATACTTTTATATTTTTCATAGATCATTTTATGTATGTGTTAGAATCATTATAACCTTCGACGACACATTTGATTTTATTCATATACAAAGGATATCAAATAGAAATTTCTTAAAGTTGATGTTTCACCAAGTAAGGATAAATCCATTGATTTTTTTATGAAAAAAAAATAAAAAAATAGCATACTTTAAAAACAATAGTCAATCCTAGACCCTCTTAAAAATCTATATAAACCTTCCCTAAGGTCAATTTAGTTAAAAAAGGAACAACCCAAACCATAATTTTTTATATCGTTGATATATATATTCATTCCAAACCCCTTTTTAAATTGTATTAGAAAATTTCAAATGCTTGATTCGAAAATTTTTGCACATTCTAAAGAACTTTGAAGAAAATGTATTGAATAAAATCCAATCATAACGTCATCTCTAATGGTTTGGTATTTATAATATATAGCAAGCAACAAAAAATATGACACACAAACCCTAAGAATTGACCACCCATATACTTACATTATCTACCATCAAACTTCAAAGGAGAAATTCAATCCCTTCAAATATGCCACATCCACTCAATCTAATCAATTTTATACACAAAGTATCTACTAATAAATAGAAATGAAAATATAGAACTCAAATTTTTTTCATAGCAATCAAGAAAAACTAAAAGCAAAATTCTTGAAGTTTTCAAAGACTGAATCCCTGATTCTAGATCAAATCCATGTCAAGCATATGACTTATTTGAATTTGAAATATTGGTTCCACAATAGTAAAAGTATCCTAAATCAATAAACAATCCTTCCATCAATTCCAAAATATTTGTCTATCTTAGACATAACATTTCTATAGTAGTAACAAATCACTTTCTATCATCTATCATAATGTTCCAATCTACATGCCATTATATTATAATTTTAATTCAAAAATATTGAATTAAACATTTATAATTTATTTTTGATTAGGGTAAAATAGGTTTTGAAGGGACCCTAAAACCCTTTCAATCAGAGGGTTGCCAACAAAAAATGGACCAGACTACCTAGGAGTGAGCAATGGGTTTTAGAAAGAACCTGAAACCTTATGGAATTACAAGCCTTAAGAGTCCACAACCAAACAACTGCACAAACATTTAAAAAAATATCAGAGCAGTCACAGCCAACCAAACACGAAGAAAACATTAAAAAATAAAATATTACAAAACATATTGGCACCAGCATAGGGTATAAATTAGAAACCAATTATCCACAAAAAAAACACACGAGGGTTTTCTAGGCAACCTCAGCCAACATGAAGGGTTTTCCTAGGCTTCCATAACCTGTAATAGAGACTCCAGGCCACAAAAAAATATAATTCCCAAGCCTGACCAAAAACAACCACTGGCCAAACTGGGCCCTTGAAAATTGCTAGCATCGAGCTTGTCCCTAAGAGAAACAAAAAACAAAGGGTTTTTCTAGACTCGCTCAACCTTAACGATGGGTTTTACAAGGTTCCCACAACCTGCAACAATGGATTTGTGAGAGGCTCCCATAACCTTAGTCTCAAGAGAGAAAAAAACACAACACAAAATGCCCTCCAAGATCACCACCTTAATAGGTCAAAATGGAGAGAAACCAAATAAAATACCGCCCTTTATTCTCATACAGCCAATAATCAGGGAACCATCAATCACTCACCAACACCTCCTAGCCTTTACCACAGCACCAAACTCCACCTCAATAGGAGAAAGGTTATCTCCAGCACCAACCATCTCCACCTCAAAAGAAGACAAGGCCACCTTTATAAGGAAAACTAGAGAAAACCATGGCTACAGGGAAAGGGCCATCCAAAAGATAATGCTTGCATAAATATGTCTAGACCAGAGATGACAACCCTTCAACAAATCTTCAAAAACATTTAAAGGGCATAAAAGGCTCTATTTGAGACCACAAATGGCCTTCAAAAAAAAGGACCCAATCTTATCACCAATAGAGCCTCCATAAGAAGAAAACAACTTGCCATGACATCTCATGATATTAACAATAAAGATCTGATCTAGGGGGAAGGAAACAAAATTATTTGTATCTATCAAAATAGAGACCGGCAGATCAAGCAAAAGGATGATGGTGAGGGGTAGTAGAAGTAATGAATCCACACCCACCATCAAGGCCATTAGAAAGGACCCCAAAGAAACCACCAAGGCACCATAGAAGAATAAATCAATAGCAAACACAAAATCACCATCACCATCTACAACAAAGTCGGTCTCATCATCCCCATGCAAAACACCAAGACCCAGAATGACACCCATACTGAAGCTTGCACACCCTCTCCCACCAAACATGAGAGGACAAGTAGATAGGACTCACAAAGAGGATGATCATAACCAAGATCCATGGAAAGGACCAAAAAGAGGAATCACAAAGTCTTTAGCAAAGCTCACATCTGAAAAAGCCCAAGAAACACTACATCCTCCAATTCTTCCATGTTGTGTTCTATCCACAAAGGTTTGCAAGCAAAGAAAACCCTGAACTATTGCCCTCCCCAACCAGATGCATCATTTACCCGTTAACTGATACGGGAAAGCAAGTCCATCCTCATCATCGTCATCAACTTCTTTTTCTCATAATAATAATAATAATAATAATAATAGCCAAATGGGCTTCAGATCAAATGCAGTATTGGAATATTATGGATATAGGGCAATTGCTCTATTTGCTGGGCACTCTGTTCTTTTGTATCTCTTTTGTGTTTGAATTAATTTTTACCCCTCTTTTAGTTAATAATAATAATAATAATAATAATAATAATAATAATAATAATAATAATAATAATAATAATAATAATAATAATAATAATAATAATAATAATAATAATAATAATAATAATAATAATAATAATAATAATAATAATAATAATAATAATAATAATAATAATAATAATAATAATAATAATAATAATAATAATAATAATAATAATAATAATAATAATAATAATAATAATAATAATAATAATAATAATAATAATAATAATAATAATAATAATAATAATAATAATAATAATAATAATAATAATAATAATAATAATAATAATAATAATAATAATAATAATAATAATAGACAAGACAAATTTAAGTTGTAACACCTTGACAATATACTAAGGAAACATCCACTATAAATGTTGCCATTACAATTAAGTTTTTCTTCAAGACAATAAAGATGTATAGAATAAATTGTCTCTTAAAAAAACAATAGTTTTTTCAAAAAGATAAATCAATTCTTTAATTGTTATATGAAATTTTCACTCTATTAACAAATCACATTTTATTATTTATCATAATATTTCAATCTATATAACATTATTTTAGCCTATTATTTTAAATTGTAATATCATACATTAAAGCAAGATACTTTGGAAATGTCTATATTATTGATATTCATCCTATATTTATATAAAATGAATTGTATACTCTCTTTTGAAAATCACAAAAATTCATTAGATTCGGGTTATAGGTTTATCATAGATGTTAAATTAAATTTAAGTTGAATTTGCTTCAATCTTTTCCAAGTAAAAGTACAAGCCAAAACTTTGTTGGTGTATGTGGACTCCAGTTGGACTCTTCTAATCTCCCCTGCCTCTATAACCTATCTACTCCAACCACTGCATTCACTCATCTTTCTTATATCTTCTTCTACTCCATTTTTTATGCATCTAGATGGTTTGACATTTTGGTGCTTTTCTGGAAGCTTCTCCATTGTTGTAGATAGAACTCTGTTTTAAAAGGGAATACAAAGAAAACCCTATTTTTTGATGAAAATGTAATTGCAAGAGAGCATTGGCAGCTCTATTTTTTATCAAGGCATAATATAAACTATTTTATATTATGTTGTTTCTTATTGTTCTGTTATTCTATTTCTCTTTCTCCCTTCAAACTGGTATCAGAGTAGTATGATCTATGGTATAGAGTAGTTTGATGGTGCTTTGCAGAACAAGATTGAGCATGAAGCTTTGAAGGTGCAAAAGGAGAAAGGTATTACCAAAGTCAGGAAGAGACAGAGCATTGGCTTGAACAAGTGTTGAATCTGCAGAGGGACTATATGGAAGTAGAAGCCACCACTAAAGCCATTTGAAAATAGAGGAGATTCCAGAATTAAAAGAGGGTTGTTTAAAGGCTACAAACAGAAATTTGGAAGTCAGAAGAAATCACTAAAGGGGTAAAGGGATCAATAGACATAAAAAAAGAAAAGTTTGAAGACATAATGAGTAGAGACAAGTTTTATTTTGGAAAATCATGGCAACATCAAGTGGAAGTATTTCACAACCAAAAATTCCAATGTTTAATGACAAAAATTATGACTTTTGGAGTATTAAAATGAAAACCTTATTTTGCTCCTAGGGTATTTGGAACTTTGTTGAAAATGGGTTCCTTGAACCAACAAATAAACAAACATATCAAGCACTTTCACAAGTTGAGAAAGATTTACTAGAGGAAAACAAAAAGAAAGATGCAAAGGCACAATTTTTCATTCAACAAGCAATAGATGAATCAATCTTTCCAAAGGTTGTAGCTGCCACAAGATCAAAGAAAGCATGTGATGGTTTGTAAATAGCATACCAAGGCATGGGAAAGGTAATAATGGAAAAATTATAAATACTTAGAAGGGATTTTGAAAATCTGCAAATGAAGGACTCAGATTCAATAGATTCATTTTTCACTCATGCAATGTCAATAGTAAATCAGCTAAGGTCCTATGGAGACACGATTGAAGATGAAAAGATTGTAGAGAAAATACTTAGAAGTTTGCCTGCCAAGTTTCATGCAGTTGTAATAGCTATTCAAGAGGCCAAAGATCTTGCTCAACTATCAGTAGATGAATTAATGGGGTCACTATTAGTGCATGAGCAAAGAATAAATTGATCAGGAACATCATCATTGGAAAATCCATTCTAGACTCAACTTTCATTTGGCAAAACAAGCGAGAGATCAAATCACAACAGAGGTGGGGGAAAATTAACACCAAGGGGAGGAAGAGAAAATACACAGTTTGAAAGTAGAAGACTAGCGTCGAGCCCACATGCCCATTCTACACCAACAAGTGGAAGGGAGAGCAATCATTCTGATAGCCATCATCAAGGAGAAAGGTATGATAAATCAAACATCCAATATCATTATTGCAATAAATTTGGGCATTTTGCATCAGAATGTAGAAAAAAACATTATGATATGAACAAGAGAAAGGCATATTTTATAAATGAAAACTAGACAAACATTAGTGAGCAAGACACCATATTAAAATGCAATGTAGCACAAGAGAGTTCCAAAGAAGTATGGTTCCTAGATAGCGGTTGTAGTAATCATATGAGTTGTAATAAGGAGATGTTTGCAACAACGGATGATTCAATAAAATCAGAAGTAAAATTGGGAAATGATCATCGAGTTTCAGTCATGGGCAAAGGATCAATTAACATAAGAACTAAGCAAGGTGAAGAGAAGCATATTTCTGATGTATACTATGTTCCTGGATTGCAACACAACCTCATAAGCATTGGACAACTAGTGCAAAAAGGATATAGAATATACTTTGAAAATGGTGAATGTGTTATTCTAGACAAGAAACCAAGCAATAGGCTGATTGAAAAAGTTGAAATGAAGAAAAATAGGATGTTTCCATTAAGAATTCAAAGTGAACTATTTCTAGAGCCACAAGGATTACAAAAGGTTTCTGAATTAGCTTTCAAAGCCTCGTATAAAAATTAAACTTGGTTATGGCATTTAAGGTTTGGGCATTTAAACTTCAAAGGGTTATAGCTGTTATACATGAAGAAAATGGTATATGGGCTGCCACAAATAGAGCCACTTAAGACCACATGTGAGAGTTGCATATTGGCAAAGCAACATAGAAAACAATATCCAGTTGGGGAGTCTTATAGGGAAAAACATCCACTTGAGATAGTACATTCTGACCTTTGTCGACCTATGCAAACACCTTCCATAAGTGGAAAGCTTTATTTCTTGGCATTTATTGATCATTTCAGTAGAAAAGTATGGGTTTATTTCTTGAAATATAAATTGGGTGTATTTGCTATTTTTAAGGAGTTCAAGGCAAAAGTTGAGAAAGAAAGTGGATACTATATTAAAACATTGAGAAACGATCAAGGTGGAGAGTACATATCAATTGATTTTCAGAATTTTTGCAAAGAAAATGGCATAAATAAACAATTTAGAGCAAGGTATACTCCTCAAAAAAATCGAGTAGCTAAGAGAAAGAATTGAACAATTATGGAAATGGCATGAAGTATGATAAAACCAAAACATCTACTAAATGAGTATTCATTAGAAGCAGTTGCATGCTCGATATACATATTAAATAGGTGTCCAACAAAAGCAATGATAAATAAAACACCAAAAGAAGCTTGGAGAAAAAGGAAGCATATCATATCACATTTAAGAGTTTTTGGTTGTGTGGTATACTCCTTGATACCTCAAGAGTTGAGAAAGAAACTACATGATAGAGGAGAGAAGTGCATATTTATGGGATATAGTGAATAATCCAAGGCATATAAGTTGGACAATCCTATCACAAAGAAGATAATTATAAGCCATGATGTTGAGTTTGTTGAAGATGAAGCATGAGATGGTAGCATAGACAAAACAACTACAGTTGCAGCTAGAGTTCCACAAGAGAATGAAGAGAATGAAACTCAAGTTGAGAATCCTACTACACAAGCAAATTCTCCTACAACACCTTCTAGAGCACGTAGCACTCCAAATACTGCTACACCAGCAAGTAATAACAACAATGAATCTTCTAATCCAACACTTGCATCACTGAGATCAAGATCCATCAACACTTCAAAGAAGACACTTAGTCTAAAGGAGATTTATGATGAAATCCAAGAGGCTGGAAATGATGATATATGCACTAATTTTGATTCCTGATACAAGTTGATCCAATTTACTTTGAAGATGCTATTAAAGATGACAAATGGATTGCAACCATGGATGAAAAAATCCAATCCATTGAAAAGAATCAAACTTGGGATCTAGCTGAGCTTCCTAAAGACAAGGATGTGATTGGAGTTAAGTGGGTTTAAAAAAAAAAGTATAATGTTGATAGAAAAGTAGAGAAACACAAAGAAAGACTAGTGGCTAAAGGCTTTGTACAACAACCAGGTATAGACTACAATGAAACATTTGCACCAGTGGCAAGATTGAATACTGCTAAAATGGTCTTATCTATTGCCGCTCAAAACAATTGGAAAGTTTACCAAATTGACATTAAATCAGCATTCTTGAATGGCATTTTGGAAGAAGAAGTTTATGTAAATCAGCCACCTAGTTATGAAATTTTGGGACGAGAACATAAGGTATACAAACTAAAAAGGCCCTATATGGTTTTAAGAAAGCTCCTAGAGCTTGGTATAGTAGGATAGATTCTTATTTTGTGAACAATGGTTTTGACAAGTGTGGTAATGAACCAACTTTGTATGTCAAAGTGAATGATAAAAAATAAATCTTGATAGTTTGATTGTATGTAGATGATTTTATATTCATAGGTAACATGTTCATTGACTCATTCAAGGCATCCATGAAAAAGGAATTTGATATGACTGATTTGGGGCTCATGAGATACTTTCTTGGCATGGAGGTAAGTAAAAATAATCAAGGAATTTTCATATGTCAAAGCAAGTATGCTAATGATTTGATGAAGAGATTTAAGATGACAAATGTGAATCCAGCACCTACACGTGTTGCCTTGGGTTTAAAACTTAGTAAGGATGACAAAAGTCCTAGTGTTGATACAACTTCATTCAAAAGATTAGTTGGCAACCTCGTGTATCTAACTGCCACAAGATCGGATATTATGTATGGGTGTAGTCTTATTTCTAGATTCATGGATAAACCAAAGGAATCACATTGGAAAGCTGGAAAAATAATTTTAAGGTATATAGCTAGAACAAAGAGTTTTGGGATTTTATATACATCTTCAGATGACTACAAACTGATTGGATATACAAATAGTGATTGGGAAGGTAGCATCAATGATATAAAAAGCACTTCTGGGTATATCTTTCATCTTGGTTCTGGTGCTATCTCTTGGGCATCAAAAAAACAACCAATTGTCACCCTCTCATCAGTTGAAGCAGAATATGTTACGGCCACATCAGTAGCTTGCCAAGCAGTATGGATGAGGAGAGTACTTTCAGATTTGGGGCATTAATAAGAAGAACCTATGAAAATCTATTGTGATAACAATTACACAATTTCTTTATCTAAAAATTATGTCTTTCATAAACGGAGGAAGCATATTAATACAAGATATCATTTTATTCGAGAATTGGTGAACAATGGTGACATATATCTTTAGTTTTGCAGGTCCAATGAACAACTAGCAGACATTTTCACAAAGCCACTTGCAAAGAATGTTTTTGAACACCTCTGAGAAGTAATTGGTATTGTAGACATATATGGCAGTGAAGACTAAGGGGGAGTGTTGGCATATGTGGACTCTAGTTGGACTCTTCTAATCTACCCTGCCTCCGTAACTTATCTACTCCAACCACCGCATTCACTCATCTTTCTTATATCTTTTTCTACTCCATTTTTTATGCATCTAGATGGTTTAACTTTTAGGTTCTTTTCTGGATGCTTCTCTATTATTGTAGATAGAACTCTATTTTAAAAGGGAATACAAAAAAAACCCTGTTTTTGATTAAAAAAATGTAATTGTAAGAAAGCACTGGCAGCTCTATTTTTTTTATCAAGGTATAATATAAACTATTTTATATTTTGTTGTTCCTTATTATTTTGTTATTCTATTTCTCTTTCTCCCTTCAAACTTATATGGTTTTTCCTAGCCCATCCATGAGAAAAAGAGAGAATAAAGATCAAGGAATAAATGATCTGTATATTACTCTATTTATGGATGACAAGCCATCTCCACATGCTCGCACCGAACTTACAGATGCAAACATATGTTCCATGCAATCTAGAGACATATAAGTTAAAAGAAAAATAGAGAAGTGTGTAACAACTGCTTGTATATTTTTCTCTATGATCACTTCAAGGAATTAATTCCAATCTAAAGTTAACATTTTATTCTATTCCCTTCCACTGACACACCCGTATGAACTAATATTCCTTTTCTTGTAGTATATAAACTCCATCAAACCTCAAACCACGAAGACAATTCACCCACTATTTTGTTTTGTTCATTTCTTTTTGAATCTTATTGTCCTTGAGTTATAAGCAAGTATGGCATACTATCAGCAGTATGAGTGCCCAAGATACCCAAATGAATTTGATGGTGGTTATGACCAGCAAGAGTACCCTCCTCCATAGAGAAATATGGAGCTAAACTATGGTTATAATCAATCTGAGTACAATTAAAGTGAGCATCAGAGCTACCATAGCCTTCCATAGGGCCAGATTGTGAGGGCCTGCTCTAAGGTGAATCCTGACTATGCTCTGGGTATCAGAGATGGCGGGGCAACCCTTGTTTACTACAATCCCGGTGACCCAACTTAGGTATATATATATTTCCTATCATATGTGTGTTGCATTGGAATTTGTCTCTATAAGTGCATATGTATTTAAAAATTATACTTTGAGTCTAATTGTTTCAGTGGTAGCTATTTTCTTGGGTTAGTTTTTGATATATATGCATTGTGTATATGTATGCAACAATGGGTGAAAAATGAGTCATGGAGAAACCATGTGAGGGACACGGTGGGTCATCCAGCCTTTGGCCTTGTGAACAAGGCCACTGGGCAGGCCCTTTGTCATGCCCCTCCTGCATGTCATGAGGTATATATTGATATATTTTGTTTTTGAGTGATTCTTTTCTACTAGAGTATACTTGTTTCGTTGTAGAGATTATTTACTATTAAGGTATTTTTAAATTTGCCCTGGTAACTATATATATGGCTTTTGATGATAGAGTATTGATTTATTTCATGGAAAGTGTTGCTAACCAAGTATGGGGTGGTTCCTATGATGAGAGTGTGTTGTAGAGTGAGAGTGAGGACATAAGATATGGATACAGGACCATAAGGATGCCAACTAACATTGGCCTCAACTTGGATGCATTCCAAGGTGATAAGAAGCCTGGAAGCATCCAAGAGGGCACTAGAGCTCTATTGTGGAAGTGAAACAAGCAAGACAATCAACTCTGGAAGATTTCCCCCTGGTATTAGATGAACCATTGTGACATATACAACATAGAGACATATTTCCTATAATTATGTTGTGTATATTGTGTATAATTATGTTGTGTAACATTTTAAGTTTGGAGATTGGGAGTATATGTGTTTTGCATGGGTCTACTTGATCACATCAATAAAGTTTCTCTATAGTTCATAGTACATGGTTTCTATTCATATGTTTAATTTAGGACTGGCATGGTATGTTAGATTTTGATTCATGTTTTGATTTTCTGTGAGTAGTGAAAGGTTTCCATAGAAAAGAATGCTTACATATCAAACACTCTTCAAATTTGAATGATCACTTTATTTTAGAAGTGATAAAAATGAATATTTTGAAAAACTTATAACAATTCATATATTCTTCTTTTGGATTCAGCTGTGTAGAATTATTTTGCATTAGTGTTTCGAGTCCATGATTCATCATCAAGATGACAATGTTGTAGGAGAAAAATTTAATAACATAAATGAAATTATGTTGATGAATTAATATTTAAGATATAAAATTAATTATTTTTAGTTTGGAGTTCTTATAATTTTATATGGGAGGTTTGATCCAAAAAAATTATAAACTCTTTATTGTAAAGATTTTTTTTTTTTCCCTTAAAATTCATCTTAATGTGGTCAATGATAGTATTGTGAATTTTTCAAGTAATTAATTATTTATTTATTCAAGGAATTTACACAATCAAACTTATTATATTTGTAAACTAATCTCACAAACTCAATTAATTCATTGTATTCAATCCTTTTGTATATTCATATCTTATACATTGCATTTTTATTTTCTCATAACATACCTCCTTTCACATATACTTCTCAAAGATCTCTATTGATTTAGGCTTAAAATAATAAAATAAAAGAAACTTTCTATTTAAAGAGGTCTCGGACATATTAGTAATCAAAACCCATTTGCAAATCTATTAAAATATTTCTCGAGATGTAGCTTGTAATCAATACAGGAATTTGACAATCAGTAAAACATAATTTTTATTATGCGAGACCAATTGCTATAAATGTATGCTAACCAATATGCATTTAATGAAAACCTTATATATGTGTGTGTATATATATAGATATATATGTATATGTATATATATCTGTGTGTGTGTGTGTGTGTGTGTGTGTGTGTGTGTGTGTGTGTGTGTGTGTGTGTGTGTGTGTGTGTGTGTGGAATCACAAGAAAATTAATTCATTTAAATATATATAATACTTGTAAATGTCAAAGAAACATTCATTTCAAATTGAACAATTAATTGTCAAAAAGACATGCAAAGGATGCTAAAAGCTAAAATGCAATTTAAAAAGATAGAAAATCTAGTAACATAGTCTTATTTGATATTAAATTATAAATATTTTTACAATATATGTAAAAATAGTATGACATATATTCTTAAAACAAGTTTTCTAAAATAGAAGTAGACACACTTGCCAATATTAAAATTGTACCTATTATGTCGTACTTAAAATCAAATTATCCAACTACCCTGAAGATTTTTCTAAAAGTCCCTAAAATCATCATCAATTGTTGATATATAGCATGAAATTCATCAGTTAACTATAGTTAATAATCAATGGATTTTTCACCTTTTCCCGAAATATTTAGATGTCTCTTAGGAAGATTTTAATATTCCTTTTTGTATTTTATGTAATGTCAAAGTGTTGGCGAGCATAGTCCTCTATCGCAAATCAAGCTCAAATTATCTCTCAAGTGTCAAAGGATTTCAAACTTGGGAAGCGAGTTAGGAAATAATGACCAGGTTGGGAAACTAACCAAATCAAATCTCTTCTTAACCAAGGGAGACTTAAAGTAGAGGCTATCATTATAAATAAATGTTTACAATAGACATCAAGAGGTACAATTTTTTTTTTATAGTTTGTACTTTGATGAAACTAACACATGGACAAACAATGTAGGGAGTACTTAGGACATATTGGAAGAAATGGAAGAAGTAAATTATTAAAGTTTGTTGATTCCAAGCATAGGGGGTGTTCTATAAGTTGATGAGAGATTGGAAGGTCTACTACCAAACATCCTTTGCGATCTATGCTCACAAACATCTCACCTAGGGAGCTTGATGCAGAGTATTGATCCATTTGTATTCCATGTTGTTTTAGTAAGGATTTGTGTTTGTTAGCATAACAAATTCTATTACCTCCATAATTCACGAATCTGACTCCAGTCTTCTCCTTAGTTTATGGTGATAAATTGATGATTGGATTCTCCGCTAGACTTATGGTGATGTTATGTTTGCATGCTTGTATGTAATCCTAACCAAGGTGAACAACAAGTTATTACCATTGTTTTCACTGCAAGCTTTGTTTAATGTAGTTATTATGCCTTCAATTCATCATATCTGCTTTCATTTCTTCAGACCTGTCTTCGTTTCCTATGTAATTTCTTCCTTGAAAGCGGTGGTTAACTTTGTATAAATCATGCATTCCACATAATGTAAAGATACAATGAATTAATAGAGTTTCATTTTCAGTTTTTCTATTTTCATATCTCTTGCAAGTTTTGTTTTATTTTTCTAGCTAGATCTATATTCTGCAATGCAGAAAATTTTACATGGTATCAGAGCCTGAGAGCTAGGAGGAAGGAAAAATTCTTTGCAGGTAGATTTCTGAAGAATGGAAGCTGACGTAAACCTTTGTTTCTAGAGCATGCTCATTGCTTCATTTGTTCATGCTCTTGGTTGCACGGGCCTTGCCTTTATCATCTCCTTTGTGATACACCATTTGAGTGGACCTGTCTTGTTTCTCCTTTGTCATATTATGAGGGAGATTTTTTTACTGTTAGTGCTAATGCTTCTTGGTTTTGTTTCAAGTTTGATCAGTTCACTATTGGCACCTGTATTTTGGACTAGCAACTTCTTTTTTCATGGTTGAGTAGTGTCGTTGGGGTCACTCATGCAAATTCATGTGCCATGTGCATCTTTGAATGTTAAATGTTTTGCCTTTGTTTGCCATTTGATCTTTGTTCGAGTAGTGTCATTGAGGGCACTCATGTAGATTCTTGATCTTGATCATCATCTTGGCTTTTGAGGAGGTTCTTCATTCAGCACTATGACAATCATCATTCGGCAGTTGTTCACACTTTTCTTGTCTCTCAAAGGATTTTCTTCTGCACTTCCTATAATTGCATCTTTGTAATTCTGAGGGGGGTTTTATTCCCACTGGGTTTTCCCTCTTTCCTCTTTCCTCTTTTCTCCTTAGTTAGGCTTAAGGTGGGGTGTTAGCATAACAAATTCTATTACCTCCATAATTCATGAATCTGACTCCAGTCTTCTCCTTAGTTTATGGTGATAAATTGATGATTGGATTCTCTGGTAGACTTATGGTGATCTTATGTTTGTATGCTCGTATGTAATCCTAACTAAGGTGAACAACAAGTTATTACCATTGTTTTCACTGCAAGCTTTGTATAATTCAGTTGTTATGCCTTCATTTCCTCAGATCTACTTTCATTTCTTCAGATCTATCTTAGCTTCCTCCGTAATTTCTTCCTTGAAAGTGGTGGTTAACTTTGTATAAATCATGCATTCCAGATAATGTAAAGATACAATGAATTAATAGAGTTTCAATTTCAGCTTTTCTGTTTTCATTTCTCTTGCAAGTTTTGTTTTCTTTTTCTAGCTAGATCTGTATTCTGCAATGCAGAAAATTTAACAGTGTTCTTGGTTTATAATTTTGGTTTTATTAAGTTGTTTGATGTCAATTGAATGTATTGAGATCTAGAATATTTTCTCTCAAATTTCCCTCCTTTTGGCTATATTCAGTTTGCATAGTTGAAGGATATTTGGCAAAAATGGTGAAATAGAAAAAAAAATAGTCAGGATTGGGGTAAACAAATAATTTGGGAAGAGATTCCAGGATTGGCAAGTGATAGTTGAGAGAGGATGTTGGGGAAAGAAGTAGTGATAGAGGAATTAACTTGTATTTTCATCTATGTGGGCCACAGAGTAAGGAGACCCCTTGGCCCTTTGTGGATCAGAAAAATTAGACACTCAACATGCAAGGGAATGTTTGAATTCTATGGCCCACGATGGAATAAGATTTCCAATAATGCTCTCTAATAACCTCTCCTACATTGCAAAAGTAAAATGAGCATATGGATGTTTTGATGTTTGATTTATTGATTTATTTCCTTTCTCACATAAACATATTTAATATCGACCCATTGTTTTCTATGACGTAAATAGGGTTTGTATTCTTGGTTTATAATTTTTATTTACTAAGTTGGAGAAGTTGGTTGCATGGAATGGGATCTAGAATATTTTCCCTCAAGCCACCCTCCTTTTAGCCAAATTCAGTTGTCATAGTTGAAGGATGTTGGGAGAAAATGGTGAAAAAATGAAAAATGGTTGATATTTGGGCAAAAAACCGATTTGGGAAGAGAGTCTGGGATCAATGATGGTTGAGAAAGGATGTTGGGGAAAGAAGTAGGGACAAAGGAAGTAACCTGGATTTTCACTGAGGGTTCCTCGGTAGAGAGAAACATGGAATGAAAGGGAAGAGTGTGACTGGGACATGAGCAGGGAGAGCCCTCAAACCTTTGTGGATTAGGTAAATTAGACACTACATATGTAGTAGAATATGTGAATTCTTTGGCCCACATAGATGAACTAAGATTATAAACATTGCTCTCTAATCACATCTCCTATTTTGCAGAAATAAAATGAGTGCTTGGATGTTTTGATGTTTGATTTATTGATTTGTTTCTTGTCTCACATAAACATATTTAACATTTCCCTATTTGAGTTCTAGAACGTCCTATCCATTTAACAAATTTATGTTTTCCTTACCATAATCATGTCGCCTCTATAGTTAGAAATAGTTTGCATCTATTGTTGTTTGGGAACGTAGCCATCATATTTAGTTTGCATATTTTTGTTGTTTGAAAAATGTAGCCAAGCATAACGTCATCTTCCATTTTTTTCAACTAAGTTATATAGAAAAAGGTAACACATACCCTGCACAAACCCTACATACTGACTAACTACATCCATACATGCCCTACAATGAAACTTCAAAAGAGAACTTAGATCCCTTGAAATACATACCCCACACATACCCTTCTATATATAACACATGTTTATAGGTGATGACTCTTCTATGCATGCAGCAATGCATACCCTTAGATCTACATAATATAATATGTAAAAACACATACCCTTCATTATATAATATAGAAAGAAACAAAAAATATTACATTATTTCTTGTAGTCCATCCATAAGAAAATGAGGTACTAAAGATCGTGGAATAAGTAATCTATAAATGAAACCTATTTTTTGGTGACAAACCCTTCAATAAATTATATAGTAGACAACAACACATACTCAACCTAAGCATTGAGCACCTACATCCATGCATGCCCTACAATCAAATCTCAAAACAAAATTTGAACCCCTTTAAATTTAACACATGCCACTCCACCTAAATAATTCCATACACAAAGAACCTACTAATAAATAGAAATGAAAACATAAATAAAAAAATATTTTAAACATGATCTTACCTTTGATTCACGAAATCCATAATAAAACTTTTGAAATACATGTTTGATAGTATAGTTTTGGATTAGAGTAAAATAGGTTTTACAAGGACCCAAAACCCAAATGAAAATAAATAGTCATGAAGACAAACCAAATACAAAGCCACAATGGGCCAATAGCCAAAAAATAGTACAAAACAGGGTCCACTGACCCAAGAACTACGCAAGATTGTTCAACATTTGGATAGACTTAACATTTTGTCTACAAAATTCTTATTAATCTCAATTAAGTTCTCTATAATATTGGCATTCACTAGCTTACCTTTTTCCCTATCGTGGATGAATGACAATGGTCCCAAAATGGCCTCAATATCATTCTCTAGATTAAGCGCCCTATCCTCTCTTCCTTTACCATTGATCAATATGGAGGAGGAGGCATGTGTAGCCGAGGAGGACACTTTGATTGATTGAGCTTTCTAATTTAGTCTCCTAAGTCCCACTGACTACTATAATGGTTGTCCCACTAACTACTATAACCACTCTTAGGTTTTCATTGATCTTTTCCATTATTGTCCTCAAGTTTTTGATTTTATCCTCGTGTTCAATTTTCATGGCCTTCACATTTATGGTTGGCTCATTACTAAGGTCTAGTAGCTTATCCACATTATCTAAGGAAGCGGTATTCATAGTGCTCTATCTAGGTCTCAAATCACTGATTCTATATTTTAGGCCCAAAATTTCTAACACCACCTATTTGAGACAACTATTATATCCACCACTTCCTTCACCAATTTTTCTACATCCCCCACACCTACCACAAAGGAACCCTTGTCCCTATCCACTGGGGATCCCTTTTCAACATCAATTTGGATTTCAATTCAGATGTCCATGTCTTTCTATTCGCCATCAACCATTGGTGGGTAACTTTATCCTTCTTTGCTCTCTTGTTTCTTTTTTTGACTGCCTTTTTGTCTTGTTTGGGTGCAGGAGGGAGGGGGGTATTGAATTTCCTTTTCCCTCTTGAAGTAGGGTTCTTCTCTTTTTTATTTCTTTGTCCTAAGGATCTCAGGGAAACACATTATATGCCTTTCTCAAGTGAACAATGGCTTAAGGAGTCAAGGAAAATCTCCTTAAATGGTATGTAGTTGGAGCCCAACTTTTCTAAATTCTCCTTGTAAATTTCATACCCATTACCCCAAGAAAAGTCCTTGTTAGGTTGTTTATGGGTGCCTAGATGAAAATAAGCCTCTTCATTAGAAGGGGCAATCTTTGACTTTGTGGACTCCTCAGTTTAATGCAAATGAACATTCTAAGCGTAATGAATACTATTTTTTTTTAGAAATTGAGGGGTGAGGCCTAATCTTAAGGGACTTAGCATGCTCCATTCTCAGAATAATTAACCCCTCATAAAGAACAAGAGATTTCTAATTTTTCAAATGGGCTTTAAAACTATTGTTCAAGGAAGAAGTAGGTAAAATAGAATAGATATACACCTTTCACACCTAAAGTGATTCAAAATAGTAAAGTGATAGGTGAATATACTCTTAAAACAACCATCTAAGGTGACATGTCTCATAATCACCTCAATGAAATTTTCCTAGAGAGATGTGAGATCCCTATGGTTGTATCATCCATCCTTTGTGTGGCAAACTTTATCCCTCAAATTTTTTTGAAAGAAAATCTCAAGGGTTTCCTTTGTTGTTTTCCTATATCTTTAGAAATTTCTCTGATCCATGAGCATCCCAATAACCTCCATAATGAAATATTCATCTACCACAAATTCTCCTCCAAATGACTATAAGGTACCACTCTTCAAGCTCTTGAAACATTGCCTAGTAGCCCTAGGGTCATGTTTTTGAATTCTTTCAATATAGTGGTTTGTGCCTCCACCAGAAACTTCATCCCACATCTCAGTATTATTCCTCAATTTCTCATATGAAATGAGTTCTAGTCTATTGCATTTACCTCCCATATTGGGCCTACAAACATGTCTGTGAGTAGCACGCAAAAGGCCACTAGATCACATAATACAGTAGAAAACAAGAAAATTGAAGATTTTAGAATTGGAAAGAGAACAAACTTGTCTTTGCTAATGATGTTATGATGCAAACACCTCATCCGTTCATTCCACTCATGCAAAAACTAATGCATAATTAAAACCAGGACAACATCTAAATTAACACGTACATCTATCATCATAGATGAGGTTATTAATCTTTATGGGGATAAGATCACGGGACCCCCACCAGTTAATCCTAGTCTATCTGACTCCAAGATTCACCAAACCATAGGCCACTTTATTTCCTTCCCAAAAGACATGGGAAATTATAAAATTTTCAAGGGACTTAAGGATCCCTAAACAATTTTCAATTAAGGCCTTTATTGTCCAACTAGAATTTGTGATCCAAGTAGGCATTGATCAATGTTCAGGGAGTCACTTTCCAACCAAATTATTTTGTAATTCTCCTTCATAGCCAACTTTATACCAATGTAGGCGGCCATAGATGTTTGATACTATATTTATGCCATCTACTTGGTCTATTTTTTTTTCTAATTTTCAACTTATTAAAAATTGAAAACCCTGTAAGAAAAAAGTAAGTGGTTACTTACATTAAAACAATATTAAACAAAAAATGATAACTATAATAAGATTTAAGAAAATAGTTATCCTTACCAAGTGCAAACTACAAAGCTTCAAACTTTATTTTTTATGAAAAGATGGACTAAGGACATAAAGGCAACCTAAAAGAAAAATTATATAAGTTTCCAAATATTAGATGCATGGTTTTAGATAAAATCCATAAAACATAGATCATATCCATCTTTATAGATTGATTTCACAACTGCAAAACTTAATAACAATCTATTCACCAATTCTAAATTATTTGATTAATTTTACACTTAACATTTATACACTATTAACAAATCACTTTCTATCATCTTCCATAATATTTCAATCTAAATATCACAATTTAAAAATATTTCAAAAATATTAAATTAAACACATTTTTAATATCGCAACTCATTTTGTCTAAGATATATTACAAATACCTATGTTATATATATTTCTCTTATATGTATATAAAATATATTTTACTCCCCCTTTCTAAAATAACAATAATATATTAGATTTGTTAAAATTTTATTATACATATTAAATTATTTGAAGTTATATAAACTGGTTTTTATTTTTATTACTGAGGAATGTACATTGCACAAGGATATATGGTATCTTTCATATTTGAGAATTTTGTACTTGATCTTTTATATAATTATTAAATTGATATCCTTACTTTGTTTGACACAAAGAAAGCAATGACTCCTATCCAATGGAAACTTACATACATCAAATATAAATTTTATGCAAAGACAAACTAAGGACATCAAAACAACTTGAAAGAAAAATTCTAAAAAATTGTAGAGACAGGAAGCATGATTCTATATCAAATTCATTAGATAAAGGTTAAATGTACATTTATAAGATCATTTTCACAATTATAAAATAAATCTAGATCAGCATAAAGATTATATCTACATTTATAAGATCAATTCCACAATAATAAAAGTAATCTAGATCAATGTAGGATACATATATCTAATTTTAAATTGAATTTAAATCACTTTATAACATATATCATAATGGCTAACTTTCAGAGAGGGGAGCGAGTTTTTTTGGAGACTTGTGGTGACCATGCAATCGAACAAGCATTGGGGAGATGAAGTGGTAGTAGATCCGCTTACCCCTAGACATCCCTTTGGCATGCATGTTGATCATGTCCCTCAATGGGTCTTCCGAGGTGGTAAATGGGTGGATGGTTTTGTTTCGGCTGATTTCCTTCAGCCAGGTGTGGCTAAAGCATCCAAGAAATAATTTCCTTCCTCTATGTATTACCAGGGGTTTTTACATTGGCATGGGAATCTGGGCTATAATTTGAGGACTAAAGGTGCTTGGAAAAAGGGCATTCGAAATTCTAGAGTTTTTGGCAATAAGGCTCGGCTTGTCTTGACAAGTGACTCTACTAATTCGCAACCAAATTCAAGGCTTTCAAGAGGTCAATTGCCAAATTTTTATTTGCCCTCGCAGCCGTGGCCTGCTCTAGTTCAAGTTCCTTTGATTGATGCCCTAGATTCTATCATGGGGAAAAAGGCTCATGATCTCTGGACTTTGGCAATCATTATCCAAGTGTGGGGTGATTCTATTCCTCTGTCAAAGCTCCATTATAACACTCATGTGCATTGGTATGGTACTTTGTACTTCCATGTTCTATCTACAAATTCGTTTATTATTTTTTTTTATTCTGGAATTGCTAGGGATAAGGGTTTCAGTGTTCAATTTTTTTGGCTTGGGAAAAATCTGATTTTTGTGGAAACTTAGAAGCCCTTTCTAGTGACCTCTACAGTAAATTTATGTTGTCCCATTTGGTGTTTGAGGATGGGTTGTTTGCCATCAAAATTTGCATTTTTCTTTCACCTAATGTCTCTCCTTCGAAGTTTTGTAACATTCGGTCTCCCTTTGGTATTTAGCATCAAAATCTTGTCAGGGATTCTATGGAGTTTGGTTGTTCTTCAGTGATTATGGATTCTCCTTTGTTTTTTCACATGAAATCTATTAAATTTGGTTCAAGAGGCATTGATTACTCTTTTGATGGGAATGTAGAAATGTTTGTTTGGAATAAAGATCATTTAGGTATTCTTTTTGCTAATTTGGTTTCTACTCCTTCCTCTCTAGATAAAAATTTTACATCTATGGTTTCGGTACAGGTTTATCACTACTTTGTTCCTTCCTCAAGGATTGGCTTGGATAATGTCTCTTCGTTGAATAATACCAATGGAATTTTAAATACAGGAATGCCTTCTTTGCATTCCGTTGACTTGGAAAATAACTTAGGGAACGAGATACAAATCCCTGGTTCAGTTTTGAAAACTTTTCAGCATCCTTTAGATGTTGATATTGTTCCGAATAAGCATATTATTGCCTAGGTGCAAGATATTGTTAATACCAATATTGTGACTCTTAATTTTGCTTTAGCCAATACAATAATTTCTTCAATTTAGGTAGTCTAGAGAATGATTTGGCTGCTTTTCCCAAAAATAATTCTTTCGATTTACTCAATCCGAATAAGGCTCTGATGGCATCAGTTCTTGGGCCATCTTTGGCTCCCATTGATTCAGGCAGGGAGAGGATTAGGGCTTCGTCGGCTCTTGGGGTAGGTCCCATTGAAGCCAGGGTACTCATGGATTCTCCTTTGGGTTTTAATGGGTTTCCTTCGGTCCAAACCCCCCTTTCCCCTAATTCACCTTTGTCAACCCTAGGTAAAAGACACAGGAAGCCTAAACATGTCAAGAATAAATTAGAAATTGATGCGGGCATTCAATCAAATCTTCTTTCTTCTTTGGAGTCTTCCAAAAAGAAACGATCAAAAAAACCCTTTAGCCCACCGACTATAAGAGCCTTGGCTTCTAAGAAAAGTCTTCACAAGGCTTTTTTGGTAGACAAGGTTTCTCTAGTTTCTTTCGATGTTTCTAGGGGAGTTGATGCTTCCCCTCAGGGCCAATGAGGATTATATCTTGGAATGTTAGGGGATTAAGTGCCCCTAACAAATGACACTTGATCAAGTCTCAGTCAGACTTAATGAAGTGTGATGTGGTGATGGTACAAGAAATTAAGTTAAATTTATCATCTGTTGATAGGTTATTCTCTTCTTGAAAAACTTGGAAATTTAGTGCATCTCACTCCTCAGTTGCTTTAGGTGGGCTTGTGGTCCTTTGGAAAGATACTTGTGTTGATTTCTCATTGATTGCTTACTCATCCAACTGGATGATTGGTCTAGTTAAGAGTAGGTTATCAAATTCAAAATTTTGGATTTTTAATGTTTGTAATCTTTAACAAGATTTCCTTTTAACCGAGCATACTCTAGAAGAGTATATTTCTTAGTGGGTCCAAAATCTCACAGTGGTTTTTCCATACTTAGGTTTCCATGTTAAATCTGGTGTTATGAGGTTTATGATGTTTATATGCTTTTAAGTTTGCATGTTTAGCAGTTTTGGTTATATTACTGAAGTATATGTTACCGAGGTTGAATCTGATGTTTTTATGGAAGATTAAGTTTGTATGATTCACCCCCCCCACCTCTCATCTTGTTGGCTATTGGATCTATACTTACTTTAAGTATCAGAACTATCAATTAGTATCAGAGCTTTGGACTCCGGAAGAAAAAGTTTAAAGGTACTTGAGGCAAAGATCCAAAGATGTATAAGAGGGATGCACCGAAGCTGAACAAGTCAAGTTTCTCTACATGGTAGAAAAGGATGAAGCTGCACCTATTAGGAGTTGGAGAATATGCTGTATATTATCTAGAGAATGATTTCATAACACTGAGCACCTATCCATTTACTATGGAATAAATAAAGGCAAAGCAAGAACATATCCAAGCAATGATTGAAATAACATCTACATTGACCAACTCAGAGTTTAATGATCTAGAAGGCTGCAATGATGCAAAGGCAATGTGGGACAAGCTCATATATGTATATGGCAGTGATGAACATGTTCAAAGAGAAAAAATAGATAGTCTAAGAAGACAACTTGAATCTATGAGGATGAATGAAGGTGAGAACATAACCTAGTACAGTACAAGACTAAAGGAGATTGTCAATCACATCAAAGGAGCAAGTGGAACTATTGAAGAAAAGGATATAACAAGTAAGTTGTTAAGAACCCTTCTACCGGCTTACGCAATCCAACTCTCTACAATCAATGAATTGAGGTTTGTACCTAATATGCCAATTTCTTTAGATGCTACTATTGGTAAGCTACATGCATTTGAGTTAAGTAACTTTGATAACAATGGATCTTCGATAAATAAAGTTGAATTTGCATTCAGTTCTTTTCATCTTGATGAATCTAATGATTACAATGAAAGAAAGTATAAGTACTCTGAAGGAGATCATAGTGGAGCAAGTGAAAGATTTCATAAGAACATGGAAGAAGTACACAAACTGTATGAGGAAATCAAAAAGCAGGAAGAGTTTGAAGCATTGTTAGCCAGAAGGTTACCGAGAGGCAAAGGTAAGTATAAAGGAAAACTACCTTTGAAATGTTTCAATTGTGATAAGATAGGACATATGGCTTCTAACTATCCTGACAAAGATTCTACTGAAAAGAGAGATTATTGAGATGACAGACAAAAAGATAATCATTACAGAGGACACCAAGACTTCAGAAGAAGAGATAGAAAGACATGCTTAATAGCCGATGAGGAATCCAACGATAATAAATTGGATGAAACTGATACAGAGGAAGTAGTTTATGTGGCTATCAAAGATGGATCAGATGAAGAAAGGAATGAAGAAAAAGCCCTAATATCTCACATAAATACTAATGATTCTTCGATCATAGATAGTGGATGCTCACATCATATGACAGATGATAAACACAAGTTTCTTATGTTAGAAGATTATTACGGAGGCTATGTAAGATTTGGTAATGATGCACCATGTCTAGTAAGAGGTAAAGGATCTATAACACTTCTTGACAATGCAAGATGCAATGATGTTTATTGGGTTGAAGTTTTGAAATACAATTTGCTGAGTGTAGCACAGCTAAACAATACAGGATACCGAATAGAATTTCATAAAGGAATTGTCAAAGTTCATGACAAGCATGGAAAGTTAGCTGCTACTGGGACACAAACAAAAGGCAATACATTTCACCTTGACTCAACTCGGAACAAGTGTCTGTATGCAAAGATAGATGATACCTGGTTATGACATTAAAGGTTTTGCCATGTAAATTTTGATAATCTAATCAAAATAAGCAAGAAACACCGAGTAAGAGGTCTACTGAGTCTTGAAAAACCTGAGAATGTTATGTGTCAAGGATGCCAGATAGGTAAAATGACAAGATCAAGCTTTACAAGTAAGTCTTAGAATTCTAAGGGAATTTTAGATCTTGTGCACACTAATCTTTGTGGTCCTATGAAAGTTCAAAGTTATTATGGTGATAAATATTTCATATTATTTGTGGATGACTATTCAAGGATGATGTCGGTAATGTTTTTAAATGAAAAATCAGAAGCTTTTCAAATGTTTAAATGGTACAAGGCAAGAGTTGAAAATGAAATAGGAAGACAACTGAAATGTCTTAGATCAGATAGAGGAGGAGAGTTCACATCTGATGAGTTCAACTTATTCTGCAATGATCATGGTATTAAAATACAAGTCTTTGCACCGAGAACTCCACAACAAAATGGAATAGTTGAGAGAAGAAACAGATATATTGTGGATTGTGCTAGAACCTTGATGATTGAAAAGAAAGTGCCATAAACATTTTGGAGAGAAGCAATAAGCATAGCAGTTTACACTCTGAACCAAGTATAACTGAAGAAAGGTACTTTGAAGACACCATATGAAATCTGGTATGACAAGAAACCTAATGTAAGTTATTTTCAAATCTTTGGAAGTAGATGCTATGTACACAAAGATGAAAGAAATGGCAAGTTTGATCAGAAAAGTGAAGAAGGAACATTTCTAGGTTATTCTTCTAGAAGCAAAGCATTTAAATGTCTAATCAAATCATCTAACAAAATAGTAGAAAGTACAAATGTGAAAATTGATGAATTTGCAGAAAGAAATGATCATGGAAACTCCAAACAACTAGAAGATTATGATGAATTTGTCTATGTTCAACCGATAAGTCCTACTGAGAAAACTGCTGAAGAAAATGAAGAGAATATCCAGTTACTGAGTGATGAAGAAGATCATATAGAGCCTACTGAGCCTGTATTAGCCAAGTATGTCAAAAGACATCATGCACCAAGTCAGATTATAGGAGATAAGGATGATCTAGTGATGACAAGGAACAAACATAGACATAACACATGTTTGATACTTGAATTTGAACCGAGAATAGTGAAAAAGGCATTAACAGTGAAGATTGGATAAATGCTATGACAGAAGAGATTGATAAAATCAAGAAAAATGACATATGGACACTAATCTCAAGACCGAAGGACAAAAATTTAATCGATACAAAGTGGATTTTTAGAAACAAGATAAATGTAAAAGGTGAGGTCATTCGAAATAAAGAAAGACTAGTATGCAAAGGTTATGCTCAAGAAGAAGGAATTGATTATGGTGAAACTTTTGCACTTGGGGCTAGACTTAAAGGAGTAAGAACACTGTTGGCATATGTTGCTTTCAAAAACTTCAAGGTATATCAAATGGATGTCAAATCTGTATTTCTGAATGGAATATTAGAAGAAGTTTTTATTGAACAACCTGAAGGATTTGTTGAAGACAAGAGTATAGATCAGGTATGTAAATTGAACAAAGCATTATATGGTCTGAAACAAGCACCTAGAGCATGGTATGAAAGATTTCACTCTTATTTGATTAAGATTAGTTTTATAAGGACAAGTGAGAACAATAATATGTACATGAAGAATGATGAAAATGGAATACTAATCTTAGCCATATTTGTTGATGATATTATATTTTGTGGAAATGACTCTTTATGCAAGAACTTTGGAAATGTAATGAGAAAAGAATTTGAGATGTCATTAATCGGTGAGATAAAGTATTTTATAGGTTTACAGATATTGCAAATGAAAAATGAGATTTTCATTACTCAATCCAAGTACATAAAGAAAATCTTGAAGAAATTTGGAATGGAGGATTTGAAACCAGTAAGTACTCCTATGACTACCAACCATAAACTATCAAAGAATGATGAATCTGCATCTGTTGATGAGACACTTTACTGATCCATGATTGGAAAGCTACAATATGTTGTTCATAGAAGACCAGACATAGCACATGCAGTAGGTATAGTTGCAAGATTCTCTGCAAATCCTAAGGAAACACACATGACAGCAATCAAAAGAATTTTTAGATACTTGAAAGGCACTGAGGATTATGGCTTAGTATATCAAAAAAGAAATGATTTTGATTTAAAAGTTCATACTGATGCTGATTGGGCAGGCAACATTGATGACAGAAAAAGCACAAGTGGAGGAGCTTTCTTTTTAGGAGAAAGACTAGTGAGTTGGCTTAGCAAGAAACAAGGATGTGTTTCACAATCAATAACAGAAGCTGAATACATTGTTGTAGCATTGAATTGTACCAACATAGCATGGATCAAACAACTGTTGGAAGGTATAAATGAGAAAGTTACTGAGCCAGTAACTATATTCTGTGACAATACTAGTGTCATTAACATTTCGAAGAATCCTGTTGCGCACTCTAAGACAAAGCACATCTCTATCAAATATCATTATCTTATAGAAGAAGCTCAAGAGAAGAAAGTGGTGTTGATGTATGTTAGCACAAAGGAAAAAATAGTAGATATCTTCATCAAGCCACTACCAAGGGACACTTTTGAGTATCTCAGAAGTAAGTTAGGGGTCCTACCCCTATCTTCTACTCACTGACCGAGTTTGGTGAAAGCATCAATTCGATGACTCTACAAAATATCTTTTAGGAGTTGATGCTAATTTACACACTTTAGGTTGTTTTCTAAAGGTGTGTAGGAAATAGTGCAGGATACAATATAGGAAACAAGAATTGAAGATAAAATGCTCTGACTGAGACTAAGTTGACAAATTACAGCAGGAATTCACTTCATATAGGAAGAAATTATGTTTTAGTTCTTTACTTTTTTTTGGCATTATTGTCAAAGGGGGAGAAGACTCAAGAAGATTGAAGAAAAAGTGGGAGAAGACTGGAGAAAAGAGGAGAAGTCTAATGTATGGGGGAGAATTCTGATGACAGGAAGAGAGCATTTCAGAATCTCACAAACAACTCATAGCAATCCGATTCAATTAGGTCAAATCAATTGGTTTTTCCATCAATGCCAAAGCGGGAGATTGTTGGCATTTGGCATTATAACAGACAATGGGAGATTGTTGGCATTTGGCATTATAACAGACAATGGGAGATTGTTGGCATTTGAATAAGGATATTGAGAAGGTTGTTGATGATTATGGATATAATTGATTAAGGATGATTTACTATCTTAATATTATTATTTTGTCATTGATGTCAAGAAATTGATTTTCTAATTCAGTATGATGTTGCCATATCTTGAGAAGTATTATTTGATGAGTATAAAGATGTCCGTGAAAGACATAGAAAGAATATGATGAATAAGGTATTCAATGGGAAACTATTACCGAGTTAGACAATGGTGAGATCATGATGTTTAGATTATTTTAACATCATACATATGTTGTAAATTGTAAGGTTAATACTATACTATGTTACCGAGCAAAGAACCTAGTCGGTAAACCCTAAGGAACCTAGTCGGTAAACCCTAAGGTTATCGCTATCGGTTAATGAAGGCGAAATGTCTACCAAGTGAAGTTTAGTATTTACCGAGTTGTAATTGAGCTGTAACATAATACATTAAATGGTTACATGTGTTATTTAATGAAGGAAGCTGATGAGCTAGAACTGATTAAATGATTGGTATGTCATGCATGAAGTTTGTTAAAGAATCTATGGCAAAGGAAAATTGGCATGAAGATCTACAGCATAGATTAAACCACATTACCCTAGCACAAGTTCCAAGAAATGTATGCAAGATCCTAGGCGGGGTAAAATATTTTTCAGATTGAAGGATACATTGAACCTGGACAAGATTGAAGATCTAATGGCTATGATTGATCATGGGAAATGTGATCAAAGAGATTAAGTTGGTAGCTAATTGTTTATAAATAGGGAGTTGTTGATAAATAATGTATGCGGGCAAGTGTATGCACAGGGATGTTACATAGTGATTACCAAGCACAGAAGCTTGAAGACCTATTTGAATAATAGAGTATAGAAGCCCAACAGATGGAAAAGATTAGTTCTATGTCTATATTGTATTGAGCAAATAAGAATCTGCTTTAGCATTTTAGATGTGAAGTTGCAGATAGATTTTTATTACTGTTATTTTGTGAAAGTGATAGAAAATATCTTAATCGAGTGGACTTAACAGTCTTATTTGTAAAACCCTCTAGCAAGGTGACATTCTGATTGAGTGTTCGAAATGCTTTAACAAGGTCGCCTCTAACAAGGTGAAGATCCTAACAAATCTGAGGGAAATCCCTTAACTGGGTCACATCTAGCAATGTGTTTGTAATCTTTAATAGGATTTGGTTTTAACCAAGCATACTCTAGAAGAGTATATTTCTTAGTGGGTCCAAAATCCCACAATGGTTTTTCCCTACTTGGGTTTCCATGTTAAATGTAGTGTTATGAGGTTTATGATGTTTATATGCTTTTGAGTTTGCATGTTTAGCAGTTTTGGTTATATTTCTGAAGTATATGTTACCGAGGTTGAATCTGATGTTTTTATGGAAGATTAAGTTTGTATGATTCACCCCCCCCCCTCTCATCTTGTTGGTTATTGGATCTGTACTTACTTTAAGTATCATAACTATCAGCTTTGACATCTGGTTTATGGTCAGGTGTCAAAATTGATGGACTTATTTATTCACAATCCCATTGTTTGTTTGTTGATGACATGCTTTTGTTTGGGGCTGCCTCTTTGAAGGAAGCTAGAGTTATAAAGAAAATTTTCTTTGACTATGCTGCTTTTTCTGGACAAAAGGTTAATAATCAGAAATCTAAAGTTTTCTTTGTGAATGTCTCCCCTCTAGTTAGGGATAGACTCGTCCCCTTTTGGGGTTTCCAAGTAGGGACTTTTCCGTGCATGTATTTGGGCATTCCTTTCTTTCTGGGCTTTGAAAAGACCTCCTTTTGGGATAATGTTGTTCATTCGATAACTTCCAGAATTTCCTCCTAGAATCACAAGTGGCTTACGACTACTGGTAAGATCTTTTAAATCAAATCAGTTTTGAGTGCCATCCCCACATATTTGATGTCTATTTTGCAGGCTCTCCCTAAAGTTATTAAGGACATTAAGGTTTCCCTTAGATCCTTCCTCTAGAATGATAACTTGGGAGGTAGAAAGAAGATTCCTCTTCTTTCTTGGGACAATATTTGTTGTCCCAAAGAGCTAGTGGGTCCGAGTATTCGTGATTTAGTTGTTCAGAATAAGGCTTTGGGGGTGAAATTGGTGTTGAAGTTATATGCCGACCCTTTTAGCAAATGGGCTTCCATCATGCTTGCTAAGTATTTAAGGGAAGCATCCAGAGAAAGAATTTTTACTGCTACATCTCTTCCAAAGGGTTCTACAATCTAGAACTTTTTGGTTTCTTGTAGGAGGGTTATCTTACCACATTTATCTTGGGTTGTCCATAATGGAAAGAAGGCCCAATTTTGGGATGAATTCTAGAATGTGCATCTTTCTCTTTCAGCTATCCAAGATTGGTTCCCTTTGCCTGACATTTTATCGGATCTTTGGGGGCCTTTTGTTGTAGATTATTTTGACATTGTTTCCACAGGTCCATAATTAGTGGCTAAATCGAAGAATATTCCTCCCTTGCCTATTAACAATGATCTTAGAATTGCTTTTGTGGAAGAAATTCACAAAAGACCTCTTGTCTTTCATGATAAGGAGGACTCCTTGTCTGGATTAAGAATGCTTCAGGTGCATATTTAGTAAAAGATGGCTATAATTCTCTAGTTCAGATTTCTTCATCCTCTTGCTACCCTACTAAGCTATTTTAGCATCCGACTTGTCTTCCTAAGGCAGGGTCTTTTGCTTGGTTGGCAGTCCAGAATAAAATCCTCATTGGGATGCGATTGGACAGGCTTGGGATTACAATAGTATTTCCTTGTTTTTTTTGTGGATATTGTATGGAATCCATGGACCATTTTTTTTGCTTTGTCTATTTTCTTGTGAGTGTTGGTATTGGCTTTTTGAATACTTGGTTGGTCTTCTGCTCTCTGTCCTAATCTATTTTCGTAATTAATGGCCTGGCCCTTATTGTTCTCCTCTTCGTTTTATTCATCTCTTTGGGTTGTGGCCCCATCACTGTTGATCTGGAATCTCTAGCTTGAAAGGAATTCTAGGATCTTCAAACATAAATTTGCTACTCTGGTTGATGTGATTGGTAAAATCCAAACCTCCATTTGTGAGGTAGTGCTTTCTTACATCCATAAAAATTTAGACCACCTCAAGTCTTTTTCTCATTAGGATAATTGGGTCACTTGGAAATGGTCTTCGCTTCGTCTCATGCCTTCTCATGGGGCTATATTAGTTGGACTATCTTCTCTTGTTAAATGTAAGATGGCCAAATGGAGCCCTCCCCCCATGTCTTCATTCAAATTACAGTTTGATGGGGCTTCTAAGGGAAATCTGGGAAGGTCCGGTATTGGAATAGTTATTTTTTATCATTCTTCGAAGATCATCAAAGTCGTGGGAAAATACACTGGTTAGGGTATTAATAATGTGGCTGAGTTTTAGGCTTTATCCTTTGGGCTTGATCTCACTTTTTCTTTGAATATTAAAGATATTGTTATTGAAGGGGACTCAATGGTCATTTTTTAGGCGGTTGTTGCCAAAAAATGTCTCTCTTGGCATTTATAGTATTTCTTAGATTACATTCTTGTGCAATTAAAGTGCTTTTCCACTTTCTCTATCTCTCATTGTTTCAAGGAGATCAATGTCATTGAGTATTTCTTAGTGAATAAGGTTATTGTTGAGGGTGCTGATTTCTTAGAGTTTTCTCCTTTGGACATACCATTTTCTTCCATGAAGCTTCTTTCATAGAAAGATTTCTTTTCAGAAGCCTCCTTCATTTTCCATGCTGAATGTGGTTTTCTTTCGTAAGTTTTTACAGTGAGGGTCTTCCTCTTCGGGACAATATCTTTGTTGTTGATATTTCCACTTAGAATTTCCTCATTGAGTAGGGAGATTGTTGTGGTTTCTCCTACCAGGTTGAGATCCTCTTTATTGTGTTGTCCTCTCCCATCTCCTTGCTAAGTGTGGTTTTTACTTCCCTATATGGCTATAGGGGGGATGTTGTCTTGCCTTATGGCAACATCTTTTTTGTAGCTATATCTGACAGTATCTCCTCACTAAGTATGGAGGATGGAGGGGTAAATTTTGATTGGATGGTATTTTTTGTACTGGAGGGGCCTTTGTTTACCATTTGCTTGCCCAGTTTGGCCGTGTATCTATTCATCGGGGGTTACCTTGTTGGTGGGTTTCTCGATTTCCTTTTGATGGCATAGTGGTTTGGTATCGGGTACTGATTGGTATCAAGCATTAATCAACCCTACTCATTACATGTTAAGCATTGTTTATTTGGCATAGGTATGTCTTTTCGAGCCTCTACATTATTTATCTATCATTATATTTCGTGGTCAGGGCTTGGTGACTTTTAGGAGGGGTTTCACATCATGATGAATTGAGTTGGCCCTTTCTTTTTAATCATCTGGCATGGTGTTTGTTCTTATCTTTTGGGGAGTTGTAATTTTATGATTGGGGGTGCTATGAGGCGTGAGTTTGTTTCATCATCTGTTGAGCAACTTCTTGTTTGCTGCTTTTTCTTATGATGGAAGGCTAATCATGATCTGGTTATCTCTTTCTCAGTTATATTCTTGGTGGCATGCAGTTATTGTATCCATTTTGTCTTTGCATTTCTTTTTACTAACAAAAAATGCTCTATTTATTGTGGAGAGTTCTTGTCAAAATCAGCGGTTGGTGGCTTTTTGTGAGGAATTGGAAAGAGCAGTTAGCATGGTGTTGCAGATGGTTTCTTATTCTGTTGTTTTTTCTTTGGCTTTTGCTTTGGATTATCTTATGGATCGGTCTTATCCTTCTTCCTGAGGGTCTTCATCACCCTTCTCTTCTTTTTATCTGGATTGGCATATGTTTTCTCACCATTTTTGTGTTGGCGAGATCACTTATTCTTGGTTCTCTATTGGTTTTGAGTTTTGTTCTTTTCAAAGCCTTGGATTCATGTGTTGTGTAGACAAGATGACTATGGGTTGATGGCACTGGTTATGGTTGGACATCATTGGCTCCATTTTGAGATGTTCTCTTCTATACTGGATTTCACAACTTCCTTTATATCTAATGCAGTTGGTTATATATCTGGGGGGTTTATTTGGGATGCCTATGGGCTTTTGTAATGGGTAGATATACTTATGTTCTCTTGAGCAATACTGAAGTGTTTCCTTACTGGTTTTTTCCCTTCAGTGCTATTTGAACCAGACATCTGTAAAAAACTCAATATTTAATATAATTTTAGTGGTTCCATCCAGTTTTATAAAAAAAATAAAAAACATAAACATATATCATAATGCTTCAATCTAAATATCATTATTTAATAATTTTATTTTAAACACATTTATAATAATTTATCTCATATATTATATATATTTACCTTAGACTCGTTTTATAAAATCACAATAATGCATTAGATTCAGGTTTTAATTTTATGATAGATCTAGATTAAATTTTAAGTTGAATTCACTTCAATCTTTTCCCACACAAGGTACGAGCCAAAACTTGGTAAGAGTTTTTCTAGCACATCATGAGAAATTGTGTTAATAAAGATCAAGGAATAAATGATCTGTATATAACAAAGTGACGAATAAATGATCTATACACACCGAACATATTGATCTGCAGAGGCGTGTAACAACTTATTGTATCTTTTCTCTATCACTTCAAAGAATTAATTCCAATTTATCCATTTGAAGAAGAGAGAATAAAGATCAGGGTATAGATGACGTGCATGTTACACCTGTTTAATTCCGTTTCCATCCACTTATACACCTGTATGAACTAATATTCCTTTTCTTGCCCTATATAAACATCATCAAGCCTTAAACCACAAAGACAACATACTCACTCATTTGTATTGTCTATTGCTTTCTGTATCTTATTTCCTGAGCTATAAGCAAGTATGGCATACTACCAGCAGTATGAGAGCCCAAGATACCCAAATGACTGTGAAGGAGGTTGTGGCCAAAAGCAGAACTATGGCTATAATCAGTCTGAGTACAACTACAGAGAGCAACAGAGGCACCATAGCCTTCCACAGGGGCAGATTGTGAGGGTCTGCTCTAAGGCCAATCCTGACTATGCTCTGGGTACCAGAGATGGCAGGGCAACGCTTGTTTACTACAATCCCAGTGACCCAACTCAGGTATATATATGGATTTCCTATATTATATGTATCTTGTATTGGAAGTTATGTCTAGAAGTTGATATCTACTTATGTTTTACTTCGAATCTGATTGTTTTAGTGATAGTTGTTTTCTTGGGTCGATCACTTTTGATGTATATGTATTGTGTATATATATGTAGCAATGGGTGAAAGATGAGTCATGGAGCAACCGTGTGAGAGACACCGTGGGTCATCCAGCCATTGGGCTTGTGAACAAGGCCACTGGCCAGGCCCTTCGTCATGCCCCTGCTGCATGCTAGGAGGTATATATGCATTTTGTTTTTTAGTGATTCGTTTCTAGTAGACCATAATTGTTTCACTGTACAGGTTCTTTATTTCAGGACGTTTTTGAATTTAACGTAGTGACTGTATATATCGCTTTTGATGACAAAGTATTTAGTTGTTTCATGGCAGGTATTGCTGACCAAGTATGAGAGTGGATCGTATGATGAGAGTGTGCTGTGGAGTGAGAGTGAGGACATGGGATAATGGTACAGGACCATAAGGATGGCAAATGACATTGGCCTCAACTTGGATGCATTCCAGGGTGATAGGAAGCATGGAGGCATCGAAGAGGGCACTAAAGTTGTACTGTGGAAGTGGAACAAGCAGGACAACCAACTCTGGAAGATCTCTCCCTCCTACTAGCAAGATCATCATCCTGCAAGCCATATATGGATATGAATAAATAAGTATCTTAATGTTGTGGGTATACCTAGACTTGTGTAGAGATCAGAACTATATGTGCCTTGTATGGATTTATCTTACCTTATTATAAAGCTATTCTATAGTTTATGAGACATAGTCTTTGTTAATTGCTAATAATTTGTGATTGGTCCGGTATTTATATTGTTATTATGCTTATGTGGGATGAAACTATTTTGATTGATATAATGTTTTCTTGTGATCAAATCAATGTGTGCATCAAAGAAGCAGTGAGGGGAGTTTTCTAATTGAAAAGTATAACTACAAAATATCTTGAAGAGTTTGAACTACATATCTCTAAGCAGTTTGGAAACTAGGTTTTGAAAGTCAATTGAAAGAACTCTATCAATGGGCTATACTCTGTCCTCCTCTTTCACGACCTGTGTAACGCTCACGTTATTCATTTTCTGGTTTTAAGAAACTGGATTCTTATCTACCAATTTTATATCTAAATGAATTAGTACGTAATTTTTCTTACGGTTAAAAGTGATAAACTTCGGATTTAAATCTCAATATGCATTTCTTTTATATCTTGAACTCAAATCTCTATGTATATTTTAAAATCTAACTTTCAAATTTCAATTTTTTTTATTACTTGAATTTAATTTAATTGATTATACAAAGATCTTAAGAAGTTTATTAGACTTGGTTGAGTGTATTTGTGCTTATAATAAGATTTTTAGTTACCTATACAGTTAGAATCATTTTTTTAAAGACATTTGTGTAACTGTTATAATAATTGTTCTTAACAATTTCTTTAAAGATATAATTATGTTTTTACATTCTTTAAATTTCATACTTTTCAATCATAAAATAGTTAATAGTAATTTTATATCTCATTTCTACCAAAAATAAAATAAATATTTTTCTCCTTTAATTTTATAAAATTAACTTTATAATCATTGTTCTAAACAATTTATTTAAAGATATATATTTTTTTTTTACATTCTTTAAATATCATACTTTTCAATCATAAAATAGTTAATAGTAATTTTATATCTCATTTCTACAAAAAAATTAAAATAAATTATTCTCCTTTTATTTTACAAAATTAACTTTAATCAATGAATTGTTAAAATCAACTTTCAATATTGACTATGTATCTCTCATAAATATTTAGTTATAATATATGTAAAATAATTAAAAATAATAGATTGACTGCAAATGATCTTTTCAATATTAGATATAATAATTTCTTCATTATTAATTTCTAATTCAAAATAGCTTTAACTTCATAATCTATATTTCCCCGAATCTATCTACACTTTCTCATTGTGACATCCTCGTAAGCCTTTATTAATTTTCATTTCTGTCAAAAAGTGGTAAATAACTATCTATTTTTTAGTATTCAATTTTAACTTTAATCATTGAATTGCTACAAAAATATAGAACTTTCAAAAAAAATTATGTAAATCTCATAAATATTTCCCAATACTAACTTAGAATAATTAGAGGACATTTTTTTTTAACAATAGAGAGGTGTTACATTTTTATTACCCTAATTTTTTATCGCTATCTTTAATTTAATAAATTAATTGAAGAAAACAATTTGTAATAATATATTTTATTCTATTAAATTGTTAGAGTTATCTTTTATTAGCTAATAATTATTTATTTAATTATTACTCTATTATACTCTATGTTTAAGCTAAACTTATTAATCTTATAATTCTTTAAGGTTTTTCTCCTTTAGGGTTTCGAGTATCCTCTCATAAGGATTCTCTCTTTGTATTTTCATAACAACTCTAATTATTAAATTGCATTCTTGTTGCACAATCAATATGACTCCTCTTTTATGGATCTCTGAATTTTGGCCTCCATAGCTTTTAAGTTATTTTAAGTTATTTGTAAGTGGCTAATACTTTTAGAAATGTAGCTCGTAAGAAAGTCACAAAGTAGAGGTGTTACCTACTTACCAATATTTACATGTATTCCAGAGACTTTCTCAAAGAGAAATTTGCTTGTTACAGTCCTTAATAGAAGTCAGAGTACCCAAATTTTAAGTATCTTTGACCACTAAGGTGGGAGGCTCCATCATAGCTATAACATCATAGATTGTATCCGCATACAATTTTGTCCTCACCTAGACCTCACCTTGGTACTTTGTCTTTTTATGTCTGATGACTATTATAATTTTGCTCACACCACCTTACAAACCTGCAATTTTAGCACCTTCCCTACCTTCTCCCTAAATCTAAGTCCTGATTCTAAGGACTAGGGTGCCGAATGCCTTGGTCCTCTTAATTAGGACCCAAATTTGGTCCTCACAATAGACACATCAAGTGAGTAGGAAATTGGATTCTAGGTTGGACTCTGAAAATTCAAAAAAAATTTAGGCAATCAAGTATAAAATGAGGTCTAGCCCTCTCATTTCAAATCTAGGCAATCTCTTAAGTGAAATCAAGATCCTAATTATAATTTTGAAAAGTGAGCAAGCAATCAGACATTCATTAGGTGTTGGAGAAGAAGGTAAGTCAAGTTCAAGTATTCAATTTTGCATCCATGATCAACCTTCTATGAATTTATTCTATAGGACATCCTAAAACCCTTTTATGAGGATTCAAGAAAGCCTCATCCAGATATACATTTCAACTACAAGCACTTCATTTCAGATATAGCCTTTCCCTCGAAAGGAAAGCATCTTGTTATAATTTTCCTTACAATCATTACTTCAATTTCAAAGTTAATTCTTAAACTGAAGATTGACCCAAGGAAAACACCTATCCATAAAAATTTCTTCTCTCTTCTTGTGTGCAAGGAATTGACTCAAGAGTTGTACTCAAAGGTTCCAATAGAGTTGACGATGACGAACAAGTTCATCTTTTGACAGAGTAAAAATTAGATGACCAGGGTGAATCTCTACTACCTTGTTTTGAAAAATTAGCTCAACTTCCAAGAATAGATTAGGATTCTCTTCTGGTACTCGGATATTCATTTGTGGCTCTGTTGGACATATATAGCAATCAATCTTTTGTCAATTTTCAATTTTTGAAATAATTTCCCTAGATTCAACTATACAATTTCCATTACATTTTCAGCTCAAACAAAAGGTGAATATGACTTCAATCAGCATTGAACCCTCTCCCTAACAGAATTGAGGTTGGATCTATTATTTTTATCCTTATTTTAATGTAATTCATGTGAAACATAGGTCATTTCCTACTTTGCAAGGCATAACTTGTGAGACCCTATTTTTTCCACACCATTACATTTTGGTGAACCCAACTTCTTTCATGCATGTTCTTGTTGTATTGATTTCATATCTTCTTTGTGTTCACTTTAACCTTAATATTTTCACTCATAAATCATATTTCCAATTGAATCAACATAAATTTAGTAATTAATTTAATAAAACCACTAATTTATCATTCTATAATTGACTTGTGGGTTGTACAATTTTTCAATTATGGTTTTAGATCCATTATTACGACATGCTATGTTAGATTTCTGTTCATCTAATATCCAATATCGTAATTAATATTTTTTAATTTATTGGTTAATCAATCATTTTTATAAATAATTGCATTTCTTAATCATAGTTTCAAATCTTTGCATCCAGTTTTCCATCTTTTGTGTATGACTTTTTTTTACCCTTAGTCCTACATACAGTATTTCAGTGAGAAAAAGTTGTAGGCTTAAGGCTTCCCAAGGTTTAAATACTAAGGATATGGAGCCTCAGTTGGATAACTTATTTCATGTCAATTTGGGTGGATCCTCTAATCCAACAAATGACATCACTTATACTTATCATGATATAGATGAATCACTAACTAGGCTTACTATTTACCAACTATATAAATTTAATAGTGAATTTGATAATTTTTTATAGTGTGGGTCAATGATAACCAAATAGCGAGGCAATCGCCTTGATTGAAGTATTGAAAAGAATGGTACAAAATGATAAGATGGGTATGTTTTTGTTGCGTGGCCTAGCTCATATCATTGATACTAACACTATATCAATCAACTTTTTTTCCAAAGTCCTTAGTTACTCTCCACCCAATAGCCAAGATATCCATTCTATTCTAATGCCTAAATCCTTTCCTAGTGTTCCTACAATCACATCTTCTATCATGACTAATTCCAGACAAAATGTTAATCCTAAACATATTAGTCATTGCAGAAATCCTATTAATCAATATTCTTACATACCTCCATTTGTGAGTCATCCATTTGTTTTACAACCATCTCCCATACCAACATACCACAATGTTCCCCCTCCTATTTCTCAACCTCCACCTACATAAAATAATGTTACTCCTCCATCATAATCCATTATGTCTAATTTTTATCCATCCATCAAAGCTACTATCTATAACCACAAATTGTTGCATCCTTACAACACCAATTGGCTTCCATAATTCAATCTAAGTTCAATGTTCAAATATTTGATAAAGCAATCCCATAATCTGATGACATCGTTTATGAGGTTCCTCCTAAGCATATGGAATTTCCTCATTTGGAGTTGTACAATGAAAAAGGTGACCCCTTGACTCATGTAAAGACATTTCAAACTTTATGTAGTTATTTTTCTCCTAAAAAAAGAGTTATGGCTAAACTATTTACTAGAACCTTTAAAGATAAATCCTTGCAATGGTAATGTTCTTTGTCTCCTTATTCTATTACTTATTTTTAACTAAACTGTCTAATGCTTTGATTTCACAATATCAAAATAACATTGGTCCTAAGATTTCTTTCACTGCTTTTATTCTTTTTAAGCAAGTATTTAAAGCAAATTTACTAGTTTCATTGGTAGATATAAACATAATTTACATTTAAAAATTGCATACTCTATGCTTGATCATGGTGTTCGAATAGTTTTTATTAATAGTTTTAAAACATATATTATAGATAAGCTTTTATTTTCTAAGTTTACTTCTTTTATGAAAGTGTGTGCACTGCTTCATAATTATTAGCTTCAAGTGAGTCAATTTCAATAATCCTCTTGAAAGGCTCCAGTTGATAAGAATGACTGTGCTCAACAATCATTTGTAAAGTTCAAACAAAAAAAAAGTTTCATCAATTGATATAAATTACAACATCAACACTCAAGTGGCATCCATGGCATTAGGTGTGGCCCCTTTATCGAAATATTTTAAAAATGAATTAACTCCTCTTTCTGAGTCTTTGCATAGTATAATATTGAGGTTGATGAATTCTAATGTATTGCAACTTTCTCCCATTAAACAAATTGAAAATTATAAACCATTGCAAACTTACAATGACCCTAAATCTTTTTGTCAATATCACCATCAAATTGACCATGATACTGAGAAGTGTTGCTAGCTGATAAATAATATGCAATATGTTATTGATAACAATACTATATCTCTAGCTGACCTATCAATGAGAAAGGGAATAAATCCCTAGCTCCTCCTACTAATAACCTCCAAGTCTTTACCAATGTGTTGCTTTCTCTTTCTACCAATGTTGTTGAGTTTGAGTCTCTTTCTTTTTATCTTAGTGACCTTGGAATAGAATCTAATAATGTTGTGAACCTTGTTGACAAATATACACCTCCAAAAGACATATGTATTAATGTCGATCCTAGTGAGACTATTGTTGCACCTGATGATCCATCATTGGATCTCTTCCACGAAATATATCCCTTCTACAATTCATAAATATTTGAAATTATCTTATAATAACAATATTATAACAATTAATCATAGCCTTTACCAAGACACTATGAAGCATGGAAATTTTAATCTTAATTTCTTTGTCATAAACAACTTGAGCCTCTTAAGACTTGAAAAATAAGATGATCATGACCTTGAATATACCTAAATACCCTACACCCTTGGATATTCCTCTTTATCATAATGGACTTGGTATTCTTCCTACTTTTATTCCTCCTATTTATGCCCTAGTCTTGCCTCCTATATCCTACAAAGGAAGGTTCTTGGCATCAAGTATCTCTCAACCTATTTGGGTTTCTTCCATTCCTCCCCCTATAAGAGAAGAAAAGAACCATATATCCATTGATCCTAACCCTTTTCAAGCCTCAACTAAAACTAAAAGTAATCATTATGTCACATAATGCCAACAAAGATGTAATGCCAAGGCTTGTGAGCTTTCTTCCCAAACCATTTCCTCCTCAAAGACACCAAATATTGAAATGGTTCCATTTGTCTAGCCTTTGCCTAACCATAGGGAGAAAGTTCAACTTAAATCACCTAAATTATAAATTCTTAAAAAAACTGATGGTTCAACTTCTTTCAGTATTAAAGATCCAATGATTATAATGTTGTTCATGCTAACAATGTTCATTCTAATGATTTTGATGATATGTCTGATCTTGTTGAAATTAATCATGAGTTATCTCACATTTTTTTGAAGCATTAATCCTAGCTCCTAGTGACAAACAAAGTGATTCATACTTCGAGAATGGTACTTGTTTAAAACTTGTGGTAGCTCCATCCATTGTGCTAAATGTGGCTCATCTTGCATCTTGTCATCCTATAGCATTATAAATTGTACACCTTAATTAGGGTTGTACAATTCTATGCTTAGGTTAGCACTTGCCTTAGTGGGTCTCATTGCATTTGCACTTTTAAATTTCCTTTAAAAATTTAATTAAATCGAAAGTTCTCTCTCATCAATTCACATATTATAAAATTTGGCCCTTAACCCTCAGTGTGACCCTTTTTATTTCATCTCAACTAATCCTACAAAGTCCTATTTCGAGTTGCAAGGTTTGTATAAAGTCAATACCATCAATTCTTTGGTGTTTCTATGAGCATTCACTCAAATCTTATGAACTGCAATAGGATCACCCTGTCTATTCATTTGAATCATATTGTGGGTGCTTGAACATAATTGGAATTTCACCTTTAGGGGAGTCCGTAGTCACCAACTTCCTATCATGCTTTGATAATTTCAAAGAAAGGAAATAGTTCAGATGTTTTTTTCTATTTGTGACCATTTTGTTGAGTTAATAATCACATGTTGTCTAGCAATCTCACTACACTTAATTCAATTGCTTAATAGAAAACACTTTCTCAATTGTTTAATTTAATTGTCATTAACATATGATTAAATGTAATTATTATCAATTACTAATAGAAAAACATTTACAAAAGAATGTAACCTGCATACCTATATTTAATAAATAAAATTCAAGTAGAGGAAACTACTCAGAGATATCATTTTTTTTAATAGCTTTTGTAAATATAAACAAATAAAAAGATTTACTGGAAAGAAATTATATTGGAGAATGATGGAAAACATTGGGACAACATGTTAAAGCTAGGGCTTGTGCCTTATCTATGTTGTTCTGATTTTGTTTGTGGCACATTTTTTTGTTTCCTCTATTAGTGATAAAGTTTGGGAGTCAGTTGGGGTTGCTGTTGTGTGGTAGGGGTTGTGTGTGTTGGTGCAGAGGTTGCACATGATGTTTGGTGCTATCATGTGGTTTCTCTACCTGCGCTTTGTATTTTTGGGTGGACTTTTTGACTTATCTAACCTTGACCTATATTATTTGGGTAGTTGGCATTGTTTTTTAATTTTTTCTTCTTTTCTTTGCCCTTTCTTGGCAGGGCTTGGGTGTTGGGGTCTAGTTTTTGTGGTGTCTCCTTGTCTATTTTGGAGGAGAGTGGTCTTTCTCCAAGGTCTCTAGTTTTTGGTAGCATGGGCTCTATAGATCCAACTTCATTGATGCATGAAAATGCAATAGGGTATTTGAATAATATTTCATCTAGTGTAGGCTCTTCTTAGAAGATGGGGCTTCCCAAAACTAGGAAAGTGTATAGGTGTTTATATATAAGCTAGGATAGTCATGTGTTGTTAATTAGACTTGAAATGATTTTAAAGGATGTTACCTACCTGAGCAATCATGCTCTTAATTATAAATTTATAGGGCTCACATTCCTATGACTACTTTGGAATCTTGTGTGAGGTCAGTATAGAACCCTAAAGGAGATATGGAGCTTATTATGGCTGCAAACAACTACTTATTGATCATGTTTTGTGTACAATGGAATAAATAAGGCCTTTGAAGTGTGTCCTTATTTCTATCATTTTTTGTGTACAATGGAATAAATAAGGCCTTTGAAGTGTGTCCCTTGGATGTATGGTTCAACTCTATTGAGGAGCTTCACTCAAATGTCCCAGTTTGGTTTTGTCTCCCTAGGCTCCCTCTTGAATTTTGGCGAAGTCAAACGAAGGGTAGAAAGGTAACTTCTTATGCACATATTTGTGTTAGAATTGATTTAAATAACTCGTTGATAGAATCAATGGGTTTTTTTCTTGGTTCCTCTTTCTAGATTTAGTAGCTTGATTATGAAACACTTTCATTTAGATATCATATATATAATAAGTGTGGAGATTTGTAAAGGAAATGACCTTGATCCAACCCAACAAGAATTGTAGCTAGTGATCCTTTTGATTCTGATCTTAATGTTGACAAAGGGAAGGATCCTATAGTTGAGGGGGATGTAGATAATGCAGGATTTGGCTCTTGTAGATCTACAGGAGGGGCAGATAGCTACAAACCTACCCTCTCAAACTCTAGATATTCCTGTACCAAGTGAATCTCTTGTCTGACAAGATGTTAGTATTGTACAGGTTCCAATCTCTTCTCTTATGAAAGTGATTTTGGACCCAGTTAAAAGTAGTGGTACAACTCTAGGATTTCATCAAAAACCTTTCAAGAAAGGGCCTCAAGATATATCTTTGAAAGAAAGATGTAAGATAGACCCATAGAAAATCTACATCCTCTTTTCTCTAGATCCATTGCAAAGGAACAAATAGATGTAAACAAGCAACATAAAAAATGGACTCTAATATAGGAGACAAATATATTATTCAGAAGACCCTCCACTAGGGACTTATCCACCAAGACCACTCTAGAAACTAGTTTGGGGGAAACATTCTAGATCTGGGATAAAAATGGCCCCACCTAAAATAAATAAATGCATTCAAAACTTACCTTAGAGGATATATAAATAGTTGATATATTATAATGGGAAATCACAAAGGGACATCAAAGCATTGAAAAAGAAACCACCTCACTCCAAAGAAAGTTCTATGAAATACTCAACTCCTTGTAAAGCACACTAAAGCTAACCTAAAATTTTGATAGAAACCTCACCTCCTTCATGATCATGATAGATGACTAGGGATCCCCAAAATCCACACATGTATTTCCAATAGCAAATAGGACACTAACCCAAGAACCCACTCTAAAACTAACATAAAAAAATCATGGCTCAAGTCCATGCTCTCCATCGAAGCACAACTCAAAGGCCTCCTCTAGAGCCCCATTTCCTTCATCTTTAGATAAACTACCCTTAGCCTTTCCATCAACAATTAAATCATCATTACCAACACTTAAGGAACACACTCTCATGCTAACACCATGATTGATGAATGTAGCACTAGGATAACATGAAGAGAAATGAGTAAACAAACAAATCCCAATGCTTGCAACAACCTCACGACCCCTAAACTAGTTATAAATCTCCCTTCAATCTAGAAGAAGCCATAAAACCTCTAACTAAAGTGACCACAAATACATACCCACCATAGAGACTCAACAACAAGGTTGAAATTATCGAAAAATCACCTAGTAGGTCCTTCAATCTGATTGGAGTAGACTAAATATATACTAATAGCATCAATGTTACCATCATCATCTCCCTCTACATCCTCATCACCATTGTGAAATTGTTCAAAGTCCCTCCCTCTCCCACTTGGTGTCCTACTCTTGCTCATCGCAATGAAATTTATGGAAAATATATTATGTTAATTTTTTCAAAAGTTTCTACATGTCTATATTAACTTATATCTTGACATATATATTTTCTTAATTACTATTTATTACTTCTCAATTAAAATAATAACTCAAGTTTACTACATAATACAAAAATGTATCCCATTGATTTCTTTCATGCATACCTCAAATTTGATTAGAATTAAATATTATATAATTAAACCAATTCAATCCCATCGCACATATGCATAATATCAACATCAATATCAATTGTAGACTAATCAAAATTTAATGGCATCTAATAGAAAATGTTTATCTTAAATTATACAACTTTTTCTATTATAGAGTAAGGTGAATCTATGCAACGCACATATAGTTCTCATCTCTATACAAGTCTAAGAATAATCACACTATTAGGATCCCTTTTCAATTTGTGTCTATGCATGTTATGGTATGTGGGTGGGAGTGGATGTGGGTATGGGCATGGGCGTGGGCATGGGTGTGGGTGGGTAGGTTTATGTTTCTTTAAAATGTTTGTGAGATTTTGCATACTCAACTTTGATTTATAATATATAATAAGTGAAAATATTTACCTTATGTTAATTCACCATCGTCTTATATCAATTTACTTTTTTGAGTACTTTTTGTTCAATTTTCTTTTGTAGATGAAATTCTACACCTAAAAGTTACAGACTAAAAACATACATAACCTTAAATATAAGCTAGTTAATAGCAAATATATATCTCCATACATCATATATTATGGTAATATTTTTAGTAGGATGGAAGGAGTTTCCCGAGCTGATTGTCCTGGCCGTTGCTGGTCCGCAACATACTTTTAATGCCCTGGTCACCCGCCTCAAAAGTCCAGAGTTTGCCATCTGCGCTAATTAGTTTCTGAAACCTATCTCACATGTCCTCACTTAGACTCCACAGCACACTCTTATCAATATTATCAACTTTATACTCGGTCAGGACAACCTTGCAGTAAACAACACACTTTTATAATCAATTACCATATGTACAGTCACTATGCCAGATTCAAAAACACTTTAGAAATAACGAATCTCTACAGTGAACCAATATTATTACACAGTTGATTCAGAAGACTCCTTTAATATTTCTGTCTGAAAAACAATCACTATGTGAAAAAATAAAACAATAATACCTCGTCACCCTTAGCACAAAGGGCCCGTACAGTGTATGTGTTCACAAGGACACACAGGTTTCTAACATTATCGTTTCTACTCTCTTTCTCCACTATCATTCACTTCTGTATATCACAATTAAAATCACAATTAAAGAATACAATTATCACTCAAACAAACACAATCAATGTAATAAATTGAAGTACAGATCAGTTATACACATAAATTCCAGTACATACCTGAGTTGGGTCATTGGAATTACGTGCAACAAGAGTTACCCTGCAATCAGAAGGAACAAGATTTCCCTTGTTACAAGTGATACCCAGATTAAGATGAGGATAGGCCTTGCATAAGCCAGTCATAATCTGCCCCTGCAGATGTGGGCTCTGATACTGCTGGCAGGATGCCATACTTGCTTATAGATTAGGAAAACAGATTGTAGAAAGCAATGAATAATACAAATGAGTGAGTACGTTGTCTTCGCGGTTTAAGTTTTGATGGTGTTTATAAAGGGCAAGAAAAGGAATATGAGTCCATCAAGGTTGTATCAATGGAATGGAATAAAACACGTGTAACATACAGACACCATTCATTCTCTGATCTTTATCATCTCTTTTCCTAATGGATAGACTAGAATCAATTCTTTGAAACAAATCAAAAAGTTCAGTGTAAGCATGCGAAGAAGGATGGTCGTCTAAAAACAGGTGTCACATGCACATCATTTATTCCCTGATTTTTATTCTCTCTTTTTCTTATGAACAGTCTAGAAAAATTCATTAAAACTTTAGCTAAGATTGTTTTAAAGATTCTAGGTACACATTTACGATATTAGTCAAGGGGACATGTTTTTTTCTATCACACATCAACATTTAACATAATTGTTTCAAAAATTAGGAGTTCAAATGAATAAATATATGGATGTCTTAAAAAACTATGGTTTATGTGGATTATTTCTACTAGATTAATCATAGCTAAGATTTATACAGATTTTTTAAGAGACTCTACACTTGATTATTATTTATTGGTATTTTTTAATATAATTTTTTAATTTTTAAGTATTTATTCTTACTCAACAACTAGTGGATATCATGAAAAAAAGAATCAAATATAATGCAACTTTATGAAATATAATGTAATCTTATGTAAATTTTTTTCAAGAATTTTATGAAACAATTCGCATGTTCTTATATTTCACAAACATGCCCACCAAATATCATATCTAATATAAACTTCATTTTCATTATGCTATGATGGATGTTCATGCCATATTCCAATGCTCTAGTTTTTCCATATTCTAGAAGGATGCTAACAAAGGTTGTAAAGATTAACTTTACATGCATCAAAACTTCCTCAAAACAAGAATTTGTTCTTGTGTTGTAATGTCTTGAGTCGTTGTAGGCATGGTCAATTCAAAACATTTGGCACTCAATGAAAAATTTCATTTTTAACATTTTTGCTGCCAAATGTAGTCCATAAAGGTTGTATCAATGGAATGGAATAAGACACGTGTAACATACAAACCATTTATTCTCTGATCTTTATCATCTCTTTCCTAATGGATAATCTGGAATCAATTCTTTGAAACAAAATAAAAGGTTTAGTGTACTCATGCGAAGAAGGGTGTTCGTCTAAATACAAGTGTCAGATGCACATCATTTGTAGTACCCCTCCTCGATCAGTCTCTTTTTGTATGTTTTGATTTACTTTAGTTGACTGTTCAATGGAACATTATTGTAGATTGATTCAGATTTTATGTGATGTTATTTCATGCTTTATTTGGATCTATGGTGTATGATTTTGTGTAGTACCTCGGTGCTTATGATTAATGTTATTTTATGGATCATTGTCATGGATTGACACTCTTACCTTATATGTGCGATGTGTTATTTATATGTTGCATGTTTGCAAGTGCATTGGGATGCGAGGGGATGATTTTTCGTCACTCACTCCAGTGAGATAGGAAACATCACGATTCTCCTTCATCGGTGTGTGTGTCGTGTCTGTTTATATATATGAATATTTGTCTATATGCTCGTATGGATTCTTTGGTATAGGACATTGCAGGTACTAGTATCGGGTAGGTACAGGGTATCGTCTGTACCTGGCTTCACAAGTCTGAGCATGCCTTATATGTCCGATGGGAGTGGAGGAGAGAGTTGTTGGACCCTAGCTTCACTCGCAGTTACACTCATGTGAGTGTTGTCAGTCGTTTGTCTTTCCTGTCTGGCTGGTATTCGAGTCATAGTTCTTTGGTTTGGTCATTTGTTAGTCGTCATTTGATCATCCTTCGTTTTGCATGTTCTCTCTTATTTAAATGGTTGATGATATCTTATGTTGGCGTAATTAGTTGATTATTATGCTCTAAGATTGTTGATTTAATTTAATTAATAATTTGCTAGGTTAAATGGTTATATGGCTTATTTTATGGAGTAAAGTTGCATTATTATATTTGTGGAAGGAAATAAATAATTGCCTAGCCATTTTAATGTTAAATGCTTATGTTGAAAGAAATTATTTTGGAAATAGAAAATAAATAAAGCTTTTCCTTTTTACTTTTCCTTTTTACTTTTCCATTTGACTTTTGCTTTTTAATTGTTGGAAAAGAATTGTTTTTGGATAAAAGTAAATCTGATTTCTTTTTAATTTTTAAAATATTTAAATCTGATTGGATGGAAAAACTTTCAACCTAGAAAGTTTAGGTTGAAATATATTTTTTCCATATATGCTTCGAAATTCACAAGAATGAGAGGCATAATTTCTAGAGAGAGGTTTGGTAGATCATTTCGAGAGGAGCTAGAATTCAATTTGGTTTGCAAGGATTGGGATTCTTCCATCATTTTACTTGCTAGTTTGCTTCAAGGTTAGATAATCTCTTCTTGTTTTAAATTTAATTTTGAATTTTTAGTTGCTTCCTATGTGTTGAAATTATGCAAATTCCCTTGTAAATTATTGTGGGATGATTGGAATGGAAGAAAGAATGCCCATGGTTGTTGATTTTATGAATCTTATATCATATGTTTGCTTATAGGGAAGAAATGGTTCATTTCTCTATTTGTTGTATGTTGTGTTCTTGAAAGTCAACTTCTTGATTTACCTCTTCTATTGGGAATAGAATGAACTAGATTTAGTTTGTTGTGTGCTCCCTAGCATCTAATTGCCCAAGATTTGGTTATCTATTAGGTTCTTGTGTGTTTTATTTCACCATTTACCTTACCGGTAAATATCCTTTTGAAATTTAGATCTTGGCACTATGTGTGTGTGCCTGTGAAATAATTTGGAATTGAATTGTTTTCATGTTTAAATGATTTTATGTCTTATTGGTTTATTCATGCTTTGGAAGCATGCTATTATTGTTTTTGTTTTTGGACTTTACCATTTCCATGATGGGCTTGTCCCACCATGTGAGTTGGTATTGTCTGCTACTCGCAGGTAGCAGAACTACCGGTCAAAAGTACCACTACATAGTAGCAGTACTACTAGTCGGTCGGAGTGCTACCAGTCGGTAGGAGCACTACCAATCAGTAGGACTGCTACCGGTTGGTAGCAGTGCTACCGTTTGGTAGTAGGGCTATCGGTCGGTAGGCCTACTACCGGTCGACAACAATACTACTGGTAGACAGCAGTACTACCGGCAGGTTGTGTTTGTTGCTTAGGCAGTAGCACTACTATCGGTAGCTGTTACCAGTGGTAGCAGCACTGCCAGTCGGTAGGCCTGCTACCAGCCAACAGCAGTACTACTGGCAAGTAGTATATGTTGCTTAGGCAGCAACACTACTGTGGGTTGGTCTTGACCCTCGCTTTACCTTGTACCCTTCACGGTACAAAACTGGTTGTTTGCTATGAATTTAATTTGTATATGATGGAGTTATTTTTATAGTTGGTTATGCTAAATATAAATGGTAATTTCCTAATTATTTTTATTATATGTTTAATAAATTTATCTATGGAAATCAAGGCATGAATTAGTGATTCAGATTGGTAAATTTGGATGTATTCTGGAAATGAATTAAATGCCTAATAAGAATTCATGTTATATCCAATTGATTTTAATGTGGATTTCTTTCTGATGGAATATTAATTTGGGAATTGAATAGATGTGAATGTTGTAAAGGAGTGTTTTATTTAATTTTCAATCAATGATGCTGCAAGTGCTTATGATGTTGATTTTCTCAAAGATTGTCTGAGTGCGAACTTAGTGGAATTATCTTTCCTTGCAAAGAGTTATATTGTGTTATTTCTAGTCTGTGGTTCATTCGTCCTGTGGTGGCGTATTTGGTACCTTTGATCAAGTGATATATGTTGACTTCATTGTATTAATCATGTAGTGTCTTTGCCTTATGGTTAACCAAGAGTCAGTATGTCCTTGGTTTGACCACTTATTTCTAAATAGTAATGTTATGGTTGTCTGCTTCACCATACGGTCCTCGTGTAGTGACCAAGTTTGATTAGTGTCCTTTGAGAGAGTGGCCTTCGAATGGGGGTTACGCCCAAAAAGGTAGGCAGGATGACCCATCGAAAGTCAGATAATAATTGATGATCTAATGAATTGATTAGGTGGGTAGTTCATAACATTAATAGGATATTGTACCTCATGCATAGGTGAGTGCTTGTATAGGGCTCATAATGTAGTGAGAATGCCTGGAATGGCAAACTGACCACCTTGTCTTCACAAAAAGCTGGTAGGGTCCGCATGAGACTTAATTGGAGTCAAAGGTTTCGGAAAGGTTACCAGGATAATTCTGAGAAGGGTGTCGGGACCTATGGAGTCCGACCATATTAACTATCAAGCTATGCGATGACACTCTCTCTTAAGGTTCACTTGTGTATTTGTGATATTGAGTCACCTTGTTTTTGTTGAGTCATACTGTGCTGTCATGGAGTAATATTGTTTTGTCAACCATGTCATTCTTATGCTTGTTTGAGGGTCCTCAGCTATCTCCTAGCATGGTGGGGTGATTCCATTTTTGGAATTACATGGTCGAGTGGTAGTTCCAGTTCCCATCGGATGTTTTTGTTCATACCTTCATGCAAGGAATGGCTTTTCAGGTGTTCTTGTGGTTCATGGCTCATGTTTCATCTCATATTTGGAAATTATTGTTATTTGGAGACCTATCTAGTCATTGTATCATTGAAATTTTGTAACCTTCTATTTGGTTAAGTTGTATCTTTATATGTATATTGAGAAGCCGTGTATTGGAAGAGCAATGTAATCCTATGTTTGGGACGTTTTTATCAGTTTCCTTTGTGATATGTGTAAATGCTTATTGAAGAGGAACTATATTGTATCATTTCTATCTTTAAATGGTGTATTTGTTATTGCATATGGCTTCTTGTGATCATTGAGTTAATGATGGATTATTTGATTAATCATAATTATCTTTTGGTTTTAACTTTTCATTGGTATCCCTTAAGGAATTCTGGTGTAAGTCTTTTGCTTGTGTTTTCCTACATATTGTGTTAATGCACTTATTATGTTTATACTTTAAAAAAATAAAAATTGTTTCACCCTTGTTGTGGGTTCTCCTTTGGGGTTCCTGGCGGGACATTACATTTGGTATCAGAGCCCATGTTGCAACACTGGGTGCTCTGGGTTTGTAGTGAGCCCATTTGCCTTGACCTTTTGTGTAGGTCTTAGTGGTGTGACTTCCTTGCTTCTTTCTTTGCCTTTGATCTGAACCTTTTTCTCTTGTGCAGTGTTAGGTCATGGCTCGAAAAGCCAAGGGAGGTGCCCGTGTTGGTGGCTACACCAGAGGTAGAGGAGGAGGACGGGGTCAAGGTTCTGACCATCATAGTCCTTTGGCACCACCCACTCCTGTGAGTGTGGATTAGGATCAGTCAGTTCATCAGGAGAAACTGCATTCAGGAGAGTAGGTTCCCTAAACAGGAAGAGCTACGACAAATGTTTCAGGAGGTGCTAGCTAGACTAGGCCTTAGACTCGAGGTGGATCAGCCCATCCATGGTTAGGTAGAGGAGTTGCTTTAGTAGATTCCAAAGAGAGAGAGGGAGAGATCTCCTAGAAGGATAGAGGTCCTAGTGGACCAGGATCTAGCTATCATGGGGCACATGAGGGACTTGATGAGGTCAAATTCTCCTTTCTTTCATGGTAAACATACCAGGCTCGAGGTAGAGACCTGGCTTATCACTTTAGATCAGTGTTTTGCCATGTATCCATATGGTAACAACAACAAGGTGAGATGTCCTATCATGTGTCTCAAAATTTTCACATCTATCTGATGGAGATTAGACGAGGAGAGGACTGGTGTGAGCATTAATTTCGCATCTTGGGAAATCATTTTGGAGAGATTCAGGGCATGATTTCTCTCACCCTAGTGGAGGTAGTCGCGAGCAGATGAGTTCGATGCTTTGTGCCAGTTTGGGTTGTCAGTAGATTAGTTTGAGCACATGTTCTATGAGCTTAAACTATATGCCAGGATCAGCAACGATAAGGCTATGCTCGTGCAACATTTCTTGAGGGGTCTTAATGACCGCATCAGTGGAGGACTAAGATTTTTTGAGCCTGCTTCAGTAGAGGTAGCCATGGCGAAAGCCATACTAGCTGAGTAGAACCTTAGCCATGCCCATGGCGGCCAGTATGGAGTTCAGTTAGGGAGTGATCCTTTCAGTGGGTCTAGAGGAAGACAGAATCAGTCCCAGACTGTTGCACCTCTTAGGGGTCCTCAGGAACCCGCTAAGGGTTGTCAGTAGTAGCAGTAGCCACAAAGACCGAAGCAGTCTCAGGGACAGCAGAGTGGCAACTCTCAGTTTCAGAGGAGTAGGAACTGGTAGAAGGTTAGGAAGACCTATCCAGGGCAGTCCTCTTAGGGTGCATTTTAGGAGCCTAGTGGGGAAAGCTTTCAGAAGCCCAGTGGGTCATCTGGGAGTAGAGGACCTGGTAGAGGATCTTGCTTCACTTGTGGTCAATTTAGCCACAAAGTTGCTTAATGCCCTTAGCATCCTCACCAGACGGGTAGTCAGAGGCCAACTGCATTAGAGTCGATAGTGGGGGATGTAGGTAGATCCCATAGAGTATTTGCAGTGGTGGATGACCACCAGGCTGAGAGTCAAAGTACCATGATTGAGACTACAGGTGTGCTGGGTGGTATTCCTATCTTTGTAATTTTTGATTCCGGTGCTTCAGATTCTTTTATTTCTTCATCCATTGTGGAACGGTGCTGGCTTGTGTCTACTAAGCAGGTGGATAGGTGGCAAGTAGATTTAGCTACTGGTGTGTGAGTGTTTGTAGATGCCTTCATTCCCAGTTGTGTGTTGGACCTAGGAACCTTTGTCACTTCAATTGACCTTCGAGTCATTCCCTTGGGGTCCTTTGGAGTTGTGTTGGGGATAGATTGGTTATCATCTCACAATGCTCTTGTAGACTATCGTGTGAAGACAGTAGAGTGTTTAGATAACTATGATAGTAAATGAGGATTGTTGGAGTTCAGTGATTGATATCCTTACGTATGATTTCCACTATGCAACTTAGGGGGTTCATGCATCAAGGGAGTTAGATTTTTGTAGTTTCTCTTGATGATGTGGATGAGGGAGAGAGTCGAGAAATCACTTGTGATGGTCACCCTATTCTTTGAGAGTATGCTGATGTGTTTCCTTTGGATATTCCTGGTATGCCTCTGAAGTGAGACATAGATTTTTGTATTGACTTGGTTCCTGGTGCGGAACCTATTTCGAGAGCACCATATTGGATGACTACTTAGGAGTTGAGTGAGTTGAAGTTGCAGGTTGAGGAATTGTTGGCCAAGGGGTTCATTTGTCGTAGTGTTTCTCCCTGGGGTGCCTCAGTTATCTTCGTTAAGTAGAAGGATGGTTTTCTTTGATTATGCATTAATTATCGACAGTTGAATAAGGTAACCATCCAGAACCGATATCCATTGCCTCAGATTGACAATATTTTTGATCAGGTGAAGGAAGCCAAGGTGTTGTCTAAGATAGATCTGAAATCTGGGTATCATCAGTTGTGCATTAATGATGCAGACATTCATAAGATGAAGTTTTGTACTCGTTATGGTCGCTATAAGTTCACCGTGGTACCATTTGGGTTGACAAACACGCCTTCAATGTTCATGAGTCTTATGAATGGGGTTTTTCACACCTACCTTGACCACTTTGTCCTTGTGTTCTTGGATGACATATTGATTTATTCTAGATCTATGGAAGAACATGAGGGTCACTTGTGTCAGGTATTGCAGTGCTTGAGGGAGAATCAGCTTTTTGCGAACTTGGCAAAGTGTGATTTCTTCCGGTCAGAGGTGAGCTATCTTGGTCATACAGTCTTCGGGGAAGGTGTATCCATGGATCCTTCTAAGATCCAAGCCATTGTTGATTGGCCAGTGCCAACCAATGTCTTTGAAGTTCGAAGTTTCATGGGTTTGGCCGGATATTACCATCACTTTGTTTAGAGCTTTTCTTGGATAGGCTTCTCTTCAGAGGAAAGAGAAGAAGTTTAGTTGGCCAGAGCAGTGCGAATTAGCTTTTCATACCTTGAATGAACTCCTTGTTAGTTCTCTAATTTTGGCAGTTCCTGACCCATCTAGAGATTTCATGGTATGCACAGATGCCTCTTTAGAAGGTATAGGTGCAGTACTTATGCAAGATGGACGTGTGGTTGCCTACGAGTCTCGCAAACTCAAGGATCATGAGTTGAACTATCCAGTTCATGACTTGGAGTTGGCAGGTGTAGTGCATGTGTTGGTTCGATGGAGACATTTTCTATTGGGGCATTAGTTTGAGCTACATAGTGATCACTGCAGTTTGCAGTATATTTTCACGCAGCCGAACTTAAATGCTCGACAGCGAAGATGGATGGAATTCCTTTGTGAGTATGATTTTGAGGTTCATTATATTCAGGGGAGAGAGAATGTAGTGGCAGATGCCTTGAGTTGTAGGTAGCATGATGTTGCAGTAGTGTCCTTGGGTGTGGACTTGAGTGAGAGAATTCTTGGAGTTCTTCCTCAGGATGCCTGGTATCAAGATGTTAGAGCCGTGGCAGTGTCTGGAAGACCATTGGAGGGCACATATTCTAGATGTACTCTTGAGTCAGATGGTCTTGTTCGACATCTTGGACGGACCTATGTACCTCCTTTGGAGGGTTTTCGCATTTTCTGAAAGGTTTTCTCAACAAACCCAAATATGTATGCTTTTATATTTTACATAAATAATTCTATGAATATTATTCAATCATTAAAATGCACAGTGTTACATTAAACTTAATTCATCTATAAAAGACATCCACTAAAAAGTTCCTAATACGCATATCATTGAATAATAATATAAACCTATATAGAATCAATCTTAGATCCTTCTCCACATGCTTACACTTTAAAGTTCACTAAGGGAGATGTAAAAGTTAAAAAAAAAATACATAAATGTGTAACAACTTACGAAATCATTTCTATATCACATCAAAGAATTAATTCCACTCTAAAGTTAAAGTTTTTATTCCATCCCTTTCCGCTCTAAAGTTATAATTTTTATTCCATTCCTTTCAACTCATACATCTCTATGAACTAATATTCCTTTACTGACCTATATAAACACCATCAAACCTCAAACCACGGAGACAACGTACTCGATCATTTGTATTGTTCATTGCTTTTTACGTCCTAGTTTCTAAACTATAGGCAAGTATGGCATCCTCCCAAGAGATCAATTACATTCCAAGAAAAACCAATAATGAAATTCTAACAAACGTGATATTTTAAAATCTACAAAAAACTTTTGAAAATGTTTTAATTTCCACGGTTTCGAATTACGCTAATATGATAAATGACCATACTAAAATATAAATCCTCTTCCTATAAGCATGGAGTAATAATACATCAGATTTATGATTTGTTCATCATAGATATTAGATTAAATTTACGTTGAAATTATTTCAATGTTTTTCCACACAAATGAAGGTATGACTAGCGAAACTTTTATGAATTTTTCTGGTCAATCCATAAGAAAAAAGAGATGATAATGATCAGGGAATAAATGATCTGTATACGACAACTGTGTCTGGAGGAGAATTAAAGAGAAAAAAGTTTTATTCCATTCCCTTCCACTGATACACCTTTATCGACTCATATTCCACTGAAAAAAACACTTTTCTTGCCCTATATAAGCAGCATCAAACCGCAAAACTATTAAGACAACGTACTCATTTGTATTTTTAATTACTTTTTAAATCTTATTTCGTAATCTATAAGCAAGCATGGAATCCTGCCAGCAGTATCAGAGTCCACATCTGCAGGGGCAGATTGTGAGTGGCTTCTGCAAGCCCTATCCTCATCTTAATCTGGGTATCACAAGTAACAATGAAAATCTTAATTTGTGCTAAGGGTGACGTGGTATTAGTGAGAATTTTTTGTTTTTGACACTGTGATTGTTTTTCAGACAGAATTATTAGAGTCGAGTTTTCTGAACCAACCGTCATTCTTAAATCGTACATTAGTAATATTAAATAGAGATATCGATTAATTTTAAATGTTTAATATTTTTAAATCTAGAAATCAAAACTTAATATTTATTATGTAATATTAAATAAAAATATTGATTAATTTAAAATATTTAACATTTTTAAATCTAGAAATCAAAACTTAATATTTATAATTTAAACCTTTCATTGAAAGAACTATGTAACCATATTGTTTGTTTCACTGTAGAGATTCTTTATTTTTAAAATGTTTTTGAATTTGGCATGGTGACTATACATATGGCAATTGCTCGTAAAAGGTTGATAATGTTGATAAGAGTGTTCTCTGGAATCCGAGTGAGGAAATCGGAGATTGGTTTAAGTTCATAGTACACGGCTTTAATTGATATGTTACAATTTGCGATTAGTTTGATATAGTACTAGAAATTAAATATTGAGGTAATATTTTTTTTAATTAATTTTTATAAGTAACTAAATTAATATTTGGAAAAAATTAAAGAAAATAAATTGTAAGTAAATTAAATAGTAGGATTTAAAATAACTTATTTTATAATCTTGTGAAATAATGTTAACAAATTAATATATTAAATATAAAATTATTTATTTTTAAAATGGAGTTCTTAATTAGAACTTACATGTGGATGATTGGGAACAACAAGGAACCTACAACAACAACAACTTAATAGAAAATTGATAGAAACAATTCAACTAAACATTCTTCACTTTCAACCTACATGAAACTGATAAATAACTAATTAAATTGCGTTCCAAATTTGTGAATTTCTAATGCAATCTTAAATGAGAATGCTCTTAAGAACCAAAAAAATTTCACCTTTCTATTATAGAAAACAATGGATTTTCATCTAGTGATTGTAATCTCCTATAAAATTTCATTTACAAAAGAACATTGAATAAAAGTACTCAAATAAGTAAATTGATATAAGATGATGACAGTTTGACATAAGATAAATATTTTTCACTTATTATATATTAGAAATCAAATTGAGTACCGAAAATCTCACAAACATTATAAAGAAATACATATCCATCCATCCCCTTTAACCCCCCCTACACACACACATCCACAACTGCACCCACACCCACACCCGCACCCACCCACATACCATCACATGCATAAACAAAAAATGAAAAGGGATCTTAATTGTGGACGTATTCTAAGACATGTATGGACACTAGAGCTATATGTGGGTTGTATGGATTTACCTTACTCTTAATAAAGTATCTCTAATAATTACAATGAAATAGGTTTTACTAGATGTCAATAAATTTTGGTTAGTGTACTATTGATATTGATGTCGATATTACGCTTATGTGAGATATGATTCAATTGATTTAACTGTATATTATTTTATTCTAATAAAATCAAGGTGTGCAAGAAAGAAAAAATTGGACTTTATTTGTATTTGTTGAACAAACTAGAATATTGAGAGGGGGGTGTGAATTTGTATTCCCTTTTGAAACAATCTAAAATTCTAAAATATCACTAGATCTAAATTAACCTTAGCATAAAAATGATATATGCAATAGTAATTAAATGAAACACATCCATAACCATAAGAGAGATACCATATTTTTATGTGGAAAATACAAATGGAAAAAACCAAGGAGAAGGTAAACACTCAAGATAATATAACTAGTTATATGAGATTCTCTACAAGTCTTTCTCAAAACATTACACACACCATCATCTTATTACTATTAAATCATAACACACATATATATACCACTAGGTATATACACCAACTCAATCTTAATGACACTTTCCCCAATGATACTCCAATGTTCAGATCACACGTTATAAGCAGCAGGGAAAAAACAAAGATAAAGACATTCAAGTTCTCGAACCTAAAATAAATATTTCCTTAAACTTTTCTTAGAAAACCCCATTTTCTCAAAGGTTTTCTCAACAAATCCAAATAAATACACTTTTATATTTTACATAAATAACTCTTATGAATTTTATTCAATTATTAAAACACAATGTTACATTAAATTTGATTCATTTACTAAAGACACCCACTTAAAATTTCATTGAATAATAATATAAACATATATATAGAATCAATCTTAGATCCTTTTCCACATGTTTACACTTACAAGTTCACTTAGAGAGATGTAAAATTTAAAAAAAAGCTACATAAGTGTGTAACAACTTATTGAATCTTATCTATATCACATCGAAGAATTAATTTCACTCTAAATTTAAAATTTGTATTCCATACCTTTCCACTCATACATATTTATGAACTAGTATTCCTTTTCATGCCCTATATAAACACCATCAAACCTAAAGCCACGAAATAACGTACTCACTCATATTGTTCATTGCTTTCTGCATCATTTTTTTCTAAACTCTGCCCTCATTTTACTAATATAAACCACACTTGTCTGTTCCAATGCAATACAAGATCAATCACATTATTTCGATCCTTTTTTAATTGTGTGCTAATCTAATTGAGCCTTCAGGAAGATTTAATGTTGATTTTTTAAATATAAAATTAAATATTTAACATCTGTAATTTGCTATTATTTCGCTGAAATATTAAAATCAATCCACCCAATTTGGGGAGTATAGTTATTTTAAAAAAAAGTGATTGACACGGTTCACTTCTTTCACTGCAATTAGTAAAGAAATCAACATTACTTCCCATGAAAAAATGTTCTCCACACTTCATTGGCTAAGATAAAAATTAGAATTGAGATAAAAATTAGAAATCATGGAAAAGTGATTGATATGTAACAATTATAAGAGATATGCATTTTTATTTTTTTTAATTTTTAATTAAGAAAATAAAAATTGTAACAAAATGGAAATCAATTGAGTTTTTACATATTGATCAAAATGTGAAATTGGAATATGAAAAGGTGTTGGGGAAGAGAGTAATAATTCTTTCTAATGCTGACGATGAGCTTATCTGGACAAGGAATATCTCGGGTAAGTACATAGTTAAGGATGGCTATACTTCTCTCTTGGTTGCTAAAGATTTATCTACTTGGCTATACAAGTTGTTTTGGCATATGCCTTGCCTCCCAAAGGCTGGTGCTTTTGCTTAGTTAGTAGTGCAGGATAGGGTCCTTACAGGAATGAGGTTGGACAGGTTGGGTATTACGACAATATTTTCTTGTGTCTTTTGTAATAAAAATTTAGAATCCTCCGAACACTTGTTTCTTCACTGTGATTTTGCCTATGCTTGCTAGCAGTGGTTGTTTGAAAAGCTTAATCTATCCTTTGTTATTGGTAAGGATCTCCTTTCCCACTTTAGAGCCTGGCCTCTCCTGTTTGCTTCATCTTTCTATGCATGTCTTTGGATTATTTCTCCATCTATTGTGATTTGGAATATTTGGTCAGAGCGTAATAATAGGATTTTTAAACAAACAAGTTCTTCCTTGGCTGAGGTTTTATTAAGGATTGAATCTTCCATCTTTGAAGTTGCTTTGTCTTTTATCTATAAGAATTTGGAAACCCTTACCTCTTTTTCTCATTGAGATTGTAGGGTAACTTGAGTTTGGAGAATGTTATCAGTCTTACCTTCTCATGGATCTATTTTAAGTAAGACTAATGCTATAAGTAAGAGAAATTTTGCTTGCTAGAAACCTCCTCCACAAGGGCACTTTAAATTGAATTTTGATGGTGCTTCTCACGGGAACCCTGGCCTGGCAGGGGCAGGTATGGTAATTTATGATCATAAGGTAAGATTTTATTAGGCTCATTGTCATGCGATTGGTTTCAAGTTTAACAATTTTGCAGAATTCTTTGCTTTGTCCTTTGGTTTGGATATGGCTATATCTTTGGGAATTAAGGACTTGATAATTGAGGGTGATTCTATGGTTATTATTCAAAGTGTCATAAAAAAGAAGTCGAATTGTTGGCAATTAAAATATATACTTGATCATATTTTTCAAAAATTAGATTTTTTTGATTCCTTTTTGATTTCCCACTATTATAGGGAAGTGAATAAGATTGTAGATTTCTTGGCTAACATAGCCATTGACAGTGAAGCTAATATGCGGGAGGTAAGTGTGGATGAGATCCCTTCCTTGGTTTTGGAATATTTGAAGTAAAGAAGGGCATAGTTGTAGTCTTCATCAACCTCTTCACTTGGTGGGGCTTTTCTTTGGTGTGGGTTCTGCTATGCTTGATCACAATGTTTATTTTGACAGGGTCTCTGATTATGGTTTCATTTCTGCTATGTGGTATCATTCTAACAAGTGGTTTGGAGAATTGTGTTTCATCGATAGGGGTGGTTCAGACTGGTGTTTTTTGGCAGCAATGGATATGCATCCTTTGGTGATCATACTTTAATCTTCCTTCTATATGCTTTTGTTGGCGGCTTCCTTTATATCTAATGCAGGTTATGTAATTGGGATGGGATTTTTGATGTACTATGCCAATAGGCATTTGGTATTGGGTAGAATAGGCTTGTATTACTTAAGCAATACTGAAGGGTGTTCTTACTGGTTCTTTCTCTTCAGTGCTTTTTGAACCAGACACTGTAAAAAAAATTTTAAAATTTAATATAGTTCAGTAGTTCTATCCACTTTTATAAAAAATAAAAATTAAAAATAAAATTGTAATAATATAATAGATCATTCATCATTTAATTGTCTTATCATTTATTTGAAAATTTGACTCAGCTTAAATGAGAAATCTTATTCTTGTGTAATAAAAATATTTATTCAAAGTTGTTCTCATGCTTTTTACCCCTCAAAGTGGATTTATTATCTTGCACTTAATAATAGTAGGGCAAGGACCCCTCAATTATATAGCATGGATAACAATAGAACTACATTATTCTCATATAATATATAGGTAAAACAATGTAAATATTTCTTGTTTTAATATAAAATACTTTTATAAAAAATGATGAAAATGGGGGGGATAAATTATTAAAACCTAGAATACAAATGAATGATAATAATAAAAAAAGTTTAAATTATTTTTATACGTATTTATTCAAACAATTATGATGAAATTCCCTATGTTCTAAACAATTGGTTTTGCCTATTCTAGCATGCATTAAAACCTAAACATATAAAGATACAATCATCAATGTCAAGAGTATGCTATTTCCTATGTGATCAACCTACTACTTCATACAAATATGGGTCAAAGTTAAAATGGCTACAAGTTGTTGAGAGATGTTTTCATGCTTGACCAAACTTTTCTTAAATTTTACAACTTTGGAAGAGCATAAACAATAGGATCTCTAGAAGGGTGGGATAGTACCATAAAGGACCTCATAATTGTAAGGTAGTTAAGTAGCGGAACAACTTCCTACACTAACCTTGAGAGGAGGGTAATACAAAAACTTTTATAGATCATCACAAGACTTATCGAAAACATAAATAGATATAATAACATTCAAACCATAACACAATGATATATGTGGGGAAAACCCTTTTGGGAGAAAACCCCACACTTCAAAAGCCGCCCAATATATTGTTCAACAATCAAAACAAATTATAATATACTTGTAGAGAAAGATCTTCACGAGAGTACCACAAATCATAGATTCAGAGGTAACTCAATATCCATATGACTCTTATACATAACCTCTATGTCACACACCTCATATAGAGGAGATCCAATACAAGAAATCCTCAAATGGTATTATGAAACCCTAGGCTAAAACCACCCAATAAGGTGTAGCCGACCTTATCTCCCTTATAGATTCCCTATGACGTGTTACAACACACATCAACACATGTCCCTCCCTTTTACAACTCATTTATGTGTTTGATGTATTTAATATTTCCTATTTAAAGAGTACAAAATCCAAGAGGCCATAACTTGAGAGCCGTGTGTCTAATTAATGAATCGTTTGAAGCGTTGAAAAGCTCATAAAGTGCTCTATTACCTCATAAATTGATATACCATTTACGCTCACTTTTTAGGGAAATTTGGGGCCTCTAAAACCCTGAAAATTAAAATTTAAACCTTTCATTGGACTTACCAAAATAGAAAATGTAAAATCTTCAAAACTAGTTGAAGTTGTGATCTTGTGATGTAACTTTACCAGAGTGCTTATTTTGCCAACTAGAAGCTTCAGGGATAATTTCACACCATTTAGTGCTCAAATGAAGATTAAAAATAAATAGTAACCTCATTTCAATGCAAGGTAGAGACACCATTTTCCCAATAAATCTCCCACTTGTCGAACAACTTGCAAGAGAAAAGGGAGTATCAACACAATAAATCAATTGTTATGGGCCATGAGTCACATTGACTCTGAGCACCATCTAAACTTTGTTGTTCTCACAACGTTACTTAAAGATTTTACAACATTCATGAAATTTTCTACCTTAACCAGCTTCACCCTACCATCTTCTACCATATTAATGAAAATGATAATGACCATCATTATGCTTGGTTTGGGCATGAATTGTTGGGTTCTTAGCTAGGCAGATCACACTTTGACTATCACAATAAAGTGTCATGGCTCGTTATTTAATTCCAATGTCTAAACATAGTCTCTTAAGCTAAATGGCCTATTTACAATCATCAATAGCTGCCATATACTTTTATTTTGTAGTGGACAAAGCAACTACAACATACTTCTTACTTATCCAATTAATTGTACCACCAAATAAAGTAAACACATAAGCACTGGTGGATCTTCTTCTACTAATATCACCTTCCCAATTTGAATACACATAACCATGAATATCAAGTGAAATCATGTCTCCCATTATATTACCATGATAGTACAAAGAATGTTGGAATTTTGCATAAATATTGCATTAATGATATGTTGTCATTGATTTCAATTGAACCGGTGAATGGTATTCATGATTTTTCTGATGTTATTGTTGTTATTAATTTTGTATTATAACCGGTATGATAAACTTTGTGGAAGATGTTGTAAACCAGTATATGGTAGTTTGTAAGTTAAATGGTGTATAAGGTTAAACCTTTCTATGTTTAGTAATCGGTAAACCCTACTAGTTGTTTTTGTTAAACCCTAACCGATCAAAGTTTGTTGGTTTAAGATCCGATGTTGAGCAGGTAATGATGGTAATACATGTGGTCATTATATGAAGATAAGTTCATTGCACATTTGATTGTCTTGGAAAGGAGCAAAGTGGATTAAATCAAATTCATAGTGTGTGATGAGTTACAAGTCCGATGAAGCAGTGATTATGGAGCGGTTGGAATTTTCTTGTTAAATGTGAAGAGATTTTTATGATTTCTAACGCTCAAGATTGTACTATCTTGTTTTTAATATTGATGATGAGAATTAAGTTTTTTTATGTTACCGACCTATTTGATTTGTATTTAAGGTCGATGATGTTGTTTTATTTGATACTTGCCAAAGTTGGCATAAATTAGTTGAGTGTGCGGTTGCCTAATCAGAGGATGGATCTGTAATTTGAGTAAAGGTAGATTTGAAGCTAAAGAAGGATCTGATCAAGTATATGTAGTGCTATTTAGATAGATCAAGAAAAACTTATTATTTTCTAACAAACACAACATCAATTGAAATCCCCTGATCAGGTACGCTCTAACAAGCTTGGTTACTTTCTAAATCCTCTTACAAGTTGGTCCATTAGTTTGGATTCTCAAATCCTATGCCGAGGTTACTCCTAATACAGTATTATGCTTTTCATCAAGGAATATTTATTAAATCCTCTAACCGAGTGATTCCTAACAGAATCAGTTCTTAACAGAACTTATTGTAAAGCTTTAACAGGCCTATCTCCTAACAGGGCAAACTTCAGAAGAGTTTAGATAGCTATCCTTGTTAGTCTCATCTCATCATGGTTTTTACCTATTTCAGTTTTCCACATAAATATTTGTGTCAAGTGGTTAAATCTTTTGTGATTATGATCTTATGTATTGATTTGATTAAGGCATGATAACTTGAAGCATGAGAGTTGAAAAGGTTGATATTGATTAAGTATTTTTTATGTTTACAAGATTGAAGTTGTTTACTGTTAAGTTGGTATAACAGTCAAACTGGTTGGTATTGTTTGATGTTGGTAATCTTTGAGATATTATTTTGACAAAAATATTTTGTTGATAAGTTTATTTTGAGTTTGGGAGTTTTTATCAATTTTTGAGTATACTGATTCCCCCCCTCCCCATCTTAGTATTCTACTGGATACTGATTCTTTCATCATATCATCAATTTGTATCAAAGTAGTTTCAGGTACTCTTAGATCTCTAAGCCTAACATCTTGAGGAAAAAATCCTATAGATCATGATGAAGAAAGAAGGTCCTAATTTCAACAGAGAGAACTATAGAATCTGTAGTGACAGAACGAAGATTTACATCAAAAGTCTTGGTAGTCAGTATTGGGAGCATGTAGAAACTAAGTATACTACACCTACTGGAACTCTGACTGATGATCAGATGAAAGAACATCAAGAGAATCATAAAAAATTAGAGGCTATTATAGGGTCCCTATCTGATGATGAATATGTAGATGTTCATGGTCTTGAAAGTGCATATGAAGTATGGAAAAAACTTGAAGAGATTTATAACGGTGATGAACATGTCAAGATTTCTAAAGAAGAGAGTTTAAGAAGAAAGTTTGATGACATGGGAATGTATGAAGGTGAGAATATCCAACAGTATGGTCAAAGGATTAAAGAAATAGTTTGTGAAATAAATAGTGCAAGAGGGAAAGTAGAAGATGTCACAGTGATCAGTAAGGTACTGAGAACCCTACTAATAGTCTATGCTATTCAATTCATAGCCATTTAGGAGTTGAAATCCATTGACAAGACAAAGGTAACTCTTGGCTCTATCATTGGCAAACTTACTACTTTTGAGTTAAATGGCTATGATGGTAGTGTAGAAAAACTAGAATCTGCATTCAGAACTTCTGTCTCTAACCCATTTGTGAGAAGAAGTAGAGATATCGGCCATAGCTATGAATCCAGATCCAACAAAGATGTTGATGATGAAGACAATTTAGTGTATCTTGAAGCATTGTTCACAAAACAACTTCCTAGAGGCACTGGTAAATACAAAGGTAAGCTACAGTTGAAATGTTTTGCTTGCAATAAGATTGGTCACATAGCAACAAATCATCCTAATAGTGAAAATGAACACAAGAGAGACAAATTTAAGTATAAGGGTAAAAGAAAGAGAGATTGTCTTGTAGCTATTAATAGTGGTATTACTGATGATGAATTTGATGATGATGCTAGTGAAGACATTGTGTTTGTGGGTATTAAGGAAGAGACATCTGACTAGAAGGCTTTAGTGTCCACGATGGATAACTCTGCTGATTGGATCATTAATAGTGGTTGTTCACATCACATGACTAGTGATCGGAGAAAATTTATTTCCTAAAGAGTTTGACGGTGGTGTTCTCAGATTTGGAAATGACTCACCTTGTATGGTTAAAGGTAAGGAAGTTATTTCTCTTAATGGTAAGAGCAATGCTAATGAGGTTTATTGGGTTGAAGGTCTTAAGAACAATATTTTGAGCGTGGCACAATTGAATGACAAAGGTTACCCACTAGAATTTAGAAATGACATGTAAAAATTCTTTGACAACAAAGGTGAATTTATTGCAACCGGGAAATAGATCATAGGTAATCTATTTCATCTTAATCCTAAAGTTAGAAACTATTTGATTACAAAGATAGATGATAGCTAGCTTTGGCATAGAAGATTTTTTCATATAAATTTTGACAATACTGGTAAAGTGAGTAATTCTAAGATAGTAAGAGGTCTACTTCAGATAGACAAATTGGTGATTGCTCTTTGTAAAGAATATCACTTAGGGAAGATGACTTCTTCTACTTTCAAGAGAAATTCCTTTTTAGTGGAGCACTTATTGGAATTGGTTCATAGAGATCTATGTGGACCATTAAGAACTAGAAGCATTTGAAGTGATAGATATTTTGTGATCTTCACTGATGTCTTTTGAAGGATGATGTGGGTCACATTCTTGAAAGATAAGATTGAATCTTTTCATAAATTATAGGCATTCAAAGCCTTAGTTGAGAAAGAGAGTGGAAAAAAGATTAAATGTCTGAGAATAGATTAAGGTGGTGAATTCACTTCTAAGGAGTTCACAAAGTATTGTGATGAGAATGGTATGAACTGATAACTTTCTACACCAAGGACACCACAACAGAATGGTATAGAAGAAATAAACAACCTGTCAGTGGTTGAAGTTGCTAGGACTATGTTGATACAAGGAGGTGGGGTGAAAACATTTTGGAAAGAAGTTGCAAGTACAATGGTCTACACAATGAATCGGGTTCTAGTGAAAAGAGGTAAGTAAAAAACATCTTATGAGCACTGGTATGGAAGATCAACTGATGTTAGTTATTTTAATATCTTTGGTAGTTAATGCTTTATTAAAAGAGATGATTACATAAGGAAGTTTGAAGTAAAAAGGGATGAATGCATATTTCTTCGTTATTCCACCAAGAGTAAAGCCTACAAATGTTTCAACAACTGAACTCAGAGAATTGTTGAGAGTGCTTATCTTCATGTAGATGAATGTCCTGAAGTTTCAGAAGGAACCAGTTCAGAGAAAAATGATGAAGACCCTTTCATTTTGTTTTTGGAACCTGAAACAGTTAACTCTAAAATTGGTAAGGCAAATCCTATTGTCCTTGTTCAACCGGAATAGATAATTTCAGAAGAAAAAGGTAATGAAGAAGTTGAACATGAGGAGAATGATCATGTTATTCCTAGATATGTGAGACTAAATCATAGTCTCGAGAAAATTGTTAGGGATAAGGATGCTGGAGTACTTACTAGAAGAAGAGTTAGAGAGAACTCTTGCATGATCTCCACCATTGAACCAAGAATTTCTAAGGAGGCTTTTGGTGATGATCATTGGGTTAAAGTAATGGAAGAGGAATTGGATCAGATCGAGAAAAATAGCACTTGGACCCTGGTAGCCTGATCGATAAAACATAATATCGTAGGTACTAAATGGGTGTTCAAAAACAAGTTGAATGAGGATGGTATTGTAGTTTGAAATAAGGCAATGTTGATTTGCAAAGGTTATGTGCAAGAAGAAGGAGATGATTATGGAGAAACTTCTGCACCATTTACAAGACTGGAAGGAGTAAGAACATTACTTGCTTTGGAAACTCACAAGAAGTTTGAGGTGTACTAGATGGATGTTAAATCTACATTTTTGAATGGGATATTGGAAGAAGAAGTTTATATAGAGCAACCTAATGGTTATGCATTGACAAATAAAGAAGACATGGTATGTAGATTGCATAAAGATTTGTACGGATTAAAGCAGACACCAAGAGAATGGTATGAAAGGATTCATACATATCTGATGAAGATAGGCTTTACAAGAACTCGTGATGACAACAACATTTATCTCAAGTCTAAAGGAGATAAAATACTAATTAGTGAAGTATTTGTTGATGACAATATATTTGGAGGTAATGATGTCATTGTTAGGGATCCCACATACACTGAGATGGGGGGGCTGAATGAGTATCTAACCGATAATTAGAATTTCTTAACTTAAGACATGTAGAACATAATATAACACTGTACCGGTATGCAAGAAATAATGCAATAAACATAATCAAGAATATCCACATGAAAAGAACACAATAACACAAGATTTTAATGAGGAAACCCAGTGTGGGAAAAACCTTGGTGGGATTTGTGACCCACAATATTCACTCACTAGCCAATAGGAGAATATTACTTACAATAGCGGCCTGCACATGCAGGAAGGCCAATTGCCTAGAGCTCACTACTCAATGGGAAGTCTCACTGACTTACAATAAGGATTATACAAATCCAATATCTTGTACTGCTTTACAATAGCATCTTGAATGCCCAATTCAGTACCGGTTCCTGCTTTGTTCTTTACATATACCCCTTAACCTATATTTCACACAATAGGTCTACCTAATATTTTTCCTTATGCTTCTACATCCTCATCACAAATGTTTACAATGATCTCTTTTATATATGAGTCATTTTACAATTTGCCAAGTCGTCTTACACATTTTACAATAATAAACAAAATATAATATAACAAAATCCTGTCGGCCTCTGTGTCGGTATACTTCCTTTCTTCTGTGCTAGTGCCGATACCGATGTAGAGTGTGATCTGCTGATGCTGGTATAATGCCTTGCAGATATAATGCCTTGCCAATGCCATAGGATTGCAAGGTTGCCATTAATGACAAAACCTTCAATCACATAAAATGTCTCATTGGAGTGTGCATATGCCAAAAGTCATGAGCAATAATTTTGTAGATGAAATGAAGAATGAGTTTGAGATGTTATTATTAAGGGAAATAAAAAAATTCATAGGCTTGCAGATACAGTAGATGAAGAATGGTATTTCCATTACTCAATCGAAGTATGTGAAAGATGTTTTAAAGACTTTTGGCATGAGTGACTATAAACCAATTGGAACTACAATGGTTATAGGTTGTAAATTGTCCAAGGAAGATGCATCTAAGTCTATAGATGAGAAAGAATACAAGTCAATGAGTGGCAAGTTACACTATGTTATTCACAGTCGACGAGATGTTGCCCATGCAGTTGGTATAGTTTATAGATTCCAAAAGAATTCAAAGGAAGCACATCTAATAGCAACCAAGAGAATTTTTAGATGTCTGAAAGGTACAGTTGATTATGGGTTATGGTATCCATATGGAGTAAATTTTGATTTGTAGGTGTACACAGATGCTAATTGGGTAGGAAATGTTGATGACCGAAAGAGTACTACCGGTGGAGCATTCTTTCTAGGAGGAAGGCTAGTTTTATGGAGTAGTAAAAAGAAGAGTTTTACTTCATAATCTACTGTTGAAGTTGAGTATGTAGCAGCTTAGATGAATTTTACACAAGCTATTTGGATGAGGGACATTTTAGAAGGTTTTAAGGTGAAGATCTCAGAACCTATAAAGATTTTGTGTAATAACACAAGTGCAATTAATATTTCTAAGAATATTATTTTGTACACAAGGACTAAGAATATTGAATTGAAGTATCATTTGTTGAGGGAGAAAGTTCAAAGAAAATATGTTATCTTAGAGCATGTTTCAACCAAGGAGCAGATTGTAGATATTTTTAACAAACCTCTGCCTAAGACTACATTTGAGTGTCTTAGAAGACAACTAGGGGTTGTACCCCTTCATGAAGTCAGTTGAGCATGATTGTGATTGCACTAGTCCTTGAAATCCTTGCAAAATTTTACATGGATTGATGGTTTTGGAGTGAATGTATTCCACAGAGGGAGCATCAAGTTGTTGTTTATTGATACACAGTGAGATTTTGATTTTACATATTTTTACTTTTAAATTTGGCATTGTTATCAAAGGGGGAAAAGAATTATATAATTGAGGAGAAGAATTTTGTGTTTGAATAGGTGAACCAGTGACAAGATGATGACAGATAGAGCATGGTGAATTCTTGGTATATAAACCAAGATTCCTATTCACTAATAACAACATCAAATCAAAGGCATTGATATTTGTATTGCCATCAATGCCAAAGGGGGGGATTCTTGGCATTTTTAGATTATTGGCTTTTTCCCTAAAGACTGCATTAATGATATGTTGTCATTGATGTCAATTGAACCAGTGAATGGTATTCAAGATTTTGTTGATGTGATTGTTGTTATTTCTTTTGTATTGTAACCGGTATGATAAACTTTGTGAAAGATGTTGTAAACCAGTATATGGTAGTTTATAAGTTAAACCGGTATATAAGGTTAAACCTTTCTATGTTTAGTAACTGGTAAACCCTACTAGTTATGATGGTGACACATGTGGTCATTATATGAAGATAAGTTCAAGTTAGTTTGGTGCATTTAATTGTCTTGGAAAGGAGAAATGTGGATTGCATCAAATGCATAACACGTGATGAGTTACAAGTCTGATGAAGCAGTGATTATGGAGCGGTCGGAATTTTCTTGTTAAATGTGAAGAGATTTTTATGATTTCTAATGATCAAGATTGTACCGACTTGTTTTTAATCTCAATGATGAGAATTAGGTTTTGTTATGTTTTGATTAAGTAAAAGCATGTATTTGAAAGGTACCCGAACCTTTTACAAGCCAAGAAAATAGAACTGCTAAAAAAAGTGCATGATCACTTCAAAAAGACAAAATGAACCCACCGAAAGGGATCAGCTTAACACAACATTACATTAAATACTTAGAACAGACATCAAAAGGAAAGCACAAAGACAACAAAGAGATAGAACCAAGGACAACAACTGAAACTAAATACTATTCATAATTTCCTTAGCATGAACAACCATTTGTTTCATGTTGTTCGCTGAGGTCTTTAGATTCTCCATCTCACGACCTTCGATGTCACCCTTATTCTTTTTGTTAGCTCTGGTCCTCCTTTCATGACCCTTCTTGTTCAATTTCTCTTTATCACCATCCTTCTCTGCATTATTCTTGAACCTGTTGATAAGGATGTTCATGTTGTCCACCGAAGATTTGAGGATTTGGAAATTTTGATCAGCAATCTTCTTGATGTTGAGCTCCAACCTTTCAATTCTGTTGCCAAAATATTTCATTTTATTTTCTATTTCCTTTCTATCTCCCATCTCATTGACCTTGTTTTCCATTGCTAATATTTTTCCAACCATGCATTCAATAGCTTCCGCATTATGGAGAACAACCACTAACTCTTTAACATGCTCTGCCAAGGGCTTGTCATGAACTATAATTCTTGCAATGGCCTGTGTATCGATTTTTAGACTGTTAATATCTTTCACCATAGTAGCGATGGTCTCACAAAAGGACTTAATTGTATCTTTGTCACCACTATCACTTTCATCCCCTTTTTCCTCCTTATGCAGACTTGTAGTATTCATGGTCTCCAAATTGTCCTTAACTAGGTTACCCTCCCCTTCTTTGTCTTGACTATTGATCCTCTTGTTTTCTTTAGCCTCCTCCTCAGATTCAACCAGAACATAATTAAAGTCAGAATTGCTACCCTTTTTAGTATTCTTTTTTTGAGCCTTCTTTCTAGTGGCTTTCCCTTTCCTCTTTTTAACAGATTTTTCCTCAGGGGATTTAGTTTCAGAATGCGACATTTCAGATTCCACAATAATACATTTCCCATGATAAGCCGCCATGGCTTTGGCAACATGATTGGTCTGATTTCCTATGGGAATACATTTTATGATTTTACATATTCCCCATTCAACCCTTAGGACCACTCCACATCCTGCAACCCCCGAGTTTCCCTTAGAGGCCCCATCAAAATTGATTTTCATCCATCCCCTAGGTGGGTTGATTGATATCACTCCCTCTCTAGGATTGCTCTAGATGCTCTCTTGAGCCTTTAATCTCCACTTTTTATAGATACATTGATCCTCCTTAGTGTTAGGATTATCAATACCACCTATAATATTCATATTTTCCACTATACTTCTTCTTATTTTTTCAAACACAATTTTAGCCTTAGTAGTTTTTTTTCTGAAAACTCTGTCATTTCTCTCTTTCCATAAACCCCAACACATGTGAGGTAAAACAATTTTCCATAATAAGGTTGTGGTTTTATTTTTTGAAGGATGATGCCATGACTTGAAAATCTCCCGAATCAAGTTGGGGAAGCTCCAACTAATATTGAATTAATCCAGACAACTTCCCCAAACATCAGCAGAGAAGGGGCAATGAAAGAGCATATGATTTATAATCTCTGCATTCTGCTTACAAAGAATATAGAAACTAGGCATGCTAATAACTCTTTTTCTGATATTCTTAGTAGTAATAATTTTGTCTTGAAGGTCTATCCAAAAGAAAATGTTGATCTTGGGGGTGAGGCCTTTCACCCAAGCTTTAACCCAGTAAGGACTTTCCATGTTGTTGAACCATTGATGATATAGAGAGGCCACTATAAAAGTATCACTAGCTATGAGTTTCCAAATTAAATGATCTTCTTCTTGAATCCTCACCATAGAGTTCATGACTTTATTTAGACTATCCAAAGATTGATCCACTTGAGATAAGTCTTTCCACTATCCATCTTTCTAGTAATCCTCCACCTTGGTTCCAAATCTTTCCTTGCATTGGTTCTGATATCTGTTCTACTTAGGGTTTTCATTGAAAGGGGAATCTAGAAGCCAAGGGTCCTCCCAAAACTGAATAAGATTCCCTTTCCCCAACTTCCATTTTGTGCCTTTGATAATTAAGTCTCTAGTCCTAGAGACATTTTTCCAATTATTGGATCGAATTGGGATAATCTTCGCTTTGAGGAAACTTTGAAGATTTGGACAATGGCTTTTATATTTGTTGTCCCATATTTTTTTCAGAGGATGGATCTATAGTGAAGGCAGATTTGAAGGTTAAGAAGGATTTGATCAAGCAAATATAGTGCTATTCAAACAAATCAAGAAAAACCCGTTATTTTCTAGAAAACACAACAAAAATTGAAATCCCCTAACCAAGTAAGCTCTAACAAGCTTGGTTACTTTCTAAATCCTCTCACAAGGGTGTCCATTAGTTTGGATTCTCATATCCTCTACTGAGGTTACTCCTAATAGGGTATTGTTCTTTTCATAAAGGTATATTTGTAAAATCCTCTAACCAGGTGATTCCTAATAGAATCAATTCTTAACAGGACTTATTGTAAAGCTTTAATAGGCTTGGCTACTAATAGGGATAACTTTAGAAGAGTTTAGATAACTATACTTATGAGCCTCATCTCATTGTGGTTTTTACCTATTTGGGTTTTCCATGTATAAATATTTGTGTCAAGTGGTGAATTATTTTCTGATTATGATCTTATTTATTGATTTGATTAAGACATGATAACTGGAAGCATGAGAGTTGAAAATATTGATATTTGATTAAGCATTTTTTATGTTTACAGGATTGAATTTGTGTATTGTTAAGTTGTTATAAAAGTCAAACTGGTTAGTATTGGTTGATGTTGGTAACCTTTGAGATATTATTTTGATAGAACTATTTTGTTGATAAGTTTATTTTGAGTTTAGGAGTTTGTATCAATTTTTTAGTATACTAATTCACCCCCCTCTCAGTATTCTACCGAATACTTATTCTTTCATTATATCATAAATTCATGATCTTCGTCTATCAATATCACCTACCCAATCTGAATACACATAATCATGAATATAAAGCGAAATCACACCTCCCAATATATTACCATGATAACACAAAGAATACTCTAAGGTACCCTTCAAATTTTTGAAAACTATTTTGATGCATCCCAGTGAACTCTAAAAGGATTAGACATATATCTAGACAAAACTCCCAATGCTTGGGCAATATTTGGTCTAGTACATGTCATAACATACATCAAACTTCCAACTACACTTTAGTAAGGCACTCTTCTCATGTCTTCCATCTCCGATGGGGATGTAGGACAATCTATAGCAGATAATTTCATTCCAAGTATAAAAGGAATACACACTGGTCTACAATCCTACATGTTGAGCCTCTATAACACCGAATTCACATACTTACTTCAACCTAGCCATAGCTTTTTGTTCATTCTATTTCTTTTAATTTCCATCCCAAGAATGTGTTTTGTTGCACTAAGATCTTTCATTTCAAATTTAGTAGTGAGCTGAGACTTTAGTTCTAAACTTGTACATTTCCCTGTACCAATGAATAACATATCATCAACATACATTGTAATATATAGGAAATAATCACCATCAAATTTATAATAAACAAAGTGATCTGATTTAGAACTGTCAAATCCCAAACTCAACACATATGTATCAAATTTTTGGTAACATGTCCTAGGACTCTATTTGAGGTCATATAGAGATTTCTTTAATTTACAAGACAAATTACTTTTACCTTTCACCATATTGTGCTCCAACTCTGTCATTAAATATCCTCCTCCAAATAACCATGAAGAAAAGTAATTTTCACATCAAGTTGCTCAACCTCTAAATCATAACAAACAACAATAGAAAGAAAGAATCTAATGGATGTCATTTTTTAAACAGGAGAAAATATCTCACCATAATCAACACCCTCAACCTGAGAGTAGCCTTTTGCAAGAAAACTTGCTTTGTACATTTCAATGCTTCCATCGGTACCAATATTTCTCTTGATAACCCATTTGTAACCAACATGCTTTCATCCTTTAGGAAATGGTATAAGATCCCATGTATGATTCCTTTTCAAAGCTACCATTTCTTCTTCCATATAAATATTCTGGTATTCTGCATCATTCATACCTAAAGCCTCTTCTATAGTTTCAATTCATCCACATTAGTATTCAAAGAAAAAATATATCTCCAATCATCAGGTGAATACCTTTCAGGTGGTTGTCTATGTATTGTAGAGCTTTGAGCAAGCTGAGTTGGAGCTTCTTCCTCCTCTTCTAAAGGTTCAGAGCTAGACGATCCCTCCTCAAATTCTTGTCTATCTAGGAGTCTCGATTTAGCTCTTTCAGGTGTAGAAGGAAATTGAATCACATCTTCCTTTTTAGTCTAGTCTACTAGCAATGTAACAGAAGGGGACTAATTTCTCTAAAAATAAAATTTCTACTATAAATTACCTTTTGTGCAACACGGTCCCAAAACTTGTATACATTTCACACCATGACTAGACCCGATGAAGATAAATTTCACAGATATTCTCCAACTTTTTTTTCTTTTCCTTTGGCACATACATGCATATTCCTTGCAACCAAAAACTCTAAGATGTCTCAATGAAGGCTTATGACCCGACCATTCTTCCATAGGCATTTTATCAACAAGAGATGATCTAGGAGACTTGTTAATTAGGAAGCAAGCACTAAAAACAATTTAAATTGAAAAATATTTGTTTTAGACAAGAACCACTCAGCATACACCTAGCCTTCGCCATTAGTATCATATTCATTATTTATACAACTCTATTATGTTGTGGAGAATGTGGAGTTGCCTTATGTCTGTTAATGCCACAGCCTTTGCATAATCTATCAAAATCATTAGACAAAAATTCACCTCCATTATTAGTCCTTAAAATTTTTATTTTTTTTCTAATTGACAACTCAACCATTGCTTTAAATTCTTTAAATTGACTAAAAACTTCAAATTTACTCTTTAGAAAATGTACCCATGTCCTTCTAATAAAATCATCAATAAATGAAACATAATATGTGGGTTTTCCAATTGAAGGAACATCTATAGGACCAAACACATCTGAATGAATAAGATCTAGAACACCACAAGTTTTATGAGAACTCAAGTAAAACTAAATGTGGTTTTGTTTTCCATAAATGTAATTCTCAGAGTAATCAAATTCAATATTACAATAATTCAAACCTTCAACAAGGTTTTTATTTTTCAAGGGCTTTAGACCATTTTCTCCAATGTGGCCAAGCCTCTAGTCCCATAACATAATCTTCTTCGCTGGTAACTTTGTTTTAGAAAAAAGAGCACCCTTAGGTACCCAAAAGCTATTTCCATCTACTAAAGGTGAAAACCTCAAATCTTTCACAAATTTACTTTTTACAGTAGTGCTATTACACTCAACAATTTATATGTCTAGCTTATACAAAGTGTCAAACTTGACAGCTCTAGCAATTACCATAGCATCCTTAATCATCTTACATCGTCCTTCAGAAATGACCACCTACACACTCGCATCTATAATTTTTCTCATAGATAAAAGATTTTATTTTAAACCAAGTATATGTAGGCAACCATTAATCCTTTTTATTCTACCATCAAAAAACCTGATTCTAAGTTTACCTCAACCAACAATGTCTTAATGTGTATCATCACCCAAGTACACCTTACCCCCATCAAATTTTTTATATTCAGAAAACCAATATGTATTGGTAGTCATATGAAAAGATGTACTAGATTCAATTAACCAAGCATCATTACCTACATGAGTGACCAAAGCCGCAATGAATGCATCACCATCTTCCTTCTCAGACTCAAAATTAGACTCAATATTCTTGTTTTCTTATTTATAGTCCTTATGAATGTGACCTAGTTTACTGCAATCCTAACAAATGACTCTATTCTTTCCAGGATATTTTGGCCTCCCTTTTGATTTGGACTTATCATGCTTCTCATTCTTTTTTCCTTTCTCCTTAGGTCTTCCAGGAACAATTAGGGCTTCCTTTAAAATATGGGATACCTTCCTTTGCATCTCTTCACCAATTAGGGAACCTACCACATCTTTAGACTTCAAAGAAATAGAAGTACTACCAATATACATAACAAGGGAATCCCAAGAATCAGACAAAGAATAAAGTAAGATCCAACATTTCTCCTCTTTGTTCATCTTAACACCAACAAATAATAATTCAGCCACCAACATATTGAATTCTTCCAAGAAGTTTGTAACCCATCCAACACTCTTTCATCTTCAAGGAATATAATTTCTTCCTCAAGAAAATCTGATTTAATAAAGATTTCACATCATACATTTTACCAAGCGTATCCCATAGTTTCTTTGTAGTGTTTTATTTGTGGACATTGATCAAAACAAATTCTTCCAGGCACAGTCTGATTAGACCCTTGGCTTTTCGATCCATAACATCATACTGAGATGCCATAGCAGGATCTAAGGGCCTTCGGATATTCACATCAATAGCATCCCATAGATCTCAATCTATTAGAAAATATTTCATCTTTAGCTTCCACATCTCAAAATTTGTTTCATTAAAGTTATCCACTTCTATTTTCCCTAACAAACTTGCCATCTAAAAATTTCTGCAACAAGATCAAAAAGGTATCTTTTGCAAAAGCTCTCACTTAAATCTAGATTAGTTCAAAAACCCAACAACCCACAACTGAAACCAAATGTGATCAAGCTCTAACACCACTTGTAATGAATTTAAGTAGGGGAACAACTTCCTACACTAACCTTGAGAGAAGGGTAACACAAAAACTTTTATAGATCATCATAACACTTATAGAAAATAGAAATAGATATAATAACAATCAAACCATAACAAAAAAATATTTATGTGAGGAAAACCCTTTCGAGAGAAAAACACTACACTCCAAAAGCCACCCAATATATTAGTTACCAATCAAAACAGATTATAGTATACTTGTAGAGAAATACCTTTACAGGAGCACCACTAATCATAGATTCAAAGGTAACTCAATAGCCATACGACTATTACAAATAACCTCTATCTCATGCACCTCATTTATAGGAAATATAATACAATAAACCATCAAACAGTATTACAAAACCATGGCCTAAAACCACCAAACAAGGTGTAGTTGACCTTATCTCTATTATAGATACCCTACATACATCAACATGTTACCCTCCCTTTTATAGCTCATTTATGTGTCCAATGTATTTTACATTTCCTATTTTAGGGGTACAAACTTCTGGAGGCCATAACTTGAGAACCATGTGTACGATTGACGAGTTGTTTGAAGCATCGAAAAGCTTACAAATTTCTCTATGTCCTCATAAACTGATATGTTGTTTATGCCCACTTTTTGGGTTATTTTGGGGCCTCTAAATTCCTCAAATTTAAATTTAAACCTTTCATTTGACCCTCAAAAATGGAAAATTTAATATCTTCAAAAGTACCTATTATCTTCCGATGTAGCTTTACTGAAATGCATATCTAGCCAACCAAAAGCTTTGGGGATAATTTCACACCATTCTATGCTCAAATGAAAAGTTAAAATAAATAGTAAGCTCATGTAAATACGAGGTTTAGACACCATTTTCCCAACAATAATGAGCCAATTTAGAAGCCCTATAATAAACAGTAGTGTACCATCACTAGGCCAAAGCTATCCACTTGGCCCACTATCCCTTTTTCTTAGACATAAATCAACATAAATAAGTCTCAAGGGACTTGTTTACAATTTTTATGTGACTATTAGTTCAAGGATGATGAGTTGAATTCAAGATCAAGAAAATTTCCTTCAACTTAAACAAATCTCACCAAAAAAAATTAACAAAGGATGGATCATGATCAAAGTCAATAGAAATGGGCATTAACATGGAGTTTTAATACTAGATCCAAAAAGTGCTAAGAAAATATAACAATATTATAAGGTTGAGGTAATGTATATGCAAAAGCTAATACAAAACTAGATTCAAATACAAAATACCAACCAATTCAGTATACCAACTAGTCTCCCTAAGAAGGAGCTTCCTCATCAAATCCGGAGTAAAAGATTTCTCTATTAATTTTGTCAGTTGATGATAAACATCAACTGTCAAAGTCTCTATCGGTGGGGGTATGACCCCAAGCTAATCTCTGAGATATTCAAAAGTCTCCTTAGACAAAGGTTTAGTGAAAATATCTACAATCTGCTCTTTAGTATTCCCATAAACCAGGTTTAATTATTTTGCTCCAACATTCTCTTTCAGAAAATTCAGTTTGATAGAAACATGTTTTGTTTTAGAATGTAATACCGAATTCTTAGATGTATCAATTGCTACAGTGTTATCACAACAGATAGTCATAGGTTCCTTGTATTCTACCTTTATGTCCTTCAACATTTTCTTAAGCCATAATACCCGTATACAGTTAGTTGCTGCTGCAACATATTCTAATTTTGCTATTGGTAAAGATGTACAACTTTGTTTCTTACTCAACCAAGAAATTAATCTACTTCCAAGAAAAAATGCTCTGCCGGTGGTACTTTTTCTATCATCCACATGTCCTGCCCAATTTGCATACGTGTATGCATATAATTCAAAGTTTTCATCTGTAGGATACCATAAACCAATATTTGTAGTGCCTTGTAAGTCCCAAAAAATCCTTTTTACTATCGATTTATGATTTTCTCTAGGATTACTCTGAAATATTGAAATAATACATACTCCATTTATAATAATAGGTCTGGTTTGTGTTAAATACAGTAAACCTCCTATCATAAATTTGTACCTAGTCGGATTAATAGGTGTAGATTCATCCCTTAGTGATAATTTGTCATTTGTAGTCATAGGTGTGCTTACCAGTTTAGAGTTCTCCATCCCAAATTTATTTAGTAACTCCTTTAAGACTTGGATTGACTCAAGAATATACCTTCACCAGTCTACCAAATCTGCAATCCTAGAAGGAATTTTATTTCTCCAATCATAGACATTTCAAATTCTTGTTGCATTTCAATACGAAAGTCTTTACATAATCCATCTTCTCCTCCAAATATTATATCATCAACAAAAACTTTTATAACCAAGATGTTATCATTAATTACTTTATAGTATAAGTTGTTGTTAGCATTACCTTTAGAAAATCCAATTTTCAAAAGATACTTATCCAATCTTGCATACCAAGCTCTTGGAGCTTGCTTCAACCCATACAAATCTTTTCTTAACCTGCAAACCATATCTTTGTTATCTGGAAAAGAAAATCCATCAGGTTGTTCAATGTAAACTTCTTCTTCAAGATCTCCATACAGAAATGCACATTTAATATCCATTTGATATAATTTGTAATTCTTGTGTGCTGCAAAAGCCAAGAATAATCTAACTGCCTCAATTCTATTTGTCGGTGCAAAGGTTTCATTATAATCAATTCCTTCTTTATGAGAATATCCCTTACACACTAGTCTTGCTTTATTTCTGATTACCTTACCATCTTCATTAAGTTTGTTTCTGAATACCCATTTTGTTTCAATCACATTTTTGTCTTTAGGCTAGGGAAGTAATGTCCATTTGTTATTCTTCTCAATTTGTTCTAATTCTTCTTCCATAGCTTTAATCTAATGTTTATCTTCACATGCCTCATTAATTGATGATGGTTCAATTTGAGAAATAAGACATACCTCTTCATTTGTCAGTCTTCCTCTTTGTCATAACTCCTTTATACTTGTTTCCAGTTATCTGATCTTCAGAGTGATTCAGTTTTATATACCAGGGTGTCTTAATTTGTTGTTATTACTCAGTTACAATGGAATTTTTAGATGATACCGGTGTAACTAGATCTTCATTCTGTATTGGTGGACTCAATGTAGGTTCATTTGTTAGTATTTCTGTTGCTGGTTCGGAGTCTATATACTTTGAAGTTCCTCTAAATTGTTCATCAATCTTCACATTTTTACTCTCAACAATTTTCTGCAATCTCTTGTTAAAACATCTATATGCCTTGCTCCTAGATGAATAACCAAGAAATATTCCTTCATCACTTCTAGGATCAAATTTTTCAATATACTCATCTCTTCTAATATAGCATTTACTACCAAATATTCTAAAATATTTAAGAGTAGGAGTAATACCAAACCATAGTTCATGATGGGTCTTACCAGTTTCACCTTTGATGTGAACCTTGTTGAATATGTAGACCATTGTGCTTACTTCCTCTCTCCAATATACATGTGGAAGATTTGCTTCTGATAACATACTTCTAGCTGCATCAAAGATAGGTATGTTTTTCTTTTCTACAACTCCATTTTGTTTTGGTGTCTGGGGTGCTGATAATTGTCTTTTGATTCCAGTCAATTCACAAAATGCATTAAATTCCTTAAATATAAATTCACCTCCTTGAGCTGATCTCAGACATTTGATTTTCTTACCATTTTAATTCTCCACCATTGCTTTGAATAGTTTGAACTTCCCAAGTTCTTCTGATTTTTCACTAAGAAAAGTAACCCAACACATTCTAAAATAGTCATCAATGATTAGCATGAAATATCTACCATCTTGTAAACTTTTAGTTCTAGTTGGACCACATAAATTAGTATGAATTAAGTCAAGAGCATTATTTGATTTTTCTGGAATACTTTTAAAAGATTCTCTAACTTGATTTCCAAATTGACATTCCTTACATACCAGATTGTGAGGCTTAATAATCTTAGGTAAATCTCTAACTGCCCTAGTAGTACTAATTTTTACCATGCAATCAAAATTTACATGACAGAGTCTCTTATGCCATAGCCAACTTTCATCAATGTGTGCAATCAAGCATGTCTTTTAATTTCTATTCAAATTAAAGATATTAACTCTAGTTTGATTACTGGTTGCAATTTTCAAACCAGTTTTGTTCATAATTTTTCATTTACCATTCTTGAATTGTAACTGAAATCCTTTTTCAACTAATTGACCAACACTTAAAAGATTATGCTTTAATCCTTCTACATAGTAAACATTGTCAGTATTATGCTTACCATCAAGAGATATTGTACCTTTTCCTTTGATTAAACAAGCTTTGTCATCTCCAAATCTTACTAGGCCTCCATTATATTCCTGAAAGTTCAAGAATTTACCTTTATCACCAGTCATGTGATATGAACATCTTGAATCAATGATCCATTCATCCTTAACTTCAATTTTAGCTACCAGGGCATGTTCTACCGGTTGAATAGTAGGTGTCGGTTGATCTTCTATTATAGCAACAAAAACTCATCCATTGTCTATCAGATCCTCGTCAGAATCATTAGTGACTCCTTCATAAGCAAGATAACATGATTTATCTTTATTCTTCTTAAATTTGTATCTCTGATATTCAAGATTAGGCTTCTATGTTCTTCTAGCTTCTTCCCTTAGTCTAGCTTGTCTATCAGGGCATCTTGAAGCCATATGACCAATCTTATTATAGTTAAAATGTTTAAAGGGTTCTTTACCTTCATACTTACTTCCAACTAGACCTTTAGGCATTTTTCTTGCAAATAGTGCTTCAAGTTCTTCATTTTCTCTCCTTCTTTCCTCTAGTTCTCTTGCATAAAAGGCTTTCCAATCAGACTTGTCAAATGATGGTGCAGATGATGTTGATGCCTTAAAAGCTAAATCTGTCTTTATACTAGCAAAAAGACCAAATTCCTTAATTTCAAAAGCTAAACTTTTTCCAATTGAAATGTATCCCTAGTTACTGACGTGTTAGGCATTGTTCTCAACTCATTTGTAGAAGTAACTTTCATTTTATATGCCAGTGGCAATCCTCTTAAAACTTTTGAAACAATTTCATCTTCACTTAAGGTTCCTCCACAACATTTAATACCCAAAAAAATTTCATTAACTCTTTCCAAAATATTATAACCAGTCATCTTCTTCCATTTTCATATTTTCATACCTAACTCAGAAGCTTTCAAGTTTTGCAATTTTGACTATGGAATCTCCTTCATAAAATGTTTCCAAATGATCCCACACAGTTTTAGCAGATGATCTATCTGATAATACCATGATTTGCTGATATGATAATGCGCTCAAAAGTGTTTCTCTTGCTTTGCAATCATTTTCCTCATCTTTAGCCAAGTTTGGTGGATTAGGCTGACTTTGAGTAGGAGTAGTATAGTCATTCTTTGTAACATCCCATATGTCCTTTCCAATGCAATTTAGATGTGTCTACATCCTGATCTTCCATATTCCATAGTTGGTTCCATCCAGTTTAGGACCGTCCTTCCTAAAATAGTTAGAAGACATTGGATCTCCTCAAGTTGTTAAACTTCTTCAAAAAGAGGACTATGCTCTAATACCAATTGTTAGGTCTCGGAGACAATTGAGAGGGGGGGTGAATCAATTGTCAAATAAATTCAAACCAAAAACAACTTAACCAACCTTAATGCATAATACTAGTAAACCAAAATTTATGCCGGTAGATAGTTTATTAGTTAATTGTAGTATCGGTAAGAATTAATGCATGAAAAAGAAAGACAATAACATCCACAACACATAACACCAATATTTGTATGTGGAAACCCTATAAGGCAAAAAACTAGGGTGGGAAACCTTACCCACAATCAGATGATACTACTGCAGATAGTATGTGTATACAAATGGGGTCTGCACATGCAGAAATGCCAAGCACCTAGAGCTCACTACTCAAACACAAATAGGAGTCACATTGACTACAATTGGATGGTTAAATCCAATAAAGTTGCACTGCTCAAAATAGCATCTTTCTATGTTAGATTCAGTACCGATGTAGTTCTTATTGTCTTCACAAAATCCTCCTTCAACCTTCAAATGATATCTTCGTGTAAAGCTCTACTTATTATCACATATACCAAGTTATTTCTTCCTTCACATTCCACACTTGATCTTACAAATAAGATCTTACATTTATACCATAACCTAAAACCAATTTTAGTAGGTCGGGTCTAAAAGATATTACAATAAAACATTTTACAAGTAAATCAATAACCAATGCAATAACCGATTCAACATGTCGGCTTGATGCATTTACAACAATAATAAATCATCTCCAAAGTGTGTTGTGATGATCTAGATTAGATAAGCATGTTGGTTCTTATCGTGGACCTATTTGCCAGTAACAGAAAATATGAAAACACAAATATACCAATGAATAAATCTCCAAGACAAGGTGTCCAAATGATGTGTTCAACATAACCAGGTGTTTTCCATATCATACCAAGTGCCAGTGAATATTATATCCTGTCAGTGTACCAGATACCAGAAATTGTGTATAAGTTACTTGCTTGTCAGTGAAGATTGCTGATTCTTCAAAGTGTCAGAGTTGATAAGTGTTAATAGGTGTTGACATCAATGGAAAAACCATATCAACATAACCAAAATACCAACATAACACACACATTAAAAGCAAGTGAATGAAGAAACCGCATTCCGAGAACATCCTGGTGGGAAAAAGAGGGCATGGGTTCCAAAAATTAGTACATTCATTAGAGAAAATAGTAAAATGGTGTGATTTGATGTACCTAATGTGGGAAAAGTGACATTGAGGTTATTTTATCATTTGTGTCATATGGTTTGGATTTTGTGTTTAAAATCACTATGGTTTATATTTTTAGTTTCAAGCTATTATGGTTAGTTTATATTGCTTGATATAATACAGCTTTGAGCTATACACACATAGTTTGGTTGATATAATACAACTATGCACCCAGAGGTCACATTAGGGTTAGTTATACGAAGCCTTGTGTCAACTTCTTTATCTCACTCAAATGACTTAAGCGATTTCCAACTTCAATGAATTAACCAAATATGACTCAAGGGTTCAACACACTTATGACATCTTGACACAAAATTCTACATACCCAAGTTGACCAGTTCAGTCCCCAATACACCAAAACAACATGTAACTGGTTTATTCCTACTAGCCCTTCAAACCAATATTTGCACATAACTCAAAGGCTTTCCAATACACTTAACCAAAAGATTACATTTTCTGATACCCTTTTGGGAGTAAAATAACATATGTCAAAATAAGGTATGACTCCTTTGGACAAATTGTACGAACCAACACCTTGGAACTTTCCAACTAGGCCTAATTAGCCCACTTTTCGAAGGCAATTACCAACATATCAACTTCCCTCAATTCCCAACCTTGAAAAATTCTTAATAAATGTCTCCAAACATTATATTTTCTAGGTTTCATAAGGTTCCATGCCAATCTTCCTAACCAAACACTTAACCCTTGTTTTTAGGAACCCAAACCTAGGGTTTTCACAATCTCTCACTTCCAGTCACTTCTAGACCCAAAAATAGGATACAAGACCATTAAAATTAATTTTTTAGACATAATACATCATTAAAGGCTGCCCTTATTCAATGAAAATGCTCAGACTAATACATTGCACTAGTTATGGTCTTTGTCAACTTGTGACTCATCACACCTAAGGTATCCTCCTTGTGCATTTATGTTATTTCTTTCATTCTCAAAATTATAATCAGTTATCTTAAAATTTATCAAACCCATTCCATAAGCCACAATATTACATAAAGCAGAATGGGTCAAATTTACAAAATGACTCTCAAAATGCCTCTTAAATTGTCAACTGCAGAAGTTTATAGAACAGTAAAAAATAAATTGATAAAATTTCAATTAAACTATATGCCACCACTTGAAAAATGAAGATAAGTCAATGGAGATTCATAAAAAATAAAAAAATAGTGTCATTCAATGACTCTTGGTATGGAAAATAGTCTAAACTCAAACCAGTAGCGTTCAAATTCACAGTGAATTTTCAGAACTTCAATGCTTTATTGCCTTGTATCATCAAATGACAAATCTTCCTCTCTTTTCTTTGAGGGAATGGGACATATTTATACCCCAAAAACCTACTAAACCATCTCAACCACCTATTAAACTCCATGTAATTGTTGGAAACATAAAACTGTCCTTTTACAAAGAAAAGTTGCTCATGACAATATTTGTTAAAAATGACAACTTTCAACATTTTGCTAAACCAGGACCTTAAACACATTAAAATAGGTCCAATTAGACATGAAAGGACCTTTGGAATGAACTTTTACATTATTACATCAATTTGACCCATTTTGACTCATTTGCACAATATTGGCCAAATCAGGACCTTCCTAGGACCAACTAGACAACTTGATTACATGAATGGTCAAATGACCTTATTACAATGTTATTGGTCTCATTCAACCTTATTTGACACAAGAAACCATCTAGAACTCAAAATATTCATATTTGAGCCCATATAGGTCATTGAAATCAGGAGGTACACTTGGTTCACTTGGTGCTCCTGCACCATACTCCCCTGCTTGGAAAATCCTCAGGTCCCATGATGGAACATCAACTCCAACCTTCTAAAAACCTGCAAGAAACTGATAAAAAACATAATACAAAAACCAAGTATTCCAAAAAGGAACTCCAACCACCATAGGACTTGGTCGATACCAAGAATCTTCAATAGGTGCTTGCCCTTGCACCTTCTTCTCCACTTCCTCAGCCTCTGGTTTTTGTACCTTCTCCTTCTTACCTACAACATCAGATTTATCCTTCACCATGTGCTACACAAATAAACATAAAAATGAACCAACCATTATACCTACAAACAAGTCACTAGTTTCAGCCTTCTCTAGCCTTGAATTGGATATAACTTCATCACCCTTGACAAGTGCCTTCTTACCAAACATCACAATTTTACTCTTATCCTTGACATCATTAGTCATTGGAAACAAAGTATACTTAAATCCATTCTTCTCAAGTGTATAAGTGTTCCTCCTACGATCATAACAAGTATTGTTATCATATTGCCAAGGTCTACCAAGTATAATATGACTACATTCCATGGGCAAGATATCAGATAAAATACTATCTTTATACTGACCAACCTGAAAACCAACCTTTGCTTGTTCTGTCACCAACAAAGTAACATAATCATTAACCCAAGAAACTCTATAAGGATTCTTATGAGGTATCCTTTCCAAATTCAATTTCACAACCATTTCAGTAGAAACCATGTTATCGATTGAACCAAAATAAACAATAATAGTATAAACTTTACCTTTACATTGACACCTTGTTATAAAGAGGCTTCTCCTTTGTATGGGTTCATGTTCTTGCGAGGTCTTCAAAATTGTCTTCTTAATCATCAAATTTTTACCAACCTCTAAATTGAACACAACCTCCATTGGACTACTATCAACCTCCTCCTCCTCTTGAGAAAATGCAACCCTCTTGTCAACCTTAGTTGAAGATGATGTTTTCTTTTCAGGACACTTAAAATAAGGATGACCATATTCATTACAATTATAACATCTTCATGAAAATTGACTAGAACCTCTACCAAATCTGCCTCTATTAGTACCAAATCCACCTCTAAAACTAGAAAATGATTGTTATTTATCTTTTCTTGTATCACCTTGATCCTCATGGGTCCTCTTTTGTGAAGGGAATGCACCTCTACCTCAATTATTGCTGATGCCTCTTCCTCTTGTGGATTTCTCTTGCCTTCTTTTGACTTTCTCCTCAGCCCTAAGTGCCAATTGGAAACATTCTTCCAAAATTTTGGTGTGAGAAATCACCAACTCATCTTGAATATTGAATCTAAGGCCATCAAGTACCTAGCCACCTTTTCAACTTCATGTTCATCCCTTCCAACTCTTATACTCAACTTATAAAACTCATCAGTATATGACTTCACATCTAGATCCCTTTGTTTTAAACTTTGCGATTTCTTAAACATTTGAACTTCATAGTCTCTAGGAAGAAATTTACCTCTAATTTTCAGCACCATTTTGTCTGATGAGATTATATTTGTCTTGCCCTTCTTTATTCTTTCTGCGTATTCATAATCCCATCATAACAGAGCATTTCCTTTCAACTTTGTCTTTCCCACTTTGACCTTCTGATCCTCTGGCACATCTTCACTCTCAAAATAAGTGTCCATGGCAGCTACTCGGTCAAGAAACTCTTCTTCATTTAGATTCCCATCATACATAGGTAGTTCAACTCTTGCATTGTATTGATCACCTTTCACTGCCTTTAACAATTTGAGTGTCTACTACTCCTCATGATCTATTTGTTCTTCCTCCTACGCTTCTTGGAACTCCTCTTCTTCTTCCTCTTCATCACTCACATCTCCTATATCAACATTCCTTCTTTGATTGAACTCTATGGCTTCAATCCTTGCCATCACTAGATTATAGGAATCTTGCAACCTTACATTCTTCTCCTTCAACTCTTGTAACTGTCTAGCAATACCCACACTCTTAGGAGGAATCTTGACTTCAACCACTTACTTACCCTTCTCTCAAAACCCAACTATCTTCTTCAGAGATCTACTTCCTTGCTCAAATACCCATATGATGCGAAACGTCGTGTCAACTTCTTTATCTCACTCAAATAACTTAACCGATTTCCAGCTTCAATGACTTAAACAGTTTCCAACTCCAATGAATTAACCAAACATGACTTAGGGGTTCAACACATCTATGAAACCCTTACACAAGATTCCACATACCCAAGTTGACCGATTCAGTCCCCAATACACCAAAACAACACTTAACCAGTTTATTCCTACTAGCCCTTCAAAACGGTATTTGCACATAGCTCAAAGACTTTCCAAAACACTTAACCAAAAAATTACATTTCCTGATACCCTTTTGGGAGTACAATAACATATGTCAAAATCAGGTATGACACCTTTGGACAAATTATACGGACCAGCACCCAACAACTTTCCAACTAGGCCCAATTAGCCAACTTTTCCAAAGAAATTACCATCATATCAACTCCCCTTAATTCCAAACTTTGAAAAAGTCTTAATAAATGTCTCCAAACATTGGAGTTTCTAGGTTTCATGAGGTGCCATGCCAATCTACCCAACCAAACACTTAACCCTTGTTTTTAGGAACCTAAACCTAGGGTTTTCATAATCTCTCACTTTCGGTAACTTATAAACCCAACCAAAGGATCCAAAACCATTAAAATGACTTTTGCAAACATAATCCATCATCAAAGTTTGCCTTCATTTAATGAAAAATCTTAGAGTAATACATGGGACAAATTATGCTCTTTGTCAACTTGTGACTCATCACCCCTAAGGTATCCTCCTTATGCATTTATGTTCTTTCCTACATTCTTAAAATTATAATCACTTATCTTATATTGTATCAGACCCATTCCACAAGCCATGGTACTCACATAGAGTGAAATTGGTCAGATTTACAAAGTGAGTCTCAAAACCCCTCTTAAACTGTCAACTACAACAATTTATAGAACAGTAAAAAATAAATTGATCAAATTTGAATAAAACTATATGCCACCAATTAAAAAAGGAAGGTAATTCAATGAAAATTCATAAAAAATCAAAATATAGTGTCATTCAATGCCTCTTGGTATGGAAAACAATCCAAACTCAAACCAGTAGCATTCAAATTCACAGGGAATTTTTAGAACTTCAATGCTTTATTGCTTTTTATCATCAAATTACAAATATTCCTCTCTTTTCTTTAAGGGAATGAGATATATTTATACCCCAAAAACATATTAAACCATCTCAAACACCTGTTAAATTTCACGTAACTGTTGGAGACATAAAATTGCCCTTTTACAAAGAAAAGTTGCTCATGATAATATTTGTCAAAAATGACAACTTTCAATATTTTGCTAAACCATGACCTTAAGCACATTGAAGTAGGTCCAAATAGACATGAAAGGACCTTTGGAACCAAATTTTACATTATTACATCAATTTGATCCATTTTGACTCATTTGCACAATATTGGCCAAATCGGGACCTTCCTAGGGCCAACTAGACAACTTGATTACATGAATGGTGAAATGACCTTATTACAATTCTATTGGTCTCATTTGACCTTATTTGACACAAGAAACCATCTATAACTCAAAATGATCATATTGGACCCCATAGAGGTCATTGGAATCAGGAGGTACACTTAGATCACTTGGTGCTCCTGCACCAGTTAGACACATAGGCTAGGAGCTACACACACATAGGTCGCATTAGGGTTAGACATTTCATGGGATACATCTATTCTAGCTCCAAAAAAACTTACGACATGACTATTACACGATGTTATTGCCACCTTTTGAGCCATAGATTTTTTATTGGACGGTTGAGAATATGGTAGGGTTAGAAGTCGTGTTACTACTAGATGCCATGTTATATTTTCAATTGGTTGCATTAGGGTTAGAAGTTGCAAAAATAGGATGCATTAGTTATAATCACTTTTTCATGGGTTAACATGCTGGGCTTAATTCGTGAAGAACCGAAATGGCAAAATTTGTAACCAGGTATCTCAATTTATTCAAAACTATGAAAGTATTTAAAACTATGTGTTAGTCACAATGGTGAACAAGTGTGTAAATAATCATAGATTTTTGATTGGATGACTGAGATTGGGTTAAAAGTTGTGTTAGGGTTATAAGTTGTGTTATATATTCGATTGGTTAAGTTAGGGTTAGAAGTCACGAAAAATAGGTCGCATTAGTTATAATCATCATTTCTTAGGTTAACAGATTGGGCTTAATCTGTGAAGTAGAAAAATGATGAAAGTCTCAACCAGCTGTGTCTATTCACACAAAACTATGAAAGCACTTAAAATTGCATGTTAGTCACAATCACCATCGAGCGGGTGAACAGTTGGTTTCACCCCTCAAGTCACGAAATTGGGAAAGTCCATAGCAACCCTTGTTAGTCGCAATCATTGTTTCATGGTGGTAGAGAATGCATTTAAAGTTTGAAGAGAGAAACTCTGAAAGCACATAACATGCCATGTTAGTCGATATCATTGTCTCACAGGTCAACAAATTGTATTGACTCATGAAGTCGCAAAATTGTGAAAACGCCTGACACACCATGTTAGTCGCAATCGTTGTTTTTGTGGTGGTAGAGAATGAATTTAAGAGGTCACGCACAAAAGTTCAAGAGCACCTAATATGTCATTTTAGTCGATAACGCAATCTTGCAAGTCAATAAATTGTATTGACCCGTGAAGTCACGAAATTGCATAAGTGCCTAACATGTTGTGTTAGTCGTAATCGCCATTTTGCTGTTGTAGAGAGTGTGTTTAAAAGGTCATGCATGGAACTGCGAATGATGACAACATGGTGTGTTAGTCAACATCTTCGTCTTGTAGGTCAATAGATGTTATTAACCCATGATGTAGAAAAATTCTAAAAGCACACACATACCATGTTATTCGCAGTCACTTCTTAATAGTAATAGAGAATGCATTTAACAAGTGATGCATGAAAGTGCAAAATCACCTAACATAGTGTGTTAGTCACAATTGTTGTTTGGCGAGTGAATAGATGGCATTGACTCATGAAGTCACAAAATCATGAAAGCATATTACGTGTTGTTCTTTATCGCTCATTTGTTGTAGTAGAGAATACATTCAAGAGGTCATGCGTGAAATTGTGAAAGTGCATAGTGTGTCATGTTAGTCGATATCACAACCGACTTAATGAAATTAAGTTTTCTATTAGTTGTGTGCATAGGATAAATCCAAGGTATTGGTAGGAGAAGATTATATGTGAGGGTATAGGGGACATGGATAGGTGTAAGTAAAATATTGAGACCAACCTTAATAAGCAGGGTTATTGTACCTAGTGATTATCTACCAACATTATCAAAGGCACAAATAGATAGAGAATAAGGTTGAATAATATAAGTATCCACAATGATTTTATACTTAAAAGTCACCATCTCAAGAAATTCAATCATATTTTATGTTAAACTATCAGTTGAAAAAACTTATTCATGTGTTTGGGGAAAAACTCCTTTCATAGATAATACAATATCTGAAAAGGCCACTGATATTATTACTATTTATGAAAAAAAAATTTCTAGGCACCAATCAAATTTCATTCTTTCATACATGAAAAACATGCAACTTGTGGATTTGAAAGTTAAAAAGTAAAAGGCATCTTATTCAATACAATACATGCAACATTATTTCCATTTTTTTTGTACGTTTGTATAACATTTCAGTTAAGTGAGATGGCATAAGAAGCATCTCAAACTTAAACAAATGTTTCTTCTGATAAATTTCCTTATTCTATAGTTGTATCTTAAGTATATTTATCTATGACAAAACAACTCTGTATGATTGCACATGATGATAAGCTTGCAATTCAAAGAACATGAATATAGAAGAGTTAACAAAATCTCCATTTGTACTTAAGTTCATCATGAAAATAATTTTTTTATGTTGTCTTGATTTTTAACTAATAATCGATTACCTTGGGCATAAATGTATCATTCAGTCTAAGAAATTAAGTCTATAGTTTTCATACATGAATTGGACTTTACTCCAAACCATTTTTAAATTTGGGCATAAACATATCATTCATTTTTACTGATTTTATCATTTACTTCAACAAGTTGTCATTGAATGTATTGATTTCTACTTTTTTCCACATATACAGTATTTGACAAAGAAGTTATTTGAATATGTGAACACATATTATATGTTCTTCATATTTGTATCAATCTATATAGGTTATTCTATTTATAAATTATATTAGGGTCATGGTGTGTTTTTCTTTATAGGTGAGGCTTCATGAAAAGTGTTTTGTTTGTCGAGTAGGACCTAGTACTTGAAAATACAATTATATCCAACCCAACTAAATACCACCATTCTACCCTCAACCCTATCTACGCTAAACAATGTTCCATCAATCTTGTATCCTATACCCTATACCTAGATGGGAGAGAGAGGGGAGACATAAATACTATGTGTGTGAAAAAGTCAAATAAGTCTGATAGCTGTAGGACAAAACACTTCAATTAAGTCATTACATGTATGGTTAGATAGGTATAATCATGAATAATAAAACCATAAAAAATTGACCCATTTCCTTCTAAAAGATGTGAGTATAAGATTTCTCTCAAATTTATATAAGCAATACTAGTGGCTAGAGTACACCAAGATGAAGGATTTAATCTATATGAGAATGATATTAAGATAAATGAATGCAAGATGGATGAAAGATTCAATTAATCATTAAATATGAGAAAAAAAAACAAAAAAAACTAAGACGCAATAATATCAAAAAGAAAGAACAATATATTCAATGACTTCAAAGAAAAAACTATATAATAACAAATCTGTAGGGTGATTTGAATGAGAGATGAAGGCTGAATTTAGAGAGAATCATAAGAGAGATTAAAAAAAAACACAATTTAGGATAATTGAAATAATTGAGAAATCAAATTCAATTAACCTTGAGATAGATTCCAGTTATAGTTTGAATTGAAATGCATTTAGATTAGAAGTTTGAGTTGCATTGGTGATAAAATTTAATTAATTCCATGCATTTGTGATAAAAATAGGTAATTCCATGTGATTATTTTAATTATTCAAGAAAAGTGTCTTTTCAATGCAACTGAACTTCTTTTTCTCAAAATATTTGAGTTCTAATTTTAGAGAATGATTAATAATTCATTTAATTGCTTTTCTAATTTCAAGTTCTCAATTTAGAAGAAAGAAATAATATCTCAAGTTTGATTTCTCTCTCAATTCAATTCTTTTATTTTATTTTCAATTTAACTCTTGCTTTGCATATTGATTCCTCTTTTGTAATAAATTAATTCCCTTTTTTATGATTAAATGAAGAATTTATTAATTAATTAAATATGCTAGGATATTTAATAAATTAAAATAGGATAATTGATCAAAATGATTTTCTTGGAATGATTTAATTAATTAAATAAACATTTAATTAATATAGAGTAATTGATTTTCCATGTGACATTCAATGATTAAAGAAATAATAATGTGCTCAAGATTGATTTAATTGCCTTTGGTTAGGACCTTGGTGATGTTGTCAAGATTAGGGGCCCATGGTTTAGATGACCATTTTTAGGGTATTACATTTGCCCCGCCTTGAATTAATGTGCGGGGCAGTGCTTTGGTTCAAAGAATCTATTGACGTCTAGGAGATACCAGTTTTGAACTTGATTGATCATGAACCAGATGAAGAACAAGGTGTTTATCTTGATTAAAGAGGTGAAGCTGAATAAAATTGATTAAAGTGACATCGATCTCAGACTTGATTGAACTAGGAATGATAGAGAGAAAATATACCAAACTTGAACTTGATTGATCAAGAAGTGGATCTTACTGATCTAGAACTTGATTGAACTAGACACAGTGAGCGAAGATAAAATTGATCTTGAACTTGATGGATCAAGAAACGATGAGTGAACATAAACTGTCTAGCTTGATTTGAAGCGATGAAACTGAACACTTGTTTAGATTCAGCGTGTGATCAAAGATACTCTTGAAACTTTTGATTGACATTAAATGATTAAACAACTTGATGAAAAGTGATGAAACTGATTAACTTTAAGAGATTGATTCAAAAGAAAGTAAATATCATCTTGATTTAAAGCTATGAAACTAATATGCCCATAGCGATTGATTTGACTCAGATGAATGAGAAATCTCAACTTGATATGAAGTGATGAAGTTGAGATGCCCCTTAGCGAAAAGAATTTGTTTGATTTTCTTTAATTGAAAAAGATTTTTCTTTGAATTTGGATGAAGATTTGAAAATTTTCTCGACATTGAAGATGTGAGGTCATAAGGTCATGAGTATACCCCCACGAGAGAGAAATCGAAAGATAGCGAGGGTACATGATAATTATAGGCAATTTTTGGTGATGATAATGATTTGAGCACAAAAATTGAGAGGAATTTTTGAAAATTTAGCGTTGATTGATGAGAAATTGAGCACAAACTTGATTTGTAAAATAAAATTGAGATTAAGCATTGATTCATTAGAAAATGAGCGCAATTTTAAGTAAGAATGATATACACATCTTCTTGAGTTACTTGATATCCATTTGAATCACAGTATGCTCAGTGCATTAGTTGAGAGGTTCCATTTAGAGCATAACATGTTTCATTTTCCAGTTGGGGAGATGAAAATCACTCCTGAGGACATATACATGATTCTCTATATCCCTTTTGCAAGGATAAGGTAGATTATGATGTAGCACAACATCATAGGCTACTATTTGTGAGATAGGTATTTAGGGATGGAGACATTCTGAAATGTTCTATCAATTGGGACATGATGATGATTAGGTACAGTGAAGACTTTCCACTGGCTTGCATCTTCACAGGTTTCATCAGCTACTTTCTTATGCTAGATAGGGGATGGCAAGGGTTTTTATGTGGATGGGGCAAGATGTTGGAGAGACTTGTGGAGCATCCCCAGAGGTTAGGATAGGCTTCATGTATATTGGCACACATGTATCACGAGATGCATGAGATTGTATATAGGGAGGGGAAGAGTATGGTTGTAGGAGTTCTAATTTTGTAGGTATGGGCCTGGGAGCATCTCCCAGTATGCAGACCAATTGTGGATGATACCAGAGATCCATAGTATCCTATTGTTTACAAATATTATGCATACATTACATAGCCCCATTTGGGCAACACAAATTATTTGGAGACAATAGCTGGATGAATTGATAGTCATGATATGGAGACCGTATAGGGGTTTGGAGTCTTGGGATGATTGGAGAGTTGTTCATAGGGACCTATCCATGAACCGTCCTCTCATCGACAGATCACTGATAGTTATTGAGTGTTTCGTTGTATCCCAAGTGATGAGGAAGTATGGTAAACATCAGGGGATCTTGTAGGAGTTTACTGCATACATGTGTTATGTAGATGAGGAGAGGTGAGGATGGGCACAAGGGCTATCATACACCCTAGGCATGCAGGAGCTGATTGGGTTACAACAGCTAAGATGGGATTACATGGATGATATTGCAGATGCGGGGTATTGCCCTAGTACAAGGATTCGTTTCAGTAGCACCCTTTCTTGGGATTTATTGATCCATTAGAGCAGGCACCTCTGATTGAGGAGGTTGAGGATGATGCCCCCATGCAAGAATAGGGATAGGAATAGAGGTAGGGACCGAGAGCTGAGACTTTTAGGTGGACATGTGGTGATCCTAGCACTAGCAATAGTAGGGTTCCAGTTGGTGGTAGGCAGCAACAGAGAGGAGAGGGTGGATCCCTAGGGGCTATTGGTGTTAGGTTGAGTGGAGATAGGGTACCAGAGGGTGTAGGTGAGGAGGAGTGAGTAGCTCTGAGATAGGTTAGACAGAGGAGAGATGATCAGGGTGGAGCTAGAGGTGGAGAGCCTATGAGGGAGCAGCTGATGCAGCGCAGTCGATGAGAGCATGTTTGGTGGGTCTACAGTCACAGTTAATAGTGGTACAAACTCAGTTGGCATAGCAAGACCGTTAGCTAGTAGATACGAGGGAAAATAAGATGCTTTATGGTAGGAGGTACTCCATTAGATGAGTCAGGTGGCCTATTATGTTGTAGCGTATAGTGTAGCAGTTCTACGAGCACAGCAGGTTGTACCTTACTCGTAGTATATGGCTCGATCTGAGGGAGCTCAGACACCTAGGAAAGATTTGGGTCAATATGCTCCACCTCTTCCACCACCTAGCAATGAGGGAGAGGCAGAGAGCTCTTAGATTTTTGTGTAGACACAACATTTTTGTAGTAGCCCTTATGATTATTGCTCCAATGGGAGTTTGTATATGTTAGTTGACATTATTTTGTACCTTGAGACATTGATGATTATATATATGAGATTTTCATTTTATTTTATTTTACTTGTGTCGATCAATTTATGAGATGTCTTTATATACACTTTATTGTATATGTATACATATGTTTTCAGTATGGATGTAATGCAAATGAATATGAATGTCTATTTTTGTTTATTTTCATATGCAAATAAATGATTAAAATGAGTATCTAGGAATGCAATTTTTTCATTTTCCTATGCAATAAGATGAATGTAAATGAATGTATGAATCTATATAAGATGTGTATGTATGTAGCTAACATCCCAATACATAAGTACTCGATCAAAGAAATGATGAAAAATAGAACACTTAGCTAAGAAATGATGATGCTTCCAACTCTCATTCAGAAGATTAAGAGATCATTACCATACCAAAATCACTCTAAATTCACAAAATGCAGAATGAAATGCAAAATGAAATGAAACCTAAACCTAGTCACTAGATTTGAACTGCTTAAGTTTCATCACCGAGCATTAACAAACATAGCAGTCAAATTAGAGTTCCTTTCTTTTCATGTGCAATATTAATTATCTTGTCTGCAATGACCCTCTTTTTTGTTTATATCCTTGGACAAATTTTGGAGGGACCCAGATTGCATGATAAAGAAATTCCCTCAAAATAGACATAGAAATGATGTGAACCTCCCTGTAGCATACAAATAAGTGGAGTCGAGGTATGTGTGGTGATTTTACCTTAATGTGAAGGCTCTTATCACAGGCACCCAGTTGATTGGATGTTTCCAGATCATCAGAATCATTCCTACAAGCAGAAAACAAAGAAAATATTATGCCCCCAATCCTTGCTCCTCTTAGTCAATATAGACTTCCTCGAGTTACTCAAAGGAATAATAATCTAAAACCAATATAAAAGACAACATACAAAGAAATTTTCATGCATAGCTCAAACTTTTTAGTGATTGTTTTCCGTTATGTTTTTTTGCTTGTGTACTCAGTGATAAAACTCTCCAGTAGTTAGGAGATAGGTGACTAAGTTAGATTGGATGACCAGGTTTCAGTGACGTAAAGTTGACTTGGTTGATACTACTTAGGACATGTAATGTGCTCTGTTTATTAACCTACAACTAGGAAATTAATCAATTTCAAACCATGAGGGTTCTCACAACCTAGGGTGTCACTAAAGTGACTAAAACATATACAAGTGAAAGCGTAGATGCATGAAAGAGGGAATGCCAATGTTGTGTTGATAGATGGAGGGCTTGACTACAAGAGGTTCTTGTTTGCTAGGTTTTCACCTGCTTGGCAAAGATCTTCCTTTTTTTTTTACCAAGGTGCCTATTTACTAGGTTTTCACCAGGGCATTTTCTCTCTTTTTTCCATTTTTTCCCCTCTTTTTTTTTCTTTCTCTTTATGATTTTTAGAATTTTTTTCAAGACATTTTTCAGCTATATAGGTTGCTGGAGCAAAGAATGCTAAGTGAAAAAATTCTTAAAGTGGATGGTGTTAATCGGTTCATGGAGATTTTATCCTTCTGATGTTGAGAGTTAATAGGCACCAGATCCAAAGACTGCAGTAATGATGTAGGGACCCAACCAGTTGGGTTCAAACTTCCCTTTATTGTCTCGAAACTATTGATTTTTAGGATTTTCTCTCAGAACTAGGTCACCAAATTGAAATTCTCATTGTCAAACCTTCTTGTTATAATCTCTGGACATTCTCTTTTGATACACTCTCAGATAATCATCCAACAATTCAAGCTCTTGCAATCTAGCTATTTTGTAGTCTTCATCAGTAACGAGACCTTGCAAAGAAACTCTGAGAGATGGTATTTCCACTTCAATAGGTAATACTGCTTCAGACACATACACCAAAGAAAAGGGTGTAGCCCCACTAGGTGTTCTTATACTTGTTCTATAAGCCTATAATGTAGGATTGAGCTGTAGATACCAATCCTTCCTAGATTTATTCACTGTTCTATGTAAGATAGTTAGCAGATTTTTGTTAGATGCCTCAACTTGTCCATTACCTTGAGGGTAATATAGAGATGACCAGTGTTGTTTAATTTTGAATTTCTCATAGAGCTCATCTAGATTTTTATTCTTCAATTGTCCTCCATTATCTATCACGATGGATGAAGGTATCCCATACTTCCAGATGATATGGTTTAGGATGAAAAAAGTTACTTATTTACCGGTTCCTTTGATGAGCGGAACCACTTCTATCCACTTAGTGAAATACTCAGTGGCAGTTATGATAAACTTGTGTCTATTGGATGATGTGGGATATATCTGACCAATGAGATCAAAGGCACATTGTTGAAAAGGCCAATTTGTAATGAAGGGTATGAGATCCTTAGCTGGAGCATGTATGAGATTTCCATGTACCTGAAACTTCTCACAAGTTTTATAAATCTTTATAGCATCCTTCTCCATGTCTGGCTAGTAGTAGCTAGCCCGTAGTAGTTTCTGAGCTAAAATAGAACTATTTGAATGAGATCCACAAATACCTTCATGGACTTCTGATAATGCACGTTTAGACTCTTCCATTTCTAGACACCTATGAAATGTACTATCCAAACCTCACCTAAACAAATTGTTAGCAATAATGACATACCATGAAGTGTTTCAAGGTTAGGTTCCTTTTCTCATTACGGGTAAGATTTTCAGGGATAATTTGGTCACGCAGATAAGAGTAAATATGGCTGTAGCGGGATGAGTCATGCTGAATAATAGAATAGACTATCTGGGACTTAGGAGAATCATAGGAAGGGTAATGTTACTCTTCCTCTAGGAATTCAAAGCAAAAATTAGACTCTTCTAACTCTGGTATGGATGCCAAGGTGGCCATAACATCTGCTACTCTATTTGTTGATCTGGGAATCTACTAGAATGATACAAAAGTAAAATATTTCTTGAGATCATCCACCATTCTCTTATAAGGCATCCATTTCTTATCTTGAGTCTAATATGTATCATTGATTTGATTGATGATTAGCTAAGAATCTCCATAGATGTGTAATTCTAGAACCATCAATTTGATAGCCAGCTTGATCTCGTTTACCAGAGCTTCATACTCTGCAATGTTGTTTGTACAAGGAAACAGAATCTTATAAGCCTTTGGGATTGAATTCTTTTGAGGAGTAATAAAAAGTATTCCAACACCGAAACCATTTTGAGTGAAAGAACCATCAAATAAAATCTTCCATGATTGTTGAGTAAGATGCATTATTGATTCATCTGGAAACTCTATATGTAGTGGTTGAGTGTCTTCAAGTGGAGCATCATCAAGTTGATCTGCAATTGCCTATCCTTTGATGGCTTTGTGTTCTACATATTCAATATCGAACTCTGTAAGAACCATGACCCATTTAGCCAGTCAAACTGTAAGTGTTTCTTTGTTGACAAGATATTTGAGTGGATCATTCTTAGCTACTAGCTCGATAGAATGTGCTAAGATGTAGTGTCTTAATTTTTATGATGCAAAGATCAATTTCAAGCATGTTTTTTCTATTATAGTATAGTTCATTTCATAAGACACCAATATTCTATTGATGTAATATATAGCTCTCTCTTTTTTATTTTCATCCTATTGTGCCAGAAGTGCCCCAAATGATGAATCAGTAACTGATATGTATAAGATCAATGGTTTACCCTGAATTAGTGAGATCAATATTAGTGGATTAGACCGGTATTCTTTGATTTGTTGAAGGTGTTGTTCACATTCTCGATCCCAGTTGTATATTACTCCTTTCCTCAATACTTTTGTGAAAGGTTGAGTTTTCTCTACCAGCTAAGAGATAAAGCGTCTAATTGATTGGAGATGTCCTTGTAAACTTCTCATTTGACTGATGTTCTTCAAACGGGGCATTTCCATTATAGCTTGGAACTTCTCAGGATCAACCTAAATTCCTTTCTTTGAAATGATGTAGCCAAGTAGTTTACTAGATGTCACTCTAAATGCACCCTTTTTTGGATTTAGCCAGAGTTTGAATTTGTCCATTCTATCTAGTATAGAGCCTAGCTCTTGAATATGCGTGGATCTCTTCAAAGTCTTCACTAAAGTGTCATCAGCATAGTCTTCGATATTCTTATGGATCATATCATGAAAGATAGTAGTTATTGCTCTTTGGTAAGTTTCTCCTATGTTCTTTAGCCCAAATGGAATGACGTTCCAACAAAAGGTTCCCCATGCACAGGTGAAAGTTGTCTTTTCTTGATCTCCAGGAGCTATTTTGATCTGATTATAACCTGAGAATCCATCCATTAGTGAGTACATCTCATACCCAGTAGTCATATTGACTATCATATCAATATTTGACAATGGAAAGTTGTCCTTCGAACAAGCTTTGTTGAGATCTCTAAAGTCTCTGAAAACCCTAATAGATTTGTCTACCTTTGACATAGGTACTATGTTTGAAATCCATTCTGCATAGTCTATAGCTCTGATAAATCCATCTTTTAGTAGATTTCTAGCTCATCCTTAACTAGAAATGCCACTTGAGGGTGCATCTTATAGATATTTTGCTTGACTAGTTTAACTCTTGGGATGATAGAAAGATAGTGCATGATAAGTTCAGGATCCAGGCCTAGCATATAAGAGTACGTCCATGGAAAATTGATCTTCTTTTCTAAAAAGAGATGAGTGAAATCTTTCAATTCTTCTGCTGATGGTGATAGAGCAAAGTGAATGATGTGTTGTGTCTCTTAACTCCCAATGTTCATTAGCAGACATGGCTCAATCAATATATAAGACCTTTTCTAAAAATGACTTGGCAGTATATCAAGTATTTCACCTTCAGGTACCTTAGAGAGGTTTTCACCCTCACGTACATCCTTTATTTTATCTTTTTTAGATTCTAACATCGTCACAATGTGGTTTTCACCATCAGATCTTTTATTTTTATTTTTCTCATTTTTGTGACTAAGATACTTGATATCTATTTCAGTCATGTTTTCACTTCGTTCACTAGTAGAAGAGTCCATGGGTTCAACTACGTTGAGGTAATAGGCTATTATGTAGTCATTGGCAAAAGTAGGTACATTCATGGGTTGGTATTGTAGACTATAGTCAATTAATTTAGGATGTACCAAGGATAGAGTGTGAATAGGTTCGAGGGAGTTCACGGTATTGTCATCACAGCTATGAATCAAAAAAATGAGTTCTAGAAGACTACCTTGCATAAATGTCTCAAGACCAGGAAGAGTCAGAACATGATTATTAAAGTGCATGTTAATATTTAGTTGACCTAATCCAATAGACCTACTTGTAGCATCATTCTCTATGCCAGACTGGACTTCATATTGTGGTTCGATAGTAACAAGATCAATAGATAGAATCTCAGCATTTACATCAGATGATTTAGAGTTTGATGCTGAGTAAACATTGTCATAAATAGGACTATTTTTAGAGTCATTAGAGTCGTCAGATGAAGTTTCTGAGTATTCTTCAAGTGATTGAGTGAATGTATGTATGGTATTAACACCAACATCTTTAATATTGCAAGTTCCTTCAAGATTTGGCTCATTTATCATTTATATCTGACATACTTGTTGACATGACCTTGATGATTCTGTAAGTCCCTGTTGTCTACTCCATTCAACTTCCTCTAGACTAATGACTAATTCTACTTTTATAGCTTCTAATTCTTCTTGAGTAGTCCCATACTTGATTTGTTTTGTTTCATTAGAGGAGTATATAACAGATGAAATTTTTTTTGGTATTCTTTCTTCTTTCAGCCCTTTTTCATAGTCTTCTTGTCTTTTCAGTCTGATTTCCTGTATCTCATTTTCTAGCTTTAAGTGCATTAACTCTTGAGTGTCATCTGTAATATCACTCGACTCTTCTAGAGTTTCTATAATAGATGTATCTGAGATGTGGTATGGACCCCATTCATACTTGTTTAAGTTAGTTTCTGAATCATCTACTTATTGCCTACCAGTGTATGTGACGGGAACTTTTAGGGGTGCAAACAATTCTCTGAGTCTTTCTACCTCGTCTCTCATATCTTTTAGAACTTTGACTCTTTGTATTATTGTAGCTGACACAATCAAAACTTGAGTACTGGTTGTTTCTTCTCTCTTGATTGGTAGCTCCTTTTCTTCTTTTCCACACTCTGCTTGAGTTTGTTGAGTGTCGACTTCCTGAGATGTTGAGGGTGATATCCTTTTCTTCCACTTAGAGTTAGAAGTATTTTTTTGGTCTGATGTCTTTTTTGGATTGTATCCCAGTCCAGACTTATCATTTGTAGATTTTGTTTGCAGCTAAATTGACTCAATAATACCCTCTTGATGTTTGCCCAGGAGACTAGTACCTAAATATCCCATGCGTTGGATCATTTTGTAGTCAAGACCATATTGGGTTGGGCAAATCTCACAATGTCATACTTCCTCATTTTGACTATCTTCCTTGAAAAGAAACTTAAGAACAACATCCTCTTCTATTTAGTCTTCCAGGGAAGTAGAAGACTTTACAAAAAGACCATCATATATGATATTCAGAGTTAAGGTCTATGTTCTCATAGCCTCTGATGGTTTTCCCAATTGTTTCAGTGATGGAGGGAGAGAGATTAATGAAAGTACTAGTTCTATCTTGTAGCCATCCATGCTAGTATTTGTAATATTCAATTTATTTTTTAAGTTCTTCATCAGAGCTTTTGGACTTTCATCTGTAGAGGCTTCCCTATTATGAGCCAAAAGGGTATCAACACCTTTTTTCAATGCATTACAAAGGAGATTTGTATCAGAAAGGATACTGAGTTCAACTCCATTATAAGGAAATTTTAAGCAGTGATGGTATTTAGATGGAACTATGGTGCAAGGCACCTAGCTCAAAGTTGTCTTTTCTTGCATTTTAGAGTTTTTGTCTGATTTCAAGTTATTTTATGTTGTAATAAGGTGGAATAATTCCTATTATACTTTTTGAAGCCATAGTTTGGTTGTCCGCACTTTTGTTGTGCTCAGGATCCAAAATTATCATTATCCTAAGATGTTGTCAAAATGTCAAGTTTTTGGTTTGTACCAGGTGGATGCCTGGAAACTTGCTAGAATGTTTGGAAATGGTTTAGTTCCATTTTAGGATGCCATTTGAGTGATTTTTAAGGCCTTGAGATCCTTGGAGTGAGTTTTTACACTCATAGGTAAAAGTTGTCAAAATTGTCATGACAACTTTTGCATTTTTAGGCAAAAGTTGTCCATGAAGGAAATGTCGTTGGAAGTTGGTTGGAAAAAACTTTAAATTGTGTATAAAACCTTCTAAAAATCTCAAATATGACGTTAATCAACTTTTGGTTTGCATTCAATTCATTTTCCAAGGGTTTCCTATGCTTTTTCTCACATTTGGAATATTTTTGCTTTGAATTTCTGATTTTGTATGACTTGTACGGTCTGGTATGGTGCTCATAGTAGTAGAGGAAGTTATAAATTTTTTTTACCTTTCCAACAAGTATAATATGAAGGTCTTAAGTGCTTTGAATCAAAAGTTATCACTGTTTTGGTAATAGTTGATAACAAACCCTTGAAATTTGGGGTTTTGATTGTAAAATGCATTTTACTTGAGCATCCATGAATGGCACAAGTTACAATCCATTGGATAGATTGGGTAGGCCCTGTAAATATGTTTAGAGTAGGTGTTTTATGTTTTTGCAAGCCACAAGGAGGAGAATGGATGAGATGAACAACACACAATCTTGTAGCTAGTGTGTGGGCGCAGCAAAGATTGCTCATTTTCAGAGCCATGGAGAACTAATACCTTAGCAACCCATAGTGTTTTGTAAAGGTTTATGGGTGTACAAAAAGTATCCAATATTTTTCTGGTTGTAGATTTTGACTGGTGAAGAGTTTGGAGCACATCTTCAAAACTTACCTGGAAGCCCTAAACCCCTTAAAAATAGCTCGTTTTGAGTTACCCTAGTTGTATGACAAACCCAGATGGTAAAATTTTTGATCTTGTTTAAATTCCAAATGGATATCTAAATATGTAAAAATATCTAGGTTTTGTTAATAAATTTTGGGGGAAACGACCAAAAAATAGTCCTAGAAGGGCTAGTCATCTAGGCCTAATAACAACCAGTAGAAGCAAGTTGAAAGCCTCGGTCTTGGGAGGAAGGTGCAGACCTTTATAATGAATAAAATAACCTTGAAAATACCTACAAAACATAACCACAAACTTAAAACATGGTTAGAGTGAAGATCCTTGGTGGAGGTCTTTGGAGCCTAGCTGAAGTTTTGAGAAACTAGTAGGAGACCATCTCAAAATAAGAGATTTGGGTCAAAACCAACATGAAACCTCAAGAGGCTATACCTATGAGGAAAGCCAATATATTTTATGCCTAGGAGGTCTAAGGAGTGTACCCTAACAAGTTACCTTGGAGGAGCTTGAGTAGAAGGGTGAGTTGAGGAGTTGGGGTGAGTAAGAGTGAATTGGAGAGCTAGGCACAAGATCTCATCATTGCATCAAAGTGGTATCAAAGCTATTCTTTGAAAGATTTGGTGTATGTCAGATTGTGAAGAATCAAAAGCAAGTTCGATTCCAATAAGGGCAATGACTCTAGAAGCCATCCGACAGATGGTGGCAGAGATGATAGAAGGGATGAAGGATATAGAAGGAAGCAGAGGAATGACATAAGAAAAGAAGGAGAAGGGAAAGGTTAAGACAAAATTGGGTGATGAGACTGATGAAGAAGTGGAAGATGGAGAGGAACCAACAACAGTAGCTATGCCTCAAGACCAAAAGTTATTCCTCGATGTAGTCAAATCCATCTCTAAGGACAATCTAGATAGATTACCCACATATGGAGAAAACTTCAATGGAGAAGAGTTGATAGATTGGATAGAAGCTCTCAATAATCACTTTGATTACAAAGAGGTAGCAGAAGAGAAAAGAGTTAATGTGGTCAAATCAAGAATGAGAGGATCAACATTGGTTTGGTGGAATATGATGCAAGAAGAAAGGATACAAGAAGGCAAAAAGAAGATAAATTCATGGGAGTGTATGAAGATTAGACTTAAGGCACAATTCCTTCCAGGAGATTATGAGGTTCAAACTCATAAGAGACTGCAAAATCTGAAACAAAGGGAGCTAGATGTCAATGCTTACACAAAGGAATTCCATAAACTAAGCCTCGGAGCTAAGAAGCATGAGAATGAGGTTGAGAAATTGGATAGATATATGATTGGATTGAGACAAAATATACAAGATGAAATCAGTATCCTTACTCCTGATACCATTCATAAGTGTTTTCAGTTAGCATTAAGGGCAGAAGACAAACAAGAGGAGTGAACAAAATCAAAAGTTTAGAGGTGACAAATCCTTTAGAGGAACGGGCACTTATAATAGAGGACAGAAAACATCAAGGAATGAAGAAAACTCTAGTCAAGAAGGTGGTGGAGACTCTTCAAGGGGACCATTTAGAGGATCTTTTAGATGAAGAAACAATTCTAGGGGCAGATTTGGAAGCTTAGGAAGAGGAAATTCAGTTTTCATTGGTAGATGTTACAATTGTAACCAAGTTGGCCACACAATGGGAAGGTGTCCAGAGAAAGAAACCAACTCTTCACACTCATACATGGGTGATAGAAGAACACAATTAGTGTAGGAAGAAGACAATCAAAGTGTGTCTTCCCCTCTCAGCAAGGCAGGCCCAGTGATAGATGGTGAAAGTTTAATGCTAAGAAGGTCTTTGTTGAAGATTCCTCAAGCTCAAGAGCCACCACAAAGGAAGAGTTTATTTAGAACAACTTGTAAGTCTCAAGGAAAGATTTGCATAGTGATTCTAGGTATGTGCAGGATCATGGTGTGCCAAAAGAGGCCCTTAAGTGGCAATGAAATTTTAGGAAAATCAGACTTATGCAACTTGACATGAAAATTTGAATAAGTTGTGAACATTATTTTTAAAATATGTAAGAAGAGAATATATAGAAAATTGAATGTATTTTCTAAGCTAGTAGTTGTTTTTTGGAAAAAAAAATCCTATTTGATGAAAATTTCAAATTTCAATGCAGTGGTACTAAAATTTCAGGAAAAAAATAAGAAGTAGACGTATGTCTGACCACCCTAATCACAATCAAATCTTAATATTTTTTTATAATATTTATAATATAAGTACTAGACTCATGTCTGGATGTGACACATTTTTTTTTTTAATTTTTTATGAATTAAATAATTATTTATGATTTTTTTACTATAGCTTTTTAGAAATTTAGAAACTCCTATGTCCGACCACCTTAACTTGGTCAAAACCTTGTGAATTTTTTTTAAAAATTTTTTTCCCTATAGTAGACGAAGCATAGGATCTGACGCATGTTTCGGTTTCAAAAAATGTTATACCATTTGAAAGTTATGAGTGTTTTTCAATCAGTATATCAATCGGGACTATTGTCAGAATTCAATTAGAATAAATAATAATTATTTACTAAAGTCAAAATAAGACAAGACTTATATTGTTGGAAAGTTGGGAATGTCCTTAAAAAACCCTTTTCATTTTATCAATTTTGGCTACAAAAAAAGTCGCCAGCCACTAGTGTAAAGTCTGGAAAATCAAGGAATACTCAAAAACATGTTTTTTCAATTGACTTTCCAGGCTTGTCACTTCCAAGCCTAGTACCAAAGCATTCCCAAGCTAGAATTTGAAATTTAAAAATTTGAGTACAAAAATCAGATATTGGATTTTATCCGATTTTTGTACAAAAATTTGCAGTCCCCAAAGAATTTCCCTTTGCCACCATTTATGAAGTAAATTGCCACATGGCAAAAAATCCAATATACGATTAAATCGAATATCAGATTTTATTGGTCATATTTTAGAGAGAGAGAGAGAGAGAGAGAGAGAGGACAAGAGGGAGTGAAGGAGAGAGAGAGAGAGAAAGAGAGAGAGAGAGAGAGAGAGAGACGAACGGAGAGGGAGAGAGAGAGAGAGAGAGAGCATATGACCCCTAACGACACAATTTGGTGTCTTAAGGGGTCCTATGGTGTCATTAGGGGTCATGGTATCTTGGGACACCATAGGACCCCTCAAGACACCAAATCATGTCGTTAGGGGTCATATTGTGTCTTACGACCCATAACTATGACCCCTAATGATAGTTATGTGATATGGTGTCCCATGAACCCTTATGACCTCTCAGGACACTATATGACCCCTAATGACACCATATTGAGTTGCTTTGGGTCATAGTGTATCCTAAGAAGTCATATTGTGGTCTATGACCCCTTAGGACACCATTTGAGCCCTAACAACATGATTTGGTGTCTTAAGGGGTCTTATGGTGTTGTTAGGGGTCATATGGTGTTCATAGGGGTCATATGGTGTCTTGGGACACCATAGGACCCCTTAGGACACAATATGACCCAAAGCGACCCAATATGGTGTCATTAGGGGTCATATTGTGTCCTAAGAGGTCATAAGGGTCCATGGGACACCATATGACCCCTAACGACACCATTGGACCATTTAAGACACCAAAGCATGTCGTTAGGGGTCATATTGTGTCTTGCGACCCTGTAAGACACAATATGACCCATAATGTTATGATTTGGTGTCTTAAGGGGTCTATTGGTGTCGTTAGGGGTCATATGGTGTCTTTTGACACCATAAGAACCATTAAGCTACCACATTGTGTCTTTAGGGGTCATATTGTGTCCTACGACCCTGTAAGACACAATATGACCCCTAACAACATGATTTGGTGTCTTAAGGGGTCCTATGGTGTCATATGGTGTCCCATGAACCCTTATGACCTCTTAGGATACCATATGACCCCTAGTAACACCATATTGGGTTGCTTTGGGTCATATTGTGTCCTAAGGGGTCATATTGTGTCTTAAGGTGTCCTATGGTGTCCCAAGACACCATATGACCCCTATGGACACTATATGACCCCTAACGACACCAAATCATGTCATTAGGGGTCATATTGTGTCCTACAACCCCGTAAGACACAATATGACCCCTAATGACATGATTTGGTGTCTTAAGGGGTCATATGGTGTCGTTAGGAGTCATATGTTGTCATGTGACACCATAGGACCCCTTAAGACACCAAATCATGTCATTAGGGGTCATATTTACACCATAGGACCCCTTAAGACACAATATGGCCCCTTAGGACACAACAATATGGTGTCATTATGGGCCATATGGTGTCCTAAGAGGTCATAAGGGTTCATGGGACACCATATGACCCCTATGGGCACCATATGACCCCTAACGACACAATATGGTGTCTTGGGACACCATAGGACCCCTTAAGACACAATATGACCCCTTAGGACACAATATGACCCAAAGCGACCAAATATGGTGTCATTAGGGGTCATATGAAGTCCTAAGAGGTCATAAGGGTTCATGGGACACCATATGACCCCTAACGACACTATCGAACCCCTTAAGACACCAAATCATGTCGTTAGGGGTCATATTGTGTCCTACGACCCTGTAAGACATAATATGACCCCTAACGATGTTATTTGCTATCTTAAGGGATCTGATGGTGTCACAAGACACCATCTAACCCCTTACAACACCATAGGACCCCTTAAGAGACCAAATCATAACATTAGGGGTCATATTGTCTCTCTCTCTCTCCCTCCCTCTCTCTCTCTCTCTTTCTCTCTCTCCCTCTCCTCCTCTCCCTCTCTTTCTCCCTCTCTCTCTCTCTCTCTCTCTCTCTCCCTCTCCCTCTCCTTCTCCCCCTCTCTCTCTCTCTCTCTCTCTCTCTCTCTCTCTCTCTCTCTCTCTCTCTCTCTCTCTCTCTCTCTCTCTCTCTCTCTCTCTCTCTCTCTCTCTCTCTCTCCTCTCCTCCTCTCTCTCTCTCTCTCTCTCGCTCTCTCTCTCTCTCTCCCTCTCCTTCTATCCCCCTCTCTCTCTCTCTAAAATATGATCAATAAAATCTGATATCCGATTTAATCAGATATTGGATTTTTGCCATGTGCAAGTTTAGTTCATAAATGGCGGCAATAGTTCATAAATTGCAGCAATAGGAATTTTTTGGGGGGACCACATATTTTTGTACAAAAATCTGATATCGGATAAAATCCGATATCCGATTTTATCTGATATCTAATTTTAGTACTAAAAACCAAGAAAAAAAGGGTTTGTGGGCCATTCTATAGATTCCAACGGCTGACAGTCTAGGTCCTATGTTTTTTTTCGAGGATCATGGGGTTTCAGATAGCTAGAGACAAATTTGTGCTTTTGGGAGATTCTTAAAGTGAAAACTTACATTGTCAATCATGAAGGAGCATATGTGTGGAGGGAAATGGGGAGTAGTAGTCATCGGAAGTCTAAATGCAAAAGAAAACTTTCAAATGACCAAGTTGAAGTGTATAGGGAAAGAGATAGAGAATGTCATAGGAAGAGAAAATGAGGTATGTTAAATATTGCTAATGTTACTTCAATTGAAGAGGAAATTGAAATTGAAAATGTGCCACAAGTTATTGAAAATGAAAATGTAAATTTTGAAAGTGACAATATTGAAAATTTTGAAAATGTTGAAAGTGATAATGAAAATGCTCAACATGTGGAAAATTTTGACATAGGAGGTGAAAATGTGGAAAACTTTAACATTGAAGGTGGAATTGCCTCACCAAGTGAACCATATGTAACACCTAATTACTTTAGAAATGAACACCCTCTCATGGATGAAAGACAAATTTTGAATCCAAGACCTTCAAGAACCCCAAAATGGTTATTTGAAATCGATGAGAACATTATTGCGAATCTTGAAGGCAAGAGGTCAACAAGAACCGTTTGGTTGTGGGCTATAGAACTTTTCAACCAAAATTTTAGCAATAAGACATTGACTGAGCAATGCCAACTCTTTGTTCAATTGCTAAAGATGATACCATTGCTAAACAAATTGAAGATTCGTATGAACAAGAAGACGAAGAGAAATTCTATTATTGCAAAAAGTCTATTTGACGCTCTCAATTCTATTGGAAAGAATACCAAAGAAAGAGATAAGAGAGCTGCTCGAAGAGTGATTACAACCTCCTTAGTAAGCCATCAATTGAGGAAGGCTCATCAAATGAGAAAAACTTGTGTTGATTTTAACATAAACTGTAAAACTTTGGATAGAGCACTTGCATGAAGACAAAGACTTGACAATCCACTTCAACACGATACATGGGCATTTGGTGGGAGGCTTCCATGTGTTGATAGAAAGTTGACTGACAATGTGAAGGAAGAGATTCAACAATTTTGGCACTCTAATTCTAGAGTGTCACCCAATGTAAAGGATGTTTTGAAATTAAGAATCAACAACCGAGACCGCACACCGCATCCCAAACATTTCTTAGAATCAAGCCAAACAATGTTGTACAAATTTTTTTGTGAATTACATCCAACTTTGCAAATATCACAAAGGGCCTTTGAATATTTGAAACCATTTTGTTGTGTTCCTCTTAAGATTCGCAATACCTATTGTTGCAAGTACCATGTGGAGTTTTCAATGTACCATGAACTTTTATGTCATATTCGTTCTACGATGCATACTAATGAGATGTTGCAGAAGTGTGGTGCAATGCTATTTCTGAGATCATCAAGAGACTTGCAAGATCTATTTTTATGCCCTAGAGATGATGGCTTCTATTTCTATAGAAATGATTGTTTGAATGAGAAGTGCTCAGAATGCGGTGGGTTGTCAAAGTTTGTTTCATGTTTTCATGAGGGCAGCAAACACGAGTTTGGAAATAATTATGTTGAGAAAAAAAGATACGAGATAGTGAAATATAATTTGAAGAGTGGAGGTGAAGGTTTTAGATGCGAATTAGTCTCAAGAGAAGTGAGTGAAAATCTTTTCTACAAGTATGCAAGGCACACCCATAGGTCTCAGTGGTTGGATCAACAATTCAGGATGTAGAACTCTTTCCTGATTGGCACTATTATATCGATGGTTGATTTTGCAAAGAACTATACATTGCAACCATAGAATGGGGTACAGTCTCAGTACTACAATTCAGTCTAGATTGCTATTTTTGTTCACATTACATATAGACATGCTCCTGATAGTACAGAAGAGGATGGGAAGATAATCAGGGAGTATCATTTTTATATGAGTGATGATAGATCACACTCCTCTGAGTATGTGGAACATTCTTTCGAGAATTTTTTTGAGTTCTTGCATGAGAAAGATATTGCAATTGACCAACATATAATATGGTAAGATAACTATACGGGTCAATTCAAGAATTCCCATATGTTTTATTGGTTGAGTAGAATGTATGTGGAGAGGCATATACCTCATATTTGGTGGTTTTTTTAGGCAAGGCATGGGAAGGGAGAGCATGATGGAGCAGGTGCATGTTTTAAGAGAGCTCTAGTTAAGGAGCAATTGAGGATTTTAGGTGCAAATTTCTCTGATGCATGTTCTATTGTTGATTGGTGTAGTTCAGCATTGTCACATGGAGGTACTCTTGATTCAACAGTGAGCAGATTCTTTTGGTTGGTTGAGGAGGGAACAGTGGGAGATAGATTGGATTTTCAAACAATTAAAGATTCTTCAAAGATGCATTCATTTCTCAGCTCAGATGCAAGTACATGGACCATTTGGACATGAGCGTTGGCTTGTTTTTGTCAAAGTTGTCTTCAGTGTGATTGGGATTAGTGTGAGTCAAGTGAGTGGGTTGATACGTGGGTTCCCCACTATCTAAATCCTTTATCTCAAACAATATCCTTGTCAAGTGATGACATGGAAAGTTCACTTGAGTATGATCATCTATCAGATCTTGTATAGCTAGGACATGTTTTTGCAGTTGTTGCACCGCAAGGGAATGAATAGAGATCAGAATATTGGTTGGGATGATGTGTACAGGGAAAACAAAAGATAACACAACCAGTGATAGATGATGATGGGTTCACATATCCTATAGGTTCAGTTGTTGTTGTGGGAACTTGGTTGTGAACATACATCATTAGAAAGAATGGCATACCTGCATTTGAAGACTATGAGAGACACAAAACCATTATAATGTATTCACACCTTATTATAGCTACAAATGTCAAGTTGTTGAAGCATCAAGAAAAACCAAAGACCAAACAGCTATGGACAGTGACTACTGTTGATCATGAAGCAATACTAGATACTCTTAAACAAAGAGATGACTCTTCAGGCACACTTGAGTAGTAGGTTTTTAATGGTGCCTTATTTTTTTATCATGCATTTCATTTCAAACAATGATCATTAAACCTTAATGTTCAAGTTTGTTATGTGTATATTAAGGATGTGTTCAAAATGCAGGTCTATTGATGAACATTTTTTTTGGGCAACACGATTTTTGCATGCACATAGTGAGTACACTTGATATAATTGGAAGGGATGTATTTTTGCAACACCACTTATGTTCATCCATGCAATTTATGTGTAGATGAACAATTCTTAAAAATATAGGTTCATGCTAGCTCATTCGTCATTGACAAGGCCCTCTCTTGGTGATGGTACATATTCCTTTGTGCATTAATGAGATTAAATTGTAGGTCTTGTTGTGTTTATTGTCATGAAGATGATTCAAATGCATGTGGCCAGGACACATTTTTAGTGGATCAAATTGTCATGATAGATGATCTATTGAATCAAACATTTGACATTGACTAGTCAAGATGGTCAGCGAACTTTCACTCAGGTAACCTTGTCTATTTTTATTCATTAATGGTTTATAAAATAAAGTCAATTAGATTTTGGCAATTGAATAACATTCTTTCATTTTCAGATGCTGACATCAGATGCACCTAATATTCTCTCCACAATGGAGCATGGTGTTCTCTAGCAGTAGCATCTTTGATGCTTTTGACAGTAGTATGAGTCAGATTAGTAAATTTCTATTTTGATGCTTCCCATAGGGCTGTACAACTTCACATTGTGAGTGTGCCCCTGTTACAAATGAATTGTACTTTAATCGACATAGATGGTCTATGATGGCTTTTTTGTAAGACTATATGGTTTTATTACATATATTGTACTTTAATCAACATATAACAATATCCAAGTGGTGATTAGCATGAGCTTGAATATGGTAAGTTGTATGCATCTTGAAGTTGAATATGATATGTTGTATACATATTGAAGTTGAACTTTGATTAGACTTTGTCAGCATTTGATGAATCATAAATATCATTTCATTATTAATCTTGTGAGTGTGAGGTGTAGGAATAATAACTAATTGAGAACATCAATTCAAATCCATAATATAGAGGATACTAATTTATTTATTGCAGTTTAGTGTAGAACTTATTTATTTTTTCTAATAATGAGATAGGTATAATTGTATTGACATAAAATGAAGCTTTTCTCTCATATGAAGATGTCACATTGGCAAATTGGTCTATATTATAATACACAAGACGTAAGTAAAATCAAAATGCTCTCATCAAATCCTTCCAAATTCTATGTTAACTTGTGACTCATTATTGTATGCTGGGAGAGGGAAGAGTGTGTTGCTTGAGGGTACAATTTTGGATTTGAACCATATTGCATAAATCTCAAGGCTTCAACTTGATTATCATCAATGGTTTCTAATTGTTTACAAAATATCCTTTCATATCCCTTCATGGATGTCATATGCGTAGGGTATGACCCCGAGCATTCGATCGAGTGGGGGGCCAAAATAGGAGCATTCGTAGGGTAATAATGCCTAACTAGACATGTTGGAGTAGAGGGTTCATCATCATGATGAGCAAAAGGAGAAATTAGCCACGCGACAACATTCCATTGAGTGAGACTGACAATTTTTTTTCCAACCAAAAAATTGCTGCCCTAATAAAGCCGTAGGGAAACTTGAAAAATTGAAATAGGCTTTCATAGGGACCCCTCTCGTGGACCCATAGGTTCAAACGGATCATTCGCAAGTGCCATGGATTCCAAGTTAGGGCCCGTCAAAGTTTGACAATTTTGAGCACTTAGGACACTCAAGGGACGATGCCGGTAGGGTATGACCCTGAGCGTTTGATCGAGTGGGGGGGGGAAATAGGAGCATGCGTAGGGTAATAATGCCTAACTAGACATGTCAGAGCTAATGGTTCATCATCGCGACAAGCAGAATGAGAAATCGGCCATGTGACAACATTCCATTGAGTGAGATTGATGATTTTTCGCCAACCAAAAAATTGCTACCCTAATAAAACCGTAGGGAAACTTAAAAAACTGAGATAGGCTTTCATAGGGACCCCTCTCACGGCCTCGTAGGTTTAAATGGATCATTTACAGGCACCACAAATTCTGAGTTAGGGCCCGTCAAAGTTTGACAATTTTGAGCACTTAGTGCGCTCAAGGAACAACACCGGAAGGGTATGACCCCGAGCGTTCGATTGAGTGGGGGGGAAAAATAGGAGAATGTGTAGGGTAATAATGCCTAACTGGACATGTTGAAGTTGACGATTCATCATCACGATGAGCAGAACGAGAAATCGGCCACGCGACAACATTCCATTGAGTGAGACTAACGATTTTTTTGCCAACCAAAAAATTGCTGCCCTAATAAAACCGTAGGGAAACTTGAAAAACCAAGATAGGCTTTCGTAGGGACCCCTCTTGTGGCCTAGTAGGTTCAAATAGATCATTTTCAAGTGCCACGAATTCTGAGTTAGGGCCTATCAAAGTTTGACAATTTTGAGCACTTAGGGTGCTCAAGGGACGACGCCAGTAGAGTATGACCCTAAGCATTTGATTGAGTGGGGGGGAAAAATAAGAGCATTCATAGGGTAATAATGCCTAAATAGACATGTCAGAGCTGAGGGTTCATCATCGCAATGAGCAGAAGGAGAAATCGGCCACGCGACAACATTTCATTGAGTGAGACTGATGATTTTTTCGCCAATCGAATAATTGCTGCCCTAATAAAATTGTAGGAAAACTTGAAAAATAGAGATAGGCTTCCATAGGGACCCCTCTCATGGCCCCATAGGTTCAAACAGATCATTCATAGATGCCACAGATTTCGAGTTAGGACCCATCAAAGTTTGACAATTTTGAGCACTTAGGGCGCTCAAGGGACGACGCCGGTAGGGTATGACCCCGAGCATTCGATCGAGTTGGGGGGGAAAAATAGGAGCATGCATATGGTAATAATGCCTAAGTGGACATGTTGGAGCTGACAGTTTGTCATCGCGATGAGCAGAACGAGAAATCAGCCACGCGACAACATTCCATTGAGTGAGACTGATGATTTTTTCGCCAACCAAAAAATTGCTACCCTAATAAAATCGTAGGGCAACTTGAAAAACTGAGATAGGATTTGGTAGGGACCCCTCTCATGGCCCCGTAGATTGAAATAGAATGTTTGCAAGTGCCATGGATTTCGAGTTAGGGCTCGTCAAAGTTTGACAATTTTGAGCACTTAGGGTGCTGAAGGTACGACGCTGTAGGGTATGACCCTGAGCGTTCGATCGAGTGAGGGGGGGCAAAATAGGAGCATGCATAGGGTAATAATGCCTAATTGGACATGTTGGAGCTGACAATTTATCATCGCGATGAGCAGAATGAGAAATCGGCCATGCGACAACATTCCATTGAGTGAGACTGACGATTTTTTTGCCAACCAAAAAATTATTGCCCTAATAAAACTCTGAGCATTCGACCAAGGTGGGGGGCAAAATAGGATCAGCCATAGGGTAATAATTAATTTTATCAAGTATTGTTCATTAAATGAATTGTATTGTTCATGAAATGTATTGTTCATTGAATGAATTGTATTGTATTGTTGATTAAATGAATTGTATTGTTCATAAATTGTATTGTATTGTTCATTAAATGAATTATATTGTTCATTATAAAAACAACACTTACGATGAAATGAAATGAAATGAATTGTATTGTTCATTAAATAGCCATTATTAACTATTGTTAATTATTGGAGTGAAGATTAAATATTTCCATGATAACACCATGCACAGATGAGCAACAATTTATATGATCGAATATCAACTTGTGTATATATAAAAATGTCAAATGATTACAAATTTATGTCCATACACAAATATGGCATAAATGCCAACTGAAGCAAAATGTATGTCTAAATACATGAATGTATGTCCATATACAAAATATACATGCCAACTAGACATGTAAGCATCCCAAAACTATCTATAACATCCTAAGCTGCTGATGGATCATCAAAATTGATCCTCTTCACCGCACTGCTAGGCTCTGAGGGATCTTGCACAAGAAAAACAAATCGCAATTAATATTAGTTATATTATATAATTCACATTCAAAAATTTAACATAAAAATTAACTATAATTGAACTATTCATGTTTACCTCATCTCCACATTTTCTCTTCAACTTTGCAGGACTCTTGATGTATGTCTTTAGTAGAGGAGGTATGTTTTGAATATTTTCATAAACAACCTACATATGTTAAGAAACATGACATTGATACAAGTTAGTATATAATTCTCACTGATAATAACAAATTATTTCTACTAATCAAAAAATAAAATAAACACACATCTACTCGAGGCATCTCTTCTTCTTCTTCAGGTATACTAGGTGTAGTCATCAAGGATGTGAAGCCAAGGATTCTCTGTATATATACACAACAAGTATATGAAACTATCAATCTATGTCTAGACATGTATAATCACTATAAGTTATTTAAACTATTCATTCAATCATATTTGCATTCAATTACCTTTCCCTTGTCTCCAACTACACTACCAAATCCTAAATCACACTACTCTGTACTCATGCTACTTGTGCCCTACAAGAGTAAAATAAGATATACATGCAATTTACTACATAATCTAATTAATACCAATATAAATGATGAGCATGTATGTACAATAAAATACAAACGACTAGGTGCAATAATATATGTACCGTCAAGCTATCAAGGCCAAATGAAATGGCCAACAAGGTGCCCTCCTGAATCTATCTCAACTCATCCTCGGTCATCAACTGTTAAATAGACCATGTAAATAAAAATTAGTACTTAATATTATCTAATTTATAAATATTTAATCAAAATATAACATGAACTGTGAAAATACAAATCTTACCACTACATCATCAATGTATGATGATGGTGCCTCCTCCCCTCTAGCATGTGAGGACTCCCTAGAGTATCCTCTAGTTAGTGTAATAACATTTGGTGCATCATGCATCTCATGCACCTCATAATCTGCACTGTCCATAGGATGATCGCCGGGTTGTCCTACTGGACCCAAGCATACGTGCCCACACATGACATAACTATGGGGCACACATATGTGTGGAGCTGAGGATGACGTGTCAACACCACCGGATGCACCACTACCATCAACAGTAGGCTGAGCTAGTGACGCAGCCTAAGAAACCAAAAGGCTACTTAAAGAGTGAATAGCTGATATGGTCTGTGAAGATGCCTCACGAATGATATCAGGATGCTGCACTGCGGGTGGGGGATCAACAGGAGGAGGGGGGACATACGGGCCCTGGACTACTCTGACTAGCCTAGGTCTATTTTGGGGCATACCTAAACATACACCCTGGAAAGGTTGGATGCCAAAGTAGTTCACATGTTTGTGTAAAACAAACTCAACATACATTTTTTTTATAAAATAGAAGGGGATATCAAGATTGTTGTTGGGTGGTTTGTCGAAAACCATCCACCAACGATCCCAAAATTTTTTCACAATCCCATCATTTGTGCACCATTTAATAGAAAGTATTTTTTTTTTGGGGATCTACGGGCTGACTAGTATGGGGATTGACAAACAATGAGGCAATTTCAGATTTGGATATCTCAAGATCCTTGATATCCTTATATGACAAGCCATCTACATATTTTTCCCTCATAGAATCTCGCCACAAAAGGGCAACATCGTGCTCCTCAGTCATGGTTTCCATACTTTTTATGATCGATGTGAGAGGATCAAACATTGGGTTTAGATGAGGGATTCTATGATATACTTCTGCAATCCCCCTCAATTCATTCAAATTTTGTGCAATCAAATCCTAAATTGAGGGGGGGTTTGGCAAATGAGGGTTTGGCTGTTGCATTTGTTGTTCGTCAGTGTTTTATTGTTATCCCCCATTTTTAACCTAATTGAATGTAAACAATTAAATTTAGTTAACAAACTTAAACAATTAGGTATTTGATTTAAAAAAACCTAGTTTCCATATAAAAAACCATATTTTCAATGAAAAATCAAATAAACATTAACAAAAAATACAAAAAATGAATGAAAATGATTCAAAACGATAAAATTCTAACCTCTGAATCTATCTTTTAGCAATTTTTTGTCAAAAAACCGGATATCGGATGGAGGGGATATCAGATTGTTATGAAATCGTGCGGCCCGTGAGTTAAAAATGACTCACGGGCTGCCACTGTCAAAATATAAAAGTCTCAGAAAATCGGATATCCGATTGTTATACTTAAATTATTTTTAAATAACATATATAATATAATAATATATTATATAATATATTATTATATTATATAATACGTATTGTATTATATTATATTATATTATAATATAATATAATATAATAATATAATATAATATAATATTATATTATAATATAATATAATATTATATTATATTATAATATAATATAATATTATAATAATATATATAATATTATATTAATATATATAATATAATATTACATTATTATGTTATATATAATATAATATTATATTATATATAATATAATATTACATTATTATATTATATTATATATAATATTATATTATATTATATGTATTATTATATAATATATATTATATAATATAATAATAGATTATGTATTATATAATATGTAACATATAATATATTTTTTAAATTAAAATTACAAATAAAAATCGGATATCTGATTTGCATAGGTAATTACCAGGCCAAGGTGTACTGACACCCAGGCCAAGCAAAAAGTCGACACAGATTTTTGCATTTTTTGGCAAGTGAAGAAGGCTATATTTTTCACATCGCCACTTTTTGGCCCCCCTTGATCCTTCACTAACCCTTGTAGACTCAGGTTCAATTGAGAATATAGTTTCAACTAAAATGGTGGATAAACTCAAGTTAAAAAGGCTGCCACATCTCACTCCCTACAAGGTGTCATGGCTCAACCAGGGCCAACATGTCTTAGTTGATGAGCAAGCATGGGTAGACTATGAGATTGGTGAGTATAAGGACAAGGTTTTATGTGATATATTGCCTATGGATGCTTGCCATTTGTTGTTGGGACGTCCATGGCAATTTGATGTAAAGGCTCAACATGATGGAGAGAAGAATAGCTATATCATTATCAAGAATGGTAAGAGGTATCAAATGGATCCATTACCTGATCCAAAAGAGGAAAAACATGTGGGATCAAGTGTGATGATGATGAGTGGAAAAAAGTTTCTTAAGGTGATGAAACAAATGGAGATCAAGAATATGCTATTGTGCTCAAACCTAGTGAAGAAGGTAAGGCAGATACAATGGAAGAAGTGCCACAAGAGGTGAAGGGTCTACTCAAAAAATATGCAGAAGTAATAGGAGAAGATATACTTGATTCTTTGCCACCAATGAGGGTTGTAAATCACTAAATAGATCTGATTCCAGGGGCAAGTTTGCCTAACAAGGCTGCCTACAAAATGACACCTAGTCAAAATGAAGAAATTGCCAAACAAGTGCAGGAGCTCTTGGACAAGGGATTCATCAAAAAGAGTTTGAGTCCATGTGCTATACGTACTATCTTAGCACCCAAGAAAGGGGGAAGATGGAGAATCTATACAAATTCCAGAGCAATCAATAAGATCACTATAAGGTACCGGTTCCCTATGCCAAGGATAGAAGACTTGTTGGACAATCTTGGGGGTGCAAGTTATTTCACAAAGGTGGATTTAAAATTAGGCTATCATCAGATAAGAATCAGACTATGGGATGAATGGAAGACAACCTTTAGGACCAATGTCGGCCTCTATGAGTGGTTGGATATGCCATTTGGCCTTACCAATGCACCTAGCACCTTTCAAAGGCTCATGAATGAAGTCTTGGTTGAGTTCATAGGTAAATTTGTGATTGTATATCTTGATGACATTCTAATCTTTAGCAAGTCCAAAGAAGAACATCTCAAGGATGTGGAGATGGTCTTGAAGAAGCTAAAAAAGGCACAACTCAAAATCAACCTTGAAAAGTGTGAGTTTCTCAAGACTAAACTTGTATATCTTGGTTTTGTCATTTCACAAGGTTGTCTAAAAATGGATCCTAGTAAGGTTGAGGTAATCCTTAGTTGGCCTACACCTAAGAATATCAGTGATGTTAGGAATTTTCATGGGTTAACATCCTTTTATAGGAAGTTTGTAAGAAACTTTAGTCATGTGTGTGCTCTTATGCTCAATACTATCATAGGGGTAGTCAAGTGTCAGTTTAGGTGGACAGAGGAGGCCCAAAAGGGATTTGAGTTGTTGAAAAAGAAGATATCTCAGTTACCTACCCTTAGGTTACCTGATTTCAATCAGTTATTTATAGTTGAGTGTGATGCTAGTCAAAGATCAATAGGGATTGTTTTGAGTCAAGAGGGTCTTCCCATAGCCTTTTTCTCTGAAAAGTTGAATGAAGCAAAACAAAAGTACTTTGTGTATGAATTGGAGTTGTATGTCATGGTGCAAGCCTTGAAGAAGTGGTGTCATTACTTGCTGCCCACAGAGTTTGTGGTCTATACTGACAACCATGCCCTTAGTTTACTCAATGGACAAGAGAAGTTGAATCAGAAGCACCTCAAGTGGGTAGAATGCCTACAATCTTACACCTTCACTATCAAGCATAATAAGGGCACCTCAAATAAAGTTTCTTATGCACTCAATAGGAGATTAATGACCATACAAGAGATTAAATTACATAGTGTGGGGTTGGAGGAGTTGAGAGACCTCTACAAAGAAGACAAAGATTTTGTTGATATATATGCTACATGTTCTGATTTTTCTAACACTTCTCATTTTTCCTACTCAGATTATATGATATATGAAGGTTTGTTGTTTCGAGGACATCTCCTTTGTATACCCCAATTCTCTATGAGACAAAACATCATTCAAGAGAAACATCAAGGGTGTCTAGGAGGTCATTTTGGCAATGATAAAACAATGGAGTAGGTTAGTCGGTTCTACTATTGGCCTAAGTTGCAATCAGAAGTAAGGAGATTTATTGAACAATGTGCCATATGTCAGAGAGAAAAAGGATTAGCAAGTAATGCAAGTTTATATCAGCCGTTAGTCATACCCCAAAGGCCTTGAGAATGTTTGAGCATGGACTTTGTGTTGGGTTTACCAAGAACACCAAGAGGATTTGATAGTGTTTATGTGGTGGTAGATAGGTTTAGCAAAATGGCACACTTCATCCCTTGTACAACCTGTACAGTCAGGTACAGTGCTCATAGTAGCATAGGAAGTTATAAATTTGTTTTACCTTTCCAACAAGTATAATATGAAGGTCTTAAGTGCTTTGAATCAAAAGTTATCACTATTTTTGTAATAGTTGCTCACAAACCCTTGAAATTTGGGGTTTTGATTGTAAAATGCATTTTACCTGAGCATCCATGAATGGCACAAGTTTCAATCCATTAGATGGCTTGGGTAGGCTCTTTAAATAGGTTTAGAGTAGGCATTTTATGTTTTTGCAGGCCAGAAGGAGGAGAATGGGTGAGATTAACAACACACAAGCTTGTAGCTAGTCTGTGGGGGTAGCAGAGATTGCTCATTTTCAGAGCCATGGAGAATTGATACCTTAGAAAACCATAGTATTTTGTAAAGGTCTATGGGTGTACCAAAAGTATCCAAGATTTTTCTGGTTGTAGATTTTTACTAGTGAAGAGTTTGGAGCACATCTTCCAAAACTGCCTGGAAGCCCTAAACCCCTTAAAAATAGCTCATTTTGAGTTACCCTAGTTGTATGACAAACCTAAATGGTAAAAATTTTGATCTTTTTTAAATTCCAAATGGGTATCTGAATATGTAAAAATATCTTGGGGTTGTTAGGAAGTGTTGGGGGAAAAGACCAAAACATAGTCCTAGAAGGGCTAGTCATTTAGGCCTAATAGCAGCGGGTAGAAGCAAGTTGAAAGCCTAGGGCTTGGGAGGAAAGTTCAGACCTTTATAATGAATAAAATGACCTTGAAAATACCTGTAAAACATAACTACAAACTTAAATCATGGTTAGAGTGAAGATCCTTGGCAGAGGTCTTTGGAGCCTAGCTAGAGTTTTGGGAAACTAGTAGGAGACCATCTCAAAATCAGAGATTTGGGTCAAAACTAACATGAAACCTCAAGAGGTTATACCTAGGAGGCAAGCCAATTAATTTTAGGCCTTGGGGGTCTGAGGAGTGTACCCTAACAAGTTACCTTGGAGGAGCTTGAGTAGAAGGGTGAGTTGAGGAGTTGGGGTGAGTAAGGGTGAATTGGAGAGCTAGGCATAAGATCTCTACATCAAATTGTCTTTATTTCTTGAATCTATTTCTTTCCCATTAAGATATTGGATGACAGTGGAAGATCAAGTACCTGGAAAATGACATCTCTTTCTATAGGTCCCACTCTGATTGATAATGATACTAGACATTTAGAGGTCCTTTCTTCTTCATCATAGGCTTTAATTATTTTCTTCATCAAATCAATAACATTTTCAGAAAATCCTAGTTGTGTAAGTAGATTGTAAGTACATATATTCAACCCTGAGCCTCCATCTATCAAAACACGTTTAACTCTATGTTTATGGATCATGGCTTCAATATGAAATGATTGGTTATGTGGATGATTTAGAAAGTTATCATCTTCTTCAGAGAAGGTCAGATGGTGAGGTGAAGTCAGCTGACCCAGCATAGATTGAAACCAATCAATATCTAAATCTTTTGGAACATTAGTGGTGAGCAACGCTTTTTCCAAGATCTCTTTATGAGTAGAAGAGATTTTGAGCAATTCAAAGATGAAAGTTTGAGCATTTGTCCTTTTTAGTTGTTCAACAATGTTATATCTAGAGGATGATGATGAAGTTAGCTATTTAAATTTATCAAATGTTGATTCTTTTTGTTTGTTTGATGAGATTGGTAGGTTTGATGTTATTTGAGTAGGAGTTGAAGAAATGGCTCCTTGGAGAGTGACTTTCTTTTGAGAATGGGTCATAGCATTTGCATGTCATGATTCATTTTGTTTATCTTTGATTATAATCACATTGCAATATTCAAGTTGGGAAGACTCAATCATGTTGATGAGGTTGTCATTGCTGGTATAAGTGTAATTTACTTTCGCACCTCCTTTTGTGTTTGAGGAATCACCTTGTTCATAAAAAGGTAAAGGATCTTTAAATGCTTTGTGATCAACATTTGTCGGGTGATTCCTGACAACAATTTTACCAGCATCTATGAGATCTTGAATCTCATGCTTGAGCTTCATGCTATTATTTGTGTTATGACCTTTATTTCGATGGTAGTCATGTTATTCATTTTCTCTCCACCATTTTGGTTTTACTTCTGGATCATATGGCCCAGAATTATTTGGTAGTGTTATCAGGTTGTTTGCCAATAAATTTTTTAAAGTGGATTCATATGACTATTCCAGAGGAGTGAATTTACGTCTAGGTTTCAAAAGCCAACATTGTTCTTTGAACCACTCTTTTACTTTCTTCGGAGGATTTTTTGTTATGATTTCAGCTGCTTTGAGGTCTTGTGTGCCACTAACCAAGTTAAATATCATGGGCTTTGAGTTGGTTTTAACAGTGTCTACCACTCTGTCATTAACAACATTTTTGTTCTTGTGTTTTCCATATTTCCAATACTTGTTCTTCTCTTTAGAGATAAATCTTGGTTGTGTTTCTTTCCAAGGTGAGATATCTCCTTTCTTTATAAGCACATCTTCCATTCCGATAGCATTATCTACCATTTTGTTGAATAATAGATGCACTTTCATTTGGATACTATATTTCAATTTATGGATCAGATTATTGACGAATATATTCATTTTCTCACAATCTAGAATAGGTCATGAATATCTAGAGAACGTCTTTCTCCAATGTTTTTAGGAAAGTGAGAAAAGCCTCCCCTATTTTTTGTTTGGTATTACAAAACTTGATCATAGTAATGGGGTGTCAAATGTTATAGGAGTATTGTTGTAGAAACAATTAGATTAATTCTTCAAAAGTTTTTATTCCCTTAGGTAGACTTGAGAACCATTCCATAGCTTGCTCTCTCAAACTTCTTGGGAAAAGGCACATGAGATACATTTGGTCATGCATGAACTCCATACATAAAGCACAAAATTCTCTGATGTGATCTTGAGGATCTAGGTACCATCATATTTGTCAAATTTTGGGATCTCAACTTGTGAAGAAAATGGAGGCATGTATAGGTTTTTGTCAAATGGAAATGGGCATATTGTCTCTAGAGAATATTGTTTTGGGGATTTATCCTTGTTTTTAAATTCTGTGATCTCAGTCTATAAGACTTGTAATTGTCTATGTACCATTATCAAAGGTGATTCTTCTTATTTAGTGATAAGAGTCTGAACATCATAACTAGTAGGAATTTTAGCACCTTGTTTTGCTAGTTCTAGAAAATAATCTTCTTTTTCTCTAGCCATGATAACCTTCATCATTTTTCAAAAATATTTATCCTTTTGACATCTATGAATATCAGTTTCTAGAGGTTCAGATTCTTCAAATTCACTTGATGAGGAATCATTGTCAGTGTCATGAATACTAAGGTTGTCTTCATTATTTTGTTCTAGTCTAGGTATAGTGGGAGGTAAAGGTTGATAAATAACTGGCACATCTAATGATGAAGGTTTATCAGTGAATAGGTCCTCTATGTAAAATGGGTTATCTTGATATGAAAAGGATTCCGCTTTTCCTTTGGCATCTTTCTTACGAGAACTTATGGTTCGAATAGGCATTTTTATAGACTGATATGACCTAAAGTTGTTTGTGATGCAGAAGTCAAGATCAAATTTAGAGCTAGTTGTTTGATTAACATATTGATTGAGAGAAACCACTAAGATTTAGTCTGGATTAACAAAAGATCTTTCTTGTGTAAGAGATTTATCTAAGTTGATTCGAGAAAAGTTGCTAAGACTCAATCTAGTTTCAGGAATGATCTATCCTGTATAAGACATTATCTAAGTGACTTAAGTTTCATAAGTAGTTGATTGAACTAGCTGAATGATGATCAACAAAATAGTGAAACACAAATGGCAGAGGTACATTTTTTTGACCTATTTATGCTCTGGATGATGATAACCAATTTTATGCTCTCTATATACTATTTTAGGAAAGTTTGACTATTCTGGACCAAAATTAGAGTTCATATGAAATTTTTTATAGGACCAGACAACAATTTAGTAGCTTCAGGACATTGACAACAGTATTTCATACGAGTTGCTACCTAGTATCGTATGACAGATGGGTATGTCTGAAACAACAAACTGATCAATGCAATATTTTATCATATGACACAGGATGCAGGGTGAAATCATAGTTCGCTAAATAGGATGATAGATAATCAGGACTCGTATGACACAAAATGCAGGCTCAAATGACAGACTATTAGGATTGATGGGATATCGTACGATACAAAATATGAAACGGGATGATAACTAAGAAGACTCATATGACTGTTTATTGGACAAAGGCAAAATTATGAGTATCAATGACTGAGCATGACTAGTTTTGAGGCAGACTGAATTTTCACTGATTGACGATGACTTGTTTAGACATAAACTGAGTTTTGACTAGGATAGACTAGTTTTGACTAGGATAGACTAGTTTTGATATGGACAGAGTTTCAACTAGGATAGACTAGTTTTGACATGGATAGAGTTTCGACTATGATAGACTAGTTTTGACATGGACAAAGTTTTGATCACTGAGTTAAATGTTTCTCCTTTTCTCCAGTTTTGGTATTCCAGTTTTAGTTTTAGGGATGAAAACATAGAAAATATGTAATATGAATAATAACTCCAATCACAACATACAAACCCTATGGAAATTGGTGAGAGAAGAAAACCTTTTCTTGTAGACTCAGGTACATACCCAATAGCTAATCAGAATACGACCACCGAGTCTCACTTAATGGATTCTCAATGTCGTATTAGCCAACTCCAAACGCTAATGGGGGCACAAAATGACAAGTATCTTGGGAGAGTTACTATCTCTCTTACACAAAGATTATCCCCCCTTTTGGAGGTGATTCAAGTAGCTTCTAATTTTAATTGGAACTAGTAATGGATCCATTTGACATGTCGAGCTATAAACTCAATTAAGAGGTCTCCCAGCCTTGAAAACCAAGGTTTAATATACATGAGGGTACACAGGAGAGCTATTCCCAAGCACTATCATTGACTTGATTTTCATCAAATCATGTTTATTTTATAGTGGGTTAGAGTACTTGGCATTTAGCTATTCCCACTTGGGTCATTCCCCTCTCATCGGTCATAATGGCTATAGAGTTATTATCTCTTTGGGAGGGTAGGCCCGCTAAAGATATACAAATCTAGAACTTAAGGAAAATGCCTCAAGGGTCTCGACTTTTGATTGTCTATAAAGACAAGAGCATACTCTCCCACCTCTCAGAATTTTCTTAAAACATGAAATACAGATTTGTTCTTTAACTAGATAGAAAGTTAGGTGCCTAAAAAATAAATTTAATGAATACACAATGTTTGCTCGAATATCCTCAGACAACCTGCAAAGACAACAAACTAGTGGTCATATTGTCTTTGTTTGACAAGCATATTCTTCGATAAGCATTCTCTAAAAATTGATTAGGCTGTAAAAATTTCTCAGATAGACAAAGAACAAGCCAGGGTCTGCGTCAGTATGATAAAAATTGAATGAGAAAACTTGGCAAACAAAATCTACTTTTTAACCCAGAAATATAGATTCACACGACAATTCTCACCAACTCGTACGATAACTGCAGTTTGTCATCTGACACTAGGAAAACTTGTATGACAATTTGTAGAAACTATTTGAACGAAAATCAAAATAAAAATAAATTTTAGACAAATAAAAAAAAAAAGTTAAGTCCCCGAGGCCGAAAAAATGTAGTCTTCCGCCCCATGGTGGGCACCAAAAATGTGTGTGTGAAAAAATGAAATAAGTATCATAGCTACAAGACACAACACTTCAATTAAGTCATTACATGTATGGTTAGACAGATATAATCATGAATAATAAAACCATAACCAATCGACCCATTGCCTTCTAAAAGATGCGAGTATAAGATTCCTCTCAAATTTGTATAAGCAATACCAGTGACTAGACTACACGAAGATGAAGGATTTAATCTATATGAGGATGATATTAAGCTAAATGGATGCAAGATGGATGAAAGATACAAGCAATCATAAAATATGCAAAAGTAAATTAAACTAAGATGCAATAATATCAAAAAGCAAGTATAATATATTCAATAACTCAAGAGAAAAAACTCTATAATAACAAATCTCTAGGGTGATTTGAATGAGAGATGAAGGCTGAATTTATAGAGAATCATAAGAGAGATCAAGAAAAAGCACAATTTAGGATAATTGAAACAATTGATAAATTAGATTTAGTTAACCTTGAGATGGATTCCAATTATAATTTGAATTGAAATGCATTTAGATTAGAAGTTTGAGTTGCACTGGTGATAAAATTTAATTAATTCCATGCATTTGTGATAAAAATAGGCAATTCAAAAAAAGAGTCTTTTCAATGCAACTGAACTTCTCTTTCTCAATAGTTTTGAGCTCTAATTTTAGAGAATGATTAATAATTCATTTAATTGCTTTTCCAATTTCAAGTTCTCAATTTAGAAGAAATAAATAATATCTAAAGTTTGATTTCTCTATCAATTCAATTCATTTATTTTATTTTCAATTTAACTCTTTCTTTCAATATTGATTCCTCTTTTGTAATAAATTAATTCCCTTTTTTATGATTAAATGGAAAATTTATTAATTAATTAAATATGCTAGGATATTTAATGAATTAAAATAGGATAATTGATCAAAATGATTTTCTTGGAATGATTCAATTAACTAAATAAATATTTAATTAATATAGAGTAATTGATTTTCCATGTAACATTCAATGATTAAAGAATTAATAATGTGCTCAAGATTGATATAATTGCCTTTGGTTACGACCTTGGTGATGTTGTCGAGATTAGGGGCCCATGGTTTAGATGACCATTTTTATGGTATTACACATACACGAGCATAGAGAGAGGTCCTAATGAGACATAGATGCAGTGTTATAAAGGTGGAGAAAACAGGGAGAAAGCTAGAAAGGAAAGAGGGAGAGAGAGGCTAGGAGGAAGAGGTGACAACCTAGAAAATAGAGAGAGGGGAGAGAGAGAGAGATAGAGAGAGAGAGAGTATGAGAGAGTAGGGGAGGAAGATATATATGAGGGTAAGCAAGGGAGAGATAAAGAGGGAGGGACAAACCATGGTTCATGGAGAGTGAGATGAGAGAGAAGAGAGAGAGAGAGAGAGAGTGAGTGAGAGTGATGTAGACAGTCTTGGAGCCTTATTGGTTTCACCTTCTTGAGTGACTTGTCCTACTCAACCCTACTACTACTCAAGTCCTTCCTATGGCACCTGGTAAGGGTTATGACAATGAGACCTCTAAGGTCTAACCTTCTTTAATTTCCTCTTAGGTATAGCCAATGCTTTCTGGACAATCAACTCCTCCACTTGAGGTTGTAACCTCCATTACTCACACTCACCTCTCTTGGTCTCCAACCACTCCTGCGAGGATCTTAACACACCAAATATTCTTATGGTTTCCCAATGCATTAATAAGGTATCTTAATTGTGTTGTGAATTTTAAGACTCCCCAACTCCATCACCATGGTTTCTCAAGCCTTCTAGGTCTCTACTGGCACCTAAATAGGCCTAATTGCATTAGCCCTCCTTAAGCGGTTTTTGGGGTTTAACTTGCAAAATTACCAAACAAGCCTAGCAATAAATCATGGATTCAGATATCCTTTTGGATGTTATAGACAATTCTTGAAAATTGCAACTGGGTTATCCGTACAAGTGTGGTTTCCAATGCTGCACTATTTTGTCAGGTTTTAGGCTTAACCGGTGGATTGACAAACTTGGTCTAGAACCCTTCACAATTCAAATATCTTGCTCTAAAATCCTTGGAAACATTTAAGGAAACTCTAAGGGCTTTCTATACATATTCCACTTGGGCCTACATCAATCTCCAAGTGCTCACAAATCACACTTTGCTTACTGTCCTAACTCACGTACTCCTAGTAGTGAGCCTAGGTCTCCATTGTTTCTCCTCCTTTTGGACCTGCAACATCACACACTCTATTCCAAAACTATATACAGACCCTAACCTATCATTCTTAATGATTTCAACAATTTCCATCAAAGAACATCTCGAGTAGAGCCATTTCTTGCTCTTAAACCCTACTTGCAAGGGTTTTGCTCCTAGTTGCAAAGAACGAGAGAAATCTTCACAACTTGGAATAATCAAACTTTAAAATATATCTTATTGAAATAAAATACAATGAACATACAAATATGGAAATAATTTTACACCATATAGTCCATACTGGACCATACAAGGAATGAAAAACAATACAAAACTGTCAAAAACTAGTGAAAACAAGATTGTTTCACAAACCAAAAGCTTACTCTTGCATTTACAATCCTCCCACCTGTAAAATAAATTTAAATTTGGATTATATCCATTATCTAGTTGGTTAAACCAATTTCTTAATGCCCGTAACCAAAAATGCAACTTTTGCAAGAAATTACAAAATATTGCTCAACAACTTTTGACAACTTTGGCTCTAGGATGCAAAGTTGCATTATAAGACTCCTAAAGGTCCTCAAACACCCTAGAAGACATAAAAAAGAATCAATTGACTCCTAATTCATGAATACATTCACCTGAAGTATTTTTTCTATGAACTACCTAAGCATCTCACTTCTCAGGTCAACAACATCCTGAGCACAATTGACTGAAACCAAAATTCGGATAACTCAACCATGGCTCTATTGAGTCCTCAATTGTAGGACCATTATTACATCATGCACTGACACAAACTAAAATCAAATCAAATCTTACATTCTTGGAGTGCTAGGTGCCCTCCACCATACTCCCTTGGGTCAAAGAACTCAAGTCCCTTGAGTTATAAGGTCTGAAATCTCCACTCCATGTTGAAACTATATCTACCTCTGACATCCACATGGCATCTAAATCTGGTAATCCTTTCCATTTAACAAGATAGTTCTTGTAAAATCCCTTCCTCATCTTTTTTTCTATCTTGGTATCCAAGATACTCTCTAACTCAACTAATTGACTAGGTGGCAAATCCTTTACCCAATCTTCATGAGCTAGTGATGGCATGTCTTTCTAATTTATTGGTGACTCTCCCTTGTATGGATAGAGATTAAATACATTGAAGATAGGAGATATCCCCAAGATAGGTGGAAGTTGAACCTCATGAGTAATCTGCCCATACTTGTCAACCACCTTGAGATCAGGTCTAATTTTCTTCATCATGAGCTTGATAGGCTACCCTTTTGGAAGTCTCTCTTCTTGCGATATGCCAGCACTAAGTCTCCTACTTGAAATTTTATCTTCTTCCTTGTTTTATAAACTTTAAGTGTGTACTGCTTGGATTTTTGTTGTAAGGACTGCCTTACCTTATCATGCACCTCTTTAATGCCCTCTGCAAAATTCCCCCCTTGTGCACTCTTTGGTTCCATTGAACTAAGATCTCTGAGCTCTAATATGCCCCTAGGATGGAATCCATACACTATCTCAAAATGACTTTTAATAGTTCTACGGTTCACTGAGTCATTATATGCATATTCTACCTGTCCAAGTACTAGATCCCAAGTTTTCCCATGTTGTTTGGTAAGATATATTAGAATGTTACGTAATGATTGGTTGACTACTTCTATCTGACCATCTGATTGAGGATGATAGGAAGATGAGAAAGATAACTTGGTTCCCAACTTCCTTCAAAGTTTCCTTCAAAAGTGGCTCAAAAACTTTACATCTCTATCACTCACAATGCTGATTGGAAGACCATGAATTATGACTATCTCCTTGAAGAAGAGGCCTGCAATATAGGTGGCATCATTGGTACTCTTGCAAGGTATCAAATGTGTCATTTTTCTTAACCTATCCACTACCACATACACCCTTTCAAATCCTCTTGGAGTACTAGGCAAGCTTAACACAAAATCCCTTCCCAAACATTCCCAAGGCCTCTGAGGTATGACCAAGGGATGATATAGACTTGCATTACTTGAGTTTCCTTTTTCTCTTTGGCATATGGTACATTTCTCTACAAATCTTCTCACTTTTGATTGCAGCTTGGGCCAATAATAAAACCTACCAACTTGCTCCAAAGTCTTATCAATGCCAAAATGACCTCCTAGTCCTCCTTAATGTTTCTCTTGAATAATATTTTGTCTCATAGAACATTGAGGTATGCAAAGAAGATGAACTTTAAACAGAAAATCCTCTTTTACCATTTATTTTGAATAAGAGACATGCGAGGTATTAGAAAAATCAGTACAACATTATATATCTTTGCAAAATCCTTATCATCTGTGTACAGGTCTTTTAACTCACTCAAACCCACCCTTTGCAATTGAATCTCCTGCATGGTCATGATTCACCTACATAGTGCATCAAAAACTTTGTTGGTTGTCCCTTTCTTGTGTTTAATAGTGAATGTATAAGATTGTAGGTACTCAACCCACTTTAGGTGTCTTTGGTTCAACTTCTCTTTCCCATTGAGAAAAATTAGAGCATGGTTGTTAGTGAAGACTACAAATTCTCTGGGTAGCAAGTAGTGACACCACTATTTTAGTGCTTGGACCATTTCATAAAACTCCAAGTCATATGTGGAGTACCTTTTCTTAGCTTCATTTAAGTTTTCTAAGAAGAAAGCTATAGGATGTCCCTCTTGGCTTAAAAATGCCCCTATTGCCCTTTGGCATGCATCACATTCTACTGTAAACAACTGATTGAAATCAGACAATCTAAGGGTTGGCAACTCTTCTATCTTGGTTTTCAACATATAAAACCCTTTATTGGCTTTCTCTATCTACTTAAAGTGACATTTAATCCCTCCTTTCATAGTATTGATAATAGGAGCACAAACATGGCTAAAGTTTTTCACAAACTTCCTATAAAAAGATGCCATTCCATGAAAGATTCTAACTTCACTTATGCCCCTAGGGATAGATCAACTAAGTATTTCTTCTACCTTACTTAGATCTACTTTTAAACATCCATGAGAAATAAAAAAACCAAGGTATACCAGCTCTGTTTTCAAAAACTCACATTTTTCAAGGTTAATCTTGAGTTGAGCCTCCTTCAACTTCTTCAAAACTAACTCCAAATGCTTGAGATGTTCCTCCTTGAACCTTCTATAGATCAAAATTTCATCAAGATATACAATTACAAATCTACCCATAAACTCAACTAAGACTTCATTCATGAGCCTTTGGAAGGTACTAGATGCATTGGTGAGGCCAAAAGGCATTACCAACCACTCATATAGGCTTGCATTGGTTCTAAAGGTTGTCTTCCATTCATCTCTAGGTCTGATTCTAATCTGATGGTAACTAGATTTTAAGTTCATCTTGAAAAAGTATCTTGCACCTCGTAGATTGTCTAATAGGTCCTTAATCCTTGGCATGGGAAACCGGTACCTTATGGTAATCTTGTTGATTGCTCTGCAGTCCATGCACATTCTCCATTTTCCTCCCTTCTTAGGAACTAACATAGTAGGAACAACACATGGACTCAAACTCTTCTTAACAAACCCTTTGTCTAAGAGTTCTTGCACTTGTTTAACGATCTCTTCATTTTGACTAGGTGTCATTTTGTAGGCAGCTTTGTTTGGTAGATTGGCCCCTGGTATTAAGTTTATTTGATGATTTATATATCTCATTAGAGGCTAGGAATCAGGTAAGTCATCCCCTATCACTTCTTCATATTATTTGAGTAGTCCTTGCAGCACTTGAGGCACTTCACTCATTGGATCTGCCTTAGATTCTTCACTAATTTTCAAAACTATAGCATGGCCTTGATTTCCTTCTTGTTTCAACACTTTGAGAAATTCTTTTCCACTCATTAGCATCACACTTGAGCCTATTTTTTTTTCTTCCTTTGGTTTAGGTAGTGGATCCATTTGATACTTTTTCCCATTCTTGGTGATAAAATGGTTGTTCTTCTCCCCATCATGAGTAGCTTTCACATCATACTACCATGAACGACCCAACAATAAATGACAAGCATCCATAGGCAATATGTCATAAAATAATCTGTCCTTGTACTCACCAATTTAAAAATCCACCCATCCTTGTTCATCAACCAATACATGTTGACCTTGGTTGAGCCATGACACCTTATAGGGGTATGAGGTGAGGTAATCTTTTTAGTTTGAGTTTGTCCACCATTTCAACTAAGACAATATTCTTAGTGGAAGTTGAATCTACTATCACTTTACAAATATTTCCATGTGACCTACAAGTGGTCCTAAATAAGCTTTTCCGTTGTGGTGGCTCTTGAGATTGGGGTATCTTGAGCACTGTTCTTATCATCATCAAAGTTTCTCCCTCTGTCACTAGGCCCACCTTACTGATTGTAGAAGTTAGACTCTAAGTGTCCTCCTCCTCCAATAATTGAGTTCTTCTTTCCACCATGTATGAACTTGTGGAGCTTGAGGATTTCCTCAAGAACTTACTCATGCTATGCCCAACTTGATTGCAATGGTAACATCTACCAGTGAAAACTATATTTCCCCTACCTGAGTTCCCAAACCTACCCCTAAAATTGCTTCTTCCTCTATAGGATCCTCTAAATTCTGCTCTATGAGAGTCTCCACTTCCTTCATGGCCTTGTTTCTCTTCACTTCTTGGTGATTGTTGCTCTCTACCAATGTTCCCTCTCCCCTATGTTTCTGATTTTTCTCACTCTTCCTTTTGATCTTCTCTTCTTCCCTTAGGGCCAACTGAAACCACTTATAAACAGAGTCTTGTATGAGGATACTTATTTCATCTTGTATATTCTGCCTAAGGCCATTCATATACTTGGCCAACTTCTCCACCTCATTCTCATGCTTCCTATTCCTCAAACTAAGCTTATGGAACTCTTCAGTGTATGCATTAACATCTAACTCCTTTTGTTTCAGATTTTGTAGTCTCTTATGAATTTGAACTTCATATTCTCCTAGAGGGAATTTTTCCTTAAGTCTGATCTTCATACACTCCCATGAAGTTATCCTCTTTTTTCCTTCTTGTATCCTTTCTTTCTGCACCATATTCTACCAAACGAATGCTGATCCTCTCATTCTTAATTTGGCCACATTAACTATTTTCTCTTTTGCTACCTCTTTGTAGTCAAAGTGATTATTGAGAGATTCTATCCAATCTAGCAACTCTTCTCCATTGATTCTTCCTCCATATGTGGTTAATCCATCCAGATTGTCCTTAGAAATGGATTTGACTGTATCTAGGAATAACTTTTGGTCTTGAGGCATAGCTACTACTATTGGTTCCTCCCCATCTTCCACTTCTTCATCAGTCTCATCACCCCATTCTGTCTTAACCTTTCCCTTCTCCTTCTTTACCTCTCTAGTTCCTCTGCTTCCTTTTGTATCCTTCAATCCTTCTATCATCTCTGCCACCATCTGTCAGATGGGTTATGGAGTCATTTCCTTTGGAGGAATTGAACTTTCTTTTGATTCTTCATAATCTAACATACAACAACTCTTTCAAATAATGTCTTTGATACCACTTTGATGCAGAGAGTCTTAGAGCCATTTTAGTTTCACCTTCTTGAGTGACTTGCCCTACTCAACCCTACTACTACTCAAGTCCTTCCTATTGCACTTGGTAAGGGTTATGACAATGAGACCTCCAAGGTCTAAACCTTCTTCACTTGCCTCCTAAATATAGCCAATGGTTTCTAGACAATCAACTACTCCACTTGAGGTTGTCACCTCAATTACTCACACACACCTCTCCTAGGCTCCAACCACTCTTGCGAGGATCTTAACAGACCAACTCTTCTTATGGTTTCTTAATGCATTAATAAGGTCTCTTCATCATGTTGTGAAGTTTAAGACTTCCCAAATCCATTGCCATTATTTCTCAAGCCTTCTAGGTCTCTATTGGCACCTAAATAGGCCTAATTGCATTAGCCCTCCTTAAGCGGTTTTTGGGGTTTAACTCACAAAATTCCCAAACAAGCCTAGGATAAATCATGGATTCAGATACCTTTTTGTAAGTTATAGACAATACTGGAAAATTGGATCCGGGTTATCCATACAGGTGTGGTTTCCAATGCTACACTATTTTGTGGGGTTTTAGGCTGAACTGGTGGATTGACTAACTTGGTCTAGAACCCTTCACTAGTAAAATCTTCTACTTTAAAAAAATTCGAAACCTTCAAGGACACTCTGAGGGATTTCCATACATGTGCCACTTGGGCCTGCATCAATCTCCAAATGCTCACAAATCATACTTTTCTTACTGTCCTAACTCACCTACTCCCAGCTGTGAGCCTAGGTGTTCATTGTTTCTCCTCCTCCTGGACCTACAACATCACACACTCTATTCAAAGGCTATATACAGACCCTAACCTATAATTCTTAATGATTTCAACAAGTTCCATCAAAGAACGCCTAGGCTAGAGCCATTTCTTCCTCTTAAACCCTACTTCCAAGGGTTTTGCTCCTAGTTGCAAAGAATGCGAGAAATCTTCACAACCTAGAACAATTGAACCTGCAAATCAACCTTATAGAAAGAAAATACAATGAACATACAAGATGGCAATTATTTTACACCATCTACGTACTGGACTGTACAAGCAATGAAAAATAATACAAAACTGTCAAATATCGGTGGAAACAAGATTGTTTCACAAACCAAAAACTTTCTCTTGCATTTCCAATCCTCCCACTTGTACAATGAACTAAAATTTGGCTTATATCCACTATTTTTAATCAGTTCAACCAACTACCTAATGCACACAACCAGAAATGTAACTTTTGCAAGAAATTGCCAAATGTTGCTCAATAACTTTTGACAACTTTGGCTTCAAGATGCAATTTTGCATTCTATTGCATTCTAAGACTCCCAAAGGTCCTCAAACACCCTAGAAGACCTAAACACAAATCAATTGACTCCTAATTCATAAATATATTCACCTGAAGTATTTTTCTTGTGAACAACCTAAGAATCTCACTTCTGAGGCTAACAACATCCTGAGCACAATTGACTCAAACCAAAATTTGGACAACCCAGCCATGGCTCTACTAAGTCCTCAATGGTTGGACCATTATTACATTACACACTAAAACTCAAACTAAAATAAAATCAAAGCTTACATTCTTGGAGTGCTAGGTTCCCTGCACCAGATAGAGGGAGGAATAAATATGACCACTACCCTCAACCCCATGTTTCCTAGATTATGTACCATCAATCTTTTACCTTATATCATAAATCTTATATCCTACAACCCATTATCTAAATACTATATTGGGGAGGGATAGGTGATGACTTGGAGAGGGGAGGAAGAGAGAAGAGGAGAGAGGGAAGAATAATGAGAAAGAGAGATCTAAGAAGAGAGGGAGAGGTGGGTAGGGACTGGCTGAGAGACCTAGAGAGGGAAGAGGTAGATAGGTGAGGGAGAGACAGAAGAAAGAAAGAGAGAAAAATAGGTATGGAGAGAGAGGTTGGGATGGATATGTAGTGATCAAGAGAACAAAGAGATAGTAGAGAGAAATAATAGGAGAAGAAGAGAGATGGAGGGGGGAAGGAAGGATAGATATGGAGATAAGGAGGGGAGGTGAGATAGAGAGGGAAATAATATAGGAGAGACCTAGAGAGGGGAGAGAGAGAAGAAAGGGAGAGTAATAGGTCTAGACTTTCTTAAAGATAAATAGGTGATAGAAGAGATAAACAAAGGAGAAAGTTTATAAAGGGAGATGGGTAAGGGGTGATGGAGAGAGTGGTGGAGAGGAAGGGAGAGAACTAGAAAGAGGATAATATAACACCCTAATAATGTGGGAATATGTTATTCATTTTCCTCACTAATAACTTACAAATATAGCTAGAAACATAGTATTCCTTGTATACACATCCCATATTTACAAAAAGAACAATGAATAACAAGTTATTTCTACTCAAATTAATTTTCAAATGTTATCTTATATATTTGAATGTTCTAGTTTTCCTTGGATATTAATGAGTCAATTATATTGTGAGATCTCACTTTTATAATTATTTTGATATAAGGCATTAGTTTTATGGTAACAAAGTTTGACTTGGATCCTCATTATCCTCCTCTTGTTTGTGTTTTCTTTCTTAGCTAATCCCTAAGTTACTATCATTATAATTCTTGATTTGAGTGTTTAATTATACTTTTAACTATCATTCTATAGTGTTGTAAATTGTAATCTTAGGGTGGAAGAAGTATTTGAAAACATCATATAATGCATCATGTTAGTCACAACGGGAGAAAAGCATGAGGAATGTCAATAGGATGTGAAATTAATCTAATTGATATCCTTGGAACATTGAATCATTTTTAGTGATGTCGCAATAGGAGAAAAGCATGAGGAATGTCACAATATGATGTGAAACCAACCTTCTCATAAATTGGGACCTCAATCACAAGAGTCCAACAACTTAATGTAATTTCCATTATATCCTTGGAACATTGAATGTTTTTTAGTGAAGTGTGTAGTTCCAAGCAATAACAATTTGAAGAGGGGGAGAGGAAATCCTAGTAATCTATATCTTCCAAAGGAAGAAAATTGAGGATTGAAAGAAAGAAAGGGTGAGTGTAGGAGAAGATATTGGTTTGATGGTCTTAAGGGCTCCAAATATTTAATATTCTAAGAACTGTCTTGTTATGTTTCTATGTATGATGGAATTATTTCTAATCAATAAATTTAGATGTTTACTTATGAAAGAGAGTGTGGTTTCTAAGTTTTCCAATTGGGACCCCTTTTATAAATAAAGGGAAAATGAGGTTATATTGAGTTTTGGGTTTTGGGTTAGGTGACCATTATAGATATAGTAAGGATTATAGGATATGAAAATGCTTTCGAAAAGTCATATTTTAAAATTTGAACAGGGACATGAGTTCCCACCCAATGCTCATGTCCAAACACAAGAATTAGTGTTCTTGAGGACTTACATCTTTATATTTTTAGGGATGACTATGGTGGAGCTCATGAAACTTCCTTTCCATGTCATATATTTTTGTAATCAAGGAAAATGCCAAAAATTGATTTGAATAATCTCAAAACATGACCACGAAGATGGAAATCAAAATGTGTATGTAAACATGAGTTGAAATTCGTAAAGTAGTTTTTTTTTTAATCTTTACACTTTGATAATCCTTTTTTCATCTTGGACCACTCGCTATTGATATCCTACACCTTCTTCTCAAATACAAGATCCTAGATGTCCAAATCATTGGAGATCTAAATAGGATAATTGAGGATTAATTATGTGATCATGATCACTCATAAATAAAAATGTAGACTAAAATAATATATTTATGAGAAATACAAATTAAATCTAAAAAAATAAAATAAAAATTACTTTATGTAATTGTTAGTTACAATATTCACCATGTCGCATCATGGAAGCCCAATTATGTAATAAAGGAATAACTAAAAAAAAGTTATCTATCAAATCATAATTTTTTTATAATAATGCTGAAATTTGCATATCCACATTGGTGTGTACTTATCGTTGGACCATTTTGAGAGAATGTCTTAGTGCGCAATTAATATCAAAAAATAATGCACTCTTGTACAAAGTTGTTCTCATTAACCTATGCCACTCATCCCCATTTTACACATTCTCCAACATATGGCTCCATCTTATTTATCTCTATACATACTCCCATGTATTGAATGTTCATTATATTCATTATTATCACCATTCCTATAAATCCATTCCATGGATTTAGATATTATGAGTTCCATGTATAGGGCCAATCTTATGGTTGTGGGATCAATCTTGCACCACCAAATCTAATCACCAAAAGTTTAAAATTCAAATTTAAATTTTGGTTCACTCTTGCTTGTTTCCTTCCTCTCATGAACTAATTTGGTATGCATTTCATGCAATTTATTAGTATATTAGTATTTTCAATTCATTCACAATCATCTGTTTAAAGAACAATTACATCCATGCATTATTGGCATATCATTCATATTTATTAAAGGAAAAAATGTTAAGAGTACTTCAACTAGAGCATTACAAAGAACTAAAATCTACATCATATCTAAATGTTTGAAGTTGTTGTTCTATATTATTTTTTTCACAATCATAAAATTGGTTGTACCAAGGGGTTTGACCTATGAGGATGCAACCCTTACAATCTAGTGATCTCCAGTAGGTGTTTGTAAACATTGCTAGTCCTTGGCATTCAAAAGAGCACAATGAATACATCAATAATTAGGAGTGCACATTATACAAATTAAATCTATAAACTATAATTCTTATATATTCTTATAGAAAATATCTAAAGCCATAGTTTCAACCTTCCACAAAGTTGAAAAATTATGCGAATCTCAAGACAAAGTACAATAGAAAAAAAAATCCAATATCGAGACAAGAAAAATTCAAAACATCAAAATCATTCTTCCTCCATTTTAAAAAATCTAAAATATGTAACCTACTTTAAACAATGGAATATAAACATTGTTAATTATTCCATAAAAATCCCCCTAATCTAAAAACTATTATTTAATATGTAGGACAAAGCACTACTAATTTTCTATTATGCTCTAAAACATAGATTAAATATTATAATCTAATTTAAATATTGCAAACTTTCCTCAAAACCCTAAATTGTGCACAACCAAAATTAAGTAGCAAAACATTGCTAATTTTCAACAATGCACTATACTCCATTGCCCAAAAACATTGCTATTGCCCTAAAATTTATGTAAAATCCATAACCTAATTCAAACAGAAGGGCAACATTGTTAATGAGAAAAATATAATGAATCAACAAGAAAAATTGAAACTCCTACATAAAAGAGTTTAACTCATAACAATGAATTCAAAATACTAAGATTTGTCACTACATCAAAATTGATATGTACTAGTGTATTTCCAAAAGAACATCTTCATCTAAACAATATGAATGCCCAAAAATACAACATCGAATTCAACCAATACATAATAATCACTCAATCTAAAAGATCCACTTACTAACTTCTACATAATCAATATTCCTCTGCAATTGTTTTCAAGCATGACCTCCATGCTTTTCCTGAAACACAATCTTGATGTTGAGTAAGTTTTCTAACATGTTGTTCCAGTAGAACTTCCTTCATACAACTATCCAAAAGCAAAGTTTTTAACTATTGTCTTGAAACCACAATCTTGAGTGTAAAACCCTTCTCTACATTAACATCATCTGCTCTTTTCTTGCCTCTACAAATACCATTTTTCTGTGCTGAGAAAGTTGAATGATCAACTTCAACGTGTGAGGGAACAAGATAATAAATTTCCTCACCTTTGAGTTTATTTTCTTGGGGAAGAGCATGGCCAACATTCCTTGAGTGTACAACCATACAATCCTCCTCAAAATCACTCTCCCTCACCAGATCTCCCACCACAACAAGAAACCTGTATTCCAACATTCTCCCATCCATTGCCATTACTTTTATGAATTTCTTGCATGTTTCTCATTGTACCTTGGGTTGCATGCAATTATTCATTACGTGGGCTTCAGCACAGTAGACTGCAATCTAAATCTAGAGATCAAAACCTATAAGAAGGAATGAGAAAGTGAACTAATTCCTTTATTAATGTTGTTCAAAAAGCCCTAAAATTGTCACAGGAGCTCACAAAGTGAACCATACGAAATAAGAGAACAAATAAAAGGTAATAAGTGATTGCAATGAATATTTCCAAAGATGAGATAACACAAGACATTGGGTCTTTCAAAGATGGAAAATTGCATTACAATGAATGTGAGGTGAAAGAAAGAAGTTAGAAAATAAATCTTGCAGCACAATAGTTTAGAGTACAGAATGAATCTTGCATTGAGTGTAGCAAAAGACCCGATTCAAACATTTTCCCAAACAATTTGATTGAAAAATCTACTAACATATGTAACAAATAACCAATGGCTCTTAGAGTAGTGAAAATAATAGGAAACCCTTTTCATGATTCCAAAAACTATAATTTGAATGGCATCATGGAGCATTGTGATGAAGGTTGTAATCAGAAATACCGAGAGCAGAAGAAATGCAGAGGAGTGGAAACAAGATTGGGACAGGGAAGGCCCAAGTGGAGGATTCTTGGCATCATCATCATCTTCACCAAGGAACCCACAGAGGAGTCAATCTTCATCTTGGCCTCCTCATCACCATGTTCTCCCTTGATGAACTCAAAAGCCCACTCATCACCATCACCCTCGAACAGGATCTTGATCATAGCCTCCTCCTCCTCCTTGAAGCTCCTAGGAACCACCTTTGCCAAAGTGTCGAATGTTGCTGACTAGAGGTCATGCTCAGATAGAATGGGTGAGCGAACTGTAGAGGAGAAGTCGTAAGAGAGCTTGCTTCTATTGTTGCTCCACTTGTTTTGGCCTGCAAGTTTTGATTGTATACCCAACTTACATACCTGAACCTACTTCGATGTTATTTGTTCCTGGAGCATCAACATCATCGACCAACTACTCCATTCGGATTGGTATTTCGTGAAATGAGAAACTAAAAATATGCTAGGCAAGACAAAGATGTAAAATATGCTGGGCGGGAGAGTGGTTTTTAAAATATGCTAGGTGGGAGAGTCGTTTTAAAATAAACAGTACAAACAAAAACGTGAGCCGAAACGTCTGTCCCTACCTGTGACTGTGACCGTGAGAGCGGCCGGAAAATGTTAGGCACGTGCAAATGCTTTCTGTCAACCGCAAAATGATAATTTGGCTCCACATCAGCCAAATGGTGGGTCCCCGAACATGTCTCGTGACATCATGAAGGGCATGCAATTTTGAAGCCGCATCATGACATGGCATACCGTTTTGGAGCCGGAATAGCTACAGCCGTGTCTTGGCTGATGGGCCGGATTTGAAGCGGGAAACGGGGGCAATTCAAACCGACGGGAACGGAATCTCTCGAAATGGTAACATTGAATGAGACGGAACGGGAACGGAAACGGCGAATGGTGATCTGTAAACACGGTACACTGCGGGAACGACCGGATTAATGGGATCCACATGGTCCGGCCACATAAGCGCTTCGAGTGTCTTTGGTTTGGCCGGATGATAAATGATCTGAATACGACACTGGTTTCTGGACGAGAATTGAAGGTATGAGCGAAAACTTTTATGAATTTTTCTGGTCTATCCATAAGAAAAAGAGATAATAATGATCAGGGAATAAATGATCTGTATACGACACCTATTTCTGGACGAAAATTAAAGAGAAAAAAGTTTTATTCCATTCCCTTCCACTGATACACCTTTATCGACTCCTGTTTTACACGAAAAAACCTTGTATTGCCCTATATAAACACCATCAAACTGCAAATCATGAAGACAACGTACTCACTCATTTGTATTGTTCATTGCTTTTTGAATCTCCTTTCCTAATCTATATGCAAGTATGGCATCCTGCCAGCCGTATCTTAGCCCACGTCTGCAGGGACAGATTGTGAGTGGCTTCTGCAAGCCCTATCCTCATCTTAATCTGGGTATCACAACTAACAAGGAAAATCTTGTTCCCTTCGATTGCAAGCTAACGATTGCTGCCCGTAATTCCAATGACCCAACTCAGGTGTGCATGTACGTTGTAGTTGAATTTATGTCCATAACTGATATTTACTTAAATGCATTTCTTTGAGTGAAAATTGCTTTCTTGGATCACTTTTAATATTTAAGTATTGTGATATACAGAAGTGGGTGATAGTAGAGACAGAGAGTGATAATGATAGTGATAAAAACGCTTTTGCCTTTGTGAACGCGTCCACTGGGCATGCCATTTGTGCTAAGGGTGACGAGGTATTATTGAGCTCATTTTGTTGTTTACATAGTGCTTCTTTTTCAGACAGAATTATTACACTAGAGTCCTCTGAATCAACTGTGTAATAATATTGTTTCACTTTAGAGATTCTTTGTTTTTAAAGTGTTTTTGAATTTGGCATATTGACTGTACATATCGCAATTGCTGGTAAAACTGTGGTTGCTTACTGGCAGGTTGTCTTGATAGAGTATAAGGTTGATAATGTTGATAAGAGTTTGCTCTGGACTCTGAGTGAGGAAATTGGAGATGGGTTTAAGAACCTAATTAGCGCAGATGGCAGGGTTTGGACTTTAGAGTCTGGTGACCAGGGCATTAAAATTATGCTACGGACCAGCAACGGCCAGGACAATCAGCTCGGGAAATTCCTTCCCTCTAACTAGAAGGATTATCATATTATATGATGAATGGAGATATATATTTGCTATTACGTAGCTTACACTAAAGGTTAGTGTAGTTTGGGGAAATCAGGAGTACATTTTGTAACGTCTAATTACTATAAATAAAGGTTGTCTAAAGTTTATAGTACAGGGTTTTAATTGATATGTTACAATTTGTGTTTGGTTTGATATATTATTTAGAAATTAAATATGAATCTTAATTTAAATTTTATAAGTAATTAAATTAATATTTAGAAAAATTTAAACAAAATAAATTGTAAGTACATTAAACAGTGGGATTTAAAATAACACATTTTATAATCTTGTAAAATAATGTTAACAATGTAATATATTAAGCATAAAATTATTTATTTTTAAAGTGGAGTTCTTAATTAGAACTTACATGTGGAGGATTGGGAACAACAAGGAATATACAACAACAACGACTTAATAGAAAATTGACACAAAAATTGACACAAACACTACAATCCAACTAAATATTCTTCACTTTCAACCTACATGAAACTAACATATACTAACTAACTAAATTCTCTTGCAAATTTGTGAAGCTCTAATGCAATCTTAAATGAGAATGCTCTTAAGAGTTAAAAAAAATTCACCATTTGATTATAGCAAACAATAGAATTTCGTCCAGTGATTGTAATCTCCTATAAAATTTTATTTACAAAAGAAAATTGAATAAAAGTACGAAAATAAAGTAAATTGATATAAGATGATGGCAAATTTACATAACATAAATATTTTTCTCTTATTATATATTAAAAGTCAAAATTGAGTACCCACAATCTCACAAACATAATAAAGAAACACACACCAACCCACCCACCAACACACACATCCACACCGGCATCGACACCCATACTCATACCGACCCACACACCATCACATGCATAAACATAAATTTAAAAGGGATATCAATAATTTGAGTATTCTTAGACATGCAGGCAAACTAGAACTATATGTGGGTTGTATGGATTTACCTTACTCTTGATAAAGTATCTCTATAATTATAGGTAAAATAGTTTTTTCTAGATGTCATTAAATTTTGACTAGTGTGGTGTTGTTATTGATGTTGATATTATGCTTATGTGAGATGTGATTCAATTGTTTTAATTGTATATTATCAAATCAAGGTGTGCATGAAAGAAAACAACTGCACTTTTATTTGTATTACCTAAAATATTTGAGGTGATATTTTAATTGAGAAGTAAAACTACTAATTAAGATAATATATGCCAAGATATAAGTTAATCTAGACATGTAGAAACTTTTGAAAACTTTAAGATAATACATTTTTCATAAGTTTCACTACAATGTGAAAGAATACGAATCCCAGTGGGAGAAGGAGAGAATTTGAACAATTGAACAATGGTGATGAGGATGGTAACAATGATGCTATCAGTATTTATTCAGTCTACTCCAATGGTATTGAAGATCCTGCTAGGTTTTTTTGGGTGATTTCTATCTTATGCTTGAGTCTCTATGTTAGGTCTTGGTTTCTAGACACTTTGGCTAGATGCTTTATGGCTAGTGATAGATTGAACGAAGGTTCTAGCTAGTGTGTGAGTCATGAGACGAATGTGACTATTGGGATTTGTTTGTTCCTTCCTTTCTATGCCCCTTTTCCTAATTCTAGGTTCACCAATCATGGTGTTGGCATGGGAGTGGGTTCCTCAAGTGTTAGTGATGGCAAGGCTAATGATAGTTTAGTCAATGTTGAAGGAGATGGATCTTTAAAGGAGGAATTTTATTTTTGCTTGCATGGAGAGGGTTCCTTTGAGATCTATTTTTTCTTTGTTATTTTTAGAGTGGGTTATAAGGTTAGTTTCCTATATCATTCATCAGAAATTATTGTGTGGCTTTTGGGGATCCCTAGTCACATATTAAGATCATGAAGGAGGTGAGTTTTCTATTTACATTTTATGTTGGCTTTTGCATGGCCTATAAGAATTTGAGCATTCCATAGAAGTTTCTTAGGACTGAGCTGGTTCTATTTCATTGCTTGGGTGTCCCTTGGTAGGTTCACCTTAGAATATGGTAGCTATAATTTATATAATCTCTAAGATAGACTTTGAACATCTTTAGTTATTTAAGGTGGGGGCTTCTTTTTCTTAGATATAGAATATTTTTTTAAAGCTAGTCTCTAGAGTGGTATTGGTGTCCCTTATGGACCATCTTCTAAATACTAGATTTATTTAATTTATTAGTCCTTTTAATGTTGCTTGTTTAGAGCTATTTGTTCCTTGACCATAGTTCTAGGGCAAAGAGGATGTAGATTTTTTGTTGGCTTGTCTTTTTTATTGTTCACCTCATACTAAGTTGGCTATCCTAGAGGCCTCTAGGGTAGGTTCTGAGTTCTTTCAGATCATTGGTGTATGATCTTCTATTGCCCAAAACTTGTTATTTTTTCTTTCCTTTTTTATCTAGTGTTTGAATTTATTCCTATTGATGCTACTTTTCTATTGTTGGCTTATATGATAGAAGAGATTGATGTGTTTTATTTTGGTGTCAACTTGGGTAAAAGGTCTCCTTCTACCCAACTTAAAATGATTGTCACTTTATCTTCTTATTCACCTTTAATTCTATGCTACCACTATGAGGTGTCTTCAGATGCCTTAACTTAAGATATTACTACTCCTTATCTGATTGAGGTGGATTCTACTCTTAAAGGTTATACTGGATTTTTGTCCCAATGTTGGCAGGAAGTGGTTGATTGGATTTATCTAATGATATCTTTAATATGAAGACTATTTGAGATTAGGTTTACTCTAACAAAAGGTTACTCCACCCAACATAGACACACTAAAAAACAATAGATCGGATTAATTAGACAAATACAATAAGGAAAGAATCCAATTTCTATCGCTTTCATGAAAATGAATTAGAATTCTCATAACATTATAGGTTATGTCCACATGGGCTTTCTTATTACAAACAAAATTACTTCTATCCAAAAATATACAAGCTGAAGCCCCAATATTCAAATTAGAATTATCCTCTTTAACCTTAATTCACGTTCTTTATCTTATTAAATGTAATCACCTTCAAAAAAAATTGAAAGTTTAACTCCCTATTTTTTGGCACTAGAAGTCCAAATACTCATTTTCTCACTCAACAAGAAATTTAAAATTTGAATTTTGGTAGTACAATGTAACATACTAACTCAAGTGAACTGATAGGTGCATGTAAAACTCTATGCCACCTTGGCCAAAGGTTTTATATAATTATTAAACATGATGAATGTGTAGTCATTATTCACAACTTCATTAAACTTGTTACTAGAGTACTTAAGTTCTAGTTGATTGGACATGGTGGACTTAACCACTTCAACATGCTAACATTACAATATTTTTACTTTTTACGGTAGGTTACACAAAACTCAATTAGATGAAGTTTCAAATATAGTCAACTTAATAATTTTAAGTAGATGATAGGTTGGAGTGATTTGTGGAGGTGATGGGGCTAGGGTTTGTAGGGTTGAAGGTCTTAAGGAAGATGATGTTGAGATGGATGGTCTTGTCTAGATGCCTAGTGGTTCTTTTTGCTAGCATCCCGTGGAGTTTGTTGGTTGTGGTGGAGATTCTATTGTCTATTTTTCCTTTTGGTGGGTCGAGCAAGGTTCGGTGGTGCATTCTATTAGAGTTATTGGTGAGTCTATTATAGGCATTTCTCATGTGGGCATTTTTAGTGTCTTGGTCAGTGGTGCTCCACTCTAAGTTAGGGTTCTTTGTTGGGTTTTTTCCTCTCCTATTGCCTCTATTGTTTGGTCTATGATATGGTTTTTCTTCTACTCCTCTATTTAAGGATATATTACTCTTTTATTTCCCCTTGCATTGGAGGTGTGTGGTTTGGTGTTGGGCCCATTCCTTGGTTGGCCTCTCTAGCCATTTTTTTTGCCACCTCTTCTAGATATTTATTAGGTTTTGTGGTTATAGGTTTCTTTGGAATTTTTGGAGGAACCCGTTGTGGTTTATTTCTATTGTGTTGCAAGGTTTTTCCTTAGGTTGTCTTGTTTAATTCTCCAACTTTTGGTGGTCCTTTGTTAGTTCTAGATGGGTGTTCATTGTTTTGGGGCATTTCCTTATAGGGTGTGCTCCATGTGTTCCTTTTCCTTGTCTTTCCCATGTTGTTTATCACTTAGTCTGTTTTTGTTTCTCAGTTAGCCTATTATTGATAATTTTCAAGGGCATAGTTTGGTTGTGTGTTTTCCCTATTTTGTTTTGGAGCTCATTTGGGATTTGACCTTTTGAATTCTTCTGCCCATTAGATGGGAAAGAATGAATTGATGACAATCCAAAATGCAAAACCGAGTATTTGTGGTATACATAGAATCTAGAAAACACATTTGAAGTATGTCTTATGCCTCCTAGGAAACGTTGTGAGCACTGTGAAGCCATTGTTTCATGGACTTCTTTTGTCTACTACTCTTCTCATCAGATCTATTTAGAAAATGATTCACTAGCTCTTTTTTTATCTTCAAGCATTCAAATTCTTCCATGAAGTTTATGACTATGCTCACCTCATCAGTAGCTCTTTGAATGGACATCTCACATTTTCCAACCATGGCCTCTACAAGTATATGCATGAGCTTCAAATTTAGATATTAAAAATGTCACCTCCTACAAAATAGAGTAGTAGATAAAATTGAATGTAAAAAATTATGACCAAGAATGGCCCCATTAAAATTCTCTCTGAAAACCACAAAACCTTTGTTCTCATCCAAAATTATTGTAGGCAAGAACGTAGGAAATCTTCTTTCTAAAGATTTCGTGAAAATTTTGTAAAGCGTATTACAAAGGAAGATGGGTTCGAAATTTGTAAACATTTCATGGCTTTGGGCCCTTTTGATAAGAGCAATAAAAATAACATTCATTTATTTAAAAATAATTCTAATTTCTTCTAGATTCTTCAAAGTTCCAATAGTAAATCATGACAAACAACCTCCAAATAATTTTGGAAAACACAAAGTGATATATCCATCTTGACCAAGTTCTTTATCACGAGCCATGGAAAATACCATAGATTTTAATTTAGATATAGAAAAATTTTCCACAAGGGAATCATTCTAAGTAGCACTCACAATCAAGGGAAATCAGTCTAAGAACGATGAGGAAAACTTAAAATGAGGAGGTCTTTACTTAGAAACCCATGAAAGAAAGAAACTACATTAATTCATCAACAACCTTAGATTGCAATATCTCACAAGACATACTCCTAATCTAATAAATTGATTGAATTGTCTCCTTAACTTGGCATAAGCAAATAACTTAGTATATCTATCTCCATCCCTTAGCCACAATTCCCAAGACTTTTTCCTCCAACAGACCTCTTCGTGTGAGCAAGAAGCTAATGATAGATTTTATTTAAATCTTTACCCAATTCAAAAAATAAGTAATCCATATCCTACTAGATTACATTCTTATTCAAAGATGCTCACTTACCTTCAACAGATTGATTATCAATTTTTTATTTATTTTGAAATGATGCTTATTCCATTCACAAATCTTCCCTTTAAGAAATTTTGGTTTCCTGCAAAACTATAACATATGAGATCCTCTAATGAAAGGTGCATTTTCCTAGTTATGTGTAATCATAGTGATAAATGAGGAATCCCTAAACCAAATAGATTTCATCTTAACAGGATGCTTCAACCTTCATCTCTCCTAAAAAAAAGGTTAAGCAAATCAAAAACTAGTCTGATCCACATGCAATTAAAAATGATGAGTCAAATTTATGATTAGTTACAAACCATTGGTAAGACAAGAAGAATTACAATTGATATTTCTCACTATAGATATTATTTATTTTCAGGTTGTTCTGGAATTCATGCTAGTACTTGTACATATGGTAATTGATGATACAACTGTGGTTATTTACTAGCAAGTGGTTGTTGCAAGGTGTGTACCCTTGGTCATTTTGGTTGTGTAGCATAGCACTCAGGTTTGTGATAATTCTTAGCCACCTCCCATGGATTCAATAAATCTCATGGTTGTATTGAGAATTAACAGGTCAATATTTTGGTGAAATGACAATTGTACTTTTAACAAGTGGTATAAAAGCCTAGGTCACAAATTCAAACCCATTACTTTCACTAGGGGAATTTTTTGAATGGTCTAGTATACTAAGATAGGGGGCAACATGCAGGGTGGGGGCGGTGAATCAGTATTCATCAACAATAAAAACTTTCCTATGATATTAACCTTAGTAATTAATCTCATCAACATGAATCAACAAACGTAGAATAATGAAAGACAGAGTCACAAGATAGATGCCGAAGTTTTATACATGGAAAACCCAAATTGGATAAAACACAAAGAGGGTTAACTCTCAAGATAATATAACTAGTTATATGGTGTTTACTAAAGTGGCTCACTACCATATGGCTCATTGCATGATTACAACATGTCTTATTGCCTAAATTCTCACTGCAACAAAAATAATGAATTGAAGAAAATTGCATCTCTAAATGCATGAGGTCAGTTCCAAGATAAGATGAAGTAGAAAAGCAACTACTTACCATAGATCCGATAATGGATCTCTGTGACACTTTATCCAACCTATCAACGCAATTGCTTGCAATAGATCTGGTAAGGGAATATTGCAACATTGTCTTCAATCTATCTACATCAATATAACTATTCTCGCAAACTTTTCACTCACACACACGCTCTTACACACTCTTTCACACTTCCACAGATCTATATTTTATCTCTCTATGTTTCTTCTTCTCTTATCTACATACACATACATCTCATATCACACTCTTGCTTACTTGGAACGAAGCTCTGGAATGGGATTCTATAAAACTAGTTCATCAACTTCATCAATTGGGGGTTAGAAGTTGTAAGAAGGTTATGGACCGCGACATCATGAGATGATACCGTGTGTTCCAAGATGACTAGGAAGACCGGCGGTGTGGCCACTAACAATGTTGGGATAGAGGATGATATGGCACTGATATGTCATGGGTTTAATTGGTCCACAAGCCTCGAGAGAAGGTCAATTGCCACATTGACCATTAATGATCATTTTATTTTGCTAGGTTGAGCAGGATTTGCAACTGAGTTTTAGTTTTTTTGTTTTTAAAGGGTCATTAAAGGTATTGGTTGTCATCCACGTGGGAAAGATAAGATGAACATAATGTAGGCTTGTCGACTTAGAGTAGATAGTGACGAGTTGAAATTTTTAAATGCTGACTCAGAGCTTGTGGAAGGTTTTGGTGAGTTAAAGATTGATTAGACAAGCAACGACAATGTCCCAGAGGCATGAAAGGATTGGAGTAACTTTTGAATTTGATATTAAGGATCACAAGTTCCCTAATGAAATCAGAGATTGCTTGTTGATAGGGATTTTGAAGCAGAAAATATACTCATGGAAGAATAAAATCAGAACAAAACCATTCGCACAAGGTGAACTTATGCAGGAGGTAGTGGATTGATGGCCTAGAGGTGACAGTGACCTAGGTTTGTAGGCATGATTACTCGAATCTATAGTTGGCACGATGAGAAGAAAATATTAGGATGATGATTCTTCATATGAATGAGCACTACCATTTTGAATTGAACTTCGGTTATAAATTTAGTAGGGTGGTGATAAATGGATAGAAAGGATACAAAATTCTTCATTTTCTGAGAGCAGTTTTTCATCAGTAAAGAAGATGATGTTTGAATAGGATTATGCATGGAGTCATTGCATATTTTTTAATACTAGATGGATGTTTTTTCTCTGGTATGAGGTTTCTCATTTGTCAGAGGGGTTGTGAAAGTTTGGAGCATTGTCAGAGGGAGTGTGGAAGCCTTTTTTTATCGAAAAAAGCCACCCATGACATATTCTCTATTCTTACTCTACAAATTGTTGACAGAGTGTTTGAAGAATGAGCACCCAGGGAACTAAAAGAAGGTAGCCAGTCATGTCTACAACAACATGGAAGCTGCAATGCCTTCTCAACCTATTATGATTTCCCTCAAGCTCCTCTTTCCACTTCCTCTAATTTGGGGCATAAAGGTTGGAGATATTCCTCTAGTTTGGGGGCAATTTTACTTCTTGACAGGATTTAGTTTCCTTTCCAAGAAGAGAAAAATTATGTAGAACAAATTGGGCATCTCAGGGTCCATCCAAAGGTGTTAGGGTGATATCGGCATGGCTCAATCATTTTTGTTTCTATTGATAATTAGTTGAATATTTTCATTCCACTTCATCCTGGGTACCAACATATGGATAAGGAATATTTTGTAACAAAATTGCACACAAACTCCTTGGATTAATCTTATGGTTACATGTGTCCTTACGCGTAAAGCTTGTTGCTCCCTTGTTTTCTTCAAAAGGGAAATCAAGGCCATAAGATAGGGTTCCAAAATCTCTAAAGAGGGTCTCTTTAGGTAGGGCCAGTCTACAAGATTAGGTTCCAATTTTGGGAAGTCATGGGAAAATAGAAGGAATTGGAATGTCAATTTGCAGAGAAAAAGTATGAAATAGTTACTAGTTTCATATTTCAAGTGGGTTATTATATAAATGAAATGTTTTCTATTATCTTATAGAAGATAGCTTATGAGATTAATATAGATACATTTTCAAATTCTTACTCTCTTGTGTGTTACTTTATTTTCTTTTGAGTTAATGCAATCAAGGGTTTCATTTACTTGTTGCATTGTTTTGATGTATATAGTTTTTTATTCTATGCTTTAATCCAAGGCGTTAATTAAAATCCTTGAATTAAATTACAAAGAGATAATGCTTGTACCAAGATTTGATAAGTAGTTTGGGTAAGAAATTGTAGATAAAATGATATTGTAAGGCATTGTTGTTTAAGATCAAATCAACTATTAGATAAGTTTCTATCAAATTTCAGTAATATTTCAAAGACTCTGTAGCCCAATGGATAAGGCACTAGTTTTTGCTAGCAGATGTCATTAGGTTTTCATTTTCTTGTCTATCTTATTTGTGATTTGTCATAAGTCTTTTAAATATCAAAACTTCATTGTTAAGTTTTCATGTATTTCAGATTTGTCCTACCCATCTCATGCTCCAGTTAGGTCGAGGATCACTGAAGGATTTTCTATCCTTGAGCATTCTCCCTTTCTGTCGAGCCCTTTTATGAGATAATCTTCTTTGTTTCAATGAAATTTTTAGTGTGGTCCAGAGATCAAGAAGTTCACTAAAGGGATTACCCTCTCAGGTCTTGCAGAGCCCAAACTGTAGAAGGATTTGCAGAAATCTTTGTCATAGTTGGTCCAAGCCTGAAGGATATTGATAGTTGGAAGTGGTTTTCCATAGGTATTCGAAGGAATTATCTTGGTCTCTATCTTGTAGTAGTGTAAACCCATTTTTGGGAACCAACAACTGCCTTACAGTAGGACTCGCTGTCTTACAAAAACATTCGGATTACATGTAGAAAATCATGAACCGATAAATAGCACCCCCTCATGCCTGATTATAGTTTTGATTAAGCACACAATTTGATCTTCCACACTTCTCACTTTGACACTTCTTCCCTGCTACTGAATGATCAGTACATTATTTGCACATAGCATTATATCTATCGATGACTATTACATTCATTTATACAAGTCATGAACCTATATTTAAAAGTTAGCTCACCCCACATTACTCATTACATAATATAATAATACATGCTACAAAAATTCATGTGGACTAAAACAACATTGGCTAAGACATGGTCTTGATGTAACCCAACACCACAAATATGAAACATCTCAAAGAATTATGCCTCAATCATCTGCAACATGCTACAATCATCATGTTGGTCAAGCACACCACTGAAATAAGGAAAATATTCAATAACACACACACATTGATCAATGTGAACCACCAATATGCATATAACACAATCTAAAAACATCCACAAGCAATGTTAATCATACTGCAACAACCACAACACCTCACATTACTAGAATCATCATAATCTCTGTACCGAAGCTCAAGAATATCAACGAAACTGATTGTCAAACTGAAAGATTCACTTGTGGACCTCCAAATCATGAACCACTTAAATTGAGGATACAAATTAACATCCGAAACACATCCCACACATCCACAAAAAAATATAATACAATTCTAGAGAAATACACATTGATTTACCAAACACTGTCATCACTAAACAACTGAAAAACCAACAACAATATTAGATCTCATAACTTGATCATTATTTTATGCACACCTCTAAAACTTATATTGAATAAGCTAGAGATAGGTATCTAAAAACTAATTAATTTTATTCATCTCATCTGGCAACAAACTAGCCAAACAAACTTACTTAATCCGACTCCAACACTGAAACACATAGAGGAATATGTTGACATCAATGACAACAAATCACTCTATCTAACAACATGTTGTAGTAGAAAAAGGATGAGGCTTTTGATAAGGATACTATAGACACAATAAATTGTGATGTAAATCAGAACTTAGTTCTTATCTCCCAAAGCTCATAACACTTGAGGGATGTTTGGTTATTGAATCTAGCACCAACAAACATATGATTGAAAATAAATAGTTGTAAATGATACTTTGACTACTCAACCTACTGGTGATCTCATCTAGGTTGGAGATGATAAAAGATCTAGGTTGGAGATGATAAAAGGCATGTTGGAGAAGGTATTTTAATTATCACTATCTCTCTTAGAACAAGAAGCCACTCTCTTACTATGTTGATCTATGTTCTAGGTTTGACAATAAATATCTTGTTTGTTAGTCAACTTTTGAATCATAATCTTAAGGTAGATTTTAGGTCAAGGATACTATAAAATCTTGTCTCATTTCATGAGATGGCATGATCATTGTTACAAGTTTTAAGGACTACCCATTTTCCCTTAATATTGTCTCTTCCTCTTTGGTTTTTCTTTGAGCCTCTATAGTTGAGTCCACTACCATCTAGCATTATAGATATGTTAATGTATCTACCTACTCTCTCCATTAGCTCAGTTGTAAGGAGATGGTAAGAGGTCTTCCACATCTTCTCCCTTCTTTTCTTATATTTTTTGAAGGTTTTACAAGCAAACAAATTCTTAATCCCTTCAATTCCAACAACTCTCATGTCATGGAATGTCTTGTGGATGTACATACTAATCTATGTGAAATACTGCCTTCTTTCTTTAAGGATGCGAATGCTTTTATTTGTTAGCAAATGACTTCTCTGAAAAGATATGGATGTATTTTATTATGAGTACGTGTGAAGCCTTTCCATGATTTGAATACTTCTACCATTAGGTTGTGTGAGAGTTTGGAACACCTCTTCTTCTAATCTTAGATTGAGGGGAAATTAACATCTTAAGATTTTATGGAGTTCTTGAAGCATCATGGTATCAAACAACATTTGACTACCCCCAATACACCTCAACAACATGGTATTACTAATTGACTCAAATAGACTGTCATGGAGATGGTGGAGTGCATGCTTTCAATAGCCAAGTTGGAAGATTAGTTTTGGGTAGAAGTAGTCCATACAATCATGTATCTACTGAATAGAGCTCCCACCAAAATTTTATAGGATAAGACAACAAAAAAAGTGTATCATCTTAGAATGTTTGGTTGCACTCCATACATGCATGCCATAGCTCATAGAAGGAAGGAGCTTGATTTCAAGACACTCTAGTGCATCTTCTTGGGTTATAGTTTGAACTCTAAAGCTTATTATCTCATGGATCCTAAGAGACATACTACTTATGAGAGATAAGATATAGTTTGTGATGAGTCATGTTTTGACTCCTTGCTACATAGGAAAGATCCATCAGCTTCCAAAAGACTTCTCTCATAGTCAAATGATTTGATTGAGGAATCTTCTTAGAAAGAAGATGAAGATGAGTTTTGAGGAGATTGTTTGTTGATTATGGTACTTTGGAGAATAATTATTTACAACAACATAAATATGCACATTTGAAATGGGTTCAAACAACCATCAAGGACACATGTATGTTCTCCTCCAAACTTCTCCACATGAGTAAGGACAAGAAGCCAAGAAATAAATGAGGTGAATTAGACATTAATGAGTTTAGTAGTGATTAATATTGATCCTAACACACCTTGTGAAGTCCTCAGTCGATGACATTGGAAGCAAGCTATAGATTTTGACTATGAATCTTTGATGAAGAATCAAACATGGGATCTTGTTGATCTACCCATAGAAAAGAAACCCATAGGCTACAAATGGGTTTTCAAAATAAAATAAAAGGAAAATGGGTCCATCAACAAATATAAATAATTCCTTGTTGAAAAAGAATATTATCAATAGGAGGTTATTGATTATGAGGAGACCTTTGCATCCAATGCAAAGCTCAATGTTATCTAAGTTGTGTGTGTGCATTAGATACATTGAGAAAATGAAGGCTTCATTAGATGCATGTCCAAAGTGATTTCTTGAATGATGATCATGAAGAAAAAAATTACATGTTCCAATCAAACAGCTTCATCAATGAACATGATCCTCACAAGGTATATCAATTGATCAAGTCATTATATGGACTTAAACAAGCCCATCAGACATGGTACATCAAGATAGATGGTCATTTATTATAGAATGGTTTTATACATAGTTCTTCTAGTCCTAATTTGTATATTTAGAAGTTAGGGACAAATATTGTCTTTATTGCATTGTATGTGGATGACCTTATGATCACAAGGAGATTAGAAAATCTCAATGATACTATCAACCATTATCTAAATAAATTGTTCGACATGAAAGATTCAAGGCTACTTCAGTATTGTCTTGGCTTGGAGGTATGGTAGAAGTAGAGCATCAAATTTTTATCTCCTAGATAAAATAGGCCAAGACACTCCTAAAAAGGATTGGCATATCTGATTATAAACCTATACTCACTCTAATACAATAATTTTGCAACCCTCTCACTTTTACGATTCACATCAGGTCGATGTGTCTCTCTATAGGTAGCTTGTGGAGAGTTTGATTTAGTTGACTTATAATAGACTGGATTTATGCTTTTTTGTCAATTATCAATGTCCAACTAAGAATGTTTTGGGCTATGTCCAATGTATACTTGATTATGGTCTAGAGTATAAGAAGAATAGTTAGTTCTTCTTACAGGGGTATGTTGACATGGAATATGCTAGATCTCTTGATTATAGGAAATCAAATTTTGGATATATTTTTCATCTTGGATTTGGCCCTCTTGTGTGGATAAGTAAGAATAAAATTGTTGTTTCTCTCTCCTCCATTGAGGCTAAATATCATGCTACAAGAGGAGTTGTGTGAGAGGCAATTTGATTATGTCGTATTCTAGTTGATATGGACATTTTCGAATTCCAATCACCGGTTCTCTATTACAATACTTAGGGGGTGTTAAAGCTTGTCAACAATCTAGTTTTCTATGAGAAAATGAAGCGTATTGAGGTCAAATGACATTACATTTGAGAGAAGGTCATTCACTGCCACTTTCAGCTCCAATATTTCCCAAATAATTCTCAAATTGTGGATATACTCACCAACTCTCTTGGCTAGGTGAAACTTGAGTTGTTTCAAGGGTATAATTGTAGGACCAATGCATTAAGAAGGGCAAGTTTAGTGTATCTAATACATTGTTCATTTTTTAGTATCCTTTTTGGTTCATTGGTTCGGTATTCTATTTAATTATTCTAGAACTACTCTTTCACTTTGTATATATGTGCTTGCATTATTTGAAATAATCATCAAATTATTTGATGCTCTCACAATTCTTTATCTTTACAAGAGCCTTTATGAACGTGTTTATAAATGTATAACCATGTGTATTTTCTTGAAAGTTTCGAAACCATATTCAAACAAACCCATTTGATGCATATCTTGGTATCATTGCATTCCATGAAACTATATTTTTTTGAGCTATTTAATTAGAAATACTCCTTAAGTATACTATTACATTTTAAAAATTATTTTTCCATAGATTCCAATCATCACAACGAATGCATAAATTCAAATTTTTGAGGATGCTTTTCATGCATGTGAAGTTGATCTCTACCAACTCTCTAAGCATCCTTAGAGGGTATTAAAAAACTAGAGTTTTGGGATACGGTAGATACATCCATCACTTCATAATAAAAGACTAGATTCTTATTAGATATGATAGTTACACGTGCCTTGGTGCACTTGTTTATGAAATGTACAAGACTGTTGAAAAAAACTGAACTATTTCATAGAAAATTTCAAAGAAATTTAAACTAATGAACTACACTGATTGTAGTATATGCATAGTATATGCATAAAATGGTTTATACAAAATGTAAAAGTACACAGTAGTTGTGAAATTTTTTTTCGGATCTATCAATTGCATTTTCTTAAAAGTTTCTCAAAAGTTTTCTCAACAAACCCAAATGTATATGCTTTTATATTTTACATAAATAACTCTATGAATATTATTCAATCATTAAAATACATGGATTCATTAAAAAAAAAAATCCAGTAAAAATTTCCTCATGCACATGTCATTGAATTTTTCTGGTCTATCCATAAGAAAAAAGAGATGATAATGATCAGGGAATAAATGGTCTGTATACGACAACTGTTTCTGGACGAAAATTAAAGAGAAAAAAGTTTTATTCCATTCCCTTCCACTGATGCACCTTTATCGACTCCTGTTTTACAGGAAAAACACTTTTATTGCCCTATGCAAACATCATCGAACCGCAAATCATGAAGACAACGTACTCACTCATTTTTATTGTTCATTGCTTGTTGAGTTTTATTTCCTAATCTATAAGCAAGTATGGCATCCTGCCAGCAGTATCTTAGCCCACATCTGCAGGGACAGATTGTGAGTGGCTTCTGCAAGCCCTATCCACATCTTAACCTGGGTATCACAAGTAACAAGGAAAATCTTGTTCCCTCCGATTGCAAGCTAACGATTGTTGTCCGTAATTCCAGTGACCCAACTCAGGTGTGTATGTGCGTTGTAGTGGAATTTATGTGCATAACTGATATGTACTTAAATGTGTTACTTTGAGTGAAAATTGTTTTCTTGGATCACTTTTAATATGTAAGTATTCTGATATACAGAAGTGGGTGATAGTAGAGACAGAGAGTAATAATGATAATGATAAAAACGCCTTTGCCTCTGTGAACGCGTCCACTGGGCATGCCATTTGTGCTAAGGGTGACGACGTATTATTGAGCTCATTTTGTTTTTAACATAGTGATTGCTCTTCAGACAGAATTATTACACTAGAGTCCTCTGAATCGACTGTGTAATAATATTGTTTCACTTTAGGGATTTTTTGTTTTTAAAGTGTTTTTGAATTTGGCATATTGACTGTACATATGGCAATTGCTGGTAAAGTGTGGTTGGTTACTGGCACGTTGTCGTGACCGAGTATAAGGTTGATAATGTTGATAAGAGTGTTCTCTGGACTCTGGGTGAGGAAATCGGAGATGGGTTTAAGAACCTAATTAGTGCAGATGGCAGATTCTGGACTTTAGAGTCGGTTGACCAGGGCATTAAAATTATGCTGCGGACCAGCAATGGCCAGGACCATCAGCTCGGGAAATTCCTTCCCTTGAAGGATTATCATATTATATGAAAAATGGAGATATATATTTGCTATGAGGTAGCTTATATTAAAGGGTAGTGTACTTTGTGGAAATCAGGAGTACATTTTATTCCGTCTAATTATTATAAATAAAGGTTGTCTAAAGTTCATAGTACAGGGTTTTAATTCATATGTTACAATTTGTGATTGATTTGATATATTAGTAGAAATTAAATGTTAAGAGAATATTTTCTTAGTTTACTTTTATAAGTAATTAAATTAATATTTGAAAAAATTTAAACAAAACAAATTGTAAGCAAATTAAATAGTAGGATTTAAAATAACACGTTTTATAATCTTATAAAATAATGTTCTCAAATTAATATATTTAACATAAAATTATTTGTTTTTAAAGTAGAGTTTCTAATTAGAATTTACATTTGAAGGATCGGGAATAATAAGAAACTTATAAAAACAACAATTTAATAGAAAATTCATACAAACACTATAATCCAATTAAAACTGACATATACTAACTAACTAATTTGTCTTGCAAATTTATGAAGCTCTAATGCAATCATAAAAGAGAATGCTCTTAAGAACAAAAAAAACATTCACCATTCAATTATAGAAAACAATGGATTTGCATCCAGTGATTGTGATCTCCTATAAAATTTCATTTACGAAAGGAAGTTGAATAAAAGTACTAAAACAAGTAAATTGATATAAGATGATGGCAAATTGACATAAGATAAATATTATTTACTTATTATAGATTAGAAGTCAAAATTGAATACCCAAAATCGAACAAACATCATAAAGACACACAAAATCCCCTGATATAAGATGATGGCAAATGGACATAAGATAAATATTTTTTACTTATTATAGAATAGAAGTCAAAATTGAATACCAAAAATCACACAAACATCACCCACACCCACACCAACACCCACCCACACACCATCACATGCATAAACACAAATTGAAAAGGGATATTAATAGTTTGAGTTTTCTTAGACATATTTATGGAGACTAGAACTATATGTGGGTTGTATGGATTTACCTTACTCTTAATAAAGTATCTCTATAATTATAGATAAATAGTTTTTTCTAGATTTGTTTAAATTTTGATTAGTGTACTATTGATATTGATGTTGATATTATTCTTATGTGAGATATGATTCAATTGTTTTAATTGTATATTATTTTATTCTAATCAAATCAAGGTGTGCATGAAAGAAAAAAATGGACTTTTATTTGTATTACCTAACAAATTTGAGCCACTATTTTAATTGAGAAGTAAAACTACTAATTAAGATAATATTTGCCAAGATATGAGTTAATCCAGACATGTAGAAACTTTTGACAACTTTAAGATAATATATTTTCCATAAGTTTCACTACAATGTGAAAGAATAGGAATCCAAGTGGGAGAAGGAGAGACTTTGAACAATTGCACAATGGTGATGAGGATGGAGAGGGAGATGAAGATGACAAAAATGATGATATTAGTATTTGTTCAGTCTACTCCAATGGCATTGAAGGCCTTGCTAGGTGTTTTTGGGTGATTTCTATCTTATTCTTGAGTCTCTATGTTGGGTGTGGATTTTTGGGCACTCTGGCTAGATGCTTTATGGCTAGTGCTAGACTGAAGGGAGGTTTCGAGATAGTTTGTGAGTTATGAGACTAATGTGATTATTGGGATTTGTTTGTTCCTTCCTTTGTGTGCCCCTTATCCTAATGATAGGTGCATCAATCATGGTGTTTGCATGGGAGTGAGTTCCTCAAGTGTTGATATTGGAAAGATAATGATAGTTTAGCTAGTGCTGATGGAAATGGATCTTTAAAGGAGACCTTTGAGCTCCAATTTTTTTCTGCTAGTTTAAGAGTGGGTTATAAGGTTAGTTTCCTATTTGATGTTTTGAAATTTTGGTGTGGCTTTTGGGGATCCCTAGTCATATATTGGGATCATGAAGGAGGTGATTTTTCTATCTATATTTTATGTTGGCTTTAGCATGGCCTACAATAATTTGAGTGTTCCATAGAAGTTTATTTGGAGTGAGGTGGTTCTATTTCATTTCTTGGGTGTCCCTTGGAAAGATCACCTTAGAATATGTCAACTGTAATTTATATAATCTCTAAGGTAGACTTTGAATGCCTTTAGTTCTTTAAGGTGTGGTGTTCTTTTTCTTAGATATATAATGTTTGTTTCAAACTAGTCTCTAGAGTGTTCTTGGTTTCCCTTATGGACAACATTCTAAATAATAGATTTATTTCATTTATTAGAGTCCTTTTTAATGTTGCTTGTTTAGAGCTATTTATTCCTTGACCATAGTTCTAGAGCAAAGAGGATGTAGATTTTGTATTGTCTCATCTTTTCTATTGTTCACGTAATACTAAGTTGGCTATCCTAGAGGCCTTTAGGATAGGTTTTGAGTGCTTTCAGATCATTAGTGTATGATCTTCTATTCCCCAAAAGTTGGTATTTTTCTTCCTTATTTTCTTTAGTGTTTGAATTTGTTCCTATTGATGCTACTCTTCTATTGATGACTTATATGATAGAAGAGATTCATGTGTTTTATTTTGGTGTTGGCTTGGGTAAAAGGTCTCCTTCTACCTAACTTAAAATGATTGTGGCTCTATCTTCTTATTCACCTTTAAGTTTGTGCTACTACTATGAGGTGTCTTCAAATTTCTTAACTTAAGATATTACTATTGCTTCATTGACTGAGGTGGAATCTGCTCTTATAGGTCTTGTCAGGGTTTTGTCCCAATGTTGGTGGGAAGTGGTTGATTGGATTTATCTAATGATGTCTTTAATATGAGAGCTATTTAATCTTAGGTTTACTCTAAGAAAAGGTTACTCCATCCAACACATACACATTCAATAACAATAGAGATTAATTAGACAAATACAATAAGGAAAAAATCCAATTTCTATCACTTTCATGAAAATGAATTAGAATGGTCATAATATTATAGGATATATCCACATGCACTTTCTTATTTCAAAAAAAAATATTTCTATCCAAAAATCTATAAGCTGGAGTCATAATTTGCAAATTAGAACTATCTTCTTTAACCCTAATTCACCTTCTTTATCTTATTAAATGTAATCACCTTCAAAAAATTTGAAAGTTTAGCTCCCTATTTTTTGGCACTAGAAGTCCAAATACTCATTTTATATAGATGTATGGAAAACTCTTTGCCACCTTGATCAAAGATTTTATATAATTATAAAACATGATGAATGTGTAGTCATTATTCACCACTCCACTCGACTTGTTACTACCATACTTAAGTTCTAATTAACTTGACATGATAGACTTAACCACTTCAACATGCTAACATTACAATCTTCTTTTTACTTTTTATGGTAGGTTACACAAGAGTCAATTAGCTGAAGTTTAAAATATAGTCAACTCGATAATTTAAGTAGATGATAGGAGGGAGTGATTCTGGAGATGATGGAGCTAGGGTTTGTAGGGTTCAAGGTGCTGAGGAAGATGATGCGGAGATGGATGGTCTGCTCTAGGTGCCTAGTAGTTCTTTTTGCTAGCACCCCGTGGAGTTTGTTGGTTGCGGTGGGGCTTCTATTGTCTTTTTTGCCTTTTGGTGGGTCAAGCAAGGTTCTGTGGTGCATGCTATTAGAGTGCTTGGTAGGTTTGTTGCAGGCATTTGTCGTGTGGGCATTTTTAGTGTCTTGGTCAGTGGCGCTCCACTCTAAGTTAGGGTTATTTGCCCCCCTGTTGCCTCTGTCGTTTGGTCTGTGATAGATTTTTCTTCCACTCCTCTATTTGGGGATAGATGACTCTTTTGTTTCCCCTTTCACTGGAGGTGTGTGGTTTGGTGTTGGGTCCGTTTCTTGGTTGGCCTCTCTAGCCATTTTTTCTGCCACCTCTTCTAGATATGCGTCGGGTTTTGTGGTTAGAGGTTTCTCTGGCAATTTTGGAGGAGCCCGTTATGGTTTATTTTATTGTGTTGCAAGGTTTTTCCTTAGGTTGGCTTGTTTGATTCTCCAACTTTTGGTGGTCCTCTGTTAGTTCTGGGTGAGTGTGCATTGTTTTGGGGGTTTTCCTTGTGGGGTGTGGTCCATGTTCCTTTTCCTTGGCTTCCCCTTGTTGTTTCTCAGTTAGTCTATTGTTGATAATTTTCAAGGGCATAATTTGGTTGTGTGTTTTCCCTGTTTTTGTTTTTGAGCTCATTCGGGCTTTGACGTTTCGAATTCTTCTGCCCATTTGATGGCAAAGAATCAATTGATGACAACCCAAAATGCAAAACTGAGTATTTGTGGCATACATAGAATCCACATCACACATTTGAATTATGTCCTCTGCCTCCCAGGCAACGTCGCGAACATTGTGAAGTCATTGTTTCACGGATTCCTTTTGTCTACTGCTCTTCTCATCAGATTCATTTAGAAAATGATTCACTTGCTCTATTTTGCTCTTCAACCATTCAAATTCGCTCTTCCCATCAGATTCATTTAGAAAATGATTCACTTGCTCTATTTTGCTCTTCAACCATTCAAATTCGCTCTTCCCATCAGATTCATTTAGAAAATGATTCACTTGCTCTATTTTGCTCTTCAACCATTCAAATTCTTCCGTGAAGTTTATGACTATGCCCACCTCATCAGCAGCTCTTTGAGTGGCCATCTCACAGACTTTTCCAACCACGGCCTCTGCAAGTTTAGACACCATCTTCAAATTTAGATATTAAAAATTCCGCCTCCTACAGAATAGAGTACCAGACAAAACTGAATGTCACAAATAATGACCAAGAATGGCCCCATTAAAATTCTCACTGCCAGCCACGAAACCTCTACACTCATCCAAAATTATTGTCGGCAAGAACATAACCAATCTTCTTCCTATAGCTTTCGTGAAGATTTTGTTAAGTGTGTTACAAAGGGAGATGGGTTTGAAATTTGCAAACATTTCATGGCTTTGAGCCCTTTCGATAAGAGTAATAGTACAAACATTCATTTATTTAAAGATAATTCGAATTTCTTCTAGATTCTTCAAGTGCCAATAGTATATCATGACAAACAATCTCCAAATAGTTTTGGAAAACATAAAGTGATATATCCATCTTGACCAAGTTCTTTATCACGAGCCACGCAAAATACCATAGATTTTAATTCAGATATAGAAAATTTTGCAACAAGGGAATCATTCTAAGTAGCACTCACAATCAAGGGAAAGCAGTCCAAGAAGGATGAGGAAAACTCAAAATGAAGAGGAGTTTACTTAACAACCCGTGAAAGAAGGAAACTACATTAATTCATCAGCAACCTTAGACTGCAACAGCTCACTAGACATACTCCTAATCTGAGAAATTTAATTGAATTGTCTCCTCAATTTGGTAGAAGCAAATAACTTAGTATATCTATCTCCATCCCTTAGCCACAATACCTAGGAATTCTTCCTCCAATAGACCTCTTTGTCGAGCAAGAAGCTAATGATAGATTTTCTTTAAATCTTTCTGCAATTCAAAAATAAACTAATACATATCCTACTTGATTACATTCTTATTCAAAGATGCTAACTTCTCTTCAAGAGATTGATTTTCAAAAAAGACTTTTTTGAAATGATGCTTATTCCATTCCCAAATCTTGCCTTTAAGAAATTTTAGTTTACTGTAAAACTGTAACATACAAGATCCTCTAATGAAAGGTACATTTTCCCAATTATGTTTAATCATGGGATAAATAAGGAATCCCTAAACCAAATAGCTTACATCTTAACAGGATGTCTCAACATTCGCCTGAAACAAGGTTAAGGAGATCAAAAAATGATCTGATCTAGGAGCAACTAGAAATGATGAGTGAAATTTATGATTGGTTACAAATCATTAGTCGAACAAGAAGAATTACAATTGATATTTTTCACTATAGATATTTTATTTTTCAAGGTGTTTTGGAATTCATGCTAACTATAACTGTACATATGGCAATTGATGATAAAACTATGGTTGTTTACTAGCAAGTGGTTGTTGCAAGGTGTGTGCCCTTGGTTTTGTTGTGTTGTGTAGCACAACACTTTGGTTTGTGATTAAGCTTAACCACCTCCCATGGATTCAATAAATCTCATGGTTGTATCGAGCATTAATAGGTCAATATTTTGGTGCAATGACAATCATGTTTGTAACAAGTGGTATCAAAGCCTAGGTCATGGATTCAAACCCCTTAATTGCACTAGGGGAATTTGTTGAATGGTCCGGAATAATATGAGGGGGGGTGAGGAGGGGACTCAGGGGTGGGGGTAGGGGCCTTGAATCATTGTTCATCAACATGAATCAACAAACACAAAATAAATAAAAGACATAGTCACAAGATAGATGCCAAATTTTTATATATGGAAAACCCAAAGAGGAAAAACTACGAAGAGGGTTAACTCTCAAGATAGTATAACTAGTTATATGGTGTTTACAAAATTGGCTCACTACGAGATGGGTCATTGCCTGATTACAACATGCCTTACTGCCAAAATGCTCACTGCAAGAAAAATAAATGAATTGAAGAAAATTGCATCTCCAAATGCATGATGTCAATTCCAAGATAAGATCAAGTAGAAAAACAACTGCTTACTACAAATCTAGTAAGGGATCACTATGACACTCTCTCTAGCTTGTCAACATAGTTGCTTGCAATAGATCTAGTAAGGGATTAGTGTAACATTATCTTCAATCTATCTGCATTTATATACTTGTCCTCACACACTTTACACTCGCACACACACCTGCTCTCTTACACACATTCCTACACACTTCCACACATCTCTCTCTCTCTCTCTCTCTCTCTCTCTCTCTCTCTCTCTCTCTCTCTCTCTCTCTCTCTCTCTCTCTCTCTCTCTCTCTTTGCCTCTCTTCTTCTTCTTCTTCTTCATCTTCATCTTCATCTTCTTCTTCTTCTTTGCTTTCTTCTTCTTCTTATCTGCACACACACATGTATATGTACACATATATATGTATACGTACATACATATATATATTTAGACACACACACACACACATATATATTTGTGTATGTGTGTGTACCATCAATAACCACCAAGACAATATGTCGGCCAACCATAAAAGGTTTACACAATAACACATCGCTTGGATCAACACATTGCTAAAACACGCCTTGACCAAAATGATAACCATGTCGGTCTTCAATGATCTTCTACACGCTTCCTTTTCAATTCTCTTGAATTTGTATCTTGAAGATGGAAGTCGGCAAAATACTAGATTCTGAAGCAAATGATCTTTCAAAAATTACTCTTGTAATCCATACATGCCTTGTTGCTCAAAATCACATACATACCTATCTTCCACTACTACTCAATATCACATACATACTTATCTTCCACTACTTCAATATCCCATACATTCCTATCTTCCACTATTGCTCAACATCGCATACATACCTATCTTCCACCACTGTTCAATATCATATATATACCTATCTTCCATTGCTGCTCAACATCACATACATAGCTATCTTATATTGCTACTCAACCAGATACATCCAATCCTAACTAGATCATAGGGTTTTACATCAATGCCAATATTCACACAAGTCTAACAATCTCTGTCTTTGTCATTGATGGCTAAACATCTGAAAAAGAAAAACTTGCCAACATATAGATTTGCACTATACTCGATATATGTCACCCTTACTCATATCACTCATATTTATTTATTTCTCCTTTCTGTTGGGAAAAATGGTGTCTCAACCTTGCATTTATGTGAGGTTACTATTTATAGTAAGTTTTCATTTGAGCACGAAATGGTGTGAAACACTCCCTGAAGCTTCTGGTTGGCTAGATAAGCATTCTGGTAAAGTTGTGTCGCAAGGTCACAGCTAGTTTTCAAGATATTAAAGTTTTCATCTTGGAGGGGTGCGATAAAATGTTTAAACCTAATTTTGGAGGATTTAAAGGCTTGGAAATGCCCTAAAAAGTGGCCATAACCAGCGCAGCTAGTTACAAGGTGATAGAGCACTTCGCGAGCTTTCCGGCGCTTCAAACGGTTCATCAATTGGACACTCGGTTCTCAAGTTATGGCCTCCGAAAGTTTGTACTCCTGAAATAGGAAAAATAATTTGTATTAGATACATAAATGAGCTGTAAAAGGGAGCGACACATGTTGATGTGTGCTTTAACATGTCATAAGGGCATCTAGAAGGGAGATAAGGTCGGCTACACCTTATTGGGTGGTTTTAGCCCATGGTTTTGTAATACCGTTTGACGGTTTCTTGTATTGTATCTCCTATTTATGAGGTGTGTGAGATAGAGGTTGTGTGTAAAAGTCTTATAGCTATTGAGTTGCCTCTGAATCTCTGATTAGTGGTACTCCTATGAAGAGCTTGCTCTGCAAGTATGTTGTAATTTGTTTTTGATTGTTGAATAAAATATTGGGCTGCTTTTGGAGTGTGGGGTTTTTCTCCCGAAAGGGTTTTCCCTACGTAAATCACTGTGTTGTGGTATGAATGCTGTTATATCTATTTCTATTTTCCATAACTATTGTAACGATCTGAAAAAGTTTTGCATTACCCTCCTCTCAAGGTTAGTGTAGGAAGTTGTTTCCGTTACTTTACTTCCTTACAAGTGGTATCAGAGCTTGATCACCTTTGGTTTCAATTGTGGGCAGTTGGGTTTTTTGAACTAATCCAGATTTGAGTGGGAGCTTGTGCAGAAGACACTTTTTGATCTTGTTGCAGGAATATTCAGATGGCGAGTTCGTCAGGAAGAATAGAGGTGGAGAAATTTAATTGAAGTAATTTTGAGATGTGGAAGTTGAAGATGGAAGATCTGCTAATAGATCGAGATCTTTGGGATGCTATTGATGCGAATGTCCAAAGGCCCTCAGATCCTACTGCGGCAGCTCAGTATGATGTTATGGACCGAAAAGCCAAGGGTCTAATCAGACTATGCCTAGCAGACTCTGTTCTAATCAATATCCATGAAGAAAACTCTGCAAAAAAGCTATGGACTAAGCTTGGTGAGATGTATCAAGTGAAATCTTTATTAAATCAAATTTTCTTATGAAAGAAATTGTATTCCTTGAAGATGGAAGAGGGTGGACGAATTGCAGACCACCTGGAAGCATTCAATATGTTGGTGGCTCAATTAGTATCCATCGGTGTTAAGATGGATGAGGAGGAGAAATGTCAGATCTTGCTTTGTTCTTTGCCTGATTCGTGGGATTCTCTTGTTATGGCTATCGGTAGTACTTCTATTGTTTTAAAATCTGAAGACATGGTGGGTGCCCTACTTGGTGAAGAGATGCGAAGGAAGGTATCCATCAGTTCAAAGGAAGCCCTAATCGTTCATGGAAGATCTAAGGAGAAAGGCAAGAAGAATGAGAAGCATGACAAGTCCAAATCCAAAGGGAGATTGAAATCTCCTAGAAAGTCCAAAGTCATTTGCTAGAATTGCGGTAAACGGGGTCACATCCGTAAGGACTGCAAAGAAGAAAAGAAGAAGAAGAAAAAGAAAAAGTTCGATTCTGATTCTGAGTCCGACAAGGAAGATGGTGATGCATTTATTGCGGCTTTGGCAACTCATGCAGGTAATGATGCTTGGCTAATTGACTCAGGTGCATCTTTTCATATGACTTCCAATAGAGATTGGTTTTCTGAATATGAAGGATTTAATGGAGGTAAGGTGTACTTGGGTGATGATTCACCTCTAGACATTGTTGGTCAAGGTAAAGTTAGAATCAATTTTTCTAATGGTAGAATAAAAAGGATTAATGGTGTGCTGCATATCTCTGGATTAAAACAAAACCTGTTATCTGTGAGCAAACTGATAGATGCGGGTGTGCAGGTAGTCTTTTCTGAAGCAGGATGTAAGATGATTAAGGGTGCTATGGTAGTTGCTAGAGGTGTGAGGTTAGGCACTTTGTATAAGCTTGAAGCATACACTGTTGAGTGTAATAGAACTTTTGTAAAAAGTAAATCTATGAATACTTCACTGGAAGATTTGAAGGTTTCACCTTCAGTAGATGGAAATGGTTTTTGGGTACCTAAGGGTGCTCCTTCGTCTGAAGCAAAGTTACTTGTAGAGAAGACTATGTTATGGTACCAGAGACTTGGCCACATTGGAGAAAAGGGTCTAAGGACCTTGAAAAATAAAAACCTTGTTGAAGGTTTGAATGATTGTAATCTTGACTTTGATTTCTGTGAGCATTGCATTTATGGAAAACAAAACCGCGTTCAGTTTTACTCGAGTTCTCATAAAACTTGTGGTGTTTTGGATCTTATCCATTCTGATGTGTTTGGTCCAGTAGATGTCTCTTCGATTGGAAAATCCACATATTATGTTTCATTTATTGATGATTTTAGTAGAAGGACATGGGTATATTTTCTAAAGAGTAAATCTGAAGTTTTTAGTCGTTTTAAAGAATTTAAAGCAATGGTTGAGTTGTAGATTGGAAAGAAAATAAAATGTTTGAGAACTGATAATGGCGGTGAGTTTTTCTCTAATGATTTTGATAGATTCTGTAAAGACTGTGGAATTAACAGGTAGAAGACAACTCCGTATTCTCCACAGCAGAATGGAGTTGCAGAAAGAGTGAACAGGACACTGATGGAGAAGGCTAGGAGTATGTTGAGTGGTGTTGGCCTTGAACAAAAGTTTTGGGCTGAAGCTGTTGCCACTGCTTGCTACCTGATTAACAGGTCTCCTACATCAGCTCTTGTTGATAAAATGCCTATGGAAGCATGGTCAGGTCACAAGCCTTCATTGAGACATCTTAGAGTTTTTGGTTGCGAGGCATATGCACATGTGCCAAAGGAGAAGTGAACAAAGCTGGAGAACAAGGCTGTGAAATGTATCTTCATCAGGTATAGTTATGGTGTGAAAGGATACAAGCTTTGGGACCCTGTTGCACAAAAGGTAATTCATAGTAGAAGTGTTATTTTTAGAGAAATTAAGTCTCCTTCTATTACATTGCAGCTAGAACAGACTAAAAAAGAAGATGTGATTCAACTTCCTTCTACACCTGAAAGAGTTGAATCGAGACCCCTAGATAGGCAAGAAGTTGAGGAGAGCTCGACTAGCTCTGAATCTTCAGAAGAGGAGGAAGAACCTCCAACTCACCTTGTTCGAAGGTCTACAAGACATAGACAACCACCTGAAAGGTATTCACCTGATGATTGGAGATGTATTTTTGCTCTGAATACTAGTGTGGATGAACCGAAATATGTAGAAGAGGCATTAGGTATGAATGATGCAGAATCCTGGAAGATTGCTATGGAGGAAGAAATGGCAGCTTTGAAAAAGAATGATACATGGGATCTTGTACCATTGCCTGAAGGATGAAAACCTGTTGGTTGTAAATGGGTGTTCAAGAAAAAGATTGGTTCAGATGGAAGCATTGAGAAGTATAAAGCAAGGTTGGTTGCAAAAGGCTACTTTCAGGTTGAGGGTGTTGATTACGGTGAGATATTTTCTCCTGTTGCAAAAATGACGTCCATTAGATTTTTGCTTTCTATTGCTACTGCTTATGATTTAGAGGTTGAGCAAATGGATGTGAAAACTGCTTTCCTTCATGGTGATTTGGAGGAAGATATTTATATGACAGAGCCAGAGCACTATGTGGTGAAAGGCAAAAGTAATTTGGTCTGTAAATTGAAGAAATCTTTGTATGGCCTCAAACAAAGTCCTAGGATGTGGTACCAGAAATTTGATACATATGTGTTGAGTTTGGGATTTGAACGTTCTAAATCAGATCACTGTGTTTATTATAAAGCTGATGGTGATCATTTCTTATTCATTGCATTGTATGTTGATGATATGTTATTCATTGGTAAAGGGAAAGGTATGATTTCAGAATTGAAGTCTCAGCTCACTGCTAAATTTAAAATGAAAGATCTTGGTGCAACAAAGCACATTCTTGGGATGGAAATTAGAAGAGATAGGGTGAACAGAAAGCTATGGCTAGGCCAGAGTAAGTATGTGAATTCAGTGTTACAGAGGTTCAACATGCAAAATTGTAGACCATTGAGTGTTCCTTTTACAGTTGGAACGAAACTATCTGTTTCAGATTGTCCTACATCCCCATTGGAGATGGAAGACATGAGCAGAGTGCCTTACCAGAGTGCGGTTGGAAGCTTGATGTATACTATGGTCTGTACTAGACCAGACATTGCCCAAGCAGTGGGAGTACTTTCTAGATATATGTCTAATCCTGGTAGAGTTCATTGGGATGTAGTCAAAAGAGTCTTTAGATATTTGAAGGGTACTTCAGAGTATTCTTTGTGTTATCATGGTAATTCAATTGGAGACATGACTTCCCTTGATATCCATGGTTATGTGGATTCAGATTGGGCAGGTGATATTGATAGTAGAAGATCCACTAGTGCTTCTGTGTTTACTTTGTTTGGTGGTGCAATTAGTTGGATGAGTAAGTGACAGGCTGTGGTTGCTTTATCCACTACTGAAGCAGAGTATATGGCAGCTACTCATGCTTGTAAAGAGGCCATTTGGCTTAAGAGACTGTGTTCGGATATTGGAATAAAATAAGGTACAGTGACAGTTTACTATGACAGTCAGAGTGCAATTAGCCTAGCTAAGAACCCGACATTTCATGCCCGGACCAAACATATTGATGTTCAGTATCATTTTGTTAGAGATATGGTCAAAGATGGTAGGGTGAAGCTGGTTAAGGTGGAAACTTTGATGAATGTTGTAGATGCTTTAACTAAGGCTGTGAGCATAGAAAAATTCAGATGGTGTTCAGAGTCTATGGGCCTTATGGCCCCTAGCAATTGATTCATTGTGTTGACATTCTCTTCCACTCCTGCAAGGTGTTCGACAAGTGGGAGATTTGTTGGGAAAAATGGTGTCTCAACCTTGCATTTATGCGAGGTTACTATTTATAGTAAGTTTTCATTTGAGCATGAAATGGTGTGAAACTCTCGCTGAAGCTTCTGGTTGGCTAGTTAAGAATTCCGGTAAAGTTGCGTCGCAAGGTCACAGGTAGTTTTGAAGATATTAAAGTTTTCATCTTGGAAGGGTGTGATAAAATGTTTAAACCTAATTTTGGAGGCTTTAGAGGCTCCAAAACACCCTGAAAAGTGGCTGTAACTGGCATAGTGGGTTATGAGGTGATAGAGCACTTTGCAAGCTTTCCGACGCTTCAAACAGTTCGTCAATCGGACACCCGGTTCTCAAGTTATGGCCTCCGGAAGTTTGTACTCCTGAAATAGGAAAAATAATTTGTATCAGATACATAAATGAGCTATAAAAGGGAGCAACACGTGTTGATGTGTGCTTTAACATGTCATAGGGCATCTAGAAGGGTCGGCTACACCTTATTGGGTGGTTTTAGCCCATGGTTTTGTAATACCATTTGACGGTTTCTTGTATTGTATCTCCTATTTATGAGGTGTGTGAAATAGAGGTTGTGTGTAAGAGTCTTATGGATATTGACTTGCCTCTGAATCTCTGATTAGTGGTACTCCTGCAAAGAGCTTGCTCTACAAGTATGTTGTAATCTGTTTTTGATTGCTGAATAAAATATTGGGCTACTTTTGGAGTGTGGGGTTTTTCTCCCGAAAGGGTTTTCCCCACGTAAATCACTATGTTGTGGTATGAATGTTGTTATATCTATTTCTATTTTCTATAACTGTTGTAACAATCTGAAAAAGTTTTGCATTACCCTCCTCTCAAGGTTAGTGTAGGAAGTTGTTTCCGTTACTTTACTTCCTTACACTTTCTCGTTTCTCCATTTCTCTATTTATCCCCCTCTGACATCAAGGAAAAAGGTTGCTTTCAACAAAAAGGGGTATCAAAAATGTGTATCAACATAAATAATTCTCAACTGCTCTTCCTCTGAAAAATTTCCTTGTATTTCTCTTTGAGTTCCGAAAGGAACACCTTCCAATAATTCACCCCCAATTTGATACTCACTAATAAGCATTTGGTTTTAACTAACACATCAATAGTATGAGATAAATTGTATGGAATGGATGGATTTTTATTCATATTCTTTTGCATCTTTAAGAAGTCTTGAGAAATGTTTCAATTTAGCTTGAACAATTTCTTTTACTTTCCAATAGATATTCACAATTTCTTCCTTCTGCCTTTAAAGTGATAACAACTCATCCTACAAAGAATCCATCTTTTCCCTCTAACTACCATCTTTATCACTAACAAAATCATTTTTTTTCCCAGTAGAGTTTAATTTAGATTTAATTGATTCAATTTTAACCTTGAAATTTTCCATAGCAGTCGGTCATTAGAGGCAATACCTATATACTCTGTTGGTGCTATCAATAAAGGCCCTCATTTCATGTTGCATTTAGTCAATGTTATCTGAGCATCATAACATCTTCTCTCCAAAAAAAATTGTACCTTCATCTACTTTAACAACTTCTTCTAGTGGAGACAACACATGTTCTCTGACCATCTCAGATAATGCTCCCGAAAGAGAATCACCAATATCTTCAACTGCAATATTATTTTGAAGCATATGATTTACCAACACTCTTTCAATCTTGTCCTGCTCAATAGAGTCAAGCCAAATCTCTGCAATTTTCCTTATACAACTTTCATCATCAAGGATTTTCAATTTTTTTTTAGTTCTATAAGGCTCATCCACATTTGTCCCTAAATAATTTACTCCTTGCTTTGTAACAGTCAACTTCTCCTTAGCCGTAAGATATTCCAAATCATCAATTTTGATAACATCTTTATGTTTTCAACCTTTCTTATGCTTGTCAGATTTAACAGACCCAGTACACACAGTATCATTTGTTATTGTGAGGATCTGGTTATTACTTAGAGGAGGGGTGAATCAGTAATAGCAATAAATTGTAATATTTAACGAATCTAAAAACACTTCTCAAAAATAGTTCATAACCAATATCGGTAACCACTCAATCAATCAGTTAAAGTAGATTTACCAAACTACTCATTCATGTGTTCATCAACATGTAAGAAATGTAGTGATATCAATTCCATACATTAAAAAATCAACCACCATATGAACACAGAGATTTTTCACATGGAAACCCAAATGGGAAAAATGACGGTGGGAATTGGTACCCACAAAATATGCACTCTTTCGAAATGTGCCATGTTAAAGGCCTAGCCTGGTTAGGAGATTTACAATAATGCCCGGTTAAGAGCAAAACCTGTTAGGAGTCACCCGCTGAAGGGATTTTAACCTCAGCCATGTTAGGAGCTCTAACCTATTAGGAGTAACCTTGGTAAAGGATTTAAACCCAAATTAATGAACCACCCAGTGAAGGGATTTACAACATCAGGCCTATTAGGAGCTACCTGGTTAAGGAATTTTAATACTGTTGCAACTGTTAGAAAACAATAGATAAATGATCTAATAAATGCACTCTCTGCTTGCTAGTACAGATCCCTTTCAACTCCAATCTTCTTTACACATGTAGACATCTCAATCAGGTTCGATACACTCTCCTTGTCTGATCACCAACACAAAATATTTTCTCAAACTCGACCTAAATAAACCTCACAACTTGGTCAATTACATAACCCTAACAACATTCAAAATACATTCAATTTATATCATAGATCATATTAGATTATTACAACAAATTTGAAGACAAATACAATCGTTGAATGATCATAACACATCACCGCATATTGATCTGATAAGTTGTCAAACCCTTAACATATTCTACTAAGAACTTCACAATTTTCCGATAAATTAACTCCTTGATCATGCTCAAACAACATCTTATCCATTCAAATGGATTCTGACACATCACCTCTAAGATAAGATGATGAAAAGATCCACCGCCAAACCATAAAACATCACTATTTAAATATCTTGTTACCTCTTCTCAAACCCTACACTAAATAAACAATAGTCAATTACAAACATGACTTTTAGTTCTCCAAACATGATGCGGTACCTACTATAGACTCATTATAATGTCATAAGCATACATTCCAAACCGCAACACCCAACTTGACAGGAATGTGTACCACAACCATATCCTTCATTGTTGCTACTTACCAGTTCTCTGTTAACTTAGCAAACATTCCATTATTGGGTAGGCTTAGATAACTTAGATAACTTAGATGATATACCAAACATAAACAAACATGGTTTCCATCAATGAATAAAAAAATAACTGATCATAAAGAATCATATCATAATTATATCATCACCAATAGTCCATCAATATATCATCAATATCCTTTATCAATACATCATCATCTCTATTAGTTATACCAACATTTCAACATTCTCCCCCTTTGGCATTGATGGAGACACTAAAATAATGCAACACCAAAACAATCAAGTGATGACAAATATCAGGAACTCATCATGACATGTTGTACTGATATGTGTTTCACTTGATCTTCTCCTCCTTTGCATTACTTATCTTTGTCATTGATCTCCTCCTCCTTTGATAGCAATGCCAAAGGTGCAATGGTATCTTCTATCTTCATTTATGTTGCTTCATCTCCATCATCTCTGTGTGCCTCATCTTAGCTGCTCTCCGTGAGGAGTAGCCCACTTCTCATCAATCCATAGTGAAATATATTCAAGAAGTCTACTAGATTTATGCATCACTAGCATCCTAGTTGATCTTGTGCAGGGGTATAACCCCTATCTTGCCTCTGAGATATTCAAAGGTTGCCTTAGGTAATGGATTAGTGAATATATCTACCAACTGCTCCTTACTTGACACATGCTTCAATCTTACTTTCTTTGTCTATACCGTTTCTCTCAGAAAGTGATACTTCAATTCAATATGTTTAATCCTATAATGCAGTACCGACTTCTTTGAAATATTTATAGTGCTAGTTTTATCACAATGTATAATCATTGGTTCTATCATATCCTCCTTGAATCCTTCCAAGACATGTCTCATCCATATATCTTGTGTAAAATTCATGGATGCATCCACATACTCTTCTTCTGCTATAGACTGAGATATACAACTATTTTTTTTACCAGTCCAAGATACTAGTATTTCTCCTAGAAACAATTGTCCACCTGTTGTTCTTTTTCTGACGATCCACATTTCCTTCCCAATCAGCATCAGTGAATACCTGCAAAGAAAATTTTCCTCTGTATGGATACCATAATCCATAGTCAATTGTCCCTCTAAGATGTCTGAATATTCTCTTCACTGTTGTCATATGTGTCTCCTTAGGGCTCTTCTGAAATCTTTCTACTCAACCAATTGAATCGGAAATATTCGATCTACTATGAACAACATAATGAAGTTTCCCAATCATAGATTTGTATTCCTTCTCATCCACTGAGGGTAAATCATCTTCTTTTGACAAATTGAAACCTATAACCATAAGTGTTCCAACCGGTTTATAGTCTTCCATTCCAAAGGTCTTTAACACTTCCTTCACATACTTGGACTGACTGATATAAATTCCACCTTCCAGCTATTGGACCTACAAACCAATGATTTTTTTATCTCACCTATCAGAGCCATCTCAAACTCTTTCTTCATCTCATCTGCAAAATTCATACACATATCATCATTTCCTCCAAATATGATGTCATCAACAAATACTTTTGCAATCAACATCTTTTATCCTTCAGTCTTCAAATAAATATTGTTGTCCTTACTATTTCTTTGAAATCCTATCTTTATCAGATGTGCATGAAGTCTCTCAAACAATGCCCTACTTGCTTTAATCCATATAAAGCTTTATGCATTTTGCATAGAATATCCTTATCTTCTGATAATGCAAACCCATCCGGTTGTTCAATAAACACCTCTTTTTCAAGAATACCATTCAGAAACTCTAACTTTAAATCCATTTGGTAAACTTTGAAGCCTTTAAATGCTGCAAATGCAAGTATCATCCTAACTCCTTCAAGCCTAGCAACAGGTGAAAAGCTCTCTCCATAATCTTCACCTTCTTCTTGTGCATACCCTTTGCAAATTAGTCTTTCCTTGTTTCTAACAAAATCACCATCTTCATTCAACTTATTTCTAAACACCCACTTTGTACCAATCACATTTTTATCATCAGGTCTAGGAACAAGTGACCAAGTGTTGTTTTTCTCAATTTTATCAAGCTCTTCATTCATTTCCATTTTCTTTAACCAATCATCATCCTTGAGATCTTTCCTCACTATCTTCGGTTCAACTTTGGAAATCAGAAAAGAGCCTCTGATTTTTCATCTAGTCTGTACTCTAGCATTCTTCTCACCTATTACCTAGTGATGCCCTCCTAAATGGCACAAGGTTACCAACTGATAAACAACACAAAAGACACAAAAATCGTTAGTGTTAATCAATCAAAAACCAATCTATGAAGGCATACCAAAACAGACACTAAAAAGCATGCTAATGTATATAATAAATGAAACAAAGATTATGAGCCATCTCCAACTGCCTCTTAGCATGGCCTTAGCTTCTTCTCCCTTGTTCCTCTCCTCTCCAAGTTCCAAAATAGTGTACCTCTCAGCAGCTTTTTGCACTATGGATGCTTATGGAGGATTGAGATTTAATATTAAGCTTCAAATATGAAATAAAAAGCTAAATAATATGCTATTGATGCTAAAATGATTGATTTTACCAAAAAGACAAGATTTTAGTTATGCTATGCTAAATGCTCTCTAAAAATGCCTATAGCTTAAATGCATACAAGTTTTTAGAATCTGGATTATGAAGAAATGGGCTCTATTTATAGGGAAAATGGAGCAATGGATGGTTGAGATTGAGCAATCTCAACAAGGGTTAGGATTGAATGATTTCAAATCCATGTGAGGTCTTTCAACCCAATCCCAGGATGACAAGTGTCAATGTGAGATAGGTTGAGAGGAGAGGGAATAAGCATTAAATGCCTGATATGACTTTAGAAGTTAAAGTCAAGGTTGGTTGAATGAATAAAATCTTTATTCAAAGAATAAAGCTTTTATCCAATGGATAAACTCTTGTGCAAATGTGAAATGGATGAATATGGTCAAAACAATAAATGTTTGGGGAGACAAGTTTGAAATAACCATAAATGGTTATGTAAGAGCCATAAATGGTCATGTAAGAGCCATTAGTGGTCTTGGAAGACTTTGGGGGTTAATTTGTTGAACACACAAAGCATTAAATGCTTTTCAAAGACTTTGGAGTCTTTGAGAATTGACTCCATTTTGCTTAGGAATGTGACAATAATTAAGGGATGGATTAGGCTAATTAGGAAGAGATTAGAAGAATCTAGAAGGGGATTAGATTTTGCAAGTGGATTTGGTGGGTGAGGGAAAATAGGATTTTATTAAAATAAAAATTCATTTATTTCAATAAATGTGTGCACGTTGCATTTGTAGGAAAATGCAAGTGGGGGGGATAATGATTTAAATAAATGTTTTATTTAATTTATTTAAAAGAGGAAAAAGGGGATTTAATTAAATAAATAGATTTTATTTATTTAGCTGATTTGAATTTGATTATAGTGAATTAATTAAAATAAATTGAATAATTTATTTAATTAATAGAAGAATGTTTGGAGATGAATTAATTAAATATTAATTTAATTAACTAATGGCTAGTGGATTTTTAACCAAATAAATAGAGAATATTCATTTAATTGAAATGGACAGATTTGTGTGACTACACCTAGTCTTCAGAATGATTTAACTTTACATACCTAGGTATAACCTATTCCAGTACATTAACCTCTTCTTGTTATTCATCTTCTTTATCTTCTACTGGTTGAGAATCTTCCTCTACACTATTCTTCTCATCATCCTTCTGCATTTTTGATTGAATAATCACAAGTTTTTGTTCATCATCTATTAGATCAGATTTGCTGGTATCATCATATTTATTAGAGAATTCATCAACTTTTACATTCACACTCTCTACAATCTTCTTATTCCTTTTGTTATAACACTTGAAAGCTTAGATCTTAGTAGAGTAGCCAAGGAATGTTCCTTCATCACTTTTAGGGTCAAATTTAGCAGTATATTAATTTCTTTTTATAAAAAACCTGCCACCAAAAACTTTGAAATAACTAACATTAAGAGTTTTACCATACCATAACTCACAGGGTGTCTTGTCATTACCTCTCTTCACCAGTACTCCATTCAATGTGTATACTGCAGTGTTGACTGCTTCTCTCCAAAACATCTTAGGTACATCTTCCTGTATCAACATAGTCCTTGTTGCTTCAACAATGGTTATGTTTATCCTTTCTACAATTCCATTTTATTATGGTGTCCTTGGAGTAGATAATTTCCTCTTTATTCCATTTTCATTACAATATCTCACAAACTCATCTAATGTAAACTCTCCACCCTGGTCAAATCTTAGGCACTTAATATTCTTACTGGTTTCCTTTTCTACTAAGGCATTGAATGCCTTGAACTTGCTGAAAGCTTTTGACTTTTTCTTTTGAAAAGTAATCTAGATCATCCTTGAAAAATCATCAGTAAATAACGTGATACTTATGACCATAAAAACTTCTAGTCCTCATAGGACCACATAAGCTAGTGTGCACCAAATATATAATATGCTACTCTTAAAACAAGATGTAGTCATCTTAGCCAGCTGACATTCTTTACACATCGCATTGTCTAGTTTAACAAGTTGTGGCTTACCTCTAACCAAATTTGAATTGCTGACCTTAACCACATTATCAAATTTCACATGACAAAACCTTCTATGACATAACCAACTATCTTCAACCTTAGCAACCAAATAACTACTTACACTAGAATTCAAATGGAATAAGTTACCATTAGTTTGTTTATTAGTAGAAATTAATTCTCCTTTGCATTCTAAGATCCTGCACACTTGATTCTTAAATTCAAGATGATAACCTTTTTCATTCAATTGACCAACACTCAACAAGTTATGTTTCAAACCTGCAACCCAATATACATCATCACCATTAATTTTACCATTCAAGGAGATAGATCCTTTACCTTTTACCATACAAGGTCAATTGTTCCTAAATCTTACTACACCACCATAAAATTCTTTGAGAGAAATAAACTTGTTCTTATCATCGTTCATGTGGTCTGAGCAACCACTATCAATAATCCATTCATCATTGTTGTCAATATGAGATACTAAAGCCTTCTCATCAGACATATATTCCTTAACAACAATAAAAACAATCTCCTCATTGTCTTCATTCTCAGATTCTTCATCAGTAGCACCTTCATCAATTGCAACATAATAATGTTTCTTTCCTTTTCCCTTATATTTTCTAAACTTTTCCTTTTGATCACTATTAGGATAGTTTGCAGCTATATTTCCTATCTTGTTACAAGAGAAACACTTAAGAGGAAGCTTTCCTTTGTACTTATATGTGCTTCTAGGAAGTCTTTTTGCTAATAGAGCTTCAAATTCCATCAGATTATCTTCATCATCCACATCAGTTTTTCTACCACCATGATGACTTGACCTGCACTCATGAATATGAAAAACATCTTTCCCTTTTCTCACTAGTACACTAGATACAGATGCCTTGAAAGTAAATTTTGTCTTAGGTACACTATTATCTAAACTAGTAAACTCAAAAATAGTGAGCTTACCAATCAAAGAATCAATAGTAACCTTATCATTACTGACTGATCTCAACTCTTGAATAGCAAACACTCTAATTGCATAGGTTTCCAATAGAGTTCTAAGCATTTTACTCACCACAGTGTCCTTATTTATAGTACCAACAACACTTTTAATTCCACTGATAACTTATTTTATCCTCTGTCCATATCGAGTGATATTTTATCCTTCCATCATTCTCATATCATTAAACTTTCCTCTAAGGCTTTCTTCTTTAGGCTTTTGCATATTCTTATCACCACCATAGATTAATTATAACATCTCCCAAACTTCAAAAGTGGTTTCTATACCATGGACAACAATATAATCGGTATCAGAAAGTGTACTTGCAATGGCTTCTAATACTTGAATGCTTTCTTGCTACTCCTTAAGCTAATCTGTTGTCAGAGGATTAGTAGGAGGTACATACTTAGTAATAACATGCTGCCACAACTGAGAACCCATATATATTTGATGTAACTCTTCATTTTTTCACTCCATATTCTATAATTGTCTTTAGTTAATTTGGGACCCTCCTTCTTCATCATCTTCAGATCTTTTCCTCAAGTGGTTAAGCTTCAGCACAAAGAGGACCTAATGTTCTGATACCAATTGTTATTGTTAGGATTTGGTTATTACTGAGAGGGGGGTGAATTAGTAATAGAAATAAACTACAATCCTTCACCAATCTGAAAAAACTTCTCAAAAATAGTTCATAACTAGTACCGGTAACTACTCAATCAATCACTTAAAGAATATTTACCAAACTACTCATTCATGTGTTCATCAATGTGTAAGAAATGTAATGATATTAAATTAAAACATAAACAAATCAACTACCATATGAACACAAATATTTTTCATGTGGAAACCCAAATAGAAAAAACCACGATGGGAATTAGTACCCACAAAATTTGCACTCTTTCGGAATGCACCCTATTAAAGGCGTAGACTAGTTAGGATCTTTACTATAATTCATGGTTAAGAGGAGACCCTGTTAGGAATCACCTTCTTAAGGGATTTTAACCTCAGCCCTGTTAGGAGCTCTAGCCTGTTAGGAGTAACCTTGCTAAAGGATTTAAACCCAAATTAATGATCCACCCGGTGAAGGGATTAACAACATTGGGTGTATTAGGACCTACCCAGTTAAGGGATTTTAATACTGCTGCAACTGTTAAGGAACAATAGATAAATAATCTAATCAATTCACTCTCTGCTTGCTAGTATAGATCCATTTCAGCTCCAATCTAGTTCGACACACTCTCCTTCTCTAATCAATGACAAAAAATGTCTTCTCTCAAATAGACCTTAATACACTTCACAACTAGGTCAGTTACATAACCCTAACAACATTTAAAATACATTGAATTTATATCATAGATGATATCAGAACATATTAATAAATTTCAAGATAATTACAGTCGTTGAATGATCATAACACATCACCGCACATCTATCTAATAAGATGTCAAACTCTTAACACATTCTGCTAAGCACTTAATTTTTCCCAAGAAATTCCATCCTTGATCATGCTCAAACAGTATCTTATCCATTCACACAGATTATGACACGTCACCACTAAGATAAGATCATGAAAATATCCACCGTCTAACCCTAAAACATCACCAGTTAAAGATCTTATTACCGATTGTCAAGCCCTACATTGAATAAACAACACTCAATTACAAACATGAATTTTGGTTCTCCAAAAATGATGTGGTACCTGTCATAGACTCATTATAATGTCATAAGCATACATTCCAAACCGCAACACCTAACTCAATAGGGATATCTACCACAACTATCTCCTTTATTGTTCCTACTTACCGGTTCACTATAAACAACAAACATTCCATTATTGGTTAGGCCTCAAATAACTTAGCTGACTTATAACTTAGATGATATACCAAACATAAACAAACATGGTTGCCATCAATGATGATATAGATAACTGATCATAAAGCGTCATATCATAATTATATCATCACCAATAGTCCATCAATATACCATCAACATCCTTTACCGGTACATCATCATCTCTATCAGTTATGCCAACATGCCAACACCTTTAGTTTTCTCTTTTTGAGGTGTGACTCTCCTTAGTAGAACTAGTAACAAGGGATACAAGATAAATACACCAAACCTCCTAGAATGTCTTAAAGGGACCTTCACATGCTTCATCTTTCTTTCCTAAACACCTTAGGTATCAATAAATTTTCTTTTCAATTGGAACTTGAGACTTCCACAACACATTTTCCTTCAACAGTAGAGATCTCAAAAAATACGTTGTTAAGAATATAAGCAAAGAACCAAACTAAAAAGGGTTTCCTTCATTCGTTGTCATGCTAATATTTTCTAACAACTGACTCCTTAATAATTCACACAAATTATTAAATGCATCTTCCATAACAAGCTTATGTGCATTAAATACAACAATAAATGAGGTGAAACCTCCCCTATGCTTGAAGTAAATTTTGTAAGAGATTCCATATGAAGCATGCCTTACCATGGGATTGACAATTGTGTCAATCAATAATGCTCTTTGATCTCTCATAACCCTAATTAGGATTTCAACTTCCTTATTCTACACTCTTCTTTACTAGAACAGTTCTTTTATCGCATAGCCCAATAATTATTGAAATAATTTATTTCGTAATAGGATAGGGTTTGTAAAACACAATGCAATTATTTTTCACTCAACTTAGGATAATCTTGAATAATCCTTCATTGTCAAATCAGGGAAATTCAGTCCATAGATCTATTCCTTTCTACTCTAACTCTTTAATCTTTTGTAATTCCACATCATTCAAATTTATTTCCATCTTCCTAATCTTTTCATGACCAAATTCATCCAGTCATACCTTTTATAGAATTTTAAATTCTCCACTTGTTGACCCTTTGATGATCATCATAGATTCCATGATGTGAACTCTTGTTCTACTTTTGCTCTTCAACTGCTTTTCTGCTCCTTAAATTCCTTTCTTTGCATAATGAAAAAACAATGATCTCAAAGTTATATATATATATATATTGCTAAAAAATGTCTTATCGATGACATCATCATCTTCACCAAAATACAAGATTTCATATCCATCATAGTCATTCTGAACCTATATCATGAAATACCTCAAAGAGGAGGACGAAATGATTTCATTGAGAACTCTCTTTTCGCTAGAGAAACAAGATCAGTTACTGGAGGAAGAGGTACCTGCACTAGATTACAATACATAAGTTTTTCTTACATTATTTACATCCTTTTTTATCTATACCATGACTTTATTTTTCTTATATTCATCAATCTTGGCAACATTATTCTCCATAGACTTCTCCATAGCTACTACATTTCTGCACTTATTAGCATAATCCCAAAATTGATTGTATTTATAATATTTGATGTTCCTCTGCTTTGAATTCACTAAGTGTGTTCTATATTTGCACTGATTAGCTTTATGACCATAACCATTGCATAGATGACAATAGCCATGAAAATTACTATTCATCCCATTCATTCCAATTAGATAGATAATGATTCCTACAGTAATATACTTTATGATCAAACTTCTTGCAATTGAAACATTGAGTTTTTTGTTCTATTATGCTTCTACATTATGAGGCCTTTGTTAGGTCTCAGAGACAATTGAGAGAGGCGGGGGGTGAATCAGTTGTCTAATAATATTAAACTAAAAACAACTTAATCAAATTACTGCTTAATACCAGTGAAACAGTTTATTATACCGGTCGACAGATTTAACAGATAAATGCAATACCGGTAAAGATTAATGCATGAAACTAAAAGACAAAGTCATCCACAAAACATAACACCAATATTTGTACATGGAAACCCTATAAGGGGAAAAACCACGGTGGGAAAACTTACCCACAATTAGATGATACTATTGCAGATAGTAAGTGTACATAAATGGGTTCTGCACATGCAGAAAGGCCAAGTGCTTAGAGCTCACTGCTCAAACACAAATGGGAGTTACACTGACTACAATTGGATGGTTAAATCCAATAAGAATGTACTTCTCAAAATAGCATCTTCATATGCTGGATTCAGTACCGGTGTAGTTTTGATATGCTTTCACAAAAACCTAGCTTCACCTTCAAATGATGTCTATGTGTATAGCTCTGCTTAATCTCACATATACCTTCACACAAATCCTTTTTCGCATTCCACCATCAATCTTACAATTAAGACCTTACATTTATACCATAACCTAAGACCAATTTTAGTAGGTTGGCTCTACAAGATATTACAATAAAATCATTTTACAAATAATACAATATCTGATGCAATAACTGATTGAACATGTCGGCTTAATGCATTTACAACAATAATTAATCATCTCTATAGTGTGCCATGCTGATCTAGAAAAGATAAACCTATCGGTGTAACTCTGGACCTATTTGCCGGTAACAACAAATATGCAAATATGAATATGCTAATAAACAATTCTCCAAGATAAGATGTCCAAACAATGTCTTCGACATTACCAAGTGTTTTCCAAGTCATTCCAAGTGCCGATGATTATTATTTCCTGCTGGTGTACCATATATTGGTGACTGTGTAGAAGTCACTTGCTTACCAGTGAATGTTGCTGGATCTCCAAAGTGCTAGAGTTTTAGTAGGTGTTGACATCAATGACAAAACTATACCAAAAACCAACAATTGCCCCCTTTGGCATTGATGGCAACACAAGATGGAAAAACCATCAAAGTGCCAAAATAGAAATGCCAAGTATAAAAACCAATAATCTCCCCAAAGTAACAATCTCTCCCCCTGAGAGAAATATGAGTTTCCTTAAGTTTTTCTATACCAATCTCTTCCCAAAAGATAGTGTGTTTTTCCAATAGATATCTCTCCCCCTTTGACATCAAATGCCAAAGTTACAACAAAATTAGGTCCATATACAAAATACCAGCCAATTACAATATACCAACTACTCCCCCTGAGAAGTATCTTCCTTATCAAAGCTAGAGTAAGAATATATCTTTGTTAATTCTATCGGTTGATAAAATAAATCAGCTCTCTAAGTATCTACTGGTGGGGGTATGACCCCAAGTTGTTCTCTAAGGTATTCAAAAGTTTCCTTAGGCAAAGGTTTAGTAAAAATATCTGCAAGCTGTTCTTTAGTATTCACATAAACCAGTTTTATTTATTTTGCTTCAAATTTTTCCCTTGGAAAATTTAGTTTGATGGAAACATGTTTTGTTTTAGAATGTAGTACTGGATTCTTAGATATATCAATTGTTGTTGTGTTATCACAATAGATAGTTATAGGTTCCTTGCATTTTACCTTTAAATCTTTCAACATTTGTTTAAGCCAAAGTACCTGTGTACTATTAGTTGCTACTGCAACATATTCTAATTTTGTTGTTGATAAAGATGTACAACTTTGTTTCTTACTCAACCAAGAAACTAATCTGCTTCCAAGAAAAAATGCTCCACTGGTTGTGCTTTTTCTATCATCAACATCTCCTGCCCAATTTGCATCTGTGTATGCACATAGCTCAAATTTTTCATCTCTAGGATACCATAATCCAAGATTTGTAGTGCCTTGTAAGTACCAAAAAATCCTTTTTACTGCTGATTCATGATTTTCTCTAGGATTACTCTAAAATCTTGAAACAATACATACTGCATTCATAATATCAAGTCTTGTTTGTGTTAAATATAGTAAACCTCCTATCATATATTTGTACCTTATCGGATTGACAAGAGTAGATTCATCTCTTAAAGATAGTTTGTCATGTGTAGTCATGGGTGCGCTTACTGGTTTAGAGTTCTCCATCCCAAATTTCTTAAGTAACTCTTTTAAGTATTTTGATTGACTCAAGAATATACCTTTGTTAGTCTATGAAATCTGCAATCCTAAAAAGAATCTTATTTCACCAATCATAGATATTTCAAATTCTTGCTGCATTTTAATAGAAAAGTCTTTACATAATCCATCTTCTCCTCCAAAGACTATATCATCAACAAAAACTTCTATAGCTAAGATGTCATAATTAGTCACTTTATTGTATAAGTTACTGTCAGCATTACTTTTTGAAAAACCAATCTTAAAAAGATACTTATCCAATCTGGCATACCAAGCTCTTGGAGCTTGCGTCAATGCATACAAAGCTTTCCTTAACTTGGAAGCCATATCTTTGTTATCTGTCAAAGAAAATCCATCAGGTTGTTCAATGTAGACTTCCTCTTCAAGATCTCCATTCAGAAATGCACATTTAATATCCATCTAATATACTTTATAGTTCTTATGTGCTGAAAAGGCCAAAAACAATCTAACTGCCTCAATTCTAGCTAACAGTGCAAAGGTTTCATTATAGTCAACTCCTTCTTTTTGAGAATATCCCTTACACACTAGTCTTGCTTTATTTTTGATAACCTTACCATCTTCATTAAGCTTGTTTCTAAATACCCAGTTTGTTCCAATTACATTTTTATCTTTAGGCTGGGGAACTAATGTCCAAGTGTTATTTTTCTCAATTTGCTCTAATTCTTCTTCCATAGCTTTAGTCCAATATTTATCTTCACATGCCTCATTAATTGATGATGGTTCAATTTGAGAAATAAGACATATCTCTTCATTTGACAATCTTCCTCTTGTCATAACTCCTCTATATTTGTTTCCAGTTATCTAATCTTTAGAATGATTCAATCTTACATATCGAGGTGTCTTTGTTTGTTGTTGTTCCTTGGTTACAGTGGAACTTTCAGATGATACCGGTGTGACTGGATCTTCACTCTGTACTAGTGGATTTGGTGTAGGTTCATTTGTTAGAATTTATATTGCCGGTTTAGAATCTATATACCTTGAAGTTCCTCTGAATTGTTCATCAATCTTTACATTTGTACTCTCAACAATTTTCTGCAATCTCTTGTTAAAACATCTATATGCTTTACTCTTAGATGAATAACCTAAAAATATTCCTTCATCACTTCTAGGATCAAATTTCCCAATTTACTCATCTCTTCTGATGTAACATTTACTTCCAAATATTCTAAAATATTTAAGAGTAGGAGTAATACAAAACCATAGTTCATGAGGGGTCTTACCGGTTTTCCCTTTGATGTGAACTTTGTTGAATGTATAGACCGCTATACTTACTGCCTCTCTCCAATATACATGTGGTAGATTTTCTTCTGATAACATACTTCTAGCTGCATCCAAGATAGTTTTGTTTTTCCTTTCAACAACTCCATTCTGCTGAGGTGTCTGAGGTGCTGATAGTTGTCTTCTAATTCCATTTACTTCACAAAATATATTAAATTCCTTAGATGTAAATTCACCTCCTTGATTTGATCTTAAACATTTGATTTTCTTACCGGTTTCATTTTCAACCATTGCTTTGAACAGTTTAAACTTTCCAAGTGCTTCTGATTTTTCTCTGAGAAAAGTAACCCAACACATTCTAGAATAGTCATCAATGATTAGCATGAAATATCTATCACCTTGTAAGCTTTTAGTTCTAGCTGGACCACATAAATCAATATAACTTAAATCAAGAGCATTATTTGATTTTTCTGGAATACTTTTGAAACTAGTTCTAGCTTGTTTTCCAAATTGACATTCCTTACATATTGTATTGTGAGGTTTGACAATTTTAGGTAAATCTCTAACTGCCTTAGTAGTATTGATTTTTACCATGCAATCAAACTTTACATGACATAATCTCTTATGTCATAACCAACCTTCATCAATATGTGCAATCAAGCATGTCTTTTCACTGTTATTCAAATGAAAGATATTACCTCTAGTCTAATTACCGGTTGCAATTTCTAAACCAATTTTGTTCATATTTTGTATTTTCCATTGTAACTGAAATTCTTACTCAACTAATTGACCAACACTCAAAATATTATGCTTTAAACCTTCAACATAGTAAACATTGTCAGTGTTATGCTTACCATCAAGAGATATTGAACCCTTACCTTTGATCTGACAAGATTTGTCATCTCCAAATATTACTAAGTCACCATTATATTCTTGAAAGTTCAAGAATTTGCCTTTATCTCCTGTCATATGATGTGAGCATCCAGAATCAATGATCCATTCATCTTTTACTTCAATTTTAGCTGCCAAGGCCTGTTCTACTGATTGCACTACAACTACCAGTTGATCTTCTATTATAGCAACAAAAACCCATCCATTGTTTGCCAGATCTTCATCAGAATCATCAGTCACTCCTTCATCAACAACATAACAAGATTTGTCCTTATTCTTCTTGAATCTGTATCTCTGATATTCAAGATTAGGCTTGTATATCCTTCTAGCTTCTTCTCTTAGTCTAGCATGTCTATCAGGGCATCTTGAAGCCATATGACCAATCTTGTTGTAGTTAAAACATTTAAATGGTGCTTTACCTTCATACTTACTTCCAACTGGACCTTCAAGCATTTTTCTTGTAAATAGTGCTTCAAGTTCTTCGTGTTCTCTTGCATAAAAGGCTTTCCAATTAGATTTGTCAAATGATGATGCAGATGATGTTGATGCTTTGAAGGCTAAATCTATCTTTATAGTAGCAATAGGACCAAATTCCTCAATTTCAAAGGCTAAAAGTTTTCCAATCAATGTATCCCTAGTTACTGATGTATTAGGCATTTTTCTTAACTCATTTATAGCAGTAACCTTCATTTTATATGTTGGTGGCAATCCTCTTAAAACTTTTGAAACAATTTCATCTTCACTTAAGGTTCCTCCACAACATTTTATACCCAAAACAATTTCACCAACCCTTTCCATAAAAGCAGAAATTATTTCATCTTCTTCCATTTTTCAGACTTTCATACCTGACCCGGAAGCTTTCAAGTTTTACAATTTTAACTATGGAATCTCCTTCATTCAATGTTTCCAAATGATCCCAAATAGGTTTAGCAGTTGATCTATCTAATAATCTCATGATTTTTTGATTTGTTAATGCGCTCAAAAGTGCTTCTCTTGCTTTTCAATCATTTTCCTCATCTTTAGTCAAGTTAGGTGGATTAGGCTGACTGGAAGTGGGAGCAGTATAGCCATTCTTTGTAACATTCCAGATGTCCTTTCCAATGCAATTCAGATGTGTCTCCATTCTGATCTTCCATATGCCATAGTTGGTTCCATCAAGTTTAGGACTGTCCTTCCTGAAATAGTTAGTAGACATTGGATCTCCTCAAGCTGTTAAAGTTCTACAAAAAGAGGACTTAGCTCTGATACCAATTGTTAGGTCTCGGAGACAACTGAGAGGGGGGGGGTGAATCAATTGTCTAATAATATTAAACCAAAAACAACTTAATCAAATTAGTGCTTAATACTAGTGAAACAGTCTGTTATACCGGTGGACAGATTTAACAGATAAATGCAATATCGGTAAAGATTAATGCATGAAACTAAAAGACAAAGTCATCCACAACACATAACACCAATAAGGGGGAAAACCATGGTGGGAAATCTTACCCACAATTAGATGATACTACTGCCAATACTAAGTGTACATAAATGGGGTCTGCACATGCAGAAAGGCCAAGCACCTAGAGCTCACTACTCAAACACAAATGGGAGTCACACTGACTACAATTGGATGGTTAAATCCAATAAGAATGTACTGCTGCTCAAAATAGCATCTTCATATACTGGATTCAGTATCGGTGTAGTTCTGATATGCTTTCACAAAAACCTAGCTTCACCTTCAAATGATGTCTGCATGTATAGCTCTACTTAATCTCGCATATACCTTCAAACAAATCCTTTTTCGCATTCCACCATCGATCTTACAATTAAAACCGTACATTTATACCATAACCTTAGACCAATTTTAGTAGGTTGGCTCTACGAGATATTACAATAAAATCATTTTACAAATAATACAATATCTAATGCAATAACTGATTGAACATGTCAGTTCAATGCATTTACAACAACAATTAATCATCTCCATAGCGTGCCATGCTAATCTGGAAAAGATAAACCTGCTGGTGTAACTCTGGACCTATTTGCCGGTAACAGCAAATATCTAAATACAAATATGCCAATAAACTATTCTCTAAGATAAGATGTCCAAACAATGTCTTCAACATTACCAAGTGTTTTCCAAGTCATTCCATGTGCCGGTGATCATTATTTCCTGCCGGTGTACCATATACCGGTGACTGTGCAGAAGTCACTTGCTTACCGATGAATGTTGCTGGATCTCCAAAGTGCTAGAGTTTTAGTAGGTGTTGACATCAATGAAAAAACCATACCGAAATACCAACAACCTTATGAACACATTTATTGCATTGAAGACAATAACCATTAAATGATGGGTACCTTTGTTCATTTCGCTAACAAACAAATAATCTTCTTGCAGTTTTCTTTGATTTCGAATTTTGTCTACATCTTCAGATTTCCAGTCTACTTCCACCTTGACTTCCTTGCCTTTGTTTGTCTAATTTAAACATTCACTCATTTCAAATCATAGTCCAGTATTGTCTTTATGAGTTTTCTATATATATTAATCAAGTCATCCAATAGTTTGCTACTTCCATAAGCTTTTTTTTCCTGCCTTTAGCTTCTCGCATCATTCAGTCTTTGACTTAATTGAATCTTTCAGAGTCTCGTCCACTTTTTTCTTTTCTTTAATTTTTAGTCAAATCTTTAATAGTTTTAGTCACCTACTTTAATTAGTTATTAACTTGTTTATGTCTAAACTTGAATATTCAAATTTGTTCTCGTACTTTTATCACAAATTCATTTGCCTCTCTGATTTTTTCCTTCAATTACTCATTCTTTGATTCCACACTTTATAGATCTTAAATGGCTATCTTCAATTATTCATCTAGATGATATTCTTCAATCATATTCTTCAGTGCCATGATTCAACCAACAAGGATCTCCCTCAAGCGATTAAGCTAGCAAACAACAGACCCGACTTTGATACCAATTGTTGAATGGTTGAATGGTCAGGAGTACTAAGAGGGGGGGGGGGGGTGAACTAGTATTCAAGAACAATAAAAAATTTATTTTGATATTAACCTTAGCAATAAATCTCATCAACATGAATCAACAAATCCAAAATAAATGAAAGAACTAGTCACGAGATAGGAACCAAATTTTTATATGTGGAAAACCCAAATAGGAAGAACCATGGAGAGGGTTAAATCTCAAGATAATATAACTAGTTATATGATGTTTACAAAAGTGGCTCATTTTCAGATGTCTCACTGCCTGATTACAGCATGACTTACTGTTGGAATGCTCACTGCAATAAAAAATTTAAAAAATGAAGAAAATTGCATCTCCAAATGCATTCTCGGTCACTTCCAAGATAAGCTCAAGTAGAACAACATTGTCTTATAATAGATCCAGTAAGGGATCTCTACGACACTTTCTCTAACCTGTCAACACAATTGCTTGCAATAGATCTTGTATGGGATTACTGCAATATTGTCTTTAATACATCTACATCAATATAACTATGCTTACACACTTTACACTTGCACACACACCTTCACTCTTACACACACTCTTGCATGCTTCCACATATCTATCTTCTATCTCCCTCCACTTCTTCTTATTCCATTATCCATATACACACATATCCCATTTCACACTTTTGCTTACATGCAAACATTGTATACATATATATATGTCTATATGTACCTCCAATAACCACCAAGACAATATGTCACCCAAGAATAAAAGTTTTACAGAATAATGCATCACTCAAATCAACATGCTATAAAATATTCATTTACCAAATTGATAAGCATGTCATCCTTCAATAATCTTCTACATGCTTTCTTTTCAATTATTAGGACACACTTCAATTAAAGAAGAAAAACAAGAGTTTGTTGGACCCATTCCAAGCATACTATCTTTCATCTTGAAGATACAAATTCTAAAGAATAGAACTCATAGATCATATTGTGATACAAACATTCAAATAGCAATTCAACTATTGCAACTAATACCAGCACTTGATACAAAAGGAAAAAATCAACCATGAGTAGCGAAACACTAGATTTTAGAGAAAAGGATCTTCTGATAATTACTCCTATAATCCATACATACCTCATTGCTCAATAACACATACATACCTATCTTCCACTACTACTCAACATCATATACATACCTATCTTCCACAGTTACTCAACATCACATACAAACCTATCTTCCACTACTACTCAATATTAGATACATACCTATCTTACACTACTACTTAACATCACATGCATACCTATCTTCCACTGCTACTCAACAAACTACATTCAGTCATAACAAGATCATGGGGTTTGACATCAATGAAACCATTCATACAATTCTAACAATATTGTTGCAAGGTATGTTCCCTTGGTCTCCTTATGTTGTGTATTGCAAGGCTCAGGTTTTCAACATGGCTTAACCACCTCTTGTAGACTCATTAAATATCATGGTTGTATTAGGCATTAAGAGCTTGATATTTTGGTGTAATAAAAACTATGTTTCTAATAGTGGTCTTGAATGAGTATGAGGTTGACAAGAGTTTTCTCTAGATTGAAAGTGGTGGCTACATAGAGAAAAAAAAATGCAATGACCTTTCTACTATAGAGGAGGGTGTGCAGGGAATTGTTGTTATCCTATGACCCAAGAATCAAAAATCAAGATCGCCTCTCGATGCTCTCTCTTTCCATCTAGAAATAGTATTGTATATGTGATGTAAAGAGGTATATATTTTTTTTAATACATTTTTTATGTATATTTTCATCTTCTAGAATTTTAGTGTGGAGTTGAGGAGCATATGTGGGTTTACTAATCTTATAAATAAGATTGTTCTATAATTTGTAAGCAATTGGTTAGATATATTGGATAGAAATTAAATATGTTTATTGATATGAAAATTTAAAAAAAATTATTGTATGCTATACAAAGATATCTATTTTATAGTCAATCCATCATCTAAAATAAATTCAAAATTAAAATTATTAGCTATTTGGAAAAGTAAAATAAATAAATCTATTAAATAATTAAATTGAATACTTAACTAATAGTCACCAACTTATCCTTTATATATATCCCCAAGAATCGTATAAATTGACATTAAATAATTTATTTTTAATAATCATGATACCATCTAAACCAAGTAGATGTTGTTGGAAGGAGCAATGGACATACACTATCAATCAAGAGCTTATCTTGATTTTTGATTCTTGGGTTGCACTTAATGTTAGAGATGTAGGGTTACCCTTAATTTGGTATCAAGTGTGAAGTATCCTAAACTTTTATCTTAAAACTTTTACTATGTTATAGAAGGAAAGAATATAACAAAATTGTAAAAGATCCTAAAAGTTTCAAGTGTAGGGGATTATGTTCAAATTCTAAGTGTATGCAAGTTATAATTTAGAAAATGTAAATTTTACCTTCCCTACATCCCTAATGGAATTTATTGTTGTAGCATGACTTTTTTTCTCAATTCCACTCTTTTTTAAAATCTTTCTTAGAGTTCCAAATATTTTCTTACTAGGATACCTTTTCTATGCAACACTAGACTCTAATTTTGTGACCCCTTGCATTCAATAAATTTTTAGGGTAGACTTTTAGAAATGACCTTATTGAAGTACTATTCCTTTTGTACCCCTATGTTTTGGTATCTAGATATTTTGATTAAATACATTATTAGGATCAAGTCTTCAAACTTAAACTTATGTAGGTACTATGTAGTAACTCTCAATTTTTTATCTTATGAACATTAAACTAAGTTACCTATTAGAACCTAGATTTTAACTCTATTTATCCTAGGACCTATTCCTTTGTATATTTAATCCTTTATCCCTTAAAATCCAAAAATATTTCGATTAATGACTATATTTCACACTAGAAAACCTGACTTTTTTTCTTATTGCCCTAATTTATTTCATGAGTAGAAGTATTCCCACTAAAATACTTTTGAATTAGACTCTAATTCTTCAAACATTGTATTTTATTTTAGTTCTAGTTTTTTATTAATACCCTTTCTTAAATAATAATTCCTTGGTATCATTGAATTTCGATCCTTGATATTATTAATAATCTACCTTATTGAGATGAAACTTTCACAATTTTCCTTATTTATGTATATTATAGAGTACATCTATGATCCCCAAACCTCATCTCTTGATTTTTTTTACTAAGTTATCTTTTAGAGGTTGAGATTTAAAATCATCCCTTGCTTTGAATTCCACCCCAAAATTTTGATATTAATCAGTATAATTAATAGTAACTAAATTCATCTAGGTCCTTTTCTTATCCCCCTCACTTATTTCATGTTTAAACATGGCTAGGACAAATTTCAAAAAAAAATAGTACAATTTGTCAAAGTTTTAAACTTTGTCCTACCAACATCCTTATAAATCATAGTATAATTATTCAATCTTTTTAATTAATTTATTTATGTTTTACAGTTTTAGGCATACCCCTACTTAAGTAAAAATTACTTGTTACCTTAAATTTTAATTTCTAATAGTTTTCATGTTGTACCTTATTTAGATCAAAATATCACAACTTTCCTTATTTGGATAGCTTAGAGAGTGCATCCATGACCCCAACCCTGATCTCTTCAATTGTTTTACTGAGTTGCCTTTAAAACTAGGAGATTTAGACTTACCCCTTATACTGAATTTGATTTCAAGGTAGAGACAATGACTTAACTAAATTACTATTTCCTCTATACTCTTGAACTCTATTAACTAAATCTTGGCATTTGTGTTCTCTACTAGGATCAAAACTTGTCCTTATTTGGGTACTATTTAAGAAATGTTCTTGATTATTGACCCCATGTACCTACAAAATAAGTTACCTATTAAAGCTCAAGTGAAATTTGAACATCCCTTTTTCCAAGCATCCATTACTTTCTATATTTGATACATGATCCATAAATATAAAAAAATATACTATTAATAACTAGATTTCATTCTAAAAATCCAACTAAGTCCTTGTCTTATCTCCCTCATTCAAATTTCAAGATTAAAAGTGGATAAGGAAAAGATAGATGATTTTATTTCAATTTCATAACATTTGAAAGATTGTTCTACTTTAACATGAAAAATAAATTTCTAAGTCTTTAATCCTTGTATTTTCATTTAGTTCTAGAATTTTAGTCACACCATTAAGTACTAATTGCTTGCTACCCTTGGATTTGGATTGTTGATAGTTATCACAGTATACCTTATTAGGATAAATCTTTTGTTGGCATGATTGGCATAACTGATACAAATGAGGTGAGACAGTTAAAGATTGATGACCGCACTGGTAGAGGATAAACTATTTGCGATGAAGAAATTGAGATTTTGTGCTTAGATGAGCTGATTAGTTATTTGTGTTGTCATTGATAGAAACTAATGTTTCCTGATGATTGGTTTGTTATCTAAGTGATCCAGTCTACTAGAGACAGGGTTTACAGACAATTTCCAGGTCTATGAAATAGGACTTTTAATCGGTATATGCAAAGATGTTTTACTTGAAGTGGATTATTGGTTTGGAATATAAGTTTTATCATAGTAATGAGTATTTGACCAGAACCACATCTTGTGATGACTATCAGAAGGCATGTTTCTAATTTTTGATGAAGTTTTGCTAATGTTTAAGAAGGGTTTTAGAACCGGTGACAAAATCATCAAACTGGTAATGATTTTTGGTATGGCATTGATCGACATAAAGTTCACATGTTGATGATAGTGAATCACAAACTGGGTAAAATTTTTGACAGATGTTTTGGCTCATTTGGAGAGCAAATTTCATAGGAATGTGCAAAGTGTTCAGCAGAATAAGCTAAGGTTTTGAATTTGTACCAGATCGACTTGTCATGAAAACCTATGATCATTTAGTGGATGATATTTATTTTCATTTATTGTAATGATCCATATAATGATCTGAAATGAGTTTTAAAGATTTGTGATGATCTATGATGTAATTTAGGGTTTAGTGGTCGACCTAGTCGAAGCATTATTTATGTTGGCTTAGTTGATGTTTATTATGTTGGTGATCTTAGAGAAGAGTGTGAAGTCGTACCAGAGAAGATTTAAGTTTGCCTAAGAGTTGCAGACAGTGAAGCATAACTGGATCTAATTTAGGAAGCTGAGAAGTGCAAGTAAGAGATCACTTTTTTGTTGTTGTTCTCTAACAATTACAACAGATTAAATCCCTTAACTGCGTAGATCCTGACATGCCTCAATCTTGTAAATCCCCTAACAGGGTAGCTCTCAAAAAGAGTGGTAAATCCTCTTAGGAGGTTGATCCTAGCAGTTCATTAAGCTCCTAACTAGGCTGCACATCCAAATCCCTTTACTGGGTGACTCCTAATAGGGTCTACTCCTAACAGAGCGTACTTCAAAAGAGTACAAATCTTTGTGGGTACTAAATCCCACTATATTTTTTCTCTATTTGGTTTTCCACATCAAAAATATGGTGTTCATTTGTGGAATGATTTTCATGTGATGTTATTGATTATCCTTAGTTTATTTATTATTTTTTAATACACCAGTTATACTAGTTTATCAAAGGTTACCATTACTATTTAATGAATTGGCATATGTGGTAAATGAAGTTAGATTTGTTGTAAGTTTTATTTGTATTTAAAGTTATAATTGATATTAATATTGATTCAGCCCCCCCTTCTTAGTATAATCGGATCCTCATAGGATTAATAATTCTTATAAGAGCTTTGGTCCTCTATTTGTAGAAAGTCTAACCGCTTGAGGGAAAGATTATGAGGAAGTCAAGATGATGAAGAAAGAGGGTTCTAAGTTCAACAAGGATAATTACAAGATCTGGAAAGATAGCATGAAAATCTATGTCAAAGGTCTTGGTGGACAATATTGGAAGCAAGTTGAAACAAAATATGTTTCTCCTAATACTACTCCCAACACCAGATGAACTCGAAGAGAAACAAGATAACATGCAAGACTTAGAAGCTATTGTTAGTAATTTATCTGATTCAAAATATATTGATGTTCAAGGATTGGAAACAACAGATGAGGTTTGGGAAAAGTTAGATATAATCTATGGAGGAGATGAGAATGTACAAAGAGGCAAAGAGGAAAGCTTGAGAGGAAAGTTTGATGATATGAGAATGTTTGAAGGATAAAATATTGCATAGTATGGTCAGAGAATCAAAGAAGTTGTTGGTGGCATAAAGAGTGCTCGAGGTAAAATGGATGATGACACAATAGTATGTAAAATTCCTAGAACTCTTCAACCTCAGTACTCTATAAGAGTATCTGCAATCCAAGAACTTAGATCTATTTCAAAGGATAAGGTAACTGTTGATTCATTGATTGGTAAGCTTACAACTTTTGAGCTAAATAGTTTTGACAATAGTGTGACAAAATCTATTGAATCTTCCTTTAAAGCTTTCATTACCAGCTCATCTGCTAGAAAAGAAAAAGATTTATGTCAAAATCATGAGTGCAGGTCAAGTCCTAGAACTTACTAGGGAAATGAAGACAATGAAGATCAAGTGATGGAACTTGAGGCACTGTTAGCAAAAATATTTCCAAGAGGAACTAGTAATTATAAATTAAAGATACCTTTGAAGTGTTTCTGTTGTATTAAAATTGGTCATATTGCTGCTAATTGTCCTAATGTTGACAAGAAAGAGAAATTTAGAAAATATAGAGGAAAGGGCAAAAAGAAATGTTATGTTGTACTAGATGAAGGTGTGACTGATGAGGAGTCTGAAGATGAAGATGACGATGATGAAACTATGTTTTTCATTGTGAAGGAAGAACTAATAGATGAAAAGGCACTGGTGGGTATGTGTAGGATCATGGTGTGCCAAAACAAGCCCTTAAGTGGCGATAAAATTTCATAAATTCAAAGTTATGCAACTTGACATGAAAATTTGAATAATTTGTGAAAATTATTTTTAAAATATGTAAGAAGAAAATCTATAGAAAATTGAATGTATTTTCTAAGATACTAGTTGTTTTTTGGAAAAAAAAAATCCTATTTAATGAAAATTTCAAATTTCAACGCAGTGGTACTAAAATTTCAAGAAAAAGATAAGAAGTAGATGTATATCTGACCACCCTAATCACAATCAAATCATAATTTTTTTTTATAATATTTATAATATTAGTATTAGACTCATTTTCAAATGTGACACATATTTTCTCATAGTTTTTTATAAAGTAAATAATTATTTATGAATTTTTTACTATGGCTTTTCAGAAATTCAAAAACTCCTATGTCTAACAACCTTAACTTGGTCAAAACCTTATGAAATTTTTATTTTTTTAATTTTTTACCTATACTAGATGAAGTATAGGATGTGATGCATGTTCTGGATTCAAAAAATATTATATCGTTTGAAAGTTATGAGTGTTTTTCAATCAGTCTATCAATCAGCACTATTGTAAGAATTCAATTAAAAAATAAATAATAATTATTTATTAAAGCCGAAATAAGACAAGCCTTATATTGTTGGAAAGCTGAGAATGTCCTTAAAAAACCTTTTTCGTTTTATCAATTTTGGCTAAAAAAAAAGTCATCAGCCACCAATGTAAAGTCTGGAAAATCAAGGAATACTGAAAAACACGTTTTTTCTGTTGACTTTCCAGGCTTGTCACTTCCAAGCCAAATCCCAAAGCATTCCTGAGCCAAATTTGAAATTTAAAAATTTTACAACAAAAATCGGATATCTAATTTTAATAAGTAAATTCACTAACTAAATTTGCACATAATTAATCTAATGTTTATTAATATATTAATATATAATATTTTAATATATTAATTTATAAATAAATTAGTATATGATATTAGAACTAATATATGATATTAGGGAGAGGGAGGGAGAGAGAGAGAGAGAGAGAGAGAGAGAGAGAGAGAGAGAGAGATGGGGAGGAGGAAGGGAGAGAGATAGAGAGAGATTAGGGGAGAGAGAGAGAGAGAGATGGAGAGAGAGAGATGGAGAGATCAAGGGAGAGAGATAGAGACAAATTAGGGAGGATATATATATATATTAGGGGAGAGGGGGAGAGAGAGAGACATTAAGATACCAAATTGTATCGTTATGGGTGATATTGTGTCCTAAGGGGTTGTAGGACACAATATAACCCCTTACAACACCATAGGATGCATAGGGACCCAATATGGTGTCATAAGGGATCATATTGTGTCCTAAGGGGTCATATGATATAATATGACCCATTAGGACATAATATGGCTCATAACGACATAATTTGGTCTCTTAAGCAGTCATATGGTGTCCTAAGGTGTCGTAGGACACAATATGACCCCTTAGGACACCATAGGACCCATAATGACCCAATATGGTGTCTTAAGGGGTCATATGGTGTCCTAAGGGGTCATAGGACACAATATGACCCCTTAGGACACCATAGGACCCATAACGCCTCAATATGGTGTCATAAGGGGTCGTATGTTGTCCTTAGGGGTCATATGTTGTCTCATGACCCCTTAGGATACAATATGATCCATAACAACACAATTTGGTGTGTTAAACGGTCATATGGTGTCACATGACCCCTTATGAACCCTTAGGACACCATATGACCCCTAACGACACCATATGGTGTCTTATGGTGTCCATAGGGTAAATATGGTGTCCTACAACCCCTTAGGACACCATGGGATCCCTTAAGATGCCAAATTGTCTCATTGGTGGTCATATGGTGTCCTAAGGAGCTGTAAGACACAATTTGACACCTTAGGACACCGTATGACCCCTTAAGACACCAAATTGTATTGTTAGGGGTCATAGCAACCCAATATGGTGTCATAAGGGGTCATATTATGTCCTAAGGGGTTATATGATGTCTTGAAGGGGTCATATAACACAATATAACCCATTAGGACATAATATGACCCATAATGACACAATTTGGTTTCTTAAAGGATCATATGGTGTCCTAGGACACCATATGACCCCTAATGACACAATATTGTGTCATACAGGGTCATATGTTGTCCTTAGGGGTCATATGGTGTCCCATGACCCCTTATGACCCATTAGGACACCATATGACCCATTATGACATCATATTGGGTCGTTATGGGTCCTATGGTGTCCTGAGGGGTCATATTGTGTCCTACTGCCCCTTAGAACACCATATGACCCCTAATGACACAATTTGGTGTCTTAAGAGGTCATATGGTGTTTTAAGGGGTCATATTGTGTCCTACAATCCCTTAGGACACCATATGACCCCTAACAACACAATTTTTTGTCTTAAGGGGTCATATGGTGTCCTACAACCCCTTAGGATACCATATAACCCCTTAAGACACAAAATTGTTTATTTAGGGGTCATATTGTGTCCTAAGGGGTCGTATTGTTTTGTTAGGGGTCGTATTGTGTCCTAACAGGTCATATGATGTCTTAAAGGGGTCATATGACACAAAATGACCCATTAAGACACAATATGACCCATAAAAATATAGTTTAGTGTCTTAAGGGGTCATATGGTGTCCTAAGGGGTCATATGGTGTCTTAAAGGGGTCATATGACACAATATGACCCATAATGACATAGTTTGGTGTCTTAAGGGGTCATATGGTGTCCTAAGGGGGCATATGATTATGATACAATATGACCCATTAAGACACAATATGACCCATAACAACATAATATAACCCATAATGACACAACTGGGTGTCTTAATGGGTCCTAGGACATAATATGACCCCTAATGACACCATATGGTGTCATAAGGGGTAATGTGTTGTTCTTAGGGGTTGTATGGTGTCATAAGGGGCCCTATGGTGTCCATAGTGTTCATATGGTGTTGTATGATGCCTTAGGAAACCATATGACCCCTTAAAATGCCAAATTGTGTCGTTAGGGGTCATATGGTATTCTAAGGGGTCATAGGACACAATATGACCTCTTAGGACATCATATGAGCCCTTAAGACACCAAATTCTGTCAGTAGGGGTTATATGGTGTCCTAAGGGGTCATAGGATGAAATATGACCCTTACCAACACAACTTGGTGTCTTAAGGGGTCATATGGTCTCCTAGGACACCATATGACCCCTATGGACATGATATCACCCCTAACGATACCATATGGTGTCGTAAAGGGTCATATATTATCCTTAGGGGTCATATGGTGTCTCTTGAACCCTTGTGACCCTTTAGGACACCATACGACCCGTTATGACACCATATTCGGTCATTATGGGTCCTATGATGTCCTAAGGGATCATATTATGTCCTATGACCCCTTAGGACACCATATGACCCCTAACTACACAATTTGGTGTCTTAAGGGGTCATATGGTGTCCTAAGGGGTCATATTGTGTCTTACAACCCCTTAGGATTCCATATGACCCCTAACGACACAATTTGGTATCTTAAGGGGTCATATGGTATCTTAAGGGATCATATTGTGTACTACAATCCCTTAGGACACCATATGACCCCCTATGACACAATATGGTGTCTTAAGGTGTCACATGGTGTCCTAAGGGGTCATAGAATACCATATGACTCCTATGGACATCATAGGATTCCTTATGACACTAAATTGTGTCATTAGGGGTCATATGGTGTCCTAAGGCGTTAAAGGACACAATATGACCCCTTAAGACACCAAATTTCATCGTTAGGGGTCATATGGTGTCCTAAGGGGTTGCAGGACATAATATAACCCCTTAGGACACTATATGACCCATACCGACACAATTTGGTATCTGAAGGTGTCATATGGTCTCCTAGGACATGATATAACTCCTATGGATACCATATCACCCCTAACGACACCATATGGTGTCGTAAGGGGTCATTTGTTGTACTTAGGGGTCATATAGTGTCTCATGACCCCTTATGACCCATTAGGACACCATACAACCCATTATGAGACCATATTGGATCATTGTGGGTCCTATGGTGTCCTAAGGGGTTATATTATGTCCTATGACCCCTTAGGACACCATATGACCCCTAATGATACAATTTGATGTCTTAAGGGGTCATATTGTGTCCTACGACCCCTTAGGACACCATATGACCCCTAATGACACAATTTGGTGCCTTAAGGGGTCACATGGTGTCCTAAGGGGTCATATTGTGTCCTACAACCACTTAGGACACCACATGACTCCTAACGACACAATTTGGTGTCTTAAGTGATCATATGGTGTCCTAAGGGGTCCTATGACACCATATGACCCCTATGGACACCATAGGACCCCTTATGACATAAAATTGTGTTGTTAGGGGTCATATGGTGTCCTAAGGGGTCATAGGACACAATATGACCCCTTAGGATACCATATGACCCCTTAAGACACCAAATTATGTCGTTAGGGGTCATATTGCATCCTAAGGGGTCGTAGGACATAATATGACCCCTTAGGACACTATACAACCCATACCGACACAATTTGGTGTCATAATGGGTCATGTGGTGTCCAAATTTAAAACTTTCAAATGACCAAATTGAAGCATATAGAGAAAGAGATAGAGAAGGTCATAGGAGGAGAAGACAAGGTATGTTAAATATTGCTAATGTTACTTCAAGTGAAGAGGAAATTGAATTTAAAAATGTGTCACAAGTTATTGAAAATGAAAATGTAGATTTTGAAAGTGAAAATTTTGAAAATGTTGAAAATGTTGAAATGGTTAATGAAAATGCTCAACATGCGGAAAACTTTTACATGGGAGGTGAAAATGTGGAAAAATTTGGCATTGAAGGTGGAATTTCTCAACCAATAGAACCAAATGTATCACCTAATTACTTTAGAAATGAAGACCCTCTCAAGGATGAAATACAAATTCCAAATCCAAGACCTTCAAGAACCCCAAAATGGTTACTTGAAATTGATGAGAAAATTATTGCAATCTTGAAGGAAAGAGGTCAACAATAAGCATTCGGTTGTAAGCTACACAACTTTTTGACCAAAATTTTAGCAATAAGACATTGACCGAGCAATGCCAGCTCTTTGTTCAATTGCTAAAGATGATAAAGATGAGAGCATTGCTAAACAAATTGAAGATTCGTATGAACAAGAAGATGAAGAGAAATTCTATTATTGCCAAAAATATATTTGATGCTCTCAATTCTATTGGAAATAATACCAAAGAAAGAGATAAGAGAGTCGCTCGAAGAGTGATTACAACCTCCTTAGTAAGACATCAATTGAGGAAGGCTTGTAAAATGAGACAAACTTGTGTTGATTTTAACATAAACCGTAAAACTTTGGATGGAGCACTTGCGCAAAGACAAAGACTTGACAATCCACTTCAACAAGATAAATGGGGTTTTGGTGGGAGGCTTCCACATGTTGATAGAAAGTTGACTAACAATGTGAAGGAGGAGATTCAACAATTTTGGCACTGTAATTCTAGAGTGCCACCCAATGTAAAGGACGTTTTGAAATTAAGAATTGGTAACCGAGACCACACACCGCATCCCAAACATTTCTTGGAATCAAGGAAAAAAATGTTATACAATTTTTTTTTCTGAAGTACATCCAAATTTGCAAATATCACAAAGGGCATTTGAATCTTTTAAACCATTTTATTGTGTTCCTCTTAAGATTCACAATACTTGTTGCAAGTACCATGTGGAGTTTTCAATGTACCATGAACTTTTATGTCATATTCATTCTACGATGCATACTAATGAGATGTTGTAGGAGTGTGGTGCAATGCTATTTTTGAGATCATCAAGAGAATTCCCAAATCTATTTTTATGCCCTAGAGATGATGGCTGCTATTTCTATAGAAATGATTGTTTGAATGAGAAGTGCTCAAAATGTGGTGGGTTGTCAAAGTTTGTTTCATGTTCTCATGATGGAAGCAAACATGAGTTTGAAAAGAATTATGTTGAGGAAAAAAGATATGAGATAGTGAAATATACTTTGAAGAATGGAGGTGAAGGTTTTAGATGTGAATTAGTCTCAAGAGAAGTGAATATTTCTGATTTTATTTTTTATTTTAAGGAAAATATTTTCTACAAGTATGCAAGACACACTCATAGGTCTTAGTGGTTGGATCAATAGTTTAGGATGTGTAACCCGATTGGAACTATTGCATTAGTGGTTGATTTTGAAGAGAACTATACATTGCAACCATAAAATGAGGTACAGTCTCAATACTACAATTCAATCTAGATTGCTATTTTTGTTCACACTACATATAGGTATGCTCCTGATAGTATATAAGAGGATAGGGAGACAATCAGGGAGTATCATTTTTATATGGGTGATGATAGATCACACTCCTCTGAGTATGTGCAACATTCTTTCAATAATTTTTTTGAGTTATTGCATAAGAAAGATATTGCAATTGATCGACATATCATATGGTTAAATAACTATACAGGTCAATTCAAGAATACCATATGTTTAATTGGTTGAGTAGAATGCATGTAGAGATGCGTATACCTCATATTTGGTGTTTTTTTGAGGAAGGGCATGAGAAGGGGAGCATGATGGAGGAGGTGCATGTTTGAAGAGAGCTCTAGTTAAGAAACAATTGAGGATTTCAAGTGTAAATTTCTCTGATGAACGTTCTATTGTTGATTGGTGTAGTTTAGCATTGTCACATGGAGGTACTCTTGATTCAGCAGTGACCAGATTCTTTTCGTTGGTTAAGGAGGGCACAATGGGATATAGATTGGATTGTTAAACAATTAAAGATTCCTCAAAGATGCATTCATTTCTTAGCTCAAATGCAAGTACATGGACCATTTGGACACGAGCGTTGGCTTGTTTTTATTAGAGTTGTGGTCAGTGTGATTGGGATCAATGCGAGTCAAGGGAGTGGGTTGATACATGGGTTCCTCAATATCTAACTCCTTTATCTCAAATAATATCCTTGTCAGGAAATGACATGGAAAGTTCACTTGAGTATGACCGTCTATCAGATCTTGTACAACCGAGACATGTTTTTATAGTTGTTTCACCGCAAGGGAATGAAGAGAGATCATAATATTGGTTGGCATGATGTGTACAGGGAAAACAAAAGCTAACACAATGAGTGACAAATGATGATGAGTTTGCATTTCCTACAGGTTCAATTTTTGTTGTGGGAACTTGGTTGTGAACATACATGATTAGAAAGAATGGCATACCTACATTTGAAGACTATGAGAGACACAAAACCATTATAATGTATTGACACCTTATTATAGCTACAAATATCAACTTGTTGAAGCATCAAGCAAAACTAAAGACCAAAGAGCTATGGACAATGACTACTACTGATTATGAAGCAATATTAGATACTCTTAAGCAAAGAGATGACCCTTCAGGAATACTTGAGTAGTAGGTCTTTACTGGTGCCTTACTTTTTTTATCATGCATTTCATTTAAAACAATGATCATTAAACCTTAATGTTCAAGTTTATTACGTGTATATTAAGGATGTGTTCAAAATGCAGGTCTATTGATGAACGTTTTTTTTTGGCAACATGGTTTTTGCATGCACATAGCGGGTACACTTGATATAATTGGAAATGACGTATTTTTGCAACATGACTTATTATCATGAATTTGAGTCACTTTACGATTTTTGTTATTAGAGAACACTATTTGACAATTTTTGATGATATAATTATTGCAAAACCTTTATGCTCATGTAGGTCTTTTTTGATGATATACAACAGTATCACGTTATTTTTTTTGAGTCAACATAGTGAGTTTTGTTGATATAATTCAAAGGGATGTATTTTTATGGTATATAATCCCACCTTTTCATTTATTATCATGCATTTCAGTTGAAGTGATTATCATAAATCCTTTATGTAAAGTTATTCAATTCTCAATTGAAAATGCAAGTTATATTCTAGTTTATCTTTTCTTTTAACTATGTATTATCTATTGAATCTGATTATCTTATTTTATATTTTAGGTGAGAGGAGCATTTATTGATTTCAATGTCCTTCTCACAAATCCTGATTGATATCTATATGCAAGGAGGGAGGATCAAGCAATGCCTTGGACTGGTCATGTCTTTTAGACATGACCGATCAATAACTTACTTGATCGCACCCTTTGTCTCATCATTGCAATTACCAATCAGTGTATGCTTTAATTAACAACGACGATACCGATCGGGGTGTACTTAACTTGCCACCCGATACCAATCGGTGTATACTTAACTTGATACCAGTCGATGTATGCTTAATTTTCCACTTGATACCAATCAGTGTATACTAGTTAATCCCAATAACCATTATTGTTCACTGTTTAATATATCAACTGATATAAATAGAAATACATTGGTTAGCCCGATAATAATCATTGATTACATTTAACATGATAATCGATATTAATCAAGGTCTATACGTTATAGTGTAAACCGATATTAATCAGTATTCTATGCTACAGGATGATTATCGATAGTTAAGCATTGATCGAATTAAGTAGATTGAACATATACAAATGAAGAATGATCATCAAATGAAGGAACAATAGCTTGAAGTTTTTCATCACAGTTTATCGATAGGATAAATGATTAAATGAGAGACTTCATTTATCTCTCATTCAATCATTTATCTTATCGAAGCTATCATGCATTAACACTCCCTCTTAGCTAGGTAAGATAAATGAAAAATAGTATATCAAGCATCACATATCAGATGATGGTTAGTATTCTTTACATAATCTTACTCTTTAGAAAGTCATATCACCTAATCACATGATATGAAGTATCACCTAAACATGTGATACAAATGTTCATCACATCAATCTTGTGATCATAGGATATAACCTAAGCATGTGATATCGGTATTGCCTAAACATGCAATACTTAAGGATAAATGTATGAGAATGATTAAATTCTCATCTTATCCAGGTTATGGTATGTGCACTAACATCTTATACAAATGTTTTATCACAACACAATCATGGCACATCCATGACATACCAGAGATTCGACATGATAACTAGTTTGGACATCATAAGATTGTCACCTTATAATGTCTACATACAAGTGTTCATTATCTTGAGAGATCGTCACCTCTTAGATATGAACCCAGGAGATAAAATCCATAATGTCCTATCATGAAAAAAAAGTTTACACATTAAACATCTTATTGATATGTAAATATAGATTACAAAGAAAATTACCTTTCTATCATACCTAAACCTTTTCCAAAGTGGTCAACCTTCACTCTCGAAAGAGGTTTGGTCAAAATATCTGCACTTTGATCTCTTGTACAAACATATTCTAATTGGATCACATTCCTGTCTACCATATCTCGCACATAGTGGTATGGAATCTCAATATGCTTAGATATGTCATGGAAAATTGGATTTACTGAAAGTTTTATGTAGCTCTAATTATCACAATGTATGATAGTAGGTTTCATAGGCTCTCCAAACAATCCCACAAGCAACTTCCTAAGACATATTGCCTCTCGGGCAGCCATGGAAGCTGCAATGTATTTGGTTTTGGTGGACCTCTCAGCCACAAAAGACTACTTTCTATTGATCTAGGATATCATGGCTAAGCCTAAACTGAAGCAACACCCTGAAATGCTTTTTCTGTCAGTCACACTTCCAGCCCAATTTGAGTCTATAAATCCATGTAGGTCTAGATCAATTTTCTCATATTTGAGACCAAGGTTTAGAGTACCTTGTAAGTATTTCATAATGTGTTTTACTACAATCATGTGGATCTCCTTGGGCTCACACATAAAGTGACTCAAGGCATTAACTGCATAACATATATCTGGTCTTGTATTTACAAGATACATCAGAGACCCAATCATTTGCCTATATAGAGTAGGATCTAATGGTTGTGATTCTATTGCTACTTCCTTAAGTTTATGAAGGTTTGTTTCCATTGGAGAGGTCATGGGTCTACAGTTTAGCATTCCAATTCTCTTCAAAACATCCAAGGTATATTTACCCTCGTTTAATATAATGTCGTCAGTATTTTGCCATACTTCCAACCCTAAGAAGTAATGAAGGCATCCCAAGTCCTTCATATCAAATTCTTTAGCAAGGTCTTTCTTACACTGATCTATGAGGTGGTCTTTTCCTATGATTAACAAAACATTAACATATAAAATTAATATTATCATATCACCTTTTATTTTCTTATAGAATAGATTAGGAGGTGGTTCTGAGAGATAGGTATCAATTCTTTCATACTAGGCCCTAGGAGCCTATTTAAGCCCATACAGAGCTTTCTTGAGTCTACTCACATGTGACTCTGCATCATGAATCTCAAACCCTTTAGGTTTCTCTAGGTATACCTCTTTTGAGATCTCTCCATTAAGTAATGTTGTCTTAACATCCATTTGATGAACTTTCCATCCCTTTGATGTTGCAATGGCTAAGACTACTCTTACTGAAGTGTATGTAGCTGCAGGTGCAAAGGTTTCCTCATAATCAATTCCTTCCTTTTGAGAAAACCCTCTGGTTACAAATCTAGCTTTATGTTTCTCAATGTTGCCATCTACAATGTGCTTGATTTTGAGGAGACATTTTGAGGTGACAATAGATTAGCTAGTCAGCCTAGGAACAATTTCCCAAATATCATTCTCATAATGGAATGGTATTCTTCAGTCATGGCATTCTTCCATACTTGATGTTTAAGTGCATCTGATACATTAGTAGGTTCTGCTCTTGAGAGATTATCTAGGAGAGTGATATAGTTGGTCAGCTTGTTAGGCCTTTTCCTTTCTCTGAAAGTCCCTGAAGGGACAACATACTTCTAAGCTAATTATTCTACAATTTTGGTGGCCCATAGTGGTCTTTTCTTGAAATTTTCTCTAGGTGGGTTTTGAGTTTCATTTTCATTTTCCTCAATATTCTTCCTTTGAAGCTCAGGAGTAGGGTCTTCATAAATGCTAGGGGTGGGGATATAAACTTTAGGTTCTAGTGAGTTTTGGGCTCTTTTGAAGGTTGTCTTCTTCAAAGATCACATCCCTACTTAGTTCAATATTCTTTTGACTAGGTATATAGATCTTGTAGGCCTTGGAGGTTTCACTATATCCTACAAGCATTCCCCTTTTTCCTGAATGCTCTAATTTTAATCTTTTCTCCTTAGGTACATGAATATAGACAAGGTATCCAAATATCCTAAGGTAGCTAATATCAGGTTTTGATTTAGTAAAGAGTTCCTCAGGAGTTTTATCTTCAAGATGGGAGTGAGGACATCTTTTTTGAATATATACAACAATGCTAGTTGCTTCTACCCAAATATTGACATTTAGATTCTGATCAAGAATCATATCTTTGGTAGCTTCTACGATTGTCCTATTTTTCCTCTCAGCTACCCCATTTTGTTGAGGATTATAAGGTATTGTTAACTCCCTCTTAACCCTTGAATTTTTACAAAAATGTTTAAATAATTCTGATGTGTATTCCCCCCCATTATCAGTTCTTAGGGTTTTAATTTTAATTCCTGGGTAGTTCTTTGTTAGTGATTTGAATTATTTAAGCCTATTGAAGATCTCTTCTGATTCTTTACACTTGAGAAAGTAGATCCAAATTTATCTATAATAGTCATCAACAAATATTACATAATATAAAAATTCCCCTAAAGGAGGTATAGACATGGGTCTGCATACATTAGAATAAACTAACTCTAAAATTTTACTTTTTTTCCTAGTACTATTTTGAAAAGCACCCTTAGTATTTTTACCTAAGGCACATCCTTTGCATGCCCTTGAATGATATTTCTTTAACTTTGGTAGGCCTCTCACAATGTTTCCCATTGATGATAAAGATCTAAAATTTAGGTGGCCTAGTCTTCTATGCCAGACTTCATTAGCATCTATAGTTTCATGGATTAGGACTAAGTTGGGCTATGTGCACAGCTCATATAAGTATCCTTGTCTTTGACCAAAATTTTTAGCTTTCTTTATGGATGAATTCTTTGGCCAAGCCAACACTCTATTGTCCATGAAGGTCACTCTGTATCCATTATCCTCTAGTGTTGATATGGAGACTAGGTTTATCTTGATGCCTGGAACATATAGTACTCCTTTAAGTTGTAATGATACACCTAACTTTAGTTTGATGGTGCAGGTTCCAACTCATCTGACTGGATGTGTGGAGTCATCTTTGATAGTCACTTCCTCATCATTCTCCTCTATCATGGAGTCTAGCACTTCTCTGAATCATGTAATGTGTCTGGATGAGCCACTGTCGATCACCCAGGAGTTAACTTTGTTTGATGCTTCATTTGTAAGTGATGAATGGAGTATATACTTCTTGGGGTCTTCTTCCCTTTTAGATTTTCCTATTTTGGCAAATGTGGCTTGTTGTTTGGCTCTTTCCGGACATTTGGAAACATAGTGCCCAAATTTGTCACATCTATAACATTGAATCTATGAAAGGTTCTTCTTGAAGTTGTTCTTGTCATGATGACCTTTTCTCTTCCTAAATTGTTTCTACTTTCTTTTCTTGTTTGAGTTTGTATTTAGAACTTGGAGATCTTCCTTTATATTCTTTTTTTTTATCCCTTTCTTATTTAACCTTGATTCTTCTTGGATATAGTCTTCCTTTAGCCTATCGAATTTTGGAAATTCATCCCTTACACTGATGTCTTGGAAAAATGTTTCCCATATAATAGGCAACCCATCTAGAGCAATGAGTGTTAATTCTTTGCTTTGGATCGCATAACCAAGGGTTTCTAGTTCATCACTTAGGGATGATATTTGCATGAAGTAGGCATTGACTGATTCTCCTTTGATAATGGCTGTGTCATTTATTTCTCTTTTTAAAGCCAAGGTTTTGCTAGCATTGGATATCTCAAATGCATCTTCAAGTGCTTTGAACATGTTGTAGGCCATTTTGATGTTTCCTTATGATTGGCATAATATTATTTCTCACCCCATTAGCTATGATTTTGATGGCCTTTTCATTTCTCTCTCTCCAAGTTGTTTTGGCAGGTTCAATCTCAAGTTCTGCATTTTTAGTTTTTATAAATGATTTGGCTTTATTTTCCTTTAGAATCATCTAAATTCTGAACTTCGATGCTGGGAAGTCATCACCTCCTCTGAGTCCATCTTCAAACTTGATAGCGCTAGCCATTAGCAGAATTGTGATGTTGAATATATGCTTGTTTTGAATTTTCCACAAAATTGGATAGCCTTAGGTTTGATTTAACTATAGCTCTGATACCATGTAAAGTTATTCAATTCTCAATTCAAAATGCAAGTTATATTCTAGTTTATCTTTTTTTTTACTATGTATTATCTATTTAATATGATAAACTTGATTATATTCTTTTATATTGTAGGTGAGAGGAGCATTTATTGATTTCAATGTCCTTCTCATAACTATCGATTGATATGTATATGCAAGCAGGAAGGATCAAGCAATGCCTTGACTAGCCATGTGTTTTAGACATGACCGATCAAGACATTACTTGATCGTACCCTTTGACTTATCATTGCAATTACCAATCAGTTTATTCTTTAATTAACAACTCGATACCAATTGGGGTATACTTAACTTGCCACCTGATACCAATCAATGTATACTTAACCTGATACAAATCGATGTATACTAGTTAATCCTAATAACGATTATTGTTCACTATTTAATATATCAACCGATATAAATCGGAATACATTGGTTAGCCTGATAATAATCGGTGATCATAGTTAATATGATAACGAATATGAATTAGGGTCCATGCGTTAGAGTGTTGTAGACACCTAAAATTGTCCAGTCTAATTAAATAAATATTTTATTTATTTAATTACTTTAGCCTAATTCTTCTATTAATTAAGTAAATCTTTATTTATTTAATTAATTCATTTATGCTCTTCTAGCCTTATTTCTCATTTAAATAAATACCTTTATTTATTTAAATTATCCTTTTTCCTAAATTAAATAAATATCTTATTTATTTAATTAATCCCACTTCTTCTATTAATTAAATAAATCTTTATTTATTTAATTAATTCATTAACCTTTTCCACCTATGACACATGTCAATCATCTCTTAATTTCTACACTACCTACCCTCTCATTATTTTCTTATTTTCTCTACCTACCCTCTAATCATAGCCGACCATTTATCTTTTACACCTCTTAATCTTATCCATCCATTTCTTATAGTGTTTTCTATATAAGGAGATGCTTCCTTCATTATCAACCCTATGTATTCAACACTGATGAGTTGATTGCCTGACTACACTTTTGAACTTTCATATGCGATCCTACTTGCAACCACATTTCCATTCTTTGTTGAGCTCTTGTGCACATAAAGTCTGAGAGAAAATATATCAAGCAAGATCAATGGAGATGGGAAGAATGGAGATCCAAACCCTATTGGACATGTGATGGTACAATCTTTGTGATTTCATTTGATTTGCATTGTCTTAGGTAATCTTCATATGTTATGGTGGATCTTTGTTTTTGTTAGGCTAGGGTTTTTGTGGTTGAGTTCGTTTAGTGTTTCAATATTGTTGTTATTCCACTTTCACCATATACATTTTGGCATGCCCAGTGGGACTCTTGTCCCTTTCTTATTTAACATCTTTTGTTGCAGATTTTGTGTTTTTTGAAGTTGCAGATCTGACATTTCCGACAACATTTTGATATTTTTGCGTATGCATACTTTCGGATTGCATTTTTGATTTTCTACTACGTCTATGACATCTGGAATTGTGTCTGCGCCTTTGACAATATTTTATTTTATTGCAGATTCCAAGAAATGCATTTGTGTTCCCTAGTCACGTCTATGTTTAGGAACCTCATCTATGTTTAGGAACCGCGTCTACGAATTTATATAGCATTTTTTTTTTCTGATAACCGTGTCTATGTGTAGTTGTTACTTTTTGGTTTCTTTGATTTGGTTTTTTGTCATTCGGATTTCAGATCTGGTTTATTTTGAGCTAACATCTTCAGACCTAGCTAACAAAATTGGTACAGCTTGTCTTGAAAGCAAAATCATTTTGTTTGAAGGCTCCTATTTTCACAAAGTCTTTTGGATCTTAAATTTACCTAACTTGTGTGCTTGCAGGAAGGGGTGATCATTTGAAACAATCCAAACTACTAATAGATCTTTGTTACAGAACCTTGGCAAGGGTTTTTGATCTTTATTGTGTGCCTTGTTATCATAGACTAGCAAACACTTCGATTGGTGTACTAAAATTAAACCATTGTCTTTTGTGTCTGGGGCAATAGGCTCTTTTTGTTTAATCTTTAGAGGGTCTATCTCCTCGTGTGGTCATTAGGACTACTAGTGAGGAGAGAATGACCCAAGTGGTAGTGAGGAGAACCCACCTCTTCTGAACCACTATAAACAACTGTATCCATGGTAAAAACTATAGATAGCGTGTGCTGATTAGTTCATACGGACACTATGTCTCCCCATAAACCTATTTGATCAAATTAATTTGATCAGTTGTAGGGCATAACCCCTATCGGCTGGGAGCCTTCTATATTTACAGAGCTGAAAGTTACGCATGTATGGCCACATGAGTGGATGCCCTTACTAGCACCTTTTTGATTTAGAAGCCAAAACCCTTCTAGGTGTTGGGGCAGGAGGTCAGACTTCTAGAGTGGCCCACACACATATGGTTCTTTTAGAGATACAAAGTTTACCATAGGGATTTTTCGTGGGGACTGATGCTTAGCTGCCTTGAGAAGTGAGTGTCGAGGGTGGAGCCAATGGGGTCAAGCATTTGAGTATCCACTCTGAATAGCGTAGCCTCATGTGGGAATCAACAACTCTTGTCCTGGGCATATTGTGCTTGTCTTATTTTAAACAATCAAACATTCAAGACCAAACATCAAAAAATTGTATCTTTTGTGTCTTCAAGTGTATGCAAAAACTTTTTTACATCAAACAACACACTTTCTTTTGAGTCATTTTGAGTCTAAACACTTGCAAACATTGAGTCTTCATCAACATTGTGTCCTCTTATCATAAAAAAAATGGTCAAAACATTTAGATTTGGTCACAACAAGAAACTTCACACATTGGAAAAATTGTACAAAATTTCTAGAAACATGTTTGTGTCTGATAGAACCATGTCTGTGTCATCTAAATGCATCTGTGAAGGGCAGAAACACTTCTGTGTCTTTTGAGAAACATTACATTTACAAAATCTCTGAAACACATCTGTGTCTAACAAAATAACGTGTGTGTCATTTAAGAACGTTTGTGAAGTATACAGGCATGTCTGTGCTCAGAATTGAAAACTTTCATAATTCAACAAACAAGAACAGGCAGTTTCAGACTTATTGATTTTCCTAGGTTATCTCTCTGGGTTTTCATCTAGCATTCAACCCATCTTTGGGTCTCACAAATTCCATTATTTCTTTAGACCTTGCATTACATTCACATTTGTCTAAACTTGAGTAAAAAGGTCACGTGCTTGTCCTCATCATACTTTGTCAACACACTACATACAACAACATTTTGCTAAGTGGTCCCTCATCAAGGTCTATCACCTTTGGGTCATTTGGTCTTACTTAGAGTCAAGGGCAACTTACCTCATCAAGAGAAACTATCATCTCTTTGGAAGCCACACCTACTCTACTACATACATACTTGGTCTTACACTTTGGACATTGCAAGTAAAACTTCAGATTCATTTACATTCCATCCAACTCTTGGTCTTCCATACTCTTTCCATATTTCATCTAGTCTCACACATATTGGTCAATACCTAGTTTGTGGTTGAAACCCGTTCCCAAAAATCTAGGAGAGAAACTAAAGAGGCTCAAGAGTCCGCAAACATGAGTGTCTATGAGTATGACAATGATGTCTTTTTCAATTCTAATCATAACACATTACCTGACATGGATGCTTATAGAAACATTCCAAATGTTGAGAACATGGACACTATAAACAACAATGATACACACAATGACAATATGGACAACTTTTATATACATTTAGCTGAAGTGGAAGACTCCATTATGGATCCCTGTTTCAATCGATTGGTTGAAGAAATAATGAGGAGAGATAGACAATATTTCTTACAAGTGATGGCACAAAGTGGAACCAAGATCCCTCATGATTTTGACATGTCTCAAATAATGGAAAATCAACCCTTGTAACAACCTCACCTCAACATGGATTAAAGGAGGCCTAATAGTGGAGGCAATAGAGGACCACATATGGTGTCTGAATCACCATCATTTTTGTTTCAAAAACTAGAGGTCCTATACACACATGGTCAAGCATATGGTACTCACCTTTGCAGACCATTATAGAAATCTTATGCAGTAAAGTATACTTAATTACATACCAATGCTAAGGACCAACCACCAAAGCAATTGGATATCTAAAGGCATGTTCAAAATTTGGACACAAGGAAACCCCATGACTCTATACCAAGTGGTCCATATATGGAGCATCATTATAGGCCTCCTCCATATGAACATGTGTATGATCAATACCATCCATATATGAAACATGCTCCTCCTCCATCTAGTGGTTTAGGCATGAGGTATGGTCCAAGAAGTCAGTCTCCACCTAAGAATAATTTGGAACAGCAAATCAAGGACTTACAAAAGAAAATGGAGGACATAAATACACCGAAGCCAACTTGCACAATGAGAGACATATGTCTTTATCCATTTGACAAGAGAATTCCAATGCCTCCTTTTCCTACACATTTTTTGACACCTAAGTTTGATAAGTACAGAGGAAAAGGGGATCCTAAAGCACACATAAGACAGTTTTTTACAGCCTACATTGAGGTAGCAGCAGAAGAGACATATTTGATGAGATTATTCCCACAAAGTTTAGGTGATCAAGCTATGGAATGGTTCTCTCAAATCCCACCTGGAATTTAGTCTTGGGGTGATCTAGTAGAGGCATTTATCCAACATTTCTCATAAAACATAGAGACAGACATATTAGTCACTACTTGGTGCAACACCAAGCAAAAGGATGGAGAGTCTTTTTCATCATTTTTACAAAGATGGAGGAATCTAGCCAGCAGATGCTCTTGTGAAATTCCACAAAAACAAATGGTAGAGATGTTCACCCAAAAGGTTAACAAAGACATTGGTTATGACCTAAGAAAAGATTGTTTGTCCACCTTCAAAGACATCATTGAAAAAGGCTTAGTGACATAAAAGGTCCTAATTGAGCAAGGAGTAATTAAGATATTCAAAGAAAACAAAGATGACTTTAAAGGAAAAGATAAGCCAAGATTTGGGAATAAAAACAAGAACACAATCAATGATGGTGTTGTTGATGCCAATACAGTGCAACCCAAAATCATTTTTTCTAGATCAAGCTCTACAAACATTCAAGTGAATACTCAAACAACTTCAAAATCATGAAGGAAGTACACTCCATTGGGAGAACCACTAGAATTAGTTTTCAAGAAGCTAGTGGCAAACAAAAATAATAACAATTCCAGATCTGGCTCCATATGAGCCCAAGGTGAAACCAAATTGGTGGAATGATGATGAGTATTGTGAATTTCATAAGAGAAAAGGACATAAAATAGGAAATTATCATCGATTGAAGAACATCATACAAGATCTTATTGATAGAGGTGACATTGAGATTGAAGGACATTCATCCAACCAAGAACATGAGATGTTTAAGGAACCATTCCCAAAACATGACAAGGGAAAAGCTAAAGCCATAGATGACCAAACCAACTATACCAGAGCATCCTATAACTATGATTCAACTATCAATCACATTTCGATGCACAATTATGTCTCTACCATTATCATCAAAGACAAAACACCTGAGAATTCTACCCAAAGACCTAAGATTGTCCTAAAAGATATTGGATCTTCTTCCGAACATACCTCTAAATGTAATATTACAAATCGTCAAGGTAAATTCACTTTGCAAGGTGCTCCAACCAAAAACACCTCTTCTTCATCAACCAAACCTGAATATGACCTTGTAGAATAGTTGGGGAAGACACCCACACTTATCTCAATCCTTGAGATCTTACGCATATCCCTTGCACATAAAGGCATTCTTGACAAAATCTTGAGAGACACCTCTATCCCTATTGATCTGAATGTGGACCAGTTTCAAGCCATGGTGGGATACCTTTCCATTCCACACTCCCTTACATTCATAGAAGCCAACGACACCTCTGTGAGTCAACCACATAATGCACCTTTACACATTGAAGCCTTCATACACAAACATCAAATAAAATGAGTACTGATAGATGGAGGAGCAGGTCTAAACATTTGTACATTGAGCACTATTAAACAATTGGGATATTCAGATAAATTTGTGAATTATACAAACAAAATTACCATCAAGGCATATGATGATGAAGAGCATTCATCCAAAGGCACAGTCACCTTGCCTCTCAGAGTTGGGTCGGTTACAAAGGATGTGGTTTGTCAAGTCCTAGACCTATATCTCACATACAATATATTACTAGGACATCCTTGGAATCATGAAATGAGGGCAGTTCCATCTACATATCACCAATGCATTAAGTTTCCCCACAATGGAGTCGAAACAATAGCTAATGGTGATCCTAATCCATTCAAATACTACAATAACTTGAGATCGAAAAGTGAGATGATCATTCCAAGTAATAGGGAAGTTGTCTCTTCTTTTGCATACATTGATCCTGAATCATTAAAACCTTTGACATCAAAACAAGGTGAGCTTAAAGGTAAATTCCAAGACAAGGGCATGGGTGAATACAATTTGAATAAAACCATGTGTTTACAACAAGTTATGAGTTCACCAAAAGAATATGGATGACCACATCCTACTAAGCGGGTATCTATCATTACACTTAAATGGGATCCTACAATCTTCCAAAAGTGGGGTGAAGTGGAAGAAGAAGACTTATACAAAATGTTTTACAAAGACCCTAAAAATGATACACAAGATCATATCAGCATACCATGTGAAAAGTATGGCAAAGAGTTCAAGATCCTACAAAAATTTTGGTATGATGGCAAAAGTCCTCTTGGCTTAAGAAAGGAAGGCATCATTGAACCTTTACAACCTAAATTGACATTCAAAAAGGAACACTTGAAAGAACTTGGTTTCATGGCTTCCAAGGTAAATGCTCAAAAGATAGGAGAAGCATTACAAATCAAAGTTGTCAAAATTCAATAAGAAAATCACTATTCCATAGACTCCAATGAATGAGAATGGGATTTAGACAAATCCTCCAATGACTATGAACTCACCAAGACATTCAGAGAACCAGGTGAGCCCACAGAAGAAGAAGAATTTTATAGAAAATTCAAAGTTGGTCAAGAAACAACCCCTAAGGACCCCATATAGTCCTCGCCTCTAGGTTCTAGGTTGAAATCACATAGAATGAGAACACCTGTCCTAGAATGCACTACTAGTGATGATAATTTGGATTCATTCATGATCGAGATAGATCAGGAGAGTTCCAATGATGACCTCGATGACTACCTTGACATACCGAAATATAAATGTATCTTCACTCTTAGCCCCACTAACTTTGAAGATATCAAAGGCCTTCCCCTTGTTCACCACCAAATAATTGACTAGGACCATGAAGGACTTGCACAGCTTGACACATTCCAAAATAATGAAGCCTTTATTGACTGTCTAGGCATATGAGATGATCTCCCCCCTGGGGACCATAAAGTAGGATACACCATAGAACTCAATTGCGTGGTATATTTTGGTGAGGGTGTTGAGCCTTCCAGTTGCAAAAACATAAAAATAAAAATAAATCAAGGGTCTTATGGCAAAAACCACATCGTGGCATTGTCTGACCCCAAAAAAGTAAAAAGAAAGGATGTATCTGAGGGCAAAAACCTCTCCAAGGCACTCAAAGATAGAAGGCTCGACATTCTCCCAACATCATATGAAGAAAAATCATCTATGTTGGTAGAGGAGACCATCAAAACAAATATTGGTATAGAATAAATTCCACATAACATATTCTTGGCTCAATCTTTGATAGAGACAAAAAGGTAAAAGTTCATAAGTTTCTTCATAGAGTGACAAATTAATTTTGCATGGTCATACACTAATATTCCTGGATTAGATCCGGATTAAGTAATACATCATTTGATAGTTAGACCGAGGGCAAGACCAGTGAAACAGAAATTAAGAAAGATGCATCCATAAGTGGCATTATTAGTCAAAGCAAAGCTTGAGAAATTATTGGATGTCGAATTCATACGCCCAATTGATTATCTTGAATGGACCTCCAACTTAGTGCCTCTCAGTAAACGAGATCATAGCATGAGAATATGTACAGATTTCAAAGACATCAATAAAGCTTGTCCTAAGGATGACTTTCCATTACCAAATATTGACTTGATCATCAATCTCAGAGCAGGTGATGCAATGTTATCTTTGATGGATGGATTCTCTGGTTATAACCAAATAAAAATTGCATCCAGGATCAGCACAAAATGACATTTACTTGTCCTTGGGGAAATTTCTACTAGAATGTCATGCCCTTTGGGCTAAAAAATGGAGGCGCTACATATCAAAGAGCCATGACTACTATCTTTCATGATCTCATGCACATTACTGTGGAAGATTATGTTGATGACCTCTTGGGTAAATCAATAGATAGAGATACACATTTGGACATATTTCAGTCATCTTTGATTGGTTGGAAAAATATAAAGTAAGATTAAACCCCAAGAAATGTGTCTTTGGAGTAACCTCCGGGAAGCTCCTGGGATTCTTTGTTTCAAAAAGAGGAATCAAAGATGATCCAGCAAAAGTCAAGGCCATCCTAGAGATGCAACCACCCAGAAATATCAGTCAACTTTGATCTTTGCAAGGGCGACTTTAGTCCATAAGAAGATTCATAGCACAACTTCCAGATAAATGTAATCCTTTTCAGCACTTGCTACATAAAAACATCAAATTCAAATGGGATGATAATTGTCAACAGACCTTCCAGATACTCAAAAACTACCTTCTAAATCTGCCAATTTTGATGCCACCAGTTCTAGATCAACCTCTACTACTATACATATCAACTACTTCAACAGCACTGGGGCCACTCTTAGCAGAACAGGTTGTTGAGGGCAAAGAAAAGGTAGTATACTACATTAGTCACACATTGCTAGGATATGAGCTAAACTACACACCAATTGATCATGCATGTCTCATTGTGGTCTTTTCTTCACAGAAATTATGACATTACATGCTAACTCATAAAAATAAGTTGGTTGTAAGGATCAATCCATTGAAATATCTTCTCAATAAATCAACACTTACTGGGCGACTAGCTAAATGGGTGATGCTCTTGAGTGAATTTGACATTGAGTATGTGGACAGAAAAGAAATAAAAGGAAAAGCTATCGCAGATCAATTAGCAAATGCTCCCATGATAGATAATATTCCTCTAACTTCAGAATTTCCAAATGAATCCATCTTGACAGTGTCACATGCAAAGTCCTGGCAGCTATACTTTGATGGGTCATATACACAACATGGGGCAGGAGTTGGTATCCTCTTCATAACTCCTCAAGGGGACTCCATACCAAAAACTTATCGATTATCATTTCCCTGCACTAATAACATAGCAGAGTATGAGACATTAACAACTAGATTACAGATTGCAGTTCAGTGGAAGATCCAAGAACTTCATGTTTTGGGGGACTCTCAACTTGTAATTCGTCAAGGAACTGATGACTACTAAACTAAGGATGAGAAATTAATGCCTTACAAAAGAATGGTGGATGACCTGAAACAACATTTCATGAAGTTAGACTTTGAGAAGATACCAAGAGAGCAAAATCGAGCCATGGATGCCATGGCTACAATTGCTTCACTAATCGATCTACCACAAAATGAAACCCACTATGAGTTCTTGGTGGATAACCTTTTCGTTCCCTCATATGAGATTACTCCTACTGAGATGATATGTGTCGTTGGTGCTGAGTCCCAGTTATATGGTTCCATTTTCACATACCTTCATGATAATACCCTTCCTCCTAATTTATCTAATAACCAACGTTGCACTTTCATTCGCCAATCTTCTTGATATGTCATTTTAGCTGATATCCTATACCATCAAGGTCTAGATGGTACTCTTCTTAGATATTTAGAAAGGGACGAAGCTCAGATTGTGTTAGATGAAGTGCATGAAGCGATATGTGGTCCACATTCTAGTCATCCTACCTTAGCCAAGAAACTCATCCAGACTGGATATTACTGGCCTAATATGGAAAAAGACTCATATCAGTTTGTCAAGAATTGTAAGCAGTGTCAAATTCATGGAGACCTCATTCATGCGCTAGCACAAGAACTTCAACCAATTGCGACTCCTTGGCCCTTTTGTCAATGGGGACTCAATCTCATAGGCAAGATTCACCCTCCTTCCTCCAATGGTCATAAATTCATCATCACTGCCATATAGTATTTCACAAAATGGATCAAAGCGATGCCTCTTACACAAGTCACTGGAAAAGAAATTGCTACATTCATTCTCAACTATATCATTTGTCGATACGGTATTCCTATTTCCATCATCACTGATAACGGGCGTCTCTTCAAAAATCATGATGTTCATGAACTCTGTGACCGCTTTCATATTACCCATCGTTTTTCCACACCTTATTACCCCTAAGGTAACATTCAAGCTGAGGCATCTAATAAAACAATCCTTAAAATCTTAAAAAAGACAGTCGACAACGCTAGCTGCAATTGGCATATCCAACTTAATCTTGCACTTTGGGCTTACCGCACAAGTGTTCGCACACCTACAAGAGCTACACCCTATTCACTTGTCTACGATGCTAAAGCTATCTTGCCTATTGAGGTTGAGTTACCCTCTTTAAGAGTCTCTTTGTAAAACATTATCAGTGATGAAGGCTATTGGGTCTCTCGCTTACAAGAACTTGAACTATTGGATGAACGAAGACAAACTGCTTTTAATCATCTCAAGGCTTATCAACAATGAATGAGTCACAGCTACAATCATAAACTCAAGCCTTATACATTTGAGGTAGGTGATTTGGTTCTCAGAAAATATCCTAAAAATCAACAAGATAGAGAGAAGAAGGGCAAGTTCGAACCGAACTGGCTTGGTCTTTACATCATCACAACAACATATGGATCTGGTGCATATCAGCTCTCAACCATAGAGGGTGAACCGTTGGAGGATCCTATCAACAGCATGCACCTTCACAGGTTTCACACATAGCTCTTTAAAGTGTCCTAATTCAAAATATATATATATATATATATATCAAAAATACAAAAAAAAAAAAAATTGAAAAATCAAAAAAAGTAAAGAGAAATAATTTCATCCAATAGTGAAAACCACTTTGGTGGTGCCCTGGGCAAGTACCGTAGAGAAAACTGGGTCACCAGCACCATGTGTAGAGACATTGTTCCTCCCTCCTTCAGGATTCACTTTCATTCTTTCACTTTTTGCACACACTCATGACCTATCCATCCATAATAAACTTACCCATTACCATCATGGCCTGTTATTGATCTACCTAAGATTGGTTAGCCATTCATAATAACCCCCTTTTCACCCTTTCCATCCATAATAAATCAGCTCCTATCTATGGCTAAGGCAGATCCTACATCTAGTGATGGGTGTGGAACTGAGCACATCACATGTTTCGAGGAGTACAATTGCTTCCACTTTTCTTCAATCTATCCGCACACAATTCACAATAACGCAGCACTTGCATTGCCTATCTGCAATAAATTTTTGTCTTCTTTGCAATAAAGTATCAGTTTCATGGATTCAGTCAATTTCAGATGAGACACAACGGCAACAATGGGCTTCCACAAATCATTTTTTTCCAACAGACTCAGACAATAAGACTTATACAAGTGACAAGAGACACTAAACTTGAGGACTACAGTGGATGTTGGTGTCGAGTCTTGGTTTTCTTTTGATTTTATCTTTTGGTTGACATTTCTTTTAGCTTTTCCAGGATGTCTTTGACTATAGATTCTATCTCTAGGATGTCTTTGACTAGAAAGGCGAGGATGGGGTATTGTCACCTATTTTCTTTGCTGTCTACGAATTGTCTCTTAGTAATACTATGACTTGTCCAAGGATATGAGGACACTTTGAGTCTAGTATGCACTGGGGCATTCTTTGTTTGCAACTATCTGATCTCCATGCAAATAGGTACAATGACTTTCTGGGTCAAACATATGCCTTGATTGTCATAACCTATTTTGCCATAATAAAGCTCAATGATGATAACGCACAAGAAGCTCTTTCACTTTCATATCTTCTATCTTTCATCCCCCTTTCTTGGTTGACTTCCATCATCCTTCTTGAGTCCGTGTAGCTTGCTATCACATGACTGAGTATAATGACATGCCAAAAACATTTGCATTTCATGTAGTTTGCACCTGCATTACCATATATTAAGCATTCCATACATACATATAGATATTACAATTGCATCACATCCTACACACAACACATGTTAGAACATTTTACATTCTCATCATGAAAATAGTCATTTGCATAATCATATTCATCTGCATTTCATACATTCACATTTGCATCATATGTAACATATTAAAAACATAAAAGAACAAAAATATTGTATTTTATCATGTACATATTTGCATCCATATCATAATCATCATCATAAAACATATCATAGGCATCACATGGAAACAAACATCATGAAACATCTCATCACATAGGTACACATTGTTGGCATATGCACACTCCAATGAGACATTATAGGTGATCGAAGGTTTTGTCATTGATGGCAACCTTACAATCCTATGTCACCGGCAAGACATTCCATCAGCACCAGCAAAATAGACTCTACATCGGCACTTAGACTACTAGCACCGGTAGAGAAAGGAAGCATAGTAGGACAGGAAGCCGATAGGACTTTTTGTAATATATTTTAGTTATTATTGAAAAATCATTGTAAGCCAACTTGGCATGATGTAAAATGACTCCTATATAAAGAGAGATTATTATAGAACATTGTGAGAAGTAATAGAAGGTGATGTAAGTGAGATATGGAATGTAATTAGGTAGACCTATTATGTGATTTATAGGTTAAGTGTTTATGTAAGAAGCAGAGCAGAAACTAGTACTAGATCTGGCATTATAGATGCTATTATGAAGTAGTACAAGACACTGGATTTATATAATCCATTTTGTAAGTTAGTGAGACTTCTATTTTGAGCAGTGTGCTTTAGGCACTTGGCCTTCCTTAATGTGCAGGCCCCCTTTTGTAAGTAATATTCTCTTATTGGCCAATAAGTGAATATTGTGGGTCACAAATCCCATCAAGGTTTTTCCCACATCGGGTTTCCTCGTTAAAATATTGTGTTATGGTGTTTTCTTCATGTGGTTGCTTCTAGTTCTGTTTATTGCATTATTTCTTGCTTATTGGTACACTATTATAATATGTTCTACTTGTTTTAAGTTAAGAAATTCAACTCACCAATTAGATACTGATTCACCCCCCCTCTCAGTATCTGTGGGAATCCTAACAATTGGTATCAGAGCCTGGTCCTCTAATTTCAGAAGCCTAACAGCTTGAGGAAGATCTTGACATAGGTAGAGATGGAAAATCAGATGAAGCAACTAGAAGTAGCTTTCTCAGACTATGATACAAAGAAATTTAAAAACATCAAACTTGAAGATGATCTAAAGGTAGCTCATGATATCATTCAGGCACTTCAAGAAAATTTTACCATTGGAAGGAACAAGAGAAGAGAATTATGTGAAAAGATGCTATATATGGTGAAAATGGATAACAATAATAACAATATTGAAAGGCTAAATGAATTCAACCATAAAACCCTAGCCTAACAACAACAAAGATCCACCATAACATATGAAGATCACCTAAGACAATGCAAATCAAATGAAATCACAAAGATTATACCACCACATGTCCAATATGGTTTGGATTTCCATTCTTCCTATCTCCATTGATCTTGCTTGATATATTTGCTCTCAGATTTTATGTGCACAAGAGCTCAACAAAGAACAGAATGTGGTTGCAAGTAGGATCGCATATGCTCAAAAGCACAGTGTAGTCAAGTAGTCAACGGGGGGTTTGATAATGAAGGAAGCATCTCCTTATATAGAAGACACTATATGAAATGGAGAGATAAGATTGAGAGGTGTAAAAGGAGGTCGGCTATGATTAGAGGGTAGGTAAAAGAAATAATAAAACAATGAAAGGGGTAGGTAGTGTAGGAATTAAGAGATGAATGACATGTGTCATGGGTAGAAAAGGTTAATGAATTAATTAAATAAATAAACATTTATTTAATTAATAGAAGGAGTGAGATCAATTAAATAAATAAGATATTTATTTAATTTAGGAAAAGGATAATTTAAATAAATAAATGTATTTATTTAAATGAGAAATAAGGCTAGAAGAGGATAAATGAATTAATTAAATAAATAAAGATTTATTTAATTAATAGAAGAATTAGGCTAAAGTAATTAAATAAATAAAGATATTTATTTAATTAGACTGGACAATTTTAGGTGTCTACATTTTGCCCCTCTTTGAGACAATGCAGCTTGTTGCGTTGTTTCAAAGAAGATAAGATGAGCTAATACAGAGTTGCCCCAAGATGGGAATGATATGCCCCCTCGAGAGATTGGATGAAAATGTGTGAAAAGACCACAGACAATCTCTCGATAAGAAAGATGGGATAGAATGGACTAAATGGATAAAGTGACAGATTCAAGGGATAATGAAGACTAACTCAGGAAATGAGGGCTAGAGTAGTCTATAAGATAGACCACAAGGGAAATACATCCTCATTGTCATCTACACCTCCAAGAGATTAGAGTGCAGAAAAAGAGCAGCAGCAGTCAGCAGCGATGGTTTTGGTTCACAGATTCGACCGCGTTCGTCGATTCCAAAGGCCAGCAGAGGCAGGAGAGCTAGTAAGTACCAGAAAACCTCCTTGTACTTTGATGCATTTATTGTTGTCATTAATGCATGCTAGGTAATGTAATAAATGCACGTTTATGTCAGGAAAACGCGTTTGTGTCCAAAAATGTGAATTTGTGTCTTCTAGGTCAAATCAGTAGTTCTGTGATGAACGTACACTGTCGATTGGATAAGCTCCTGAGAGGATACACTCAAGTAGGTCCTCTAGGGAAAACTAGGATAGCAAACAGGGCTAGGATTGACAATTCTTTGATAGAACATACATTGCCAGTTAGGAAACTACTCAAGAGGATTCACTCAAGCATAGGCCCTAGGATAAGATAGATCAAGGCACTTTGTGATGAACAGTGAGTAGCAAGATATAGTACTTTGTGATGAACAGGGAGTACTAAAATATAAGTAGCACTTTGTGATGAACAGTGAGTGCAAAACACGTAGTACTTTGTGATGAATAGGGAGTACCACTAGGATAGAAGCAACACTTTGTGATGAACAGTGAGTGCCACTAGGACTGAGATGATTGATTTGTGTGACTGTAGGAGTATTTGCCTATGTTGGAGTCACGGGAGAGATTCCCATCGACTCAGAGGTTGGGACCTGAGTTAATAGTTGAGGATCAAGTTGTGATTGAGGCAATGGGATTGAGACATATTCTATATGCACTTGAGTTTCGGAAGAACATGGGATTGCTGACTGCACTGGTAGAGAGGTGGCACTCTATGACTTGCACTTTTCATTTGCCAATGGGGGAGATGACAGTCACCCTGGAGGATGTATATAGGATTCTGCGGATACCAATTGATGGGGAGTTGATTATGTACGATCGAGACGGAGACAGGGATGCCCTTAGATGAGTGTTCTAGGATCTGGGACTGGAGATGAGGGTGGGACACGTGGCATGGGATACCATGACATGGACAAGATTAACACTACCAACAGTGTTGGTAGGAGTTATAAGTGGGTTCCTCTGTTCGGATAGGGTGACATGAGGGGTGGCTGCAGAGGACATAGGGGCCAAGAGAGATGATCTTGGGGTGGGTCCTTCTAGGGCTCAGACTACGTCGAGGCCAGCCAGCTCTGAGGGAGGGAGTTCATCATATCTGTAGAGGGCTCCCTATGTATCAGTATTGTACCATTTTTGTATGATGATGTAGACACTTGGGGGTGATTGTAGCCATATGATTCTGACATCATTGTATCATGACACTTTATATATATATATGAGATGATTCATCTTTGCGGCAGCTATATGCATGTGTACCTATGTGATGTATGTTTCTATGTCATGCTTATGATATGGATGCAAATATGTACATAATGAAATGCAATATTTTTTTTCTTTTATGTTTTATATGTTATGCATATGCAAATGTGAATGTATGAAATGCAGATGTAAATTGTGCTAACATGTGTTGTGTGCAAGATGTGATGCAGCTGTGATATCTATATGTATGTATGAAATGCTTATATGTGGTAATGCAAGTGTAGCTATATGAAATGCAAATGTTTTTGGTGTGTCATTATACTCAGTCATGTGATAGTAGGCTACGCAGACTCAAGAAGAACGATGGAAGTCAATCAAGAAAGGGGATGGAAGATAGAAGATATGAAAGTGAAAGAGCTTCTTGTGCATTATCATCATTGAGCTTTATTATGGCAAGTAGGTTATGACAATCGAGGCATATGTTCGACCTAGAAAGTCATTGTACCCATTTGCATGGAGATAAGATAGTTGCAAAAAAGGAATGCCCTAGTTCACACTAGACTCTCAGTGTCCTCATATCCTTGGACAAGTCATAGCATTACTAAAAGACAATCCATAGACAACAAATACAAATAGGTGACAATACCCCATCCTCGCCTTTCTAGTCAAAAACATCCTGGAGATAGAATCTCTAGTCAGAGACATCCTGGAAAAGATAAAAGACATGTCACCAGAAGATAAAATCAAAAGAAAACCAAGACTCGACACCAACATCCAATGTAGTCCTCAAGTTTAGTGTCTCTTGTCACTTGTATAAGTCTTATTTGATTGTGGTCACAATGTTTACTTTCACAAAAAGGATAGATAGCATGGAACCATATGTTGTCAGAGTCTGTTGAAAGATTTGATTTGTTGAAGCCCATTGTTGCTGTTGTGTCTCATCTGAAACTGACTGAATCCATGAAACTGATACTTTATTGCGGAGAAGACAGAACTTTATTGCAGACTGGCAATGCAAGATTCTTCTTTATTGCGGATTGTGCATGGATAGACTGAAGAAAACTAGAACAAACTGTACTCCTCGGAACGTGTGATGCTCTTAGTTCCACACCCATCACTAGACGTAGGATTTTCCTTAGCCACAGATAGGAGTCGATTTCTTATGGATTGAAATGAGCGAAAAGGAATGTTTATTATGAATGGCTAACTAATCTAAGGTAGATCAATAATAAGCCATGATGGGAATGTGTAAGTTTTATTGTGGATGAATAGGATGTGAGTGTGTGTAGAGTGAAAGATGAAAGTGAATCCTGAAGGAGGGAGGAGCAATGTCTCTACGCATGGTGTTGGTGACCCAGTTTTCACCATGGTACTTGCCTAGGGCGCCACCGAAGTGGTTTTCACCATTGGACGAAATTATTTCTCTTTACTTTTTTCAATTTTTCAATGTTTTTTGTGTCACAAGGCACCTATTTGCTAGGTTTTCACCAAGTAACAATTTTTTTTGTTTTATAATTGTTTTTGTATTTTTGAATTTTTTTAATTTTTTTTGTATTTTTTGAATTAGGATATTCCAAAGAGCTATGTGCAGAACCTACGAAGGTGCATGTTGTTGATAGGATCCTCCAAAGGTTCACCTTCTATAGTTGAGAGCTGATATGCCCCAGATCCATATGCTGTTGTAATGATGTAAGGACCAAGCCAATTTGGTTTGAACTTGCCCTTCTTCTCTCTGTCTTGCTGATTTTTGGGATTTTCTCTGAGAACTAAGTCCCCTACCTCAAATGTGTGAGGCTTGACTTTGTGATTGTAGCTACATTGTTCCTTGACTAAATGATGTGTAGCTCAAGTGACTGTCTTCCTCGATGAAGAAACTGAGATAGAATTATTAGTGTATGAACTATGTAGGCCTGTATGTGTGTCACCTAAAGAAGTTTGGGCATCCGTGATAACAAAGTCCTTCAAGGAAGTTCCATTAAAGGTCCATGATGTATCACCAGAAGGGAAAGGATGTGTGGAACAAGTGGATGAGTGATGAAGGCTTATGATTACGAAAAGAAGTGAAAGTAGGATAGCATGATGGAGACTTAGGATCAACAAGTATGCTTTTTGGCTTGAAATTGTAGAACTTTTGCCCCCAGTTATTTTGGTATTAGGGGAGATCAACTCTTGTTCTTTTTGCTTCATAGGATTTTTATCCTTGACTTTGATTTTTGCAGAGTCCAGTAGCTTTTGATTTTGATTTAGACTAAAGGACTTTTCTTTATTATTGACTTTTATATTTTTCTTTTCAAAGCTTGATTCTTGATCCCCAATGACTAAGGGCTTTTGTGATTCTTGTTGATCCAAGTTTGGAAGTGGAATGGAAATGGAATGAGTGGATGATATGGTAAAGCTATGTGAGTTCTCAAAAGGGCTGGCGATACGCTCAATAGATTCTTTGTTGGAACCATTCTTAGGACTATTGATATCAAGAGTTACTTGCATCGCTAGAGGAGATTTGCAATCAGACTTAGTAGCGACAACACTAGGTGGTTCACACCCAATTCCCTGGCATTGAAAATTATTTGTAGTTTGTTCTTGTCAACTGAATGTCTTAGCAGATAGTGGGAGTTGATCAACATGAAAGATATACTCACCACATCCCATGTCTTTAAACTTGAAATTTTCTTTGTGCTCTGCTTGTTCTGATGTAGAAGCTTTCAACGATTCCGGATCCACGTATGATGAAGATGGAATAGCCTCTCGATTGACTGGTATTGTAATTTTTGATCGAGGTTGCAGATTGCTGCAATATATGAATGGATTTGGATCCACTTTGATAGTCACTTCAACTCCATTATGTGGAAACTTGATACATCGATGATATGTAGATGGTACTATGCTCATCTCATGAATCCAAGGGCATCCCAAGAGTATGTTGTATGTGAGATCTAGATCAAGGACTTGACATACCACATCCTTTATAACTGGTCCAACTCTGAGAGGTAAGGTGACTGTGCCCTTAGATGAACGCTCTTCATCACCATATGCCTTGATGGTAATTTTGTTTGTAGAATTCACAGCTTTATCAAAATATCCCAATTGTTCAATAGTGCTGAATGTGCAAATGTTTAGACCTTCTCCTCCATCTATCAGGACTCGTTTGATTCTATGTTTGTGTATGAAGGCTTCAATGTGTAATGGTGCATTATGTGGCTGACTTACAGAGGTGTCATCGGCTTCTGTGAATGTAAGGGAGTGTGGAATGGAAACGTATCCCACCATGGCTTGAAACTGGTCCACATTCAGGTCAGTAGGAATGATAGTTTCTCTCAAGATTTTGTCAAGAATGGATTTATGTGCAGGGGATATGCGTAGGAGCTCAAGAATGGAGATGAGTGTGGGTGTCTTCCCTAATTGTTCTACAAGGTCATACTCAAGTTTGGTTGATGAGGAAGTGGTGTTTTTAGCTGGAGCACATTGTAAAGTGAATTTACCTCGACAGGTTGTGACATTACATTAAGAGGTAGGTTCGGAAGAAGATCCTATTCCTTTTAGGACAATCTTGGGTCTCTGGGTAGAATTCTTAGGGTTTTTGTCCTTGATGATAATAGTAGAGACATAATTGTCCATTGAAATGTGATTGATAGTGGAATCATAGTTATAAGATGCTCTTGTATAATTGGTTTGATCATCTGTGGCTGCAGCTTTTCCCTTGTCATGTTTTGGGAATGGTTCCTTAAACATTTCATGTTCTTGATTGGATGAGTGTCCTTCAATCTCAATGTCACCTCTATCAATGAAATCTTGTATGATGTTCTTTAGTCAATGACAATTTCCTATCTTATGACCCTTGCTCTTATGAAATTCACAATATTCATCATCATTCCACCAATTTGGTTTAACCTTTGGTTCATATGGAGGAAAATCTGGAATTGTGATTACTTTGTTTGCCACTAGCTTCTTGAAAACTGACTCAAGTGGTTCTCCCAATGGAGTATACTTCCTTCGTGATTTAGAAGTTGTTTGAGTATTCACCTGACTTGATCCAGAAAAAACAAATTTGGGTCGCACTATATTGGCATCAACAACACCATCATTGACTGTGTTCTTGTTTTTATTCCAAAATCTTGGCTTGTCTTTTCCTTTAAAGTCATCTTTGTTTTCCTTGAATATCTTAATGACTCCTTGTTCAATTAGGACCTTTTCTATTGCTAAGCCTTTTTCAATGACGTCCTTAAAGGTGGACAAACAAGCTTTTCTTAAATCATAACCAATGTCTTTGTTAACATTCTGGGTGAACATCTCTACCATTTGTTTTTGTGGAATTTCACAAAAGCATCTGCTGGCTAGATTCCTCCATCTTTGTAAAAATGATGCAAAACACTCTCCCTCTTTTTGCTTGGTGTTACCCAAAGTAGTGACTGATATGTCTGTCTCTATGTTGTAGGAGAAATGTTGAATAAATGCCTCTGCTAGATCACCCCATGACTTAATACCAGGTGGGAGTTGGGAGAACCATTCCATAGCTTGATCACCTAGGCTTTGTGGGAATAATCTCATCAAATATGTCTCTTCTGCTGCTACCTCAATGCAAGCTGTGAAAAACTGTCTTATGTGTGCTTTAGGATCCCCTTTTCCTCTATACTTATCAAATTTAGGTGTCACAAAGTGTGTAGGAAAAGGAGGCATTGGAATGCTCTTATCAAATGGATAAGGACATATGTCTCTCATTGTGTATGTTGGCTTCGGTGTATTTATGTCCTCCATTTTCTTTTGTAAGTCCCTGATTTGTTGTTCCAAATTGCTCTTAGGTGGAGATTGACTTCTTGGACCATACCCTATGCTTGAGGCACCAATTGGAGGAGGAGCATGTTGCATATATGGATGATATTGATCATACACATGTTCATATGGAGGAGGTCTATAGTGATGTTGTGTATATGGACCACTTGGTATAGATTCATGTTAAGGAATGAAATATATATTTTGTCCATGTATACCATACTCTACAGGCATGTCATGTTCTAATGTGTTGCCCCCAAATTTGACACGGGGTTTCCTTGTGTCCAAATTTTGAGTATGCCTTTGAATATCCAATTTCTTTGGTGGTTGATCCTTAGCATTGGTATGTGATTGAGCATATCTTTCTACATAAGACTTCCATAATGGTCTGCGAAGGTGAGTATCATATGCTAACTATGTGTATGTGGGACCTCTAGTTTTTTAAACAAAGATGATGGTGATTCAGGCACCATATGTGGTCCTCTATTGCCTCCACTATTAGGTCTCCTTTGATCCATGTTAGAGTGAGGTTGTTGCAAAGGTCGATTTTCCATTATTTGAGACATGTCAAAATCATGAGGTATCTTGTCTCCACTTTGTGCCATCATTTGTAAGAAGTATTATCTATCCCTCCTCATTATTTCGTCAACCAATCTATTGAAATGGGGATTCATAATGGTGTGTTCCACTTCTGCTGAATGTACGGAGAAGTTGTCCATATTGTCATTGTGTGTATCATTGTTGTTTGTAGTGTCCATGTTCTCAACATTTGGAATGTTTCTATAGGCATCCATGTCAGGTAATGTAGTATGATCAGAATTGAAAAAGATATCATTGTCATACTCATAAGAACTCATGTTTACGAACTCTTGAGCCTCTTTAGTTTCTCTCTTAGATTTTTGAAGATGGGTTTCAACCATGAACTAGGTATTGACCGAGATGTGTGAGACTAGATGAAAATGGAAAAAGTATGGAAGACCAAGGGTTGGATGGAATGTAAATGAATCTGAAGTGTACTTGCAATGTCCAAAGTGTAAGACCATGTATGTATGTAGTAGAGTAGGTGTGACTTCCAAAGAGAGGATAGTTTCTCTTGATGAGGTAAGTTGACCTTGACTCTAAGTAAGACCAAATGAGACCCAAAGGTGATAGACCTTGATGAGGGACCACTTAGCAAAATGTAGTTGTATGTAGTGTGTTGACAAAGTATGACGAGGACAAGCAAGTGACCTTTTGACTCAAGTTTAGACAAATGTAAATTTAATGCAAGATGTAAAGCAATGATGGACTTTGTGAGACCCAAAGGCAAGTTGAATGCTAGATGAAAACCTAGAGAAACAACCTAGAAAGCTCAAGAATTCCGAAACTGATTGCTCTTGTTTGCTGGACTGTAAAATTTTTCCAATTTGTGAAGTTGTTGGTTGTGACCAAATTTGAATGTTTGATTGTTTTTCATGACAAGAGGACACAATGTTGATGAGGACTCAATGTTTGCAAGTGTTTAGACTCAAAATGACTCCAAGAAAAGTGTGTTGTTTGATGTAAAAAATGTTTTGCATACACTTGAAGACACAAAAGACACAATGTTTTGTTGTTTGGTCTTGAATGTTTTGAATGTTTAAAATAAGTCAAGCACAATTCTTATGGCTGGCCAAGACAATAGTTGTTGATCCCACATGAGGTTTTACCCTCGAGGCTACGCTATTTAGAGTGGATACTTAGATGCTTGACCTCACTGGCTCCACCCTCAACACTCACTTCTTGGGTCAGCCAAGCATCAGTCCCCACGAAAATTCCCTGTGGCGAACTTTGTATCTCTACTAAGAACCGTATGTGTGTGGACCGCTCCCAGAGGTCCGACCTCCTGCCTCAACAACTAGAAGGATTTTGGCTTCTAAAGCAAAAAGGTGCTAGTAAGGGCATCCGCTCGTGTGGCCATACATGTGACACTTTCAGCTCTGTAAATATAGAAGGCTCCCAGCTAGTGGGGGTTACACCCTACAATTGATCAAATAAATTTGATCAAACGAGTTTATGGGGAGACATAGTGTCGGTATGAACTAATTAGCACATGTTATCCATAGTTTTCACCATGAATACAGTTGTTTATAGTGGTTCGGAAGAGGTGGGTTTTCCTCGCTACCACTTGGGTCATTCTCTTCTCACTAGTAGTCCTAATGACCACACGGGAAGACAGGCCCTCTAAAGATTAAACAAAAAGAGCCTATTGCTCAAGACACAAAAGACAATGATTCAATTTTAGTGCACCAATTGAAGTGTTTGCTAGTCTATGAACACAAGACACACAATAAAAATCTAAAACCACTTGCCATAAAAGTTATCCAAGAATACAATTATGACTCAAACAAACACAATCAATGTAAAATAATGAAGTACAGATCAGTTATACACGTAAAGTCCAGTACATACCTAAGTTGGGTCATTGGAATTACGGGCAACAAGCGTTACCCTGCAACCGGAAGCAACAAGATTTCCCTTGTTACATGTGATACCCAGATTAAGATGAGGATACGTCTTGCAGAAGCCAGTCATAATCTGCCCCTGCAGATGTGGCCTCTGATACTACTGGTAGGATGCCATACTTGCTTATAGATTAGGAAAATAGATTGTAGAAAGCAATGAATAATAAAAATGAGTGAGTACGTTGTCTTTGTGGTTTGAGGTTTGATGGTGTTTATAAAGGGCAAGAAAAGGAATATGAGTCCATCAAGGTTGTATCAATGGAATGGAATAAAATGCGTGTAACATACAGACACCATTTATTCTGTGATCTTTATCATCTCTTTTCCTAATGGATAAACTAGAATCAATTCTTTGAAACAAATCAAAAAGTTCAGTGTAAGCATGCAAAGAAAGGTGGTCCTCTAAAAACAGGTGTCATATGCACATCATTTATTCCCTGATTATTATTATCTCTTTTTCTTCTGAACAGTCTAGAAAAATTCATTAAAGCTTTGGTGAAGATTGTTGTAAATATTCTAAGTTCACATTTTTTTTTCTATTACACACCAACATTTAACATAATAGTTTCAAAAATTAGGAGTTCAAATAAATAAATATATGAATGTCTTAAAAAAAAACGTGGTTTATGTGGATTATTTCTACTAGATTGATCATAACTAAGATTTATACAGATTTTTTAAGAGGCTCTATGCTTGATTATTATTTATTGATATTTTTTATATTATTTTTAAGTTTACAATATATATTCTTACTCAATGACTGGATATCATGAAAACAAGAATCAAATATAATGTAACTTTATGAAATATAATGTAGTCATGTAAATTTCTTTCAAATTTTTTATGAAACAATTCACATGTTCTTATATTTCACAAATATGCCCACCAAATTTCATATCTAATATAAACTTAATTTTCATTATGCTATGATGAATGTTCATGCCATATTCCAATGCTCTAGTTTTTCCATCCTCTAGAAAGATTCTAACAAAGGTTGTAGAGATTATCTTTACATGCATCAAAACCTCCTCATAACAACAATTTGTGCACGTGTTGTATTGACTAGAGTCCTGTAGGCATGGTTAATTCAAAACATTTGGAACTCAATGAAAAATTTCTTTTTTAACATTTTTGCTGCCAAATATAGTCCATAAAGGTTGTATCATGGTGTCTATATAGGGCACTAAACAGGAAAAGTAGTCCATAAAGGTTGTACCAATGGAATGGAATAAGACGCGTGTAAGATACAAACCATTTATTCTTTGATCTTTATCATCTCTTTCCTAATGGATAATCTGGAATCAACTCTTTGAAACAAATTAAAAGGTTCATTGTAAGCATGCAAAGAAGGGTGTTCGTCTAAATATAGGTATCATATGCACATCATTTATTTCCTGATTGTTATTATCACTTTTTCTTACGACCAGTCTAGAAAAATTCATAAAACCCTTGGCTAAGATTGTTGTAAAGATTCTAAGTACACATTTATGATGTTAGTGAATGGATTTTATTTTATTTTATTTTATTTTATTTTATTTATTTTTTTGTGTTACACACCAACATTTAACATTTAGGATATCACTTATCTAGTACAAGAATAGTAGTTTATATTGCGAATAATAGATATCTAGTACAAGAATAGCATTTTATAATGCACAACAAGATTTAATATTAGTGTTTCAAAAATTAGGAGTTTAAATGAATAAATATATCGATGTCTTAAAAAAACATGTTTTAGGTGGATTGTTTCAACTAGATTGATCGTAGCTTAAATTTATGCAGATTTTTTAAGAGGATCGAAGCTTGACTAATATTTATAAGTATAGTATCTTTTTATATGTTTTTAATTTTAAATCATTTATTCTTACTCAACAAGTAGTGGATGTCATTGAAAATAAGAATAAAAATTAATGTAATTTTATGAAATATTATGTAATCTTATATAAATTTCTTTTAAGAATTTTATGAAACAAATTCTTACATTTCACAAACATGCCCGCCAACTATCATGTCTAATATAAATTTATTTTTCATTATGCTACGATGAATGTTATGTTAGAACTCGAAAGGCAATTGAGACGGGGGGGGGTGAATCAGTTGTCTATGAATTTGAACCCAATTATAACTTAATCAAACTTGATACTTAATACCAATAAACCAAACTTAATGTAGGTTAACAGATTAATAGTTAATATCAATACCACTGAAACTTAATGCATGAAACAAAAAGAGAAACAACATCCACAATGCATAACATAGATTTTTAACATGGAAACCATATAAGGGGAAAAACCACGGTGGGAAACCTTACCCACAATCGGATGATACTACTGCAGAGTATGTGTATACAAATGGAGTCTGTACATGTAGAAAGGTCAACTGCCTAGAGCACACTGCTCAAATGGGAGTGACAATTACTACAGTAGGATGGTTAAATCCTAGAATAATGTAATTCTTAAAATAGAACCTCCAATGCTAGATTCAGTACTGGTTAAGATCTGATAATCACCTTCAAATCTTCCTTGAATCTTCTCTATGGTCTTCTTATATGATCTTTGATATTCACACATACCATGTTACAATACCATACCATAACCTTAAATACCATATCCTTTTTCTCTTCTCACAAATGAGATCTTACATATATACAAAACCTAAGACCAAATATGTAGGTTGACTCACTAAAAATATTATAGTTAAATCAATTACAAACAAGTGTAGATGTGATGCATCATGTCAGCTCAATATATTTACAACAATATCCAATCAATAAATCATATCCATAACGTGTCGTGCTAGTCTAGAATAGATAATGCGTACCAGTCCATAACCTTGACCAATCTGTTAGTAACAACAAATATGTCAACTTGATTAGATCAATAACCAAAATACCAAAACCAAGTATCTAAACCATTTCTTTGACATAATCAAGTGATCTCTAGATGATAACAAGTCATCATTAGTGTTGGTGAACAATATAACTTACCGGTGGACAATATACTAGTGACTGTGCATAAGTCATTGACGTTGCCGGTGGACACAATGTGCTAGTTCAAAATAAGAAGGATAAGTGTTGACATCAATGACAAAAATAATGCAACACATCCATAATACCAACAATATCCCCCTTTGGCATTGATGGCAACACTAGATGGAAAAAACATCTAAGTGTCAAAATAGAATGCCAAAAACCAAAAAGCAACAAACTCCAAAATAGATCAATACCAGAAATCAAAATCAAAGTGCAAAGAGTAAATATCTCTCCCTTAACGAATAATGTCTCCAAAGAATAATCTCTCCCCCTAGGATAATATTTTTCCATAGATCTCTCTCCTCCTTTGACATCAAATGCCAAAGAAAATGAATACCAAAACATATAACCAACTAATATGACCAATTAATATAACTGACTACTCCCCTTGTGAAGTAGCTTTCCTCCATCAAAACTAGAAAAAGGTTTCTATGTTATTTTTTATCGGTTTGATGGCAATCTTCAACTGTCTAAGTCTCTACCGGTGGGGTTATTACCCCAAGCTTCTCTCTAAGATGTTCATAAGTTTCCTTAGGCAAAGGCTTAGTAAAGATATCTACAATATACTCTTTAGTAATCACATAAACCAATCTTACTTATTTTGCTTCAACATTCTCTTTTAGAAAGTTATATTTGATAGAAGCATGCTTAGTCTTAGAGTGAAATACCAGATTCTTTGATATATCAATTGCTGCTGAATTATCAAAATAAATGATTACAGGTTCTTTGCATTTTTCCTTTATGTCTTTCAGCATTTGCTTAATCCATAATACCTGAGTAGAATTAGTTGTTGCTGCAACATATTCTGATTCTGCTATTGATAATGATGTACAACTCTACTTTCTTAACCATGAAATCAATCTGCTACCAAGGAAGAATGCATTGCCAGTGGTACTCTTTTTGTCATCTACATCTCCTGCCCAATTTACATCAGTGTATACATATAAATCAAATTTTTCATCTTTAGGATACCATAAACCAATATTGTTGTGCCTTGTAGATATCAAAAAATCCTTTTTATTATTGATTCATGATTTTCTTTAGGATTACTCTGAAATCATGAAACAATACATACTCCATTCATTATATCAGGTCTTGTTTGTGTCAAATACAGTAAACCTCCAATCATAGATTTGTATCTTGTCGAATTAACAAGATCTGAATCATCCTTCAATGTCAATTTATTAGTTGTAGTCATAGGAGTACTTACCGGTTTAGAGTTTTCCATACCAAATTTCTTTAGTAGTTCCTTCAAGTATTTTGTTTTACATATGAATATACCTTTGTCAGTTTGTGAAATCTGAAATCCTAAAAAGAATTTTATCTCCCCAATCATAGACATTTCAAATTCTTCCTACATTTTGTTAGCAAAGTCTTTACTTAATCCATCTTCTCCTCCAAAAATGATATCATCAAAAAAAACTTCAATAGCCAAGATTTCATCATTAGTCACTTTGAAATATAAGTTGTTGTCAGTATTACCTTTAGTGTAACCAAGCTTCAAAATATATTTGTCCAATCTAGCATACCAAGCTCTAGGAGCTTGCTTCAATCCAAACAAAGATTTTGTTAATATACAAACCATATCCTTAACATTTATCAATGAAATCCATCAGGTTGTTCAATGTAAAATTTCTCTTCAAGATCACCATTCAAAAATGCACATTTTACATTCATCTGATATACTTTATAGTTCATGTGAGCTACAAATGTAAGAAATAATCTAAGTGCCTCAATTCTAGCTACCGGTGCAAAGGTTTCATTATAATCAATTCCCTCTTTCTATGAATATCTTTTACACAATAATCTTGCTTTATTCTCGATTACCTTACCATCTTCATTAACTTTATTTCTGAATACCCATTTAGTTCCAATTACATTTTTGTCTTTAGGTCGGGGAAGTAATGTCCATGTATTGTTCTTTTCAATTTGTTCTGGTTCATCTTCCATTGCTTTAATCCAATGTTCATCTTGACAAGCTTCAATAACAAATATTGGTTCAATTTGAGAAATTAAGCATAACTCTTCATTTACCAGTCTTCCTCTTGTCATAATACCTTGATACTTATTCCCAATTATTTGATTTTCTAAGTGATACAGTCTTACATACCTCGGTCTATTCACATGTTTTTGTTCTTCTATCACTGTGGAATTCTCTGATGATGTCGGTGTGACTGGATCCACATTATGTACTGGTGCACTCTATATAGGTTCATTTATGATCATCTCAACTACCGATTCAGAATCTAGAGACCTTGAATTTCTTCTAAAGTGTTCATCTATCTTCACATTAGTACTCTCAATGATTTTCTACAATATTTTATTAAAACAATATGCCTTACTCTTGGATGAATAACCAAGAAATATTCCATTATCACTTCTAGGATCAAATATACCAACATAGTCATCTTTCCTAATATAGCATTTGCTTCCAAAAATTATAAAGTATTTAAAAGTAGGAGCATTACCAAACCATAGTTCATAAGGGGTCTTACCAGTTTCACCTTTGATGTGAACTCAGTTGAAAGTTTAAACCAATGTATTCACCTTCTCTCCAATATACATGAGGTAGATTTTATTCCAATATCATGCTTCTAGCTACTTCCAAAATAGTTTTGTTCTTTCTTTCCACAATTCCATTTTGCTTAGGTGTCCCGGGTGCTGATAGTTGTCTTCTGATTCCATTTACTTCACATAATGTATTAAATTTCTTAGATGTAAATTCACCTCCTTGATCAGATCTCAAACATTTTATTTTCTTACCGGTTTCATTCTCTACCATTTCCTTGAATAGTTTGAATTTTCCAAAAGTTTATGATTTCTCTCTGAGAAAAGTAACCCAACACATTCTAGAATAATCATCAATAATTAGCATAAAGTATCTATCTCCCTATAGACTTCTTGTTCTTGTTGGACCACACAAGTCAGTATGAATTAAATCAAGAACATTATTGGATTTCTCAGAAATACTCTAAAATGTTGTTCTAACTTGCTTTCCCATTTTACATTTCTTACATATTGGATTATGAGGTTTCACAGTCTTAGGTAAATCCCTTACTGCCTTAGTTGAACTGATCTTTACAATACAATCAAAATTTACAAGACAAAGTCTCTTATGCCATAACTAACTTTTATCAATATGTGCAATCAAGCATGTCTTATCATTGTTGTTCAAATGAAGGATATTACCTTTAGTTTGATTACCGGTTGTAATCTCCAATCTAGTTCTATTTTTAATTTTGCATTTACCATTCTTGAATTGTAACTGAAATCCTTTTTCAACTAATTCACCAACACTCAAAAGATTATGCTTGAAACCTTCAACATAATAAATATTGTCAATATTGTGCTTACTATCCAAAGATGTAGTTCTGAAAGGGAGGCTACCTAGTTCACCATCAATTAGATTTCTTTGGTGCTTTTCTTCTATCTCTTCCTGGTTCGAAGTCTACCCTTCTAGACTTCTAAGTGCTTCCCTACTTGTATTTTCTCACCACACTTGATACAAGATCATAAAGAAGATTTCTCTCTATAATCTTGCAGGGCTGTAGGACACACACATTCAATCTCTCTTTGTTAAACCACCCATATTGTTTGGTTTAGTAAATTTTCTCCTTTTGGTTTCACAATGTCTCAGTTTTAGGCTTGTAGCCTTCTCGATCTTATTCTAGTTCTCAGCAGATTCCTTCCCCTGCAAGTTATCTCCTTCATGGTCACTGAAACCTAGCTAGACTATGTCGAAGCTCACCTAGGCTCAGCATGCAGAAATGATGATTACCATTTCCTAGTTACCTGCTACTACTACTCTACTCATACTATACATTTTCAGCTCTTCCTGAAGTGCTCCAATGGCCATGTGGATCCCACAATGGAGGTTCAAGACAGAGCCATATTCACACAGTGAATTCAAAAAAAAGAAACGAAAAACAAAAAGGAAACTTTAATTATAGAACTATAATGAAATACTTAACAAAATGAGACAGAACAACACTTAGTGATAGAAAAAACATAAAATAGACTTGTATGTATTTCTTTTCCAACCAATCCCATCGAACCTCTTACAATTCACCTTTGTGGTGTTTTATAGTTCATCCATCCATCGTGAAAACACATACAGTTACAAACTGGATAAATCAGTTTCATAATGGGTCCTGGAGAAAACTGTTTCATATCGGGTCATCGGTGTAACCTCAGAAGCTGGCTTTTGAAGTCTATTGGTGACTTGTAAAGTTCACACGTTTCTATCAGGATTTGGGGTAGCAACATCAAATCCTAGTTCTTGATGGCCAATGGCAACTTTCTGTGCTCTGCACTTTTTATCGGGTCATTGGGATAGCAATAAATCAGGGTTTTCGATGGCCAATGACAATTTGCTATGCTTCGTACTTCCTTTCAGGTGATCAAGAAGGCTTCAAAACATGTTAACCCAATGGTCAATGCTCCACTTATGATGTTCCATCAGGTGTTGGGATAACAAGAAATCCCTTCGTCTGATGGCCAATGCCACTAGAGTCTGCCTCCTCCGCTTGTGTTTTTTCATTAGGTCATCAGCGTAACACTGAAGCATCCCTCCCGATGGCTGAGGACTTGCTCCTATCCATCCACTTTTTTATGGGGTTGTCAGCGTAGGTGAGAACCTTGCCCACCAATAACTTGATACAACCTCTCCATGCCAATGCTTTCTTGGGTCATTGGGGTAGCTTGAAATAGCTCCTCCCGATACCCAATACAATACTCTGAAGAGCTACGCTCCCAATGCTTACTCATCGGGTCATCAGGGTAACATGAAATTGCTCCTTTTGATACCTGATACAATGCTCCATACTCTGATGACCTCATTGAGGTAAGTGTTGCCCATCAGGGTAGGTCTTGTTATTAAGACAAAATTTCAAAAACTGAAATAAACAACCAAACAAATGGACTAGAGCCATTCCTTATGTATTTACATGACCACTGGAAGGTCTCACAAGCCAAAATTGGTTAAGGGAATTTCAACCCTTAGGTGCTCCTACACCATACTCCCCCAAAACCAAATAAGTCAAGTGACTACGTGTTGCAGCAAGGAGAGATCAATTCCCGACTTGACAAAGTCTGATTTACGAATCCAGGTCACTTCAGAATCAGTTTTATGCATCCATTTGACCAAATGTTCCATGTAGACATGTTGTCTAGTCTTCTTCAGAACATGGGAATCCAATATTGTCTCAGCTTGAGGTATGGAAGAAGAAAGTAAGGGCAAGTTGGCAATTGACTGTTGAACATCAAAAACTCATGCATCTTCCTTGGGAAGTTATCTCTTGTAGATAACCAAATCCACAACATTTAAAATGGGAGACAAAGTAATATCAGATGGCAAATCAATCTTATATGCATTAGAGCCATACTTGGCTAAAAATTTACATGGGCCTATTCTCCTCATTTGTAGCTTGCTGGGAACTACTTTCTAAAGTTGAGCCTTGTTCAAATGTACCATCACCAAATCTCCAACTGAAAATTGGACACCTCTCCGTGTGGCATCAACTCTGGCTTTAACTTTTTGTGAAGAATCTTGGAGAGCTCGTCTGAATTGGTCATGAACCTCCTTCATAGATTGAGTGACATCATCTTCTTAACCACTTCTGTGCGAAAGATTACCAAGATCTCGTAATTCTATAACACCTCGTGGGTGCATACCATATACTATCTCAAAAGGACTCTTCCTAGTAGACCTATTGACACTATCATTGTATGCAAACTCTTCCCGATGAAGAATCTAATCCCAACTCTATCCATATTCTTTTGTCAAACACCTTAAAAGGTTACCAAGTTTCATATTGACCACCTCTATTTGACTATCCATTTGGGGATGATAGGCTAAACCAAAAGACAAATTAGTTCCCAATCTTTTCCAAAGAGTTTTCCAAAAATGTCTAAGGAATTTGACATCTCTATCTGAAACAATACTAACCAAAAATCAATGGATTCTAATAACCTCTTTGAAAAAAAAGTGTGCAATGTGACTAGCATCATGAGTAGTTTTACAAGGAACAAAATGTGCCATCTTACTGAATCTGTCAACAACAACAAAAATGCTATCACAGCCAAGATTTGTTCTGGGTAATCCAACCACAAAATCCATACTTACACATTCCCTTGGCCTTGTAGGAATAGGTAATGGGTGATACAGACTAGGATTAGTAGTTGTATCTTTAGCTTTTTGATAAATCATACATTGCTCAACATACCTTCTAGTATCCCTCTGCATTTTGGGCCAATAGTATAACCTTTAAATAAGTTTCAATGTCTTATTAAGGCCAAAATGACCACTAAAACATCCATTGTGCTTTTCTTGGATCATATTTTCCCTCATCGATCCTTTGGGAAAACACAACTATCCACCTTGAAACAACAAACCATTCTACAAAGTAAAGTCGACATATTCACTATGAAAGTGACTTTGAAATTCTTGACAAACCTTGTAAATGGCTGCAAAATCATCATTAGGGTACAAATCCTTCAAGTAATTGTTGGCCTTCTACACTCTTATGAGAATAATTGATGTTGTCATTGATGGCAACCACCTGGTAAGCCACCAGCAGTTACCGACATTGATGGACACTTCACTGACAATGGAAACAATGCGTACCGACACCCCAACTAACAGGGAATAAGCTTTTGTTTATTTTATTTAAATGTAATAATATTTTGTAAAATATGACATGGCATATTGTAAAAGACTCAAATATATGTATGAGATCTTATAGGTCATTTTACAATAGAAAATGAATGTATGGAAGTATGAAAATTGTGTACGTGGTGATATAATTGATAGCGAAGGTTTTGGTAATGGAATGAGCTTAAATCAGTACTGAACCTGGCATAGTTGATGCTATTTTGAAGTAGTACATTGTATTAGATTTCATAATCCACTTTTGTAGTCAGTGTGACTCTTATTGAGCAGTGTGCTCTAGGCAGCTGGTCTTCCTACATGTGCAGACCCCTCATTGTAAGTAATATTTATTCATTGACCAGTGAGTGAATATTGTGGGTCACAAATCCCACTGAGATTTTTCCCACACCATGTTTCCTTGTTAAATATATTGTGTTAGGGTGTGTTCTCTATGCTATCTATGTTATTCTTATTTGCTGCATTAATTCTTGTTTACTAGTACACTCAATGATGCTGGAAATGAAAATCTAAGACTCGGTCATGAAAATGATATGTTGAAGACAGATCTGATTCACATGCAACATGATAAAACTGAACTTATGACACAAAAGGGAATTTGATAAAATGTGTTTGCTACTACAAATCAACACAAAGAGAAATTCAAGAAAAGTTCAGAGGAACTTGATGATATGCTGAAAAGTCAGAAACCAAATGGAGATACAAATGGACTTGAATTTGAAGTTGGAGAAAGTTCTAGTACTGCAAACAATCATGATCATAGTAAACCAGTAAGACAAACTAATGCTTACAATTTTAACAAAAAATGTTTCAATTGCAACAAATATGGTCATAAAGAAAATCAATGTAGATTTAGAAAAAAAATAGAACATTAATGCACCCACCGGCCAATGTTCCAAATGCAACAAAGTTGGTCATAATTCAGAAAACTACAAAATGAATGCGAAATGTTATGTTTGTGGAAGATATGGACACTTATCTAATCAATGCAGAACACAAACCAACATAGGATATGGAAAAGCTATTCAGTGGAATAATGTGACCTGTTATGCTTGTAACAAGATTGAACATATTGCAAAATTATGTAGAAGTAAGACTTCACCGGTAAATAATAAAGGATCGAGTTTCAAAGGCAAAGAAAAGGTAGATGAGGTAAACCAAGAATTTTCAAAACAATGGATTAGGAAGATAGATCATGATGTTGATGAGACTATTTCTTCATTGGTAGAATAGAGTAACCCTCGACTGGTAGGAGATTCTTCATCCAACTAAGAAGTAACCCTTTGGGGGTATTGCAGCAAATTGAATATCATATAGATTACCCTCAGTCGATGGTGATAAGATATATTTCTTCTTTACTAGTAGATGTGTTAATTTTTCACTTAATTGGTGAGTATTTAATGCGGTTGTTGAGAGAAAAGTCATTTTTTATTCACTAAGCATTCAAATTAGCAGAGGGTGTTAAAACTGAGCAAAGACATTCAATGTGAAGGTCTGAAGCGATTTCTTTCAAGCATTCAGATATTATAAGGTAACTAAAGGTATTTTTCAAATTGCTTCTTCTTTTGCTCCTGAATTTACTACGAACCCTACTATCATGGAAAATGTAAAACACCATAGGCCCGTGTTTAAGATAATTCTCAAAGTAGCTAAGAAAGATGATTCCATAGGTGCTTTTACAAAAATTCCTAAAGGTGTAGCTTATACTAAAGACCTGAGGATTTATATTCATTGCAACATTGAAGAATTAGGTTTCGAGGAATTATTGAAAATGTTTAGAATGGTAATTTGCGATGAAAATGCACTGTTAAACTTGAACACAAAATTGCAGAGACTTTAGGTTTTTTTGAGATATTGAATATCCCTAAATTTCTAGAAGTAGTGAGAATTTTCCTAAGAAGGGAACATGGAGAATTTCTATGGTTCGATTCTATCTGCAAATTCACTCGGCAAGCAATTAGGGCAGTAACTGGTTTACCCTCAACCGACAAAAGACTAGACAAAACAAAGAAAGTTCCTAACAAAAAGGTAATGATCCTAACTAGAAGAACATCAGACGGTAGATCACTAAGAGTGAAAGACATCAAAGACATCAATGAGAGATTCATAAGTATGATACTTGGTTACAAGACTACACATACAAATAGACTTAACTCAGTTTCTAGTCTTTGCATTAATAGTGCTTATGAAATGGTCAACAACAATGCAATCATTAATGTGTGTGAAGGGCTAAAAGATGAGCTCATTGATAATTTGAAAAAGATTAAAGGAGATAAGAAAGGGACATTTCACTTTAGTAATCTTCTAGTATGCTTAATGTTGTATTTCACTAAGGAAATTCCCGATATAGGACCAAAAGACTTTGGATATGACATACCAGTAGGAAAAGAATTAGAGGAATCCTTTATCGGCATGGGAACTACAAAAAGCAACAATATAACTGAATAATTTAAAGCTTTTCAAGCTCAAATGAAAACTAGAGAAAGACTACTGCAAAGTGTAGTGGACAAATATGACAAAGAAATCTATTTTGTCATCAAAAAGTATGAGACATGGATGGATTATTTACTTCCTAGGACTGTATAGGTAACTAAAATGGGCTATGAGATAGATCTCAACATTATTGAGACATATGCAAAAGCTTTGTTAAATGCACCAAGAGAACCAACAAAACAAGTATTTGGTACTGTTGAAACTATTGAGAGTGGTGTGAAAACAATGAAGCAAAACAAGAAAAGAGAAAATTACATTAGGAATGCATCAAAGAAGGTATAGGAATTCAAAGAAAATGTTATGAACTTTACTAGGATAACGGCTAGTGAGCTGGAAGGACTACAACCAGAGGCACACATTTCATCGGTTGGCACATCTTCTGATAGTGAGATACCAACTGAATTCAAAAGAGTTGAGAGGAAGAGAAAACCTTCATCGGTACCCTCTCCTTCACCCAAAAGAACAAGGACCTTGAGGAAGAAACAATAGGCAGTAAGGTAACCAGCCAGGAAACTAACTCCCAAGAAGAAATAGAAACCAGACATACCTTCATTAGATAATTTATTAAATGAAATAATTGATGATGGTAATTTGGCTAATGTGAGTAAATTGTATAACACATTCAAAGATTCAGATAGGGAAATTCAAATATTCAGACAAGGAAAGAATTGAGAATAGTATAATTTTAGATCTAGATATATACAAAAAGGTTTTAATTGAAGTAGTGAATGATTTACCTAATGAACTATATAGAAGATTAGATGCAAAAAGGATTGTAGTGATGGAATTGGATAAGAAACTAAAAGTTGAAAAACTTTTAGCTGTACATCCAGTTAACTCAAAAGAGGAAATTGATGATCTAATTTGTCAGGCTAACATACCCATTTTTTCTAGTGATCACCAAAAAGAAAGTTTGATGGAAGGTAGAGTGAATGAGATTACAAAGGAGACTGCTGGTAAATGGGATATCTTTTTTGTGGAAAAACAAAAACAAGAGGAAATGAACCGGTGGAAGAAAACATTCAAGGTGTATCAAAAGGATAACGACAAGGGGAAAGGTAAAATTGGTGGTATTCCAAACATCAAGATCACTGAGTATTTACCGCCACCTTTGGATACTGCACCGGTACATACTGTTGATCCACTGGTTACTAACAATGAAGGTATCACACATGATGACACTAATCCTGAATCTGAAATACTATTCACAATGTGGGTACTCAAGAAGTGAATATTGTTGTGGATAAGGACACTACAAAGGTTAAGGATGATAATGTTGATAGTGGCAACATTGTTGAAAAACTTGTAGAGACTGTTGAGGTTGAGATCCCAATAGATAAATCATTACAATTAGAGAAATCATTACAAATAGAGTAACCATTGGATACTGGGAACAATACTGAAGGTATAGATGTTGGCACAAAGAAACCTATTAGGACTGAGATACCAATAGTTGAGCATACAAAGAAACCTACTGAGATAGAGGTACATATTGAAGCAGAGAAACTGGAAATCACTGAGACACCTAAACAATCAGACAAACTTTACTAGTTGAAATGAAAACTCAAACTGATCCATTGAAGGATAACACAAGCAAAATGGTTACGAATGTTTGAAGCATAGAGGTAATTAAGGTAATAGGTTAGACATCTAGAACTTCATCAAGTGAATTTAGACCTACTAATGTAACAGAGGTACTCCTAGATTCAATCAAGAAGATAACAGACTGTAATGCATTGGCCTACAAGGCAATTGATGACACCATACCAATTCTTAAATTGATTGCACCAAAATGTAACATAGATCATGTAAACGATTCTTTAGGTAAATTGGACACATTGTCCAAATTCATTACTGACAATGTAATAACGATTGATAAGGTGAATAAGGACACCTTCAAAGAGAAAGTTGAAAAGGAGAAGGATAAATTCTTTGAGGACACAATAAAGAAGTGCACAAAACACATGAATACACTATTACTGTCACTGAACACTATAATTTTGGAATATAAAGAGTTGTACAAAGAAACATGCAAACCACATCTTTTGACAAAGGACATAGAAAAGGAGATTAGAAGAGTACAGAAAGAAATAGATGACATAGCTGATAATATAATTGGTTCATCTAAACCTATATCAGTTATTGAGCAGGAAATCATAGGTTTTGAGGAGAAATTGGAGAAATTTGAGAAAGAAAAGGCAAGGATTAAGTCAAATGCCAAAGAACTTAAATACAAACTTGGTCCTAAGCTGGACAATCTAATGTCTCTGAGAAATGAAATCTCTAAGGCATTACTTCAAGGACAACGATCATCAGGAAAGCACATGCATCATCTCACCGATACGATCCAACAAACTAAGGCAGCCCTGAACGACAACAACAGATTCATGCAGAGTCTTAATTTGGTTTTGGCAGATATATTCTAGATTGTAACCAACCGGTTACAAACTTTGAGGTGACATTTTTACACTCATTTGACTATTTTTGATAACCTTTGTCATTGATGTCAAAGGGGGAGTAGTGGAGAGAGAAAAATGATTATTCAGAAAAGATCATTTGTTCAAGGGAATCACATCTTTTTGGTAACTTTTTGGACTTCAGTTTTTGGAACAGATTTTGGATTTTTCTCATGAGTGTTGCCATCAATGCTAAAGGGGGAAATTGTTGGCATTCTACACCCTTATGAGAATAATTGATGTTGTCATTGATGGCAACCAACTGGCAACCAAATGGCAACCAACTGGTATTCATCTAGCAAGCCACCAACACCAACAATTGATATCTAAAAACACTGGCAAACACTTCACCGACAATGATAATAATGCATACTGGTACCCCAACCGATAGGGAATAAAATATTTTTTATTGTATTTAAATGTAATTATATTCTGTAAAATTTGACATATCATATTGTAAAAGACTCATTTATATGTATGAGATCTTATAGGTCATTTTACAATAGAAAAAGAATGTATGGAAGTATGAAAATTGTGTATAAGGTGATATAGTTGACAGCGAAGGTTTTGGTAATGGAATGAGCTTAAACCGATACTGAACCTAGAATAGTTGATGCTATTTTGAAGCAGTACATTGTATTGGATTTCATAATCCACTTTTGTAGTCAGTGTGACTCTTATTGAGCAATGTGCTCTAGGCAATTGGCCTTCCTGCACGTGTAGGCCCCTCATTGGAAGTAATATTTATTCATTGGCTAGTGAGTGAATATTGTGGGTCACAAATCCCACCGAGGTTTTTCCCACACCGGGTTTCGTCATTAAATATATTTTGTTATGGTGTGTTCTCTATGCTATCTTTGTTATTCTTGTTTGTTGCATTAATTCTTGTTTACGGGTACAATGTTTTGAGATGCAAAGTTCTTAATAAGTTAAATATTCTGCAAACTAGTTAGATATTGATTCATCTCACCCCTCTCTGTATCTTTGGGACTATCATTAATTCTAACATTAATCAACTCCAATACTCCAAATCTTCATTTCTTGCACTATTAGTAGCCTTCTACTCAAAGCATTTGCTACTTTATTACACCATCATTTCTAATGCTTAATAGAAAATGTATATGACTGCAAATACTCAACCCATTTAACATGCCTATGACTCAACTTATCTTGTGAATCATGAAAACTTAAAGCTTGATTATCTGTGCAAACAAAAAAATCCTTAAGTAACAAGTAGGGCCTCCACTTTCTAAAAGCTTGGACAAGAGCATATAGCTCAAGATCATAGGATGAATACTTCTTCTTGGCATCATTGAGCTTCTCACTAAAGAAAGCTAAAGGTCTATTCTCTTGACTTAAAACATCACCAATTGCTATATTACTTGCATCACATTCAATTGTGAACAACTTATCAAAACTAGGAAGAATGAGTACTGGTTGTGTAGCTACCTTTTGTTTCAAAAGTTCAAACCCTTTGTTAGTTGCATTGGTCCACTGAAACTTATTTTTACCTCGTCTAGTGACGATATCTAGCATAGGTGCACAAATTTCACTAAATCCTCTTGTAAACTTCCTATAGAACTATGCCAAACAATGAAAACTTCTTACTTCACTTGTTGTCTTTGGTGTTGGCCAATTTGTGATGGATTCTACCTTTGATGTGTCCATCTTCAAATCTCCTCCTGAAACTACAAATCCAAGATAGACAAGTTTCTACTTCATAAACTCACACTTCTCCAGATTTATTGTTAGTTTCTCATCATACGATTTTTGCAATACAATACTAAGATGCTCTAGATGTTCCTCTTTAATTTTACTGAAAATCAAGATAACGTCTAAGTATACAACAACAAATTTACCAATAAAATCTTTAAGCACTTCATTCATGAGTCCCATGAATGTAGTAGGAGCATTACTAAGACCGAATGCCATAACAAGCCACTCATAAAGTCTTTCATTTGTTTTGAAGGCTGTTTTCCATTCATCACCTTCCTTTATCCTGATCTAGTGGTATCCACTCTTGAGATCAATCTTAGTGAATTACTTTGCACCTCCTAAGCAATCCATCAAGTCCTCAATTCTTGGGATAGGAAATATGTACCTGATAGTGATTCTATTTATGGCTTTGGAATCTATGCATAGCTTCTATGTTCCTCCTTTCTTGGCTGCTAACACTGTAGGTATGACACAAGGACTTATGCTCTTCTTTATCAATCCTTAGTCCAACAATTCTTGGAATTATCTAGCCACTTCCTTGTTTTGTTCTAGAGTCATCTTATAGGCTCCTTTGTTGGGTAATTTTGTCTTTGGAATGAAATCAATCTAATGGCTTATGGCTCTAATGGGAGGTAGGGTTGCTAGTGCTCCATCACTTATAATCGCTTTGAAGTTGCCTAGTATCTGTTGCACTTCATGAGGTATTTGAACCTTCTTTTCTTATTTTTCTTCCTTTGGTTTTACTATAAGAGAAAATCCCACTCCTTCTCCTTCCTTCAGAGTGTTAATAGACTCTATTTCACTCACTAATAACATATTTTGGGACTTTAGTTTTGCTACTCTCTCCTTCATCACTTAGGGACTGAATATGGTATGTAACTCCATCCTTTTGAAAATAATAAGAGTTCTTCTCTCCATTGTGAATGGCCTTTCTATCAAACTACCATGGTCTACCAATAAGTAGATGGCAAGCATCTATAGGCAGGGTGTCACACAAGACTTTATCCTTATAACTACCTATGTTGAACTCAACCCATGTTTGTTCATTTACTACCACATGCTTCTCCTTGTTGAGCCAAGTTACCCTATATGGATTACTATGTGGGATTATTTCCAACTTCAGTTTATTTACTGCTTGCTCTGACATAATGTTGTCAGTGGACACTGAGTCTATCACCACTCTACAAACTTTACCAAGGACCTTGCATTTGATTCAAAACAAAGATATTCTTTGAGTTGGTTCTTCTTTGATTGGCTTCTTAATCAGGGCTCTTCTCATAATTAAATTTTCTCCATCTTTAGGAGCTAAGGGGTATGTGTAGGATCATGGTGTGCCAAAATAGGCCCTTAAGTGGCAATGAAATTTCAGAAAAATCAGAGTTATGCAACTTGACATGAAAATTTGAATAAGTTGTGAACATTATTTTTAAAATATGTAAGAAGAGAATATATAGAAAATTGAATGTAGTTTCTAAGCTACTAGTTGTTTTTTGGAAAAAAACAATCCTATTTGATGAAAATTTCAAATTTCAATGTAGTGGTACTAAAATTTCAGGAAAAAAATAAGAAGTAGACATATGTCTGACCACCCTAATCACAATAAAATCTTAATATTTTTTTATAATATATGAAATATAAGTATTAGACTCATGTCCGGATGTGACACATATTTTGTTTTAATTTTTTATGAATTAAAAAATTATTTATGATTTTTTTACTACAGCTTTTTAGAAATTCAAAAACTCCTATGTCTGACCACCTTAACTTGGTCAAAACCTTATGAAATTTAAATTTTTTAAATTTTTCCCTATAGTAGATGAAGCATATGATGTGACACATGTTTCAATTTCAAAAAATGTTATACCGTTTTAAAGTTATGAGTTTTTTTCAATCAGTATATCAATCAGGACTATTGTTAGAATTCAATTAGAAAATAAATAATAATTATTTACTAAAGTCAAAATAAGACAAGCCTTATATTGTTGGAAAGCTGGGAACGCCCTTAAAAAACCCTTTTTGTCTTATCAATTTTGGCTACCAAAAAAGTCATTAGCCACCAGTGTAAAGTCTAGAAAATCAAAGAATATTGAAAAACACTTTTTTTCATTTGACTTTCCAGGCTTCTCACTTGCAAGCCTAATACCAAAGCATTCCCGAGACGAAATTTGAAATTTGAAAATTTGAGTACAAAAATTTGCGGTCCCCAAAGAGTTTCCCTTTGTTGCCATTTATGAAGTAAACTGCCACATGGTAGAAATCCGATATCCGATTAAATCGGATATCGGATTTTATTGGTCATATTTTAGAGAGAGAGAGAGAAGGAGAGGGAGAGAGGGAGAAAGAGAGAGAGAGGAGGAGAGGGAGAGAGAGAGAGAGAGGGAGAGAGAGAGAGAGAGAGGAGGGGGGAGAGAGAGAGAGAGACCATATGACCCCTAACGATACAATTTGGTGGCTTAAGGGGTCCTATGGTGTCATTAGGGGTCATATGGTGTCTTGGGACACCATACAACCCCTTAAGACACCAAATCATGTCGTTAGGGGTCATATTGTGTCTTACGACCCATAACTATGACTGCTAATGATAGTTATGTGATATGGTGTCCCATGAACCCTTATGACCTCTCAGGACACCATATGACCCCTAATGACACCATATTGAGTCACTTTGGGTCATATTGTGTCCTAAGGGGTCATGTTATGGTCTATGACCCTTTAGGACAACATATCAGCCCTAACAACATGATTTAGTGTCTTAAGGGGTCCTATGGTGTTGTTAGGGGTCATATGGTGTCCGTAGGGGTCATATGGTGTCTTGGGACACCATAGGACCCCTTGGGACACAATATGACCCAAAGCGGCCCAATATGGTGTCATTAGGGGTAATATGGTGTCCTAAGAGGTCATAAGGGTTCATGGGACACCCTATGACCCCTATGGACACCATATGACCCCTAACGACACCATCGAACCCCTTAAGACACCAAATCATGTCGTTAGGCGTCATATTGTGTCCTACGACCTCATAAGACACAATATGAACCCTAACGACATGATTTGGTGTCTTAAGGGGTCCTATGGTGTCATATGGTGTCCCATGAACCCTTATGACCTCTTAGGACACTATATGACGCCTAGTGACACCATATTGGGTCGCTTTGGGTCATATTGTGTCGTTAGGGGTCATATTGTGTCTTGTGACACCATAAGACCCCTTAAGACACCAAATTGTGTTGTTAGGGGTCATATTGTGTCCTACAACCCCGTAAGACACAATATGACCCCTAACGACATGATTTTCTGTCTTAAGGGGTCCTATGGTGTCATATGGTGTCCCATGAACCCTTATGACCTCTTATGACACTATATGATGCCTAGTGACACCACATTGGGTCGCTCTGGGTCATATTGTGTCCTATGGGGTCATATTGTATCTTAAGGGGTCCTATCATGTCCCAAGACACCATATGACCCCTAACGACATGAAATCATGTCGTTAGGGGTCATATTGTGTCCTACGACCCCGTAAGACACAATATGACTCATAATGACATGATTTGGTGTTTTAAGGGGTCCTATGGTGTCGTTAGGGGTCATATGGTGTCTTCTGACACCATAGGACCCCTTTAAGACACCAAATCATGTCGTTAGGGGTGATATTTACACCATAGGACCCCTTAAGACACAGTATGACCCCTTAGGACACAACAATATGGTATCATTAGGCATCATATGGTGTCCTAAGAGGTCAGAAGGGTTCATCGGAGACCATATGACCCCTATGGAGACCATATGACCCCTAACGACACCATAGGACCCCTTAAGACACCAAATCATGTTGTTAGGGGTCATATTGTGTCCTACGACCTTGTAAGACACAATATGACCCCTAATGTTACGATTTGGTGTCTTAAGGGGTCTTATGGTGTCGTTAGGGGTCATATGGTGTCCATAGGGGTCATATGGTGTCTTGTGACACCATAGGACCCCTTAAGACACAATATGACCCCTTAGGACACAATATGACCCAAAGCAACCCAATATGGTGTCATTAGAGGTCATATGGTGTCCTAAGAGGTCATAAGGGTTCATGAGACACCATATGACCCCTATGGACACCATATGACCCCTAACAACACCATCAAACCCCTTAAGACAACAAATCATGTCGTTAGGGGTCATATTGTGTCTTAATGGGTCGCAAGACACAATATGACCCCTAATGACATGATTTGGTGTCTTAAGTGGTCCTATGGTGTCCTTAGGGGTCATATCATGTCCATATGGGTCATATGGTATCCCATCAATCCTTATGACCTCTTAGGACACCATATGACCCCTAATGACACCATATTGGGTCGTTTTGGGTCATATTGTGTCCTAAGGGGTCATATTGTGTCTTAAAGGGTCTTATAGTGTAAATATGACCCCTAATGACAAGTTTTGGTGTCTTAAGGGGTCATATGGTGTCATAAGACACCATATGACCCCTAACGACACCATAGGACCCCTTAAGACACCAAATAATGTCATTAGGGGTCATATTATGTCTTACGGGGTCGTAGGACACAATATGACCCCTAACGACATGATTTGGTGTCGATAGGGGTCATATGGTGTCCATAGGGGTCATATGGTATCTTGGGACACCATAGGACCCCTTAAGACACAATATGACCCCTTTGGATGCAATATGACCCAAAGCTACCCAATATGGTGTCATTAGGGGTCATATTGTGGTCTAAGAGGTCATAAGGGTTCATGGGACACCATATGACCCCTAACAACACCATAAGTCCCCTTAAGACACCAAATCATGTTGTTAGGGGTCATATTGTGTTCTACGGTGCCATAAGACACAATATGACCCCTAATGTTATGATTTGGTGTCTTAAGGGGTCCTATGGTGTTGTTAGGGGTCATATGGTGCCCATAGAAGTCATATGGTGTCTTGGGACACCATAGGACCCCTCAAGACACAATATGACCCCTTAGGACACAATATGACCCAAAGTAACCCAATATGGTGTCATTAGGGGTCATATACTATCCTAAGAGGTCATAAGGGTTCATGGGACACCATATGACTTGTATGGACACCATATGACCCCTAACGACACCATCAGACCCCTTAAGACACCAAATCATGTTGTTAGGGGTCATATTGTGTCCTACGATCCTGTAAGACACAATGTGACCACTAATGACATGATTTGGTGTCTTAAGGGGTCCTATGGTGTCATTAGGGGTCATATGGTGTCCATATGGGCCATATAGTGTGGGACACCATAGGACCCCTTAAGACACAATATGACCCCTTAAGACACAATATGATCCAAAGAGACCCAATATGGTGTCATTAGGGGTCATATGGTTTCCTAAGAGGCCATAAGGGTTCATGGGACACCATATGGACCCTATGGACACTATATGACCCCTAACGACACCATCAAACCCCTTAAGACACCAAATCATGTCATTAGGGGTCATATTGTGTCCTTGGACCTCGTAAGACACAATATGACCCCTAACGACATGATTTGGTGTCTTAAGGGGTCTGATGGTGTCATAAGACACCATATGACCCCTTAAGACATCAAATCATGTCATTATTGGTCATATTGTGTCTTACAGGGTCATAGGACACATTATGACCCATAACAACAAGATTTGGTGTCGTTAGGGGTCATATGGTGTCCATAGGGGTCATATGGTGTCTTGGGACACCATAGGACCCCTTAAGACACAATATGACCCCTCAGGACACAATATGACCCAAAGCAACCCAATATGGTGTCATATGGTGTCCTAAGAGGTCACAAGGGTTCATGGGACACCATATGACCCCTATGGACACCATAGGACCCCTAAGAACACCATAGGACCCCTTGAGGTCCACCAAATCATGTTGTTAGGGGTCATATTATGTCCTACGACCCCTTAAGACACAATATGACCCCTAATGACATGATTTGGTGTCTTAAGGGGTCCTATTGTGCCGTTAGGGGTTGTATGGTGTCTTGTGACACCATAGAACCCCTTAAGACACCAAATCATGTCATTCTCTCTCTCTCTCTCTGTTTCTCTCCTCCTCTCTCTCTCTCTTTCTCTCTCTCTCTATCTCACTGTCTCTCTCTCTCCCATTATCCCTCTCCTTCTCTCTCTCTCTCTGTCTCCTCCTCTCTTTCTCTCTCTCTCCCCTTCTCTCTCCCTCTCTCTCTCTCTCCCTCTCCTTCTTTCTCTTTCTCTCTCTCTCTCTCTCTCTCTCTCTCCCTCCCTCTATCCCTCTCCTCCTCTCTCTCTCTCTCTCCCTTTCTCTCTCTCAAAACATGCCTAACTAGACATCTCAGAGCCAATAGTTCATCATCACAACAAGAAGAATGAGAAATCAGCGACACGACAACATTCCATTGAGTGAGACTAACAATTTTTTTGCCAACCGAAAAATTGCTGCCCTAATAAAACCATAGGGCAAATTGAAAAACCGAGATAGGCTTTAGTAGGGACCCCTCTCATGGCCCCGTAGGTTCAAATGGATCATTCGTAGGTGCCATGAATTTTGAGTTTGGGCCCGTCAAAGTTTGATGATTTTGAGCACTTAGGGTGCTCAAGGGATGATGCCGATAGGGTATGACCCCAATCGTTCAATCGAGTGGGGGGGAAAAATAGGAGCATACGTAGGGTAATAATGCCTAACTAGACATGTCAGAGCTGATGGTTTGTCATCACGATAAGCAGAATGAGAAATCGGCCACGTGACGATATTCCATTGAGTGAGACTGACGATTTTTCACCAATCGAAAAAATGCTGCCCTAATAAAACCATAGGGAAACTTGAAAAATTGAGACAGGCTTTCATAGGGACCCTTCTCGTGGCCCCGTAGGTTCAAATGGATCATTTGTAGGTGCCACGGATTTTGAGTTAGGGCCCTTCAAAGTTTGACAATTCTGAGCACTTAGGGCGCTCAAGGGACGATGTCGGTAGGGTATGACCCCGAGTGTTCAATTGAGTGGGGGGGAATAATAGGAGAATGTGTAGGGTAATAATGCCTAACTGGACATGTTGGAGTTGACGGTTTATCATCGCGATGAGCAGAACGAGAAATCGACCACACGATAACATTCCATTGAGTGAGACTGACGATTTTTTTGCCACCTGAAAAATTGCTGCCCTAATAAAACCATAAGGAAAATTGAAAAACCAAGATATGCTTTTGTAGGGTCCCCTCTCATAGCCCTGTAGGTTTAAACCAAATGTTCGCAGGTGCCATGAATTCCGAGTTAGGGCCTGTCAAAATTTGACAATTTTGAGCACTTGGGGCACTCAAGGGATGACGCCAGTAGGGTATGACCCCGAGTATTCGATCGAGTGGAGGGGGGGGGGAAATAGGAGCATGCATAGGGTAATAATGCCTAACTAGACATATCAGAGCTGACGGTTTGTCATCGCGACGAGCAGAACGAGAAATCAGCCATGCGGCAACATTCCATTGAGTGAGACTGACGATTTTTTTGCCAACCCAAAAATTTCTGCCCTAATAAAACTCTGAGTGTTTGACCGAGGTGGGGGGAAAAATAGTACCATGCATAGGGTAATAATGAATTGTATCAGGTATTGTTCATTAAATGAATTGTATTGTATTGTTCATTAAATGAATTGTATTGTTCATGAAATGTATTGTTCATTGAATGAATTGTATTGTATTGTTGATTAAATGAATTGTATTGTTCATTAAATGAATTGTATTGTATTTTTCATTAAATGAATTATATTGTTCATTATAAAAACAACACTTATGATGAAATGAAATGAAATTAATTGTATTGTTCATTAAATAGCCATTATTAACCATTGTTAATTATTGGAAGGAAGATTAAAGATTTCCATGATAACACCACGCATAGATGGGCAACAATTTATATGATCGAATATCAACTTTTGTATATATAAAAATGTCAAATGATTACAAATGTATGTCCATACACAAATATGGCATAAATGCCAACTAAAACAAAATGTATATCTAAATACATGAATGTATGTCCATTTACAAAATATACATTCCAACTAGACATGTAAGCATCCCAAAACTATCTATAACATCCTAAGCTACAGATGGATCATCAAAATCGATCCTCTTCGCCGTACTGCTCAACTCTGAAGGATCCTGCACAAGAAAAACAAACCACGATTAATATTAGTTATATTATATAATTCACATTCGAAAAGTTAACATAAAAATGAACTATAATTGAACTATTCATGTTTACCTCATCTCCACGTTTTCTCTTGAGCTTTGCAGGACTCTTGATGTATGTTTTCAGTAGAGGAGGTATGTTTTGAATATTTTTATAAACAACCTACATATGTTCAGAAACATGACATTGATACAAGTTAGCATATAATTGTCACTGATAATAACAAATTATATCTACTAATCAAAAAATAAAATAAACACACATCTACTCAAGGCATCTCTTCTTCTTCTTCAGGTATACTGGGTGTCGTCATCAAGGATGTGAAGCCAAGGATTCTTTGTATATATACACAACAAGTATATGAAACTATCAATCTATGTCTAGACATGTATAATCACTATAAGTTATTTAAACTATCCATTCAATCATATTTGCATTCAATTACCTTTCCGTTGTCTCCAACTGCACTACCAGATCCTAAATCACACTGCCCCACACTCATGCTGCTTGTGCCCTACAAGAGTAAAATAAGATATACATGCAAGTTACTACATAATCTAATTAATACCGATATAAACTATGAGCATGTATGTACAATAAAATACAAATGACTAGGTGCAATAATATATGTATTGTCATGATATCAAGGCCAAATGAAATGGCTGACAAGGTGCCCTCCTAAATCTATCTCAACTCATCCTCAGTCATCAATTGTTAAATAGACCATGTAAATAAAAATTAGTACTTAATATTATCTAATTTATAAATATTTAAATAAAATATAACATGAACTGTGAAAATACAAATCTTACCACTACATCATCAATGTATGATGACAGTGCCTCCTCGCCTCTAGCATGTGAGGACTCCCCAGGGTATCCTTCAGTCTGTGTAATAACATCTAGTGCATCATGCATCTCATGCACCTCATAATCTACACTGTCCACAGGATGATCAACGGGCTGTCCTACTGGACCCAAGCATACATGCCCACACATGACACAACTATGGGGCACACATATGTGTGGAGCTGAGGATGACATGTCAATGCCACTAGATGCACCGCTACCATCAAGAGTAGGCTGAGCTACTGACGCGGCCTAAGAAACCAAAAGGCTACTCAAAGAGTGAATAGCCGATATGGTCCGTGAAGCTACCTCACGAATGATATTAGGATGTTGCACTACAAGTGGGGGATCAACAGGAGGAGGGTGGGACATACAGGCCCTGGACTACTTTGGCTGCCCGAGGTCTATTTTGGGGCATACCTAATCCTACACCCTGGAAAGCTTGGATGTCAAAGTAGTTCACATGTTTGTGTAAAACAAACTCAGCATACAATTTTTTTATAAAATAGAAGGGGATATCAAGATTGTTGTTGGGTGGTTTGTCAAAAACCATCCACCAATGATCCCAAAAGTTTTTCACAATCCCATCATTTGTGCACCATTTAATAGAAAGTTTTGTTTTTTGGGGATCTACGGGCTGACCAGTATAGGGATTGACAAACAATGAGATGATTTTGGCTTTGGATATCTCAAGATCCTTGATATCCTTATACAACAAGCCATCTGCATATTTTTCCCTCATAGAATCTCACCACAAAAGGGCAGCATCATGCTCATCAGTCATGGTTTCCATACTTTTTTATGATCGACGTGAGAGGATCAAACATTGGGTTTAGACGAGGGATCCTATGATATACTTCTACAATCCCCCTCAATTCATTCAAATTTTGTGCAATCAAATCCTGAATTGAGGGGGGGTTTGGCAAATGAGGGTTTGGCTGTTGCAGTTGTTGTTCATCAGTGTTTTCATTGTTATCCCCCATTTTTAACCTAATTGAATATAAACAATTAAATTTAGTTAACAAACTTAAACAATTAGGTATTTGATTTAAAAAAACCTAGTTTCCATTAAAAAAACCATATTTTCAATGAAAAATCAGATAAACATTAACAAAAAATACAAAAAATGAATGAAAATGATTCAAAATGATAAAATTCTTACCTCTGAATCTATCTTTTAGCAATTTTTTGTCAAAAAACCGGATATCGGATTGTGATGAAATTGTGTGGCCCGTGAGTAAAAAATGACTCACGGGCTGCCACTGTCAAAATATAAAAGTCTCAGAAAATCGGATATCCGATTTTTATACTTCAATTATTTTTAAATAACATATATAATATAATATATTATTATATTATATAATACGTATTGTATTATATTATATATATTATAATATATAATATAATATGTATTGTATTATATTATATATATTATAATATATAATATAATACGTATTGTATTATATTATATAATATAATATAATATTATATTATATTATATATATTATTATATAATATAATAATAGATTATATATTATATAATACGTAACATATAATATATTTTTTAAATTAAAATTACAAATAAAAATTAGATATTCGATTTGTATAGCTAATTACCAGGCCAAGGTGTACTAACACCCAGGCCAAGCAAAAAGTCAACACGGATTTTCACATTTTTATGTGAGTGAAGAAGGCTATTTTTTTCACATTGCCACTTTTTGGCCCCCCTTGATCCTGCACTAACCCTAAGCTCACACCTTGTGTCTTGTTTTTTTCTACATCTTCTTGCACATATGCCACTCTTCTTTTATTTCCTTGAGCTGAAGTGGATTTCTCTGGACATCTATAGGCAGGGTGACCCAACTTTTGGCTATTGTAACACTTCATGGTGGAGAAGTAGGACCCGCTTACCAGTCCACTAGATCTACCTATTCCTGGGTTGCTAGTTGATCCTCTTCCTCTATGGATTCTCTTTATATGTGAATCCTCACTTTTGTCTATAAGTTTGGATTCTCCTTGGGACCTTTGATCTGCTCCTCTTCCACCAAAACTATTTCTTCTCTTCCCTCCTCACACTCATCTCTATCCTTGTCTCCCTGCCTCTGTTTATTTTCTTTCCATCTCATATTATTCCTCTCCCATCTCAGTTCTCTCTCTCTCTCTCTCTCTCTCTCTCTCTATCTATCTCTCTCTCTCCCTCCATATTTACCTCTCTACCTCTCCATCGATATTGCATTACCCACTTTTCTCTCCCCTTCTATCTCTCCCCCTATGTCTATCACCTCTCCATCCTTGAGATCTAGATCTCTCACCTCTATATGTATCACCTATCTAGCTCTTTCCCACCCTCTCAACCTATCTCCTTATCTCCTTACTCCCTTTTCTCATTGTGAACATTTATTGCATTTTACCTCTCTCTTTCTCCTTGTCTTCTCTCTTCTCTCTCACTCTCTTAATCTCTCTAGGAATATCCATTTCACACACTCTATACCCCCTTTCTAGGTCTCTCCCACCCTCTCTCCTTCTCTATCTCTATACCTCTCCCTCCTTTTCTCATTATAGGGTTTATGTAAGATATTGGTTTTAGGGTTTTGGTGCAGGAGCACCCAAGAAGACAAGGTGGAGCAGTGTCATTGATAGGCCCTATGGAGGATTTGATGAAAAATGAAGATAAATAAGACCTATAAGGTCTTTAAATGATGTAACATGGCCATGTGAGCCATAAAATGTAGTGAAGTGCAATGTAATGGTCAAAAAGTGTAAAATTGCCATTTTGAGCAATTAGGCCTAGAAAAGGCTAAAATTGGGTTTTTGGGGTAGAAGTGTGTTTAGGTGGATAAAATAGGTTTATAAGGTCATATAATGACTATTTTAATGTTTTAGAAGGTTTAGATATAGGTTTGGCAAGTTGACATACATATTTGTCAAACTTGACAACTTTGGAGCAACTTTTTGTTGTCAAAAGTTGTCAAGAATGCAAAAAAATTGTCATAAGTTAGTTATAAGTTGGTTTTAGGTTGGATTTTGACCTAGAAGGCCTTGAGGGTTATAAATAGATGAAATTGAATCATTTGAAGAGGTTGGCTTTGTATTAGCAAGAGGGAGTTAATGAAATATGACTATTTTTCATGTTTTTTAAGCTAAATTTGTTGTAACAGTCTGTACAGAGAACTATTTCCGTACTGTTCTTTCATGAGAGTTTGTGTAATGGTTGTATGAAGGTTTTTCATTCTTTGTGTGAGGATTTTTACTGAGTTTTGGTTTATCAAATAAAATCTTTTAGTTTTTGCCAGTTCGCTGCCCTGTCAAGAGTTTGTGGCTTGAAAATGTATCCACTTGACTAAACCAAGATTGGGATCCCATGGATGGTTTAGGTCAAGTGAAAATTCATTTTTTCAGTGTATATATTTCATTTCTTGGCCAGGTTTGCAAGGAGAAAGTGCATTTAAGTTGAAGCTAGGCAAGTTGGTGGTTTGATTGGAAAAGACAGTCCCAGAAAAAATGCAGTCTGATACGGGGGCCATATCTCCGTACTCAACCGTTGGATCATCCTTAATTTTTGATATGTTGTAAAGGATCAAGATTTTAATAATCTCACTGAAGCGATTGTGGAGTTTAGGTCCATTTAAAAAGTTATGGAGCTCTGAGTACGGGTCTGTCAAAGAGGGCAATAAGAAGGTAGTTTTGGTTTTATTTAATCAAAGAGTTGTATTTGTTGGGTTAAATGGATAGGATGTAACATGAGCAGAGCCTTTAAGGTTGAAAGAGGGCCTTAGGAGTCCTTAGTGTTGAATTTTTAGATTTCCAAGTGCTTTAGGATCAAATACACCATGTTTTAGCATATGTCTATTTTAATATTGGCAAGCATGTGGAGTTTGGTGGACAACTGATGTGTTTTGACCATTGAGAGGTCTTGAGTGTGGGTGTTGGGTCTCAGAGTTGATCCCATTGAAGGGTTATAGGAGTATTTCCTATTTTGTTTGAGTGAGGTTCACCTTGTCTCCACATCAGGTTTAGGTTATAGAAATTAATATTAATGGTAAGTAATTTAAAGTACATAAGGTTGAGGGTATTATCTATATTGATACTTATCTCTATCTCTTTATCTCCCTATCCCTCTCTCTCAACCCTCTATGGATATCCCTTTCTTTCTTCATCTATCCCTCATTATCTACCCCAACCTCCCTACCCACACTCCCTCACTTTTTCTTATGCTCTCCCTATTTTTGAGGTAATCAACTCTCCTGCTTATCCTCTCTCTTCTCTCTAGGTTTCTTCCTTCCTCCCTCTCCACCTCTCTAAATATCCATCCATGTCTCACTACCAACTTCTCTCTATCCCCTTCTATTTATCTCACCCATATTTTCCCCCATTTAGGTCTCTAACCTCTAACCCCACTCTAGGTATCTCACCCATTCCCCCTCAACCCTCTCCCTTTATCAAGTATATGCTTCTCTTCTCTCTCTACCCTCACTTCTCTATCTTCTCCTTCCATGGGTGTCTTATTCTCTAAATTTATACCTCTCTCTCTCTCTCTATCTATCTTTTTTATTTTGACTTTCATCTCCTCCCTCCCCCCCTCTCTAGGTCATAACCTCTCCCTCCATTTTAGATGGTATAACGTTTAGCATTTATAAACTATTAAGGATATATAGGTTTTAGGGAATAGGGTAGAGGGACTAGAAAACCCAAGGAAGGACAAGATAGAGAGTTGAGAGGAGAGAAAGAAGAGAATGTGAGAGTTCATAAGGGGAGGGAGAGAGAGGTGGAGATGGAGGGAGAGAACTAGAGAGAGGACAGATAGAGAGATAGATAGAGAGAGAGAGAGAGAGAGAGAGAGAGAGAGAGAGAGAGAGAGAGAGAGAGAGAGAGAGGTGTTGGAATCTAGGAACACTAGGAGGGGGATGAAACAATGTTTTGCAAATTTTAACTTTATTAATTTGAACCTTGGACCAATTAATACATTGAACCAAAAGAAATATGCAAGATCACAAGAAAATCAACCACAACACAATAGCACAATAATTATATACGTGGAAAACTTGGTTAAGGAAAAAACTATAGTGGAGATGAGACCCATAAATGAGTATACTCAAATATAGAGTTTACAACCTTGAGGAAGACTCACTACCTTATAGATGAGTTACATATTTGTATTGTGCCTTACACTACTCTGTTCCACTATTCTACAATATTCTGGAGCATAAATCTTCTACTTGTACACATGCAACTATGCACAATCGATCATGAACACCTCTCACGTGCATGTTGATATCCAAAATTATCATATCAATCAACCTTATATATCTGCAACATGGAATTAGGCTAGTTAGTTGTCAGCTTTAGGAATATTTTATAAATAATGAAACATGTATGTATTGTTGATTGAATTCGATCTCAAATGCATATGCAGACCAAAAATAATTGTCCAAATGCTTCCCAAATGTCGGCTAAACATCATCAATCACTAAAATAATCACCAAAATCCATCAACATAATCCTCATTAGGATTATTCACCCGAGACTATTGTTCTACACTATCAAACTAAAAACCAAAATACTAGATGTTCTAACTTACAATTCAATCAACACCGAAGGCTAAAATCATGGAATAAAATATTCAAAACATCTATAAATCTTCCCTTAGCTCCACAACACAAAATATTCAACCAAAATGATGCACCAACTAAAATACTAAATTCTATGGGATGTATTGTTCTAGATCACCAGACTTCACCAAATCTGCATTCTAACTTTCGGTAGCATCAAATCACATACTGTGGATAGGCTTGCTGACCTAAGTTTCCATGAATGACAACAAAAGATGATCTATGCAATGTCTCTTGCCAACAATCTCCCCCTTTGGAATTGATGGCAACACTTAGTGAAAAATGAAAAAGTGTAGGAATCAATAGCAACATATATACCCACTGCAAAACAAAATTTTAAAATTCAAAATTCTCAAAACTCTCCCTGAGATGATTATGACATTTTTCACTAAACCAATTTCAAAATTCAAAATTCTCAAAATTCCCCTTGAGATGATTATGACATTTTTCACTACCTTACACTCCCCCTTTGACATCAATGGAAAAGGTACATATCTGGATGCCAAAAATTCAAACAAAATTGCTATGAATAGAGACATATATATACACAGACCTTACTATCTTATATAAACTTGAAAATATCTGTAAAAGTAGTTTTCAATGAGTTCAAACTAGTATCCCAACTTTTCTTGAGACTCTCCAAATTAGAGATGTGACCACTAAAAAGATAGGCCTACATCTTTATTGTCGTAAGATCTGTCAGATCACTTATAGCCATAGGAAATTGTGCTTCATTCAAAGTATTGAGCATTGTCTCTATCTTTGGACCAATTAGATCTTGAAGTTCACCAACTCTCCCAATAATCTTGTCCTTATCATGCATCAAATTTTTTATCTTGTTAATCAAGGTAATGACTTGACCTTCTTGACTACTTACTGAGATAGTCAAAGGATCAAAAGATTGAGATAAGTCTACTAAATTCTTCTCACACACTCCTCACTCTAGTTCACTATATTCTCAGCGAATTTAGACAATGATAAAAATGCTTTGTAAACACTTACATCTTTAGATAGTGCAATCATACCCTTCATATTATTCAGTCTATATACATGCACCTAGCAATAATACCCTTCAGATTACTGAGCATATATACATTCTCTTTATACATGTACCTAGCAATCATACCCTTCAAATTACTAAGTCTATATGCATCGAATTCTTTCTTGATTTTGACTGCAAATAATTTCTCAAGTGACTCAAAATGAGTACTTAATTGATAAGAGTTTTCAGTTGGCCGAATGGAGTATATGATGTGCCTTTGGAATGCGTAGGCATGATTTTCTCTAACACACCAAATGCCAGAGTGAGCAATTCACTATCCTCAACATGAGACTTAAGTATCTCCTCCCTTTCTTTAGCTTGCACAAATGATGCAAGTTGCAATTTATGAATAGTGGACAAAGAGGATAAGTTAATAGGACCTTAGATTAATTTTGGATTAAATGATTCTTGTTGGTCCTTCTCCAAGGACTCCTTTATTGCCCCTGTAGTCTCTCTTGTTTCTTGAAGAGGTGTCATGTTATCAACCTTCAAGTCCTTTGTATCTACCTTAGAAATTTCATACTCCATAGGTATTCCATCATTAAACTGATCCAGAGGATTTTGAGTATCCTCTACAACATCCACTACCTCTGACTTATCACCACCTTTGAATGACTTTCCTTCTTCCAAAACAGAACAAATATTCACATCAACCTGTTCACCTTTTGATTGCATATATTGGGCTACCGTAATAGATGAATCCTTAGCATCTTGAAATTTTTCCAAAACAACTTTATACTGATTCCTGAGCAAAATTGTCCTCAATATTTTCTTATTATCTCTGATCACTTCCTCAAATGGCCCAATCATAAGCTTATTTACCCTCTTCTGAATTCCTTCTTGGCTTCTTTAAGAATTTTTGTTATTTCTTTCTTAGATATCATCAAACATATATTAACTAGAATAATCTCTCTTATCATTTCATCCTCAGTTTGAGCACTAACTCTCCTCATCTCCAAGACATCATATAAAATCTCAAGAATTTATGACATTCTCTACAAGAGACCTATTAAATTCATTCAATTATTTTATAGTAGCTTCTAGGGTTAATTAACCAACATCTTCAAATGTATCATAGAGTTTAGGGAGTGGTTTAACATTAACTTATATACTGACTACTTCTTCCACCTCTCTTACTGACATACCAAATTTACTAGATTCATATTTAAACTTCTTGCTAGGTTTATCTTCATTAGAGGGCTCCTCCTTAGTGACTTTCGAAGCTTTTGTGCCTTTTGAAGTCCACTTCTTTGCTACCTCTTTGTATTTTGTCTCCTCATCATTGGGAACATCAACATAAATTTGAGTACACTTACCATTCTTCCTCTTAACTTCTCCACCAAATGACTTGACTTTGAATTTCAATGAGTTGCCTTCCTTCTAAGAACTTGAGGAGGGTGTACAACTCTTATATTGTCTCGATATTGCAAATGATAGAAGCATAGTAGCTTTGGAAGTCTCATCTTTCTCTTTCCTCTGCCTATCTTTCTTGACAACTTCTGTAGTGATTCCAATATTCTTGTGCATAGTGCTCCACTTCCTAACTTTTCTCACAATTTATGGTTTCTTGAATTGACTATGAAGCTGTAAATCCTTCTCAAAAAGTGTGTCAAATCTCTCCTCAAATGTATCAAATAACTTACTCAAAAATTGTTTAGCATATACCTCTAAAATATGTTCATCTACCTCATACCTCATAGGCATGATCCATACAGTTCTAGGTTCAACTGCCTCCATCAAACATTGGTCAATCTCAACCATGAAGTAAATTGAATCTTGATATTTCTCCACAACAGATCTAGTGATTCTTTCCCTAGCTTGCATCATTCTTTATAAGTTATTGAAATATCCCCGAAGTGAAGCTCTTCAGGCCTTAGCATATCCAATACTATACAATAGATCTCTAGTTTAAATTGCCATTGTTCTCTCACTATCCCATTCAATATTACTAATACCCGAAATCTTATTTATAAAATATAAGAATATGCATAATACCATTGTACCATATTTTAATGTATTCTTCTTGTCCTTTTTTATTGAAGTGAGATTCTCCATCAACTAGATCTGAAGTAGCTCACACAGATCATACTCCTTATTGTTCTTCAACATCTGATATGCAACATATATAGCAGTTCCAGCTATAGAATTCTCCTGACTGGATTGATAGATCTTGTATCCGACCACCATGGAAGCAAAATTCATATCCGATTCAACAATATCATTGATTGTCATGTCTCTCTTATCAAATTTAGAACCAATTGCATCAATAACTATTTGATTCTTTACAAACTGGAACATGAGCAAACCACTAAATGAGCTAAAACCTATTATAGTCCTGATTACATTAGTTGTGATTTTAAATGGTTGATTCAACCACATGAATTCATCAAGAAATTTGGCTTAGAACATATTAAACCCATTCATTTTTATCAAACACTGGAAACCTATCAATCTGTGTAAAGTTCTCCTTCAAAGCATTTAATTTAGGTTTGATTTTTAAATTCTCTCCTAATATGTGATTTTTGTAAAGATCCAACAATAGGTATCCACCTAACTCCTCAATATTTGAATGAATGTATTCCCTAATGTTCTCGACATGGAGAACACCATATGGAATAGATGAAAATGCACCTAGAAGGTCATATTCTACTCATTTGAAAGGGTGTTTCTTTAATTAAGGGCAATATCTTTTTGTACCATCAACTACCAAAGGTGTATCCATTTGTAGAGATTTCAAATTGAAAATATTTGCAGATAAATACCTTCCATCACTAGAATAGGGTTTCACGAGGAATCACCTTCACACAAAGATATCTTCATTGAGCTAGCTTATCTTCTTCTCTTCAAAAAGAAAAGTAACAAATGAGAAGTAAAATTTCCCTTTTATCTTTCACACACTTAATTTTTTGATGAAATAAATACACTAACCCTAAACCTACTAGATATCCTATATCCATATACTTCTCTCAATAAATTTCTTGCTGATCTCCAATGATGTCCAATATCTTTTGGAGATTACCTCAAATCATTTGCAACACCTTAACACTACATCTACCAACCTATTGGATTTAGTTTTCATCTCCTACAGGGGGGCATAGGATTTTCATGAAATATCCCTCTAGGTCAAAGGCTTTACTTCAATTTTTGGATGAGTTTATAGCACCTAATTCAAGTGCAGATCCATCTCCTGCATTGTAATCACTCTTTTTCACCCATATCTTCTTCATTTGATCTTTGATCTCATCAACTTTTCCTTTTCCTTTACCATTTGCCTTCACATTTTGGCTATCTTTTATTAGACCATTTCTACTCATGTTCTTATTTTTGTATTATCTTTCAATGTGACCAGATGTGTTGCAATTGTAGAATACAACATTTCCATGTCTAGACTTGAATTTTTCTTGATTTCCTCTTGATCTACATGGATTAGAAATGTGTCCAAATCCACCACATGCATAACATCTAACATTTCTTCTATTGAAAGGTTTATTCATCATACTTCTACATTCATTTGACTTGTGTCCATACTTATTGCATTTGAAACATTGATCAGAAAATGATGGACCATTATGATTCATTCTATTTCTGCATTGACTAGCCTTATGACTAGTTTATTGTAAACAAAGCAATTACCATTGAAATTTGAAGTATTAGGTTTCCTTATGAAAGACCTTATAGCTTTGTTCTTCTTATTTCCTGACTTGGGATTGCTTTGACCAAATCTAGAGCTTTCACCTTCTCAAATCCAATACCTCTTCTATCATCTACATCCTTTTGGCTTCCAAGCATCTCATCTACCTTAGTTGATCTAATCTTGAAATTTTCCTTGTATTCATTTGCAGTAGCAAGGTCATCCCTAAGAATGATAATTTGTCTTTCAAGCTTCAGTCGATCATTCTCACAATTTAGTCTGCAGCATTCATTAGATCTTTTTTTCAAGGACTAGTTAAGGCCTTCTTCATTCTTCTTTCTTCCCTCAATATTTTGGGTCAACTTCATCACTATAGATTCCATCTCATTCTCCTAGACTGCATTAATTCTAACAAGTCTTTCACATTCGTCTGTCTTCTCCTTCAAGGATCCATCATCCATACTTAGGCTTTCTTTCTTCTTTAGCTAACCACAAAGCTCCTTTCTCTTCTCTCTAGATTTGTTCAATTTCTCTTTCAATGATTGAATGAAGTTCTTAGCATCTTTAAGATTTTCTTTAAATTTTTGTACTTTAGCATTGGACTAATCAAGATCATCAAGTGCAACTAAAAGCTATTGTTGAAGACCACCAAAATCCATTAAAACACCTTCCTAGATCTTGCTCAAGCTATTAGACTTCTTCTGAGGAACTAGGCTCTGATACCAATTGTTGGAATCAAGGAACACTAAGAGGGGGCAGTGAATTAGTGTTCTACAAATTTTGACTTAATTAAGATGAAACTTTAACCAATTAATACATCTAACCAAAATAAAGTTGTAAGAGAACAAGACAATCAATGACATCACCATAACACAATAATTTTATACGTGGAAAACCTGGTTAAGGGAAAAACCATGGTGGGGATGAGAACCACAAATGAGTATACTCAAATATAGACTTTACAAGGGAATGCACATGCATTCAGGCACACTGCCTACAACTCACTGCTCAAAAACAAGAAGGGCTACAACCCCGAGGAAGGTTCACTACCTTAAAGATGAAATAAAATTGATTACAAGAGAATTTTAAATAATGAACAACATCTACAAATGTTGAGTATAGTTTTGGTGAAGCACATTTCTCACATATTTCCATTCTACCTTATACTGCTTTGTTCCACTGTTCTACAATATTCAGGAGCATAAATCATCTACTTGTACATAATCAATCATGAACACCTATGACATACACATCGATATCCAAAATGATCATATCAATCAACATTATATATCTGCAACAAGGAATTAGGTTAGATACTTGTCATCTTCAAGAATATTTTACAAATAATGAAATGTGTATGCATTGTGGGTTGAATCCAATCTCAAATGCATATGAAAACCAAAAATAATTGTTTGCACACTTCCCACATGTTGGATAAACATCCTTGATCACTAAAAAAACCACCAAAATCAATCCACATAATCCACATAAGGATTATTCATATGAGACTGTTCTTTTGCACTATCAAACCAAAAACCAATATACCTGATCTTCTTTACAATTCAATCAACACCAGATGATAAAATCATGGAATAAGATGTTCAAAACATCTATCAAGTATCTCTCAGCTCCACAAGAAAAAATATTCAATCAAAATGAAGTGTCAACCAAAAAACTAAATTATGCCAAATGTACTGTTCTAGATCATTGAACTTGACCAAATTTGCGTTCTAACTTCTGATAGGATCAAATCACACACTATAGATAGGTTTTTTGACATAGTTTTCCATCAATAACAGCACTCGATGATCTATGCAGTGTCTCTAGTGAACAAGAAGAACATACATAAATAGAGAACTAAGGAGGGAGGGAGGGAGAGGTAGATAGGGAGAAAGTGAGAAACCTATATAGGGGATAGTTATATTAGTGAGGGGGAGAGAGAAGGAAATTAGAGAGATAATTTCACATAGAGAGAGGGGATTAAGGAGTTAGGGAGAGAGGAAATAAGGGGGAAATAACTAGAGAGGGGAGAGATATAGAGGTGAGAGACCTAGAGGGTGAGGTATAAATGTAAAAGAGAAAGAGGGGATAGAGAGGTGGGTAATGAGATAAGGGTTGAGTGGTGGAGAGGTATATAGCAAGGGAGGGATAAATCTAAAGAGGGAAGATAGAGAGAGAGTTGGGGGGAGTTAGTGATGAATATAATGAAGATATATGTTGGGAAAATGGTGTCTCAACCTTTCATTTTAAGTGAGTTTACTATTTATAGTAATTTTTCATTTGAGCATGAAATGGAGAAAAACTAACCACAAAGTTTTTGGCTGGCTAGATAAGCATTATAGTAAAGTTACGTCATGACATCATAGCTAGTTTTGAAGATATTAGATTTTCCATTTTGGAGGGGTCCAATGAAAGGTTTAAATTTGATTTTTAGAACTTTAGAAGTCCCAAACATCTGAAAAGTGGGTGTAAATAGTATAGCAATTTACAAGGCAATAAAGCACTTCCTGATCTTTTTGATGCTTCAAACAGTTCATTAATAGGACGCATGGTTCTCAAATTATGGCCTCTAGAAGTTTGTACTCCTGAAATAGGAAATATAAAATACATCAGACACATAAATGAGCTATCCAAAGGGAGCGACATGTAATAGGCTATCTAGAAGGGAGATAAGGTCATCTACACCTTATTGGGTGGTTTTTGCCCATGGTTTTGTAATACCATTTGAGGGTTTTTTGTATTGAATCTCCTATATATGAGGTGCATGAGATAGAGGTTGTGTGTAAGAGTCTTATGGTTATTGAGTTACCTTTGGATCTCTTATTAGTGGTACTCGTGGGAAGATATTTCTTTGCAATTATATTGTGATCTATTTTAATTGTTGAATAATATATTGGGCAGCTTTTGGTTTCTCCCGTAAGGGTTTTCCCCATGTAAATCATTATGTTATGGTTTGAATGTGATTATATATATATATATTTTTGTAACTGTTGTAATGATCTATAAAAATTTTTGCATTAACCTCCTCTCAGGGTTAGTGTAGGAAGTTGGCCCACTACTTGACTTCCTTACAATTGGTATCAAATCTTGATTACCTTTGGTTTTAGTTGTGGGTTGTTGGTTTTTTTCAACTAATCTAGATTTGAGTGGGAGATTTTATAGAAGAGACTATTTGATCTTGTTGGAAGAATTTTCAAATGGCAAGTTCATCAAGGAAAATATATGTGGAGAAGTTTAATTAAAATTTTTTAAGATGTCAAAGGTGAAGATGGAAGATCTGCTAATAGATCAAGATCTATGTGATGTTGTTGATGCGAGTGTCCAAGTTTCCTCAAATCCTATTATGGAGGTTGACTATGATGTTATGGACAAAAAAGTCAAGGTTCTAATCAAATTGTGCCTGGCAGAATCTGTTCTAATCAATATCCATGAAGAAAACACTGCAAAAAAGCTATGGTCTAAGCTTGGTGAAATGATCAAGCAAAATATTTATTAAATCAGATTTTCTTGAGCAAGAAATTGTATTCCTTGATGATGGAAGAGGGTAGACGATTTGAAGACCACCTAGAAGCACTCAATATTTTAGTGTCTCAATTAGTATATATCAGTGTTAAGATGAATGAAGAGTAGAAATGCGAAATCTTATTTTGTTCTTTGCCTGAATCGTGGGATTCTCTTGTTATGGCTATCGGTAATACTTCTATTGTATTGAAGCCTGAAGATGTCATGGGTGCCCTACTTGGTGAAGAGATGCAAAGGAAGGTATCCCATAGTTTGAAGGAAGCCCTAACTATTCGTGGAAGACCTATGGACAAAGGCAAGAAGAATGAGGAGCGTGATAAGTCCAAATCGAGAGGGAGATCAAAATATCCTTGAAAGTCCAAAGTTATTTGTTGGAATTTCTATAAACCAGGTCACATCCATAAGGACTGCAAAGAAGAAAAGAAGACGAAAAAGGAGAAGATTGATTTTGATTCTAAGTTCAAGAAGGAAGATGGTGATGCATTTATTGCATATTTGGTGACTCATGCAGGTGATGATGCCTAGTTAATTGACTTAGGTGCATCTTTTCATATGACTACCAATAGAGATTGGTTTTCTAAATATGAAGAATTTAAGTGAGGAAAGGTATACTTGGGTGATGATGCACATTTAGACATTATTGGTCGAGGTAAAGTTAGAATCAAGTTTTCTGATGGAAGAATGAAAATGATTAATGGTGTGCTACATATCCCTGGATTAAAACAAAATATGTTATCTATGATCAAACTGATAGATGCGAGTGTGAAGGTAGTCTTTTTTAAAACAGGATGTAAGATGATTAAGGATGCTATGGTAACTACAGGAGGTTTCAAGTTAGACACTTTGTATAAGCTAGCCACATACACTATTGAGTGTACTAGCACTTCTATAAAATGTAAATCTATAGAAGATTTGAGGGTTTCACCTTCAGCAGATGGAAATATTTTTTGGGTACTCAAGGGTGCTCTTTCTTCTGAATCAAATTTACCTATAGAGAAGACTATTTTATGGCATGAGAGGCTTGACCACATTGGAGAAAAGGGTGTAAGGAAGATGATGAAGAAGGAGGGTCTCAAATTGAAGATCTGGAATCCTTGTGTAGAGACGAACAGATCCCCCTTCATTTCGTGGATTTTTTGGAGGACTGTGTGCACTCCGGGCACCATCGTAATCTATCGTAATCTGTTGTAATCTATTTTGGAGGGAGTGGTTTCTCTCCCATAAGGCTTTTCCCCACATAAATCATTGTGTTATGGATTAAATATTATTAAGTCTATATCTATTTTTTATATCCTTGTGCTAAAGCTTAACCACTTGGTATCAGAACATTAGGACAATTGTGCTGAAGCTTAACCACTTAGGAAAAGATCTGAAGATGATGAAGAAGGAGGGTCCCAAATTAACTAAAGACAATTATAGAATATGGAGTGAAAAAATGAAGAGTTACATCAAATATATATGGGTGCTCAGTTGTGGCAGCATGTTATTACTAAGTATGTACCTCCTACTGATCCTCTGACAACAGATTAGCTTAAGGAGTAGCAAGAAAGCATTCAAGTATTAGAAGCCATTGCAAGTACACTTTCTGATACCGATTATATTGTTGTCCATGGTATAGAAACTGCTTTTGAAGTTTGGGAGATGTTATAATTAATCTATGGTGGTGATAAGAATATGCAAAAGCCTAAAGAAGAAAGCCTTAGAGGAAAGTTTAATGATATGAGAATGATGGAAGGATAAAATATCACTTGATATGGACAGAGGATAAAATAAGTTATCAGTGGAATTAAAAGTGTTGTTGGTACTATAAATAAGGACACTGTGGTGAGTAAAATGCTTAGAACTCTATTGGAAACCTATGCAATTAGAGTGTTTGCTATTCAAGAGTTGAGGTTAGTCAGTAATGATAAGGTTACTATTGACTCTTTGATTGGTAAGCTCACTATTTTTGAGTTTATTAGTTTAGATAACAATGTACCTAAGACAAAATTTACTTTCAAGGCATCTGTATCTAGTGTACTAGTGAGAAAAGGGAAAGATGTTTTTCATATTCATGAGTGCAGGTCAAATCATCATGGTGGTAGAAAAGCTGATGTGGATGATGAAGATAATCTAATGGAATTTGAAGCTCTATTAGCAAAAAGACTTCCTAGAAGCACATATAAGTACAAAGGAAAGCTTCCTCTTAAGTGTTTCTCTTGTAACAAGATAGGAAATATAGCTGCAAACTATCCTAATAGTGATCAAAAGGAAAAGTTTAGAAAATATAAGGGAAAAGGAAAGAAACATTATTATGTTGCAATTGATGAAGGTGCTACTGATGAAGAATCTGAGAATGAAGACAACGAGGAGATTGTTTTTGTTGTTGTTACGGAATATATGTCTAATGAGAAGGCTTTAGTATCTCATATTGACAACAATGATGAATGGATTATTGATAGTGGTTGCTCAGACCACATGAACGATGATAAGAACAAGTTTATTTCTCTCAAAGAATTTTATGGTGGTGTAGTAAGATTTAGGAACAATTGACCTTGTATGGTAAAAGGTAAAGGATCTATCTCCTTGAATGGTAAAATTAATGGTGATGATGTATATTGGGTTGCAGGTTTGAAACATAACTTGTTGAGTGTTGGTCAATTGAATGAAAAAGGTTATCATCTTGAATTTAAGAATCAAGTGTGTAGGATCTTAGAATGCAAAGGAGAATTAATTTCTACTAATAAACAAACTAATGGTAACTTATTCCATTTGAATTCTAGTGTAAGTAGTTATTTGGTTGCTAAGGTTGAAGATAGTTGGTTATGTCATAGAAGGTTTTGTCATATGAAATTTGATAATGTGGTTAAGGTCAGCAATTCAAATTTGGTTAGAGGTATGCCACAACTTGTTAAACTAGACAATGCAATGTGTAAAGGATGTCAGCTGGGTAAGATGACTACATCTTGTTTTAAGAGTAGCATATTGTATATTTGGTGCACACTAGCTTATGTGGTCCTATGAGGACTAGAAGTTTTTATGCTCATAAGTATCACGTTATTTACTGATGATTTTTCAAGGATGATCTAGATTACTTTTCAGAAGAAAAAGTCAAAAGCTTTCAGCAAGTTCAAGGCATTCAATGCCTTAGTAGAAAAGGAAACCAGTAAGAATATTAAGTGCCTAAGATTTGACCAGGGTGGAGAGTTTACATTAGATGAGTTTGTGAGATATTGTAATGAAAATGGAATAAAGAGAAAATTATCTACTCCAAGGAGACCATAATAAAATGTAATTGTAGAAAGGATAAACATAACCATTGTTGAAGCAACAAGGACTATGTTGATACAGGAAGATGTACCTAAGATGTTTTGGAGAGAAGCAGTCAACACTACAGTATACACATTGAACGGAGTACTGGTGAAGAGAGGTAATGACAAGACACCCTGTGAGTTATGGTATGGTAAAACTCTTAATGTTAGTTATTTCAAAGTTTTTGGTGGCAGGTGTTTTATAAAAAGAAATTAATATACTGCTAAATTTGACCCCAAAAGTGATGAAGGAACATTCCTTGGCTACTCTACTAAGATCTAAGCTTTCAAGTGTTATAACAAAAGGAATAAGAAGATTGTAGAGAGTGTGAATGTAAAAGTTGATGAATTCTCTAATAAATATGATGATACCAGCAAATCTGATCTAGTAGATGATGAACAAAAACTTGTGATTATTCAATCGAAAATGCAGAAGGATGATGAGAAGAATAGTGTAGAGGAAGATTCTCAACCAGTAGAAGATAAAGAAGATGAATAACAAGAAGAGGTTATTGTACTAGAACAGGTTATACCTAGGTATGTAAAGTTAAATCATTCTGAAGACTAGGTAATAGGTGAGAAGAATGCTAGAGTACATACTAGATGAAAAATCAGAGGCTCTTTTCTGATTTCCAAAGTTGAACTGAAGATAGTGAGGAAAGCTCTCAAGGATGATGATTGGTTAAAGAAAATGGAAATGAATGAAGAGCTTGATAAAATTGAGAAAAACAACACTTGGTCACTTGTTCCTAGACCTGATGATAAAAATGTGATTGGTACAAAGTGGGTGTTTAGAAATAAGTTGAATGAAGATGGTGAATTTGTTAGAAACAAGGAAAGACTAATTTGCAAAGGGTATGCACAAGAAGAAGGTGAACATTATGGAGAGAGCTTTTCACCGGTTGCTAGGCTTGAAGGAATTAGGATGCTACTTGCATTTGCAGCATTTAAAGGCTTCAAAGTTTACCAAATGGATGTAAAGTTAGAGTTTCTGAATGGTATTCTTGAAAAAGAGGTGTTTATTGAACAACCGGATGGGTTTGCATTATGAGAAGATAAGGATATTCTATGCAAAATGCATAAAGCTTTATATGGATTAAAGCAAGTATGGCATGGTTTGAGAGACTTCATGCACATCTGATAAAGATAGGATTTCAAAGAACTAGTAAGGACAACAATATTTATTTGAAGACTGAAGGATAAAAGATGTTGATTGCAAAAGTATTTGTTGATGACATCATATTTGGAGGAAATGATGATATGTGTATGAATTTTGCAGATGAGATGAAGAAAGAGTTTGAGATGGCTCTGATAGGTGAGATAAAAAAATCATTGGTTTGTAGGTCCAATAGCTGGAAGGTGGAATTTATATCAGTCAGTCCAAGTATGTGAAGGAAGTGTTAAAGACCTTTGGAATGGAAGACTATAAACCGGTTGGAACACTTATGGTTATAGGTTTCATTTTGTCAAAAGAAGATGATTTACCCTCAATGGATGAGAAGGAATACAAATCTATGATTGGGAAACTTCATTATGTTGTTCATAGTAGATCGAATATTTCCAATTCAATTGGTTGAGTAGAAATATTTTAGAAGAGCCCTAAGGAGACACATATGACAACAGTGAAGAGAATATTCAGACATCTTAGAGGGACAATCAACTATGGATTATGGTATGCATACAGAGGAAAATTTTCTTTGCAGGTATTCACTGATGCTGATTGGGAAGGAAATGTGGATCGTCAGAAAAAGAACAATAGGTGGACAATTGTTTCTAGGAGAAATACTAGTATCTTGGACCGGTAAAAAAAATAGTTGTATATCTTAGTCTATAGCAGAAGAAGAGTATGTGGATGCATCCATGAATTGTACACAAGATATATGGATGAGACATGTCTTGGAAGGATTCAAGGAGGATATGATAGAACCAATGATTATACATTGTGATAATACTAGCACTATAAATATTTCAAAGAAGTCGGTACTGCATTATAGGATTAAACATATTGAATTGAAGTATCACTTTCTGAGAGAAATGGTACAGACAAAGAAGTAAAGATTGAAGCATGTGTCAAGTAAGGAGTAGTTGGTAGATATATTCACTAATCCATTACCTAAGGCAAACTTTGAATATCTCAGAGGCAAGATAGGGGTTATACCCTTGCACAAGATCAACTAGGATGCTAGTGATGCATAAATCTAGTAGACTTCTTGAATATATTTCACTATGGATTGATGAGAAGTGGGCTACTCCTCACGAAGAGCAGCTAAGATGAGGCACACAGAGATGATGGAGATGAAGCAACATAAATGAAGATAGAAGATACCATTGCACCTTTGGCATTGCTATCAAAGGAGGAGGAGATCAATGATAGAGATAAGTAATACAAAGGAGGAGAAGATCAAGTGAAACACATATCAGTACAACATGTCATGATGAGTTCTTGATATTTGTCATCAGTTGATTGTTTTGGTGTTGCATTATTTTAGTGTTTCCATCAATGCCAAAGGGGGAGAATGTTGAAATGTTGGTATAACTGATAGAGATGATGATGTATTGATAAAGGATATTGATGATATATTGATGGACTATTGGTGATGATATAATTATGATATGATTCTTTATGATCAGTTATTTTTTTATTCATTGATGGAAACCATGTTTGTTTATGTTTGGTATATCATCTAAGTTATCTAAGTTATCTAAGCCTAGCCAGTAATGGAATGTTTACTAAGTTGACAGAGAACTGGTAAGTAGGAACAATGAAGGATATGGTTGTGGTACACATTCCTGTCAAGTTAGGTGTTGCGGTTTGGAATGTATGCTTATGACATTATAATGAGTCTATAGCAGGTAAGACATCATGTTTGGAGAACTGAAAGTCATGTTTGTAATTGACTATTATTTATTTAGTGTAGGGTTTGAGAAGAGGTAACAAGATATTTAAATAGTGATGTTTTATGGTTTGGCGGTGGATCTTTTCATCATCTTATCTTAGAGGTGATGTGTCAGAATCTATTTGAATGGATAAGATGTTGTTTGAGCATGATCAAGGAGTTAATTTATTGGAAAAATGTGAAGTGCTTAGTAGAATATGTTAAGGGTTTGACAACTTATCAAATCAATATGCGGTGATGTGTTATGATCATTCAACAATTGTATTTGTCTTCAAATTTGTTGTAATAATCTAATATGATCTATGATATAAATTGAATGTATTTTGAATGTTGTTAGGGTTATGTAATTGACCAAGTTGTGAAGTTTATTTAGGTCGATTTTGAGAAAATATTTTGTGTTGGTGATCAGACAAGGAGAGTGTATCGAACCCGATTGAGATGTCTACATGTGTAAAGCAAATTGGAGTTGAAAGGGATCTGTACTAGCAAGCAGAGAGTGCATTTATTAGATCATTTATCTATTGTTTTCTAATAGTTGCAATAGTATTAAAATTCCTTAACCAGGTAGCTCCTAATAGGCCTGATGTTGTAAATCCCTTCACTGGGTGGTTCATTAATTTGGTTTTAAATCCTTTACCAAGGTTACTCCTAATAGGTTAGAGCTCCTAACATGGCTGAGGTTAAAATCCCTTCAGCGGGTGACTCCTAACAGGTTCTGCTCTTAACCGGGCATTATTGTAAATCTCCTAACCAGGCTAGGCCTTTAACATGGTGCATTTTGAAAGAGTGCATATTTTGTGGGTACCAATTCCCACCATCATTTTTCCCATTTGGGTTTCCATGTGAAAAATCTCTGTGTTCATATGGTGGTTGATTTTTTAATGTATGGAATTGATATCATTACATTTCTTACATGTTGATGAACACATGAATGAGTAGTTTGGTAAATCTTCTTTAAGTGATTGATTGAGTGGTTACCGATATTGGTTATGAACTATTTTTGAGAAGTGTTTTTAGATTCGTTAAATATTACAATTTATTGCTATTACTGATTCACCCCTCCTCTAAGTAATAACTAGATCCTCACAATAACAAATGATACTGTGTGTACTGGGTCTGTTAAATCTGACAAGCATAAGAAAGGTTGAAAACATAAAGATGTTATTGAAATTGATGATTTGGAATATCTTATGGCTAAGGAGAAGTTGACTGTTACAAAGCAAGGAGTAAATGATTTAGGGACAAATGTGGATGAGCCTTATAGAACTAAAAAAAAATTGAAAATCCTTGATGATGAAAGTTGTATAAGGAAAATTGGAGAGATTTGGCTTGAGTCTATTGAGCAAGACAAGATTGAAAGAGTGTTGGTAAATGATATGCTTCAAAATAATATTGCAGTTGAAGATATTGGTGATTCTCTTTCGGGAGCATTATCTGAGATGGTCAGAGAACATGTGTTGTCTCCACTAGAAGAAGTTGTTAAAGTAGATGAAGGTACAATTTTTTTTGGAGATAAGATGTTATGATGCTCAGATAACATTGACTAAATGCAACATGAAATGAGGGCCTTTATTGATAGCACCAACAGAGTATACAGGTATTGCCTCTAATGACCGACTGCTATGGAAAATTTCAAGGTTAAAATTGAATCAATTAAATCTAAATTAAACTCTATTGGGAAAAAAATTGATTTTGTTAGTGATAAAGATGGTAGTTAGAGGGAAAAGATGGATTCTTTGCAGGATGAGTTGTTATCACTTTAAAGGCAGAAGGAAGAAATTGTGAATATCGATTGGAAAGTAAAAGAAATTGTTCAAGCTAAATTGGAACATTTCTCAAGACTTCTTAAAGATGCAAAAGAATATGAATAAAAATCCATCCATTCCATACAATTTATCTCATACTATTGATGTGTTAGTTAAAACCAAATGCTTATTAGTGAGTATCAAATTGGGGGTGAATTATTGGAAGGTGTTCCTTTCGGAACTCAAAGAGAAATACAAGGAAATTTTTCAGAAGAAGAGCAGTTGAGAATTATTTATGTTGATACACATTTTTGATACCCTTTTTTGTTGAAAGCAACCTTTTTCCTTGATGTCAGAGGGGGATAAATAGAGAAATGGAGAAAGGAGTAAATAGAGAAATGGAGAAAGGAGAAAGTGTAAGGAAGTAAAGTAATGGAAACAACTTCCTACACTAACCTTGAGAGGAGGGTAATGCAAAACTTTTTCAGATCGTTACAACAGTTACAGAAAATAGAAATAGATATAACAACATTCATACCACAACACAGTGATTTACATGGGGAAAACCCTTTCAAGAGAAAAATCCCACACTCCAAAAGTAGCCCAATATTTCATTCAACAATCAAAAATAGATTACAACATACTTGCAGAGCAAGCTCTTCACAGGAGTACTGATACCTTGTTGTAAGAATGTTTGTATTCTTACATGCGAAGGTGTAATGAATGTTGTATTTTGTATGTTGTAAGTGATCTCATCTTCAATGGTTGAATCCTTGTCTTGAATGCAACACTTAGCCTTGAATGGAGACTTAGAATGCTCAATTGCTTGAAGGAATGCTTGAATGCTTGAATGTTTGAATATCGCTTCCGCCTCTTGCTTGCATATGTCTTCTTTTTTCTTACCTTTTTCTACCTCCTCAAATGGGAGGGGAAATTTAGTTTATATACTTGTCAATTAGGGCTGATAGACTGATTTTTCCAACCTTAGGCTGACCTAGAAACAATATTTTCCAATTTGCAAACTTAAAGACCCGATGCCCAGAAGAGACCGGGCCCAAAATAGGGCCAGGGACCAGGGCACTGGGCGCCATGGTCCTAGGGGACCAGGGCATTGGGCACCCTATTCCTAAAGGACCAAGGCACTGGGCACCATGTTCCCACCTCCCGGGACAGCAGGGTGCAAGGAGGATCAGGCCAGGGTGCTGAAAAATGCAGTTTTTGGTGTCGTAAATAGGTTTCGGGGTCTCCATTCAGGTTCAACATTGCGCAGCCATCATGAAGACCCAAATGCAGTCGAAATTGCAAGTGTCACAATTTTAGTATGCTACAACTTAATTTGAATACCTAGTTATTAGTTTCTAAGCAGCCCAATGGTTATTATTTATAACCATGAGTTGTTTTATGTTTATAATAGCCAAACAAGATGAAAAAAAATCTCATAATTATTGGTGTAGGTTTTTATTTTCCTAGTTGGGTATTTATTTTTCCTTAGACTTGGGCTTTTCCTATACTTCTTATTAAATTTTTTTAGGTTGATAAATTGAGTTTTGAAAGGAAGTTAAGGTAGCAGAAAAACTTAGTACTCTAACCTTGAGAAAATGGTTATGGAGGGACACACATTTCTTTGTTGAATAAGGGGAAGTCTTTCTTGTAGTAAAAGGTAGCTCATTCTAATTATAAATTCTAAGAGAGCTCCATTATCTCAAGGGACAAAAAATTTCATTCTTCAAAAGCTCTATGACTAGTGGTAGAGGAGCCTCATGAAGTACACCTTGAAGTGAATTTATTTTGGGATATCCTAATGAGAAGACTCTCTTCTACTTCAAAAATTTTAAAACTATTTTTCTTTAGGAGACATAGTTTTTGATAAAGATAAATGGGTTTTACATGGACCCGAAACCAAAAGTTTTACAAAAGTCGACCATCAGCCAAACAGACATAAACCAATAGGAAAATAGCGGAGCACCCCAGGACAATCACGAAAGAAAAATAGACATAGACAACAAAACAAAACAAAATAAAAGCACTCAATTAAGAGAGTTCACTAGCTGCTTGTTCTTCAGGATGCAAATCTTATTGATTTCCTCCAGCTCCTCCATAATGAATCTTGAGGTGCCCTTATGGCTACTCCTACTTCTGGTCCTGGAACTAGGACCTATGGTTTTGTTTTCTCCAATAGCCATGTCTTCACCTCCAAGATCTTTATCAGGTTCACTATGGATGGATATGTATTTCGTAACCATGACATTGATCTTTTTGAGCCCCTCTATACTATTATTCATGGCTTCCTTTCTTATGTCAACTAGGTTCTTGAGGTTTTTCTTTATCTCCGCCATAGATTGTTCCATCTTTTCAATTCTTTGTTCATGGTTGCATTTCATCACCTCGACATCTTGGGAGAGCTTCTGGATCATAATCACAAGCTTCTCAAATTTGCTAGGCTCAGGTGAGGCTGTGAAGATATCAATAATCTCCTTTAACCCCACTTTGAGGGTATGAATTTCTCTCTCCACCTACCTCTAACAGCTCTCCTGGCTTCTTGTCTCTTCCATCACCAAGTTCATCAGAGTACTATTCATCTATTTTAGGAGACAGAGTTAAGATCTATGCCTCATGCACTTTTGAACAAAAAATTAAAGATATGTCTCATGCACATGTATATGATTTAAAAGAGTTTTCAATATTCACCAGAACCAAAAGAGTATTCATTGAACATATACTTGCAAAACTTACAAAAATAATATATCAAATGTAGAAGAAATGGAAAGATTGAGTTGAGTCTCATATTGTTCATACCAATAAAATAGTATTGTTAGTTGAATATTAGTCATAAAAATTGGGATAATTTTCTCATAGAATGTATATTGTTCATTTTTTCTCATAAATAATAATTGACACTAAATCTCCTATGTGTGTGAACCTTAAGGTCTCAATCATTACTTTAACTTTTACCAAAAGCATGAATTGTGCTTTTGGATCTTGATAGTACCAAGAAGCTCTAATATAATGACAATCAACCCATAAATAAAATATTCTTATAAATCTACACAAAGCCTCTCGAAATTTTTTTTAAAAAATATTTTCTAGACAACTAATACTAAACTAACTAAAGACTATAGTAACACTATGGGATAGTGAAAAGTAGAAACTACTTTAGCAACTAGCCTATCTTATGTTCACTTGTGAAAGGAAAATGGATAGAAGGAGCATACATTTAGAAAAAAAGATAGAGTTAGAGTGACAAACAAAGAGGGTGATAAAAGTACTATGAAAGAAGGGCGACTGGTAAAATTTGTTTATGACACATGACTATATAAAACTAAATATTTTTGGAGGGGAAGATAAAAAGAGTCAAAACCAAAAATAAAGGATCAATAATGGCACCATGTGAAGATCCAAATGAACCAATTTAAGATTGTAAATTCAGATTATATATCTAATAAAGTGAATTATGTAAGTTAATTGTGAATATATAGATATTTAGTCACATTAGAAAATCATAATTTTGTACTTGACCATATCAAAATGAGGCTTAGAAAAAATTTCTTAGTCTTTAACAATAAATAGTTTTCTAGTTGTATGTTCATTTTATTAACATATCAAAATACATTACAATATATTTTTCCTCAAACCTTCCAATATCTAATTAACAAATTTACTCTAAAATGGATTTTTTTTTTTATATTTCAAATATTAATTTGTAAACTTTATTTCACATGTTATAAAATTTGTTATTTTATTTTAAATTTTCAAAATATTTTCAAGAATTTTAGCAATGCTTGATAAGAAAGCATTATATCCTAATATGATATTCATTGATGTAAATTTTTAATTAAACATGAGAAATCATAATATGAATGAAATTTTTTAACTTCTATCTAATATACCATACCACATATGAATAGAAACCATGTACTATAAACTAGAGAACTTGTTTATATATAAGATTAGGTACACAGATGCCAACTACATATACTCCTGATCTCTACACTTTCAAAGTTACAGAATAGGAATATCCATAACCTTAATATAACATATTTATAGAAAATATATATCTTTATAGTTCATGTATCATGATGATCCTTCAAGTAGAAGGGAGAGATCTTCTAGAGTTGGTTGTCTTGCTTGTTCCATTTCCACAACATAACTTTAGTGCCCTCTTCAATGCCTCCATGCTTCCTATCACCTTGGAATGAATCCAAGTTAAGGCCAATGTAATTTTCCATCCATTTAGTAGATCATAATTGACCCCAACTAAGATTGATGAAATTATTAAATATAATAGAATAGGCATACAAGATGCATTACAAAAATGACGTTGAAATTTGTTGATTGAGTATAAACAGGTTCCCATCAAGTTTTGTGTATCTTTGAATATTACTCATTAAAATTATTAATATAGCCCAATACACTCTCATACCATGTTAGAAATTAGGACTTTAGGATACTAATCAATATAAACAAGATACAAAATTAATAAATTAAGAATCATACAAACAACACATTAAACAAGATATACATGGGAAAAACTCTTTTGGGTAAAAGACCACATAAAGCATCATTTTATCAAAACACTTACAAAATATAGTCTATATCAAAATAGACTTGAACCTATGGACACTTATCCTTAGTTCCACATGACCAGTAATACCTCTTGTGCATAATCATACAACTTACGATTGATCTCCAAATTACCATGCCTTTCAAACAAGAGAGAACCTCCTTAGACATAAGAGAAATGATGGCTTTACTAGTTTGAATAGTTTCAATAACCCCAATTCATAAATAATTAATAATATATTAGTTATTTGGTTATAATTATTTCAAATGGGATATTCTTAATAAAACATATAATATATAAGATTTTATAACCTTACATTATAACAATATATAAATGTTATGAGGGTACGACCCCTAATAACATTATGTTCTAATAATAACTAACTATATATTGCAAGATAATAAAATCAAGAACTCAAAGAAATACAGAACAAAATAATTAAATTTATAACTTAGTGTTTACATGGGGAAACCATTTTAGGAAAAAAACATTGCACCAAGGAGAGAGGCCAATATCTATATTATCTGCATGATAGAAATTATATACAATCCTTCCTTTCTCCTCTATCTTTAATCCTTAAATATTCTACATGTGGAGTTTTTTCACACCTTCCAATTACACCCACATACTACTTTTGGCCTACTTATATAGGACTTTAAATTTTTAAATGTTTAAACCAAGTTGATTATCAAATTATAACACTCCATTTTGGTAAATCCAACAATTTAGTGCAAATGATAATGTAGGATTCAATAATTTTATTCATGTACTTGATTTTGACACCTCGGTGTTATTAGTTTCTAACCAACCTAATGGTTATTATCTATAACTATGAGTTTTTATTATGTTTAATAATAGCCAAACAAGATTTTAAAAAACCTCATAATTATTGGTGTAGGTTTTTATTTTCCTAGTGGGGTATTTATTTTCCCTTAGACATAGATTTTTCTTACGATTTTCATTAAATTTTCTTAGGTTAATACATTGAGTTTTGAAAGGAAGTTAAGGTAGAAAAACAATTTAGTACTCTAACCTTGAGAGAAGGGTTATGGAGTTGAATAGGGAGAAGCCTTTTTTGTAGTCATAGGTAGCTCATTCTCCTTATAACATCTAAAAGAGATCCCATTATCCCAAGGGAAAAAAGATTCATTCTTCTAAAAGTCTATGACTAGTGGTAAAAGAACCTCATGAACTACATCTCGAGGTAAAAAAAAATTGGGATCTCCTAGTGAGGAGAAGCTCTTCTACTTCAATATTTTTTAAATCTCTTCAGGATACATATTTAAGATATGTTTCATTCCTTTTTGTTAAAAAAAGAGACATCTCTCATGCACATGCATATGATTTAAAAGTGAATCGAGAAAAAGACTTACCAGATGAATGTGCACTTCTGTGAAAGGATAAACTTTTTCAATCATCACCAATATCAAACAATATTTACTGAAAGCATGCTTGCAAAACCAAAAATAGTAATACATCAAATGTAGAAGAAATGGGAAGATTGAGTTGAATCTCATATTGTGCATACCAACAAAATACAATTGTTACCTAATTATTAGTCATAAAAATTGGGGGATAGTTCTCATAGAGACTATATTGTTCCTTTTTCTCATAGATAAGAATGGACACTAAATCTCCTATATGTGTGAAACTTAAAGTCTAATGTAGGAGCATCTCTAGTCTATGAGCAATCTTGCATCAGCCAAAAATATTTCCTTTCAGTTTAGTTCTTGTTCAGTTTAGTGTGCAGTTTTTTGTGTTCTTACCAGTAGCTATCAATAGTTGCTTTCTTTTCATTGCAGATCCTATTTTTGGTTTCTAGGCTAGTTCATATGCTTAATTCCATATTTTCAATCCTTTTGGATTATTTTCCGGCTAGTTATCGCTTCTGGATGACTGTTTCTGGGTTCCGGGATAGTTCTTATGCTTACCGGTTAACTTTCCTTCATTACCGAAGAAGCTCTTAGCATGTGGATATTTTTGGGGTCTTGTCTGATGTTCTTGGGTATGTGGTTGACCTTCCTGCTTATCTGATCTTCTTGATTGTTATTTTTTGGAAGGGTTTCTTTCATTCTTAGGGCCGACCTAGTTGCATGTTTCATTTTCTTGCATTGGTAAATGAAATATTTTGAGGCCAACCCAGATATGTTCCAAAGGGTATATATATGGCACTATGTAATCATTTGTAGAAAAAAGGAAGTAGAAACTATAATAAGGATTGAGATTGGTGATTAGTGATCCGGTTGATTCTGAGAGTCTTGGTTGGATTGTATCTGGCTTATAGCCTGCATGTAACTGATTAACTACCAGATGTTCTATGATGATTGTATGAACATAACCAGTTGGTTTATGGGGGTTCTAAGATAATAATATGATCTATTTTTGTAATCTTTCTATCTTTTCTTGTTTCTTTCATTGTGTTACTCTTGTTGCATAAGCCAGTTAATTTTCTTTTGAGGGTTTCACCAGTTATGGCTGCATCAATGTCTCAATTATTACTTATCACTTTTAGCAAAACAATGAATTGTTCTTGTGGATCTTGCTAGTACCAAGAAGTTCTAATATAATGAAAATCCACCCATAAATATTTTTTTCTTAAAAATATACACAAAACCACTACAGAAGGTCAGTTTTTTTCTAGTTTCTAGATAATTATTACTAAACCAACTAAGACTATAGTAACTCTATGGGATAGTAAAATGCAGAAACTACTTTGGCAACTAGCCTACCTTATGTTAACTTGTGAAAGAATAGGGATAGAAGGACACATTTACGAAAAAAATATAGGGTTAGAGTAATGAACAAAGAGGGTGAGAAAACTAGTGTGAAATAAGTGTGACTAATTAAATTTGTTTATAACACATAAATATGCATATCTAGCTCTCCTATATGAATAAGAATTTATGGCCAGGGGAATATAAATGCTTACAAATAATCCACTTCAATTTGAAATTTATGATGTTGAGATGACAATAGTTAGAAGAAACCTTTTGAAGAAAAAAAAGAAAAAGGGGAGGGTAGAACTATTTATGACCTCAATGATCCTAAAGAGAAACCACCAACATTGTTGGATATAATAACAAATGACTCATGAAAAAAAGAAGTCTTATTCACCAAATGGGTTAGAATATTGTGAGGTGATTTTAAAGGGGAGGCACATGTGAGTTTTAAGTTCGGAAAAAAATAAGGTTCTAAGAGTAAATACTACAAACTAAATATTTTTGGAGGGAAATATAAAAAGAATAAAAAACATACAAATATAGGATCAATAATGATACCATGTTATCAAGATCCAAATGAACCAATTTAAGATTGTGAATTTAGATTAAATACATCTAATAAAGTTAATTATGCAAGTCCATTGTGAATACATAGATATTTAGTGATGTGAGAAAATCATAATACTATCCTTGACCATATGAAAATGAGTCTTGAAAGAATTTCTTATTCTTTTATAATAAATAGTTTGCTAATTGTATGTTCATTTTATTAACATAACAAAATATATTAAACAATAATTTTTTTCAAAAAACTTCTAATATAAAATGATAATTAATAACTTCACTCTAAAAAGGATTTAAGTTTTGTATTTCAAAAATTAATTTGTAAAGTTTATTTCACATGTTATAAAATTCGTTATTTTATTTAAAACTTTTCTAGGAATTTGAAGGAATGGTTCATAAGGAAGCCTTCTATCCTAATATGATATTCATTAATGCAAAGATTTTAATTGATAATGAGAAATCATAATATGAATGAAAATGTTTACTTTCTATCTAATAATATAGCATACCACATATGAATAGAAACCATGTACTAAAAAACTAGAGAACTTCTTTATATATAAGATCAGAAACACAGATGACAACCATATATACTCCACATCTCCATACTAACAAAGTTACAGAATAAGAATATCCATAACCTTAAGATAACATACTTGTAGCAAATATATATCTCTATAGTTCATATATCATAATAATCCTTCTAGTAGGAGGGAGAGATAATCCAAAGTTGGTTTTCCTGTTTGTTCCACTTCCACAACACAACTTTAGTACCCTCTTTGATGCCTCCATGGTTCCTATCACCTTGGAATGCATCCAAGTTGAGGCCAATATCATTTGCCTTCCTTATGGTCCTGTACCCATATCCCATGTCCTCACTCTCACTTCACAGAACACTCCCATCATAGGAGCCATCCTCATACTTGGTCAACAATACCTACCATGAAACAATTCAATACTTTATCATCAAAATCCATATACAGTCGCTAGGCCAAAGTCAAAAACATCCTGAAATAAAGAACCTCTACAATGAAACAATTATAATCTACTCGAAAAGAATCAATTGAAAACAACTTCCTGGCATGCAATAGGGGCATGACGAAGGGCCTACCCAGTAACCTTGTTCACAAGACAAAATGATGGATGACCCATTGTGTCACTCACACGGTTGCTCCATGTCTCATATTTTACCCATTGTTGTATATATATACAAAATACATATGCATCAAAAGTGACCAGAGAAAGCAACTATCATTAAAACAACTAGACTTTACTTCTAACTGCATATCAACTTATAGAAAGAAAATTCAATAGAAAATACTAGTATAGGAGATTCTATGAGATTTTGTAAAGATCAAGGGCACAATGAAAATCACACAAAAGAGAGACAATAGCTTGACAAGAACAAACTATATTCTCATCAATATACAAAAGTGATCAACTCGACTAACCAATACAATGAACGTGGGCCTACATATATAGGCAAGGCTAAATGGCTATGTGAGAACACAATCATGACATGTGTCTCCATGAGAAACAAGGGTAGGTAATAAAAATTAGGGGTAGGTAGGAGAAATAATATAATATTCCACAAGAGGTGGAACACCCATTGAATGTGGAATGTAACAGCAAGATAAGACCACAAAAGGTGGAATTTCTCCTACAAGAATCATCACTACGTGCACACTTTTCTTAGTTTCTCATATCCAAACTATGATGAGATGCATTATCCTAAGTCAACTTAAGTAAAGTGTAATTTTATCCTATAAAAATAAATAATTACACTAACACCCCCTTAAGTGCAACTTAGGGGAATGAAGACCCAAGTCAACAATGCAAGATGGGTGATGGATACTAGGCCATGATAGTTACCCATGTACAATAAAAAAATGTAGGCAAAACCTATGCAATGCAATCTCTCAGAAAGAGAGAAAGGGATAAAACAGAGTGGGAAAAAATTACCCCCAAAAGAGAGATAAATTTACAAAGAGACTCTCAAAGAAGAAGGACAAAACCTCAAAGAGGAAAAATTTCCCCCCATAAGAGAGGAATGAGAGGTTAGGTGACTCCCCCTAATGAAACATCTAGCACCCCAAGAGAGCTTGCAACTACTGGAACTTACTCTTAGTGAAGGGTTTGGTGAATATGTCTGCAACCTACTCCGTTGTAGGACAATACTACAAATCAATGACCTGGTCCTGAATCAACTCTCAAATGTAGTGCATATGAATCTCCATGTCTTTGGTTCGCTGATGCTAAACCAAGTTCTTCAAGATTGTAATAGGACTCTGATTGTCACAATGCAGAATTGTCAGTCATGGAGTGAAGAACCCAAACTCTGTGAGAATATGCTGAAGCCAAATAGTCGTAGTTTCGGCATTAACATCCCCTCGATAGTCAGCCTTAGTTAAAGAGAGAGAAATAGCATGCTTCTTCTTTCTCTACCAACAAATGGGGCCCAAACCAAGGTGGAAGCTGTAACCAGAAGTATACTTATGATCATCAATATTTCTAGCCCAATAAAAGTCTATGTATCTGACCAACCACAGTCCTGTGACTATTGCATGGTGAGTCCCATAATTATGTGTACCCTAGATGTAGTGTAGGATGCATTTGGTGGCTTTCCAATGAAGCTCATGTGGTTCTTCATTAAGTGGGAAACCATGCCAACCGCAAATAAAATTTCAGGGTGTGTGTGAGTCAAGTAGATGAGACTAACCACAAGTTGATGATAGAATGTGGCATCAACTAGTGGAGAAGAGAACTTAGCCTCAATATTGACTCTTGAAAGAAAGGGAGTCAATGCAGGCTTACAGTCAGTCATATGAAACCATGCAAGTAGATCAAGAGAATACTTGGGCTGTGAAAGTGTAATCCTAGAATATGACTGTGAAATCTCTATCCCGAGAAAGTAGTGCAAAACACACAAGCCAGTCATAGAAAATTTGTCACGAAAAGAAGATTTGACACTACTAAAGATGGATGAGGTGTTCCCTGCAATGATCAAATCATCAACATAGGGCACAAGTATCAAGTGTGAGTCATCCTGTCCCAAAATTTTGACATTTAGATTGGAATGACACCTGGTGAACCCTGCTGATAAAAGGAAGGAATCCATCTTGGCATACCAAGCCCTAGGGGCTTTCTTAAGGCCATAGAGAGATTTCCCCAAGCAAAAAACCAATGAAGAATCTTGGATGAAACCCTATGGATGCTCTATATATATGTCCTCATCAAGATCCTCATGTACAAAAGCACTCTTAACATCCATCTGATGTACAACCCAACCATGAGCTGCAACAATAGAAGATGTCAAGTGAATGGATTTCATCTTAGCGACAAACGCAAAGGTCTCAGTGTAGTCAACACTTGGAACCTAAGAGAAACCTTTCAAAACAAGTTGAGCCTTATACTTATCCACACTACTATCCATTACAAACTTGGTCTGATAGATCAAATTACATCAAACCATCTTTCTCCTCTTAGGGAGAGGGACTAACTCCCAAGTGTTGTTCCTCATCAAGGAACTATACTCTTCCTCCATAGCTTGGTCCCACTCGGGAAACCCTAATGCTTCCTAAAATGTCTGTGGATTGGAAGTGATAGCAATGTATGCATGTAGAAGGTCCTGATACTATGACCAATTTCTCCATGTATCTGAAGGATCCCCAACAAGAGAACGTGTTGACTCAAGTGTCTGTTGACCCCAACAAGGTCTAGGTGGAGGTGGAGGACAAGGCTCCTCAACTACCAGTGGACCCTAAAGAGGTGTAACATTGTGAATCATAATTGAAGGAGTTAGCATCTAAATCACTCTCATCAGTATCCACAATGGAGGAAGGTAGAGGAGGAAGTGAGGCTAAGCTAGGAGAGCTTTCCTCAAAATGAACACTCCTCTCAATAAACCTCTCATGTGTCTCTAGATCCATCAATTGATATGCCTTAAAACCCTGAAGATATCCAACAAAAATACAAGGCCTACTTTGAGGTTCCAATGCCTTGTGTTTCTGTAGAGGAATGCGAGCCCATGCTAGACACCCAAAGACTCTGAAATCTCTCACAATTAGTTTCCTACCAGCCCAAGCCTCAAAAGGAGTAATACTCATCAAATCTTTATGAGGAACCTAATTTTGGATGTGAGTAGCACAACTGATAGCCTCTACCCAAACGGTGGGATCAAGAGAATGTGCATGTATAATACAGCTAGCCATTTCCTTGAGAGTTCTATTCTTACATTTTGCAACTCCATTTTGCTGTGGAGTGTAGGCAACAAAATGTTGAAGATCAATCCCCTCAAATGTACAAAGATCCTCAAGTCTTTTGTTCACATATTCCCTTCCATTATCTATGTGAATGATCTTGACCACTTTCCCTAATTGCTTCAACACGTGAGCCTTGAAGTCTAGAAATTTGTCAAACACTTCACTCTTATGAATAAGAAAATAGACCCAAGTGAAGCAGGAGTGGTCATCAATGAGGGTGAGGATATAGTGGGCCCTACTAAATGAAGGTGATGGAAATAGACCTACTACATTGTTGTGTATGAGTTGAAGATCTTCAAAATATCTCCAAGCTTTCCCCTTATCAAACTTCTCCTCGGGATGCTTTCCCATGGAACATCCTTAATATACACCCTCTAAATAACTGATTCGAGGTAGACTTGTGACCATGTCTTTACTACTAAGATACTGAAGATAACGGTAGTTGAGATGACCAAACCACTCATGCCATAGCTTACTTTTAGAATTTGAATGAGTAAGCAAGGCCCTAGAAGGAGAACTTGGCACAAAGTGGGATAATGAATAAATCCTTGAGTTGTCATTGACTTGTCCCACTGCTACCAAGGCATCATTATCAAGTTATTTTGCCATAACTGAATCAGGCATAAACTTAACCTTTTTCCCATTCTCATAGTGAGTGATTTGGTAGATAGAGAGAAGATTGGTAGACAAGTTAGGAACACAAAGAACATTCTCAAATATTCCATCATCCATGGAAACAAAACCTTTCCCTTCTATCTCAACTTGTGTATCATCAACTATGTAAATGTGAGGTACCTTTGATGGCTCCAATGAATAAAACTTGTCCTTTGTACAACCCATGTGATAAGAGGCACCTAAGTCAAGTATCCACTACTATGAAGAACCTACTGTAGCTACAAATGCTTGCCCTTTTCCCTTAGACTGTGAGGAACTAGAAGGAGATGATTACTTCTTGTTGTAGATGAATGGAAAATTGATGTTTTTCTTCTTAAGGAGATTTGCCAACTCATCAACTTGCTTGGTGTGGCATCGATGCTCATCATGGCCATTGTTTTTGCAATAAGCACAAGTTGGGTTTTCCTTCTTAGGTGGATTCCGCTTCTTGGAAGAGGATGAAAAATTGCCTTGTGATGGAGAGGATGGTTGTCCTTTTTCCTATTGTGGCTTTGACTTAGTTTGCTTCTTCTTCTTATTGGAATCTTTTCCTTGATTCCCTTGACTCCCTTGATTAGCCACCAAAGCCTTTAACTTTTAAGACTTGAGAATCCCCATGTTCAACAACTTAGATTGTTCCAACATCAACATTTATGTGAAAGCATCAAATGAAGGCATAGTGTAGGAACTCCCCACTATCAAACAATGAGTTTGGAAGCTAGAAATAAATGTTGCATATTCAGGTGAACGCTTGTCCAACAAGTTGAATATCAATTGAGCATCTTTTTTGTCAATTCCACAATCCTTAAGCTTTTCTCTTAGGTCATTTTATTTGGTGACATAATCTTGGATTCTATCAAAACTCTTGGGATCCAAGTTGGTGAGCTCATTATCAATCTTGTAGCCTCTTATTTCATCAAATTGACCATACAATTTCTAAAATACATCCCAAGCCTCTTTGATTGTAGAATACTTCTCAATGTGAAAAAAGAGGTCATTTGATACATACTTACGCAAAGTTCCAAGAGCCATGTAATTTTTAGTGCTTCATTCTAATTGAGCATTAGGATCATCTTTAGCATATGCTAGTGCTTCTATTGTTCCATCTATGAATTGTGTGAGTCCTTTTTCCATTAGTCTGCTCCATGCTTTTATTTTCCAAGATGCATAGTTATGTGGAGTTAAAGCTGGAGATTTATGAGGACCCATAGAAATAAAAATGAAAGAGCACAAGGAAAGAGAGGCATAACCACACAAGACACCCCCCCAAATTCACTCAATCAAAGAACCTTCCCAAAAATGATGATTTGGTACTTTATACTTAGTGCATGTACAATGGGCCACTTGCAAAAAATGGTGAAGTGGACTTCTGATTTCAACTTTACAACTGCCTCAAAGTGGCCAAAGGAGACTCAAACTTAAAATACAAGAGATCTAAACTAAAATCCAAGCCATTTACAAGTACCAAGTAAGCCACAAAGGATGAATTTCTGAAAGTATAATATTCACTCAAAATGCCTACAAACTGATGACAAATTATGAAAGTAGATGAAAAAATATGCACTTTCAAAAAAAACGTCACCTGAAAAAGAGGTCATATCAACCCAAACGAAGCCTTTCAAGTTGCAAACTTGAGGATTGGATAGGTAGAGCTGAGAGAATCTGAAAATTATGAAAAACCTATTCACCAAAATCAAAAAATAACCACACCATTGTAGAGAGCATAAAAAATTAGCCCAAATCAAAACACATTGCACCCAAAAAGGAGGAAAATTGAGCAAGTTATGGGCCTCCAAAGTTGACCCAAAAAATCAAACTGCCCAACGAAGAGGGGTCTAAATGTTTCAAAAAGGTGTTGCCGCAAGCTGATGTCAACAATTCATTGTTTTAAATTTTATGGTCATATGACCGTCAAAATGGTTGTCGCACCCTTCTCCTTGGTTGTACGAATAGACGACGTGTCAATTGACTGTGTGAGAGCATACTGTATGGTGGAGATGATGTGTCATAGAGTGTCATGCCCATGAGCTAGTGGCCACTTAGCATAGGGAAGATGTGGGTCCTATCATAGGGAGTAAGGTTCAGTGGGGTTGGTCACACAGAGTGACGAGCATTGCTAGTAGCTATCGCCGGTAGCGATGGTTAGGGTTGGTAGTGAAGTTGTCGGGGCTGGTAGTGAAGTCGTTGGTGGCCAGGTTCGACAACATTGCAGTGACGATAGGAGGTCGTGACAGGGCCAGTAGTCGAGAACACAATGGTTGAAGCTGCACGACAGTCATTGGGTTGCAAGAACGTTGGAGCTGCTATGGATAGTGGTACACCGTACTACTCGAATTGGGTTAAAAAATTCTCCAACACCCAAAATTGGACTGGACTTTCGCTAAAATAGGTCAACTTTATACTTGATCTTTTATGGAAATGTCCTCTTCGATGCAACGATGAGGTCAAAAATGCTCTAGGATGCCTCCAAAATATGCAGTACCTCAGATCCGAAATTAGAAGCCTTCCAAGATGTCTCCCAAAACAAATCAATGAAGCCCCAATGGCTTTGATACCATATGAGATTTTGCTAAGATCCAGGGCACAATGAAAAGCACAAAAAGAGAGACAATAGTTTGAAAAGAACAAATGGTACTATCATCAATATGAAAAAGTGATCAACTTGATTAACCAATACAATGAATATGTGCCTACATATATAGGCAAGGCCAAATGGATATGTGAGCACACAATAATGACATGTGGCTCAATGAGAAACAAGGGTAGGTAAGACAAAGTAGGGGTAGGTAGGATAAATAATATAATATTCCACAAGAGGTGGATCACTCTCTGAATGTGGAATGTAACAACAAGATAAGACCACCAAAGGTGGAATTTCTCCTACAAGCATCATCCCTATGTGCACAGTTCCCTAAGTGTCGCATATCCAAACTATGATGAGATGCATTATCCTAAGCCAACTTAAGAAAAGTGTAATTATATCCTATAAGAGTAAATAATTACACCAACAAATTCATATATACCTAAGTTGGGTCACTTAGATTATAGTAAACAAGCATTGCCCATCCATCCCTGATACCTAGAGCATAATCAAGATTGGCCTTAGAGAAGACCTTCACAATCTACCCCTGTGGAAAGTTGTGGCGCCTTTGTTGCTCACTGTAATTGTACTTAGATTGAAATCAACACTTTTTCTCCCTATCACTACATCTTTGGCTCTCATACTATTACTAGTATGTCATTCTTGCTTATAGCTTAGGAAATAAGATGCAGAAAGAAATCAAAAATGAAAATGAGTGTGTGTGTTGTCTTTGTGGTTTGAGGTTTGATGGTGTTTATATAGGGTAAGAAAAGGAATATTAGTTCATAAAGATGTGTGAGTGGAAGGGAATGGAATAAAAATTTTCTTTCAACTTTACATTAGAATTAGTTATTTAAAGTGATAATAGAGAAAAAGATAGAATTCATTAGAATTAATTAGTTGTCGTCCAAAAACAGGTGGCATATATAGAATATAATGATTACACCATATGCATTATATTATTTATGAGAAATGTAAAAGAATACATAACACATTTGAGCTATTTAATAATGGTACATGAAAGTAATGTACTTTCATAGAATGCAATGATTGTTGAACATGAAAGAAATATATTTGTTGAAATTTGTTTTGAACAAAATAGATCTATTGAGAAAACTTAGGAATCTTTAAGCTACCCTCCTAAAGTAAGTGATGTAGTCTCATGGAAGAAAGTTTTCATAACTTTGAAGAAAATATAATCAACTTATGTAAATTCAATTTGACAACCTCTATGTGTACTTTTAATGTTTGCATGAACCATTTTGTGCATATACTATAATAATTGTAGTTAATTATTGGATTACATTTCTTTGAATAGTTTAATGAAACAATTTTCTTATGTTAAACACGCTTTTACATTTCTAAAACATGCCCATTAAGGCAATTGTGGCTACCATGTATAATAAAAATCTAGTTTTAATTATTCTATGATGGATGTTAATTCTCTATTCCAAATTTGTAGTTTTTTCATGCCTTAGGAGGATGTTAACAAAGGTTATAGAGATTGACTATAAATGCATGAAAACCTCTTCAAAAGCATAATTTTTTGCATGTGTTGTAATCAATGGAGTCTATGGGGCCTAACATTAGTTTAAAAATGTATTCTCATGCATAAAACAATGTACTAAATGAGACTTTCTAATAAAATGTCTCAAATAAATATAATCCCATAGAATTCAATATAACATGACATGCACAAAAAAGGTTTGTCAAAAAAGATCAAAAATTTTAATTAAAGACACATGCGTGCACATTTCACAAGCATGTCCATGAAGACACTTGTAACCATAATATCTAATTAAAATCTACTTTTGATTATGGTATGATGGATGTCCATGGCTAATTCTAAAGCTTTATCTTTATCATAACCTAGAATAATGCTAACAAAGTTTGTGGAGATTTACATTACATCAAAATCTCCTTGAAAACATGATTTTCTATATATGCTATAGTGATTTTAATTTATCGGGCAATTTTTTTTTCTAAATATAATCTAATGACCAATGATCCGATGTCCATTAAGGACGCCTTCTTCAATTTTAATAGTGGCTTATTTTCATCTGAACATGGTGTTATGAACCAGAAGGCTCTTGAGAAATGTTTATTGTTAATCCCTAAGAAATTTTCTTGTCAGGAGGCCAATGCTCTGGGAAAAAAGATCTCACTTGAGGATATTAAATCTGCTATCAGTTCACTGGCCAATGGTAAGTCCCCCAGGGATGGATGGCTTACCTATCAAATTTTATAAGCTGCACTTGGATTGAATATGCTTGGAACTGCTTTCTCTGTATGAAGATGTGTTTGAGAAGAGATCACTTGGAGAAAACATCAATAGAGGTGTCATTAAACTTCTACCTAAGGGTGGGGATAAGACTTTGGTTAAAAACTGGAGGCCTATTACCTTACCAAATATCTGTTACAAGATTGTTGTAAAAGTATTAGCAAGGAGAGTTGTTGGGCTATTAAACAACTTCATTTCTGTCACTCAGATTGGGTTCATTAAAGGTAGATATATACTGGAAAATTTGATTACTGGTTGGGAGGCCATGCATTGGGCCAAAGCCGACAAGTAGAATGTTGCAATGATTCTTTTGGACTTTTAGAAAGCATATGAAAGAATAGAGTGGACCTTCATTAGAGGGATGTTGCCAAATTT